>NC_092350.1:78123432-78858708 GCF_963676685.1 Mytilus edulis | reverse complement strand
CCATCGATTTTAAATTTAGAGTATCAATTCTCTGCGTTCGGCCATTTTGTCTTCTTTCCCGATTTATACCAACGATATGTCTATAAACCACAAAGGAACAAAACTACAGTAACCGATGTTGTCGTAATTGCGTGTCGATATCTTGTCAATCGTACGGTTGTTTTATCCGACTAACTAACTTGATACGGAAAATATTCTTATTTTTTTAAATTACCATGCTCTGTTGTTTTTAAACTGTTAATATTGGAATTAGGTAAAAAGTCAAAGTTGAAATCATAAATAAGTGTTCCGGCCGTGAAAATTGTTTTCGAAAATCTAATTTGTTCATAATTCTTTAAAGTAATAAACTTTTTTCAAATAAATTCTGATCTTCCCTCATCTGATCACCAGCATGGCTAAAGGTATTACTTCCAAAGGTATTGTGAGGGGTGTGAGGTGACACGTCCAGGTATTCAATCGATTTCCTGTCGGGCTTGCAAGTTCATGCATCGTTTCACTTCTGCAGGTATTGATCAGTGTACACGGCCGATTAGCTTACAACTTTCCAATTTGAACTATCAGATGTATAATATACAACTCTGTCTTACTTGTCATTACTAAACTCATACGCTTGTTTATAAATAACCGTTTCTGGTGTAAAGAATATATTCATAAAAATATAAATAATACCCAAAAAATAAGATTTGATGAAATTAAAATCTATTTAAATATTTTTTCTAAGGGTGAATTTGGGAAAATGTAAAATATACTCATTGTCAATAGTGAAGGACAGATTGGAACATACCAGAAATATTGATTTAAAAAAATGTATGCACTTGTCGACGATTCGTTTATACGACTGGGTAGAAAGTTACGGAACTATAGCGCTATTTAAAAATATATACATGTATACATGAACATAAGAAAAATAACATATATTTTGAATAAATTGGGGTAAAAGTTTTGTAAAAAGACGTATGCCAACAGTATGTAATCATCGAATGTCGATAGACTATTGTATACCAGAAGAAGAAGAAGAAGAAGAAGAAGAAGAAGAAGAAGAAGAAGAAGAAGAAGAAGAAGAAGAAGAAGAAGAAGAGAAGAAGAAGAAGGAAGAAGAAGAAGAAGAAGAAGAAGAAGAAGAAGAAGAAGAAGAAGAAGAAGGAAGAAGAAGAAGAAGAAGAAGAAGAAGAAGAAGAAGAAGAAGAAGAAAGAAGAAGAAGAAGAAGAAGAAGAAGAAGAAGAAGAAGAAGAAGAAGAAGAAGAAGAAGAAGAAGAAGAAGAAGAAGAAGAAAAGAAAGAAGAAGAAGAAGAAGAGAACCAATTTGATTTAAATACAGGTCGATGTATAACTTGCTTTGGTTCATCGAAGTTGTGGACATAGTAAAATCACAGATTTATATTTCAATAAGATTGTTCTCGAACAAAAGAAGGAATTCGTCATCACAATTGTTATATATGCCACTGGACGAACACTAATTATCCCCAAGGGATGTGAATATTTTGCTGGGAAACTATTGAGTATCAAAGTTTCAAATTAATTTCGGGATTTATTTTCTTTCTTGGTATTCAAGGGAAATATGACATTAAATTGGTTCTGTCTTTTTTTTAAACATCGTTAAAAATATGTGTGTCTAAGGTGGACGCCACAAGAACCCTGTAATACTAGTACGAGAGTATAGCATGTAAACATTCCTTCTCAATAATATGGTTGTATTGGAAATCTTTTCATATAGATTGACAACTCATGGTCCGATATGCATGTAATATTTGCCACATGACGGCCATAGTTCTTTCTACCATCATCATCTTATTCTTTGATATTGCTGTAAACATCGATGGTTCACACCCAAACAAAATGGGAGTAATGTAGCTTCAGAGCTTCTCCGTGGTATACACTTGTGAAAATTAACATATAGACGAAATTTCTGTATTGAAATGAATCTACATCTTCAAATAACGATTTTGAGTAATCACCTTACAAACCAATATAAACGTATGGCAAGATATAACCATGAATGAATTAAGTTTTTGTCAGACGCAAGAACTCATCACTATCATAAACGTATACGTATATATGCATGCAGTTTCAAATATCAAGAACAAGCGGTCGATGTCGATAGTCCGTTTTCTAACTGTTCAGAGTTAGACATGTCACTTGTTCATTCTTGGAAGCCTTCATATCCCCCGTCCAACGATGGGAACTCTTTCTGGTTGTGTTGACTATAAATGCTTGTATGGTAATTCTGTCGTTTATCTGTACAAGTGGTTGCATTTCCTCTCCTTTCCCAACAAACAAACTAACGAAACGCTACTAGTCTGCTTTCTCTAGAGCTCATCCTCAATGGCGCTTATACGTCAGGAAACTTACATGTATACTAATAATGATTGTTTCAAGAACAACGATGTATGGACGAACTATTCTAAATTCGTCAATATCAGTTATGCATGACTAAAATATAAGTTTTATTTCAACTACTGTATTACTTATTTAGAGTAATGACGGCTATCATGTTCAACATTGCACAAATATTATCATAGAATTTTAAAAAAAAATCCTCAAAAATAATAATGCCTTAGCTTAGATCATTGGTATTCTTTTCACAAAAAGTTCGTGTAAATGATTGACAAATGAAGTTAATTATGTAAGAATGAAATGTTAAAAAGAAACTAAAAAAAAATCATGCATGTTGTATGTTGTATTTTTTTTCTCAATTAAAAACTTTAAAATTGCGATAGTTTTATGAACATTAAACACAGCCAGATTTGAATACAAGTTAAGAAATTCTGGTAAAGTCAATGATATCAAACAGATGTGCAATGGTATATCAAATTGGGAAATATTGCATTTAGTTTTTATTAAAGATTAAAACTACTATTTTTTACTTCATATTTGAATCTTTACGCCAATTGCCGCTAAGAAAGTAATCCAAAATTGTTTCCTTTTATTTTTATACACTTTCAGAATTATGAATCTGAATTTTATTTTCAATTAATTTACACAATTTAATTATTGTATCTTTATTCTCATCGTGTATTGAATCTTAGTGTATTAAATACAGCACACACTTTCTAATCCTTTCTGTTTATCCTTTCCAAATAACAACATTCATACCTGTGTACGCTTGAACTCACACCTGCGGCTAAATAGCTACAAGGTAAACGAATTGACCTCAAGCCGAGAAATATACAGTGACCTTTACAAAATAATATACACACTCTGCTCACACATTAGTTGCATTGAAATGATTATCAAAACAATAACGGTAAATAGAACTGAAATATTTTCAGTTCAATATCAGTAAAAATGTTCAATAAATATTTTATGAAAAAATCTCAACAACAATTAATGAAATTTATTCGAAAACATTTACTTGGATAATTTAATAGGAGTTTAATTCAATCAATACAAAACGGTATATGCATATTCATTTTTGTTCATTCTTATATTGTGGTTAATAACTACGACCATTCGTCAGCTGTGCGCTTTTAATTACGTATATTGTCGGTAAGCTATAAGAGTTAAACAGATTTTATTTTTTCCCAGAATTCAACAAATCGGGCTAAAACGTCACGACCCACTCAAGAATTCAACCAAAAAAGTTACAAATACTTGATTTTCTCCGTTATTAGAAGGAATATAAATTTAAAACTTTGCAAATGTGTTTTTTATGTTAAGATGAACATAATTAGATGATAAGTAAAAAATCGTGGAATTTCCCTTTAATAGTCACATAGACCAAGGTGAGCGACACAGGCTCTTTAGAGCCTCTAGTTAAAGATCTATGACAATGAGATGATTACATTCCTTATGTTTGTTCTACCTGGATAAATTATTGTAAATATATATTCCAAATAGCTATTTTGTTTAGATAGTTCTTTTTGCAATACATATTCTGCTGATCATTCCACAATTGTTGGAGGGAGATAATTATTAAAAAAAACTTACTGTTCCAATAACACACACTAGCTTAATAATGCAATTTACTTCTTATTTTGTCATTTTATATAATATATATGATCTAAATGTCTTATACAAAGAAAGGTTAACTTCTGTATTACATTAAAAGATTTATTTTAGATAACTATTGAAACCCTTATGAACTATGGCATTAAAGGTCTAAAACAGGCAGTGTACACAAAAACAATACCAGTACTGGACTTGCATAGCTGCATGTGATTAATCAAGATTGTATGTATACCAACATATTACTGATCCTTCCTTTTCATTGAAGCCAAGAAAACATTGACGAAAAAAATTTCCTTGAACAATGAATAAGTATACAAGAAATGGCTGCACAGAAGATGTATCAATCAACATCAAGTTTCAGACCAAATATAAAACCATTCCCTTCTAAAAAGCTAAAGGTCATTCTAACTTACAGATGGACAGAGGAAGTCATGTTGATACTAGATAATTATGCTTTCCATGTAGGCAACACAGGTAAAAACACAGACTTTGATGAAATTTTGTTATATACACCTACCCGGTAGGTCAGCTATGACCTCAAATTCTTGAAAAGTGAATATCTGTGTAACTTAAGTTATACATACCCCTGTAAATTTTGATGTAAAGGTCTGAGAGAGTGCAAGTGGTAGATTAGTAGTAGTAATATCTTGTAGTACAAATTTCACATCGGCTGTAGATATACCATTAGTCCCATCATAAGTCATTTCATATTCAACCTAGTAATAACAGTAAACATTTGTGCATGTACTACAATCAAAATAAAAATCACCGCTTTTAAAGATACTACTGAACATTCAATAATTAATTCAAGCAATAGAAATATATTACTGAAACTTCAATTAAGTCATTCAAGCATTTTAAAGATACTACTGAAACTTCAATTAAGTCATTCAAGCATTTTAAAGATACTACTGAAACTTCAATTAAGTCATTCAAGCATTTAAAGATACTACTGAAACTTCAATTAAGTCATTCAAGCATTTAAAGATACTACTGAAACTTCAATTAAGTCATTCAAGCATTTAAAGATACTACTGAAACTTCAATTAAGTCATTCAAGCATTTAAAGATACTACTGAAACTTCAATTAAGTCATTCAAGCATTTAAAGATACTACTGAAACTTCAATTAAGTCATTCAAGCATTTAAAGATACTACTGAAACTTCAATTAAGTCATTCAACCAGTAGAAAGAAATTACTGAAACATTAGTTATTCAACATTTTGTCACCTATTAGGCCAACTAAAATTAATTAGTAGATTTTCATCCAAATTTTTGAAAAAAATGGGGCGGGTGGGAGGATTTTATTTTTAAAATTTTATTTCATATGAAACCCTTTTGCATGTTTTGTGACGAGTTCTTCATATATGCAAGTGTAATAATAAGCTTATATCATGTATTGTTAAGGCCGTACAGTGACCTATATATAGTTGTTAATGTCTGTGTCATTTTGGTCTTTTGTGGATAGTTGTCTCATTGGCAATCATACCACATCTTCTTTTTTATATACACAAGTATGAGGAATCTTACATAATTTTTCAAATACTTAAATAAATATATCTAATTGCGGCTTTAAAAACTTAACAACAAAAACGTGTGAGAAATACTCTCTTCAGTTAGACTACCTACCAAATGTATTTGGGTTTCTAAACAATGGTTTGTATTCCCATAAAATGAAGCAACTGCATTGGTATGCAACACAATTATTATGAGTACAGAATAAAATAAAAACTCAGAGAGAGTTGAAAATAATAGGGTTGGTACTTTATATGCAAGATGAAAAAATAATTATCATGTAAAACATGAACTTCATAATAAAAAAAAAGTTGTTGTTTAATGACTCTTTTTGGGTGTATTGGGACTTTTGCTGTTTGTCAACATAAAAAGACAGCCAAGGGTAAAATCAAAGGGCTTGCATAAATAAAATGCATATGTTAGTCGGCGACTTTTTAATTTCAATAAACCTGAGACTACTATAACATTTTCAATATCTATAATCCAGTCATGTTTTCTGTATCAATGGTTTCCACGAATCTTGCGCTTTGGGTATCATTTACAGTTTAAATTTCCTGAGACAAAGTCATTGCATAAATAAAAAAGTCCGCAGTTTTCTAATCACAGAAATTTTTGACATACCGCGATTTGCAGTCTTGGAAACAGCGTGTTTCTCTTAACACCAATATTTCACGTCATTCTCGTTATCAATCTTTACTCTCGGAAGATGATGTTGTCATCATAGAGCAGCGGAAAGGTCGACTTAATCATTTTTGTTAGATTTACTTGAGGTACAAAACCGAAATTTGAAACAGGAAGCTTTGAGGATGAAACGAAATATTAACGGTTACCGGTAACGGGAATGAACGAAATCCGGAAATCGTAAATTTTATAAAATAAAAAAATTCGGGGCGGGACGATTTCAGAGGGGCGGGCGGGGATGAAAATCTATCAATTAATTTTAATTGGCCTTATACCAGAATCTATGACAAACGAGACGATTTTAATTTTGAAATCATAAATTTCCCCCACCTTAGTAGCAATATACCAACTTCACCTGCATATGGGATATATATTTCCCAACTTATTCGATATTCAAGAGCTTGCAGCTCCTACTCAGACTTTGTAATACGTCATCAGTGTCTGAGTAGAAAGTTGATGAAACAGGGGTATGTCACAGAACGTCTCGTTCTTTTTCTAAAAAAGTTCATCGGAAGGTACCAAGACCTTGTTGATAAATATTCCGTATCAACTTCTCAAATAATACACGATGGTCTTGATGTATAGATTCTTCGTACTGATGTTGTTTATCATCTTAACAACGTGTTTTATAGTTCTTTCATTTGTCTTTGTTCTATTATTAATATTACTTTTACTGTTGAATGGTTTCATGTGATTTCCGTTTCACGTGGCTCGGTATTTATACATCTCGTCAATGTGTTTGTATCGGCTTTCATTTTTTTGTGGTTTGTTTTGTAATTGCGACTTTTGGTATTTCTTTTGTTCTTATAACGTGACTCTGTACTTTAAAAGATCCCGTCAGTATGATATTGTTCTATTTATATGTCATTATGATATATTTCTATTATGAATTACAATATACGTTGAACCACAAATGTCAAAATCATTCAATCACGTAGTTGAATTAACTATTTTTGGATTCTTATAAATTCTATATATAACTTTTGGATTAGTTTAAATCTCGGTCTATTTCTTAAATTTATTCTTACATACTTTTGATTTTTTAACCCTGTATGCTAACATTCCCATGAAAATTTTAAAATTGTTTGTACGTACATTGAACGACAAATTTATGTGACGTATAAAATTTTCTGACGTCAGACACTCAAATCAATATATATGTTCGTAGATAGTAGATGTTTTTGTGTTCTGTTAAATTGTTCCTTTTAGAATTGTTAAACGATGATGACTGATGTACCCATATTTTGACTATTATATTTATTGTGTCTGTTTATTTAACGCATCAATGTAAAAATATCGGAAATTGATGAGACTGTCATTAAAGTGAGAGGGTTAGCGCTATAGAACCAGGTTTAATCAACCATTTTCTACATTTGAAAATGCCTGTACCAAGTCAGGAATATGACAGTTTTTGTCCATTCGTTTTTGATGCGTTTTGTTATTTGATTTTGCCATGTGATTATGGACTTTCCCAATTGATCTTCCTCTAAGTTCAGTATTTTTGCGATTTTACTTTTTATATCAATTTTACTGGTACAAAAAGTATTTTTCTACATGTTGCTGCACCTAGGGCATTTTTTAATACAAGACAGTTGAAGACACCGATATCAGCCGTATTATATATTACCTGTGTAACAACATTTTGACAAGTCGATGTAACTGTATTGTATGTTGGAGCTGGTACCGACCCTGTAGGGAAGGTACATGGGATGTTGTTACCAGCGCTGTCTCTACACTGTACTGTAGATAGTCCTATATCTATTGTGTACGTGTTATTGTACAGGTCAATTGGAGATGGAGCCACTGAAATCATACAAAGACAAAATGAGTGTATTGATAAAAAAATGTTGCCAGACTCATTTCTATAGCCACAAAGAGCTCAAAACAAAATTCTGATTTTATTGAAAGACATCAAACCTGGAAATAAAATGCATGTAAATATTTTGAAATCAGTCCTGCAGAAAGCTTTTATTAATTGTTAAACATTTAATTTAAAAGGTGAAAACAATGTACAGATAGTACACTATAACAAAAAAACAAAAAAGTATAATAAGCCATGAATTTTGTGTATATTTTTTTCCATATAGAAATAACTAACATTTATCACCTTTTTCACATGTACTTTAAAAATTGAAATAAGGCATATCCCATTGACAGCCATTTGTTACTACTACTCTTCTCAAAAGTTTCAGGTTAAATATAGATTTTAGTCCCTAATATCAGTACAGAGAAATTCTAATTATAGTTCAAAAATCAAATTGAAAGTGTAGTAATTATGGATTCTAGAAACAAGACATAAATATTATAGTCAAAAGTCTTAGAAAAGAGAATTAAAGACTTTAGCCAAAAGACATGATACAATCAGATATACATGTAACAGATTAAAGTCCCAAGTCTAAGCACAGAGAATCAAAATACTGATTAGTTCAAAGTCTTAGTGGAGAGAAAAACACAGATTAACAATTTTTAGTAGAGAGAAAAACAGAATTAAGTCCATTTTTAGAAGAGAGAAATACATATTATTACCCTAATAGATATAAGAAAATGTGGTATGAGTTCCAAAGTCTGAGTCCAGAAAAATACAGATAATAGTCCAAAGTCGTATGTCCAGAGAAATATAGAACATAGTCCATTTCTAGTAGAGAGAAATATGGATTATAATCTAAGTCTTAATACAAAGTAGCAATATCTTATTCATACACCTACTAACAATGCAATAGTATTGACAGAACAAGTTTAACTCTGTAACATATTGTTTAATAAACCGGTTTCATATCTCAGGTTGTTGTTCTTTCTTTACAAACAATCAGAATTAATTGCAGATTTCTTGTAGTTTTTGTTGAATTTATCCTAGTTTGATAAGTCAAATGATTGTCTTTGATGTATGTGTTGATCTGTTTATCTCTTGGTGTCTTCAGTTTGGTTGTGTTGTAGGGTTGCTCCCTCAGAACAGCTTAGCACACTATCTTTTTATTCTCAATTATGGTGGTATCATTTTTTAAGTGTACTGTTAATCCATTTTTTTTTTAAATGTTCAATCAATTATTTTCTGGGTATAGATTTTTTTTTTAAATGGAAATTTTATATGAATACAGCAAGGAAATTATAATCAAAATTACTTTCCATTTTATGTTCTCATTATACAAAATAAAGGGCTAACATAAATATTCCACAAAACAACAGTTCATACAAGCCACACACACTAAACTGATCTTCTAACAAAGACAAGCAACATTAAAAACTCATGGCCAAGATACTCAGATAGCTGTTCATTGTACAGGCACAAAAGGCTAAGTGATTAAACCAGTTGAACCTAAAATTAATTGTTTAAACTGAACATACATATGTCGCTGAAATAAAGATATTAATTAGTGCTTTTCATAGTGGATTGTAAATTAGTACATTTGATGGTGGAATGTAAATTAGTACATTTGATGGTGGAATGTAAATTAGTACATTTGATGGTGGAATGTAAATTAGTACATTTGATGGTGGATAATAAGCTTTGGGTTAGGCAAGGTAAGGACAAGCATGCTAGCGATCTACTGTCCTTACAAACCTGTTGTTGGTAGTTCTGTGGTTACTATAGTTACAGTAGTCGTAATGTTAGTATCTGCAAAGGTTAAAGGGCATAAATAATTAGTTTTATTACTGCTCCCACTAGTTAATCATATGTAAACACTTCTTGCATGCAATTAGACTGATGTTAAAAATAAAATTAAAATCAGCATAAAACAATGAATAATTTAGACATTTTGTTGGAAGCTTCCCTGTCCAAAAGTCTTATTATTATTTTGTCAGTAATATCAGGGAAATTTCATTCATTTCAATAAATAAACAAGCTGTGCTAGAGATTTCGAAGATCACAATGTCACCATTTGTGGCAGACTTAAGACTGTATCTCAAAAGATTCTAAAAGAACACAGTGATATAGGGATATTGTTATCTCTGTTACTATATAGAGAAGGTTGCATATCTCTCCTGGTAATGGACTTCTATATCTATGAAACTATGCAAGCAAATTTATAATATGTACTATTTGTGCATGTATTCCCATACATTTTCACTTTTTCAGTGGATATATTTAGTTGCTTTTACAAAACCTTAACATTGCTTAACTCC
Source organism: Mytilus edulis (assembly GCF_963676685.1). Lineage (NCBI taxonomy): Eukaryota > Metazoa > Mollusca > Bivalvia > Mytilida > Mytilidae > Mytilus > Mytilus edulis. Next base: position 78,848,441 of record NC_092350.1, on the reverse strand, counting down.
TTCATGCAATGACAAAAAGTTATTGATCTTAAAGATTCATTTGGCTCCTATGTAAAACAATTAAATTTATACTTCTAATCTTAGTACATTGTATTATTGAAAAAGATAAAAATCATAAATGGTTCATGCAGTATTACTGAAACTTTGTTATGTATGTACACCTACATGTAAGAGGACTAAAAATCTACAATTTAACTATGCTAAATATTAAAATAGGCTGTGTCATATTACACAAAAACAAAAACTAGCCTAGCACATGCATGTGATTATATTTGTAGTTACTGGTCTGCTGAATTTAGGTTTTAACTTAGGATAATATCAAAATTATGAGTGTTGTTTGCTTATTGTCCAGTGTTTTGAGGGGAGAAAACTCTGTTAACATCCTGTTCTTTTGGTAGAAATTTCATAAACTTATTTGTAGCTACCTTACTGTAATTTTTTCAATAGCAGATGTTTTAAAAGACCAGGTTAACATCAAATTTCATACAATTTATCTGAAACATGCCTTCACCATGGATTATGCACATGGACTGACTTCAATCGATTAAATCAGCTGAATTTGAGCATAAACATCGTATTAGGTAGATAATCATTGTTAAGTGCAGAGTTCACTCATGTGTGTTTTTTTAGAGTGCTGTTACCTGTTGTAGTTGTGGCAGCAGTAGTCGTGGTTGTAGGAACCGTCACAGCTGATGTTGAATTATCGGTAGAAACTGAAATTCACCACAATATAAAATACAGAATAGCAAAACCACATACACTATATACGCAGGACTTCTTGTTTGGTTTCACACCCCAAACAATATGAACACAGAACTTCTTGTTTGGATAACACCAAACAAGCAAAACCAAACTCACCATGTACACATAACTATTGTTTGGATTCACACCAACAAAAAACACACACACAAAATGCACACAGATCTAATGTTTGGATACACACCAAACAAGTAATTAGCATAAAGAACACACAACTTTTTTCAAATCAATTGCTTTGTTGGTTGTTGGGATTGAAATTCCTTACTATCCCCCTATTCATTCCATGAAATAACTAAACACCTTTTTGTTTCCAACAGAAACATATTCAAAAGCTCATTGTCATCTTTTTCATGGAATTCATGTGAATTTAAATCATGATGGATCCTTATTTCACTTTTGTTAGGAAAAGCTATTAAATTTTAAAACATGCAAATCATGCACTGTGTAATAATTATATATATATACATGTAATGATAGCCACAGCTCTATTTTGCATACAAACACATGCATTGTACATCCTTAAAATAAATGCTCAAATATTTAAACTTTATTTTTTTTAATTTTTACATTGTTTTTTTGCTGACATAATGAATTTAGATGGAGTTTGAATTTATTCCTTTGTCTAGCATCAGTATTATATAATATACTCAAAGATGCTAATATGTTTATCATCTTTATCCTGGTATACTGAATAACTTTCTATTTTCCATCTGTTATCTAAACACTCTTAATATTAAAAATTTTGTAAACTTTCTATATCTTAAATATGAAGCAAAATAACTTTAGAAGATAAGTATTCATCATATAAATCAATCAATTTTACAAAATAAAAGCAAGTATTTAAACTGATATAAGAGTGAAATAAAACTTTGAAACATGCAAATTCGTTATAAAGAATATAATATAGTCTAACAAATAAACAAATAACAATAATTATGTGTTGTGTATACACTATTATGTGTTGTGTATCTACATGTATTATGTGTTGTGTATTTACACTAACCTGGTGGTGATGGGGTGGTGGTTGTCACGGTTGTAGATTGTGTTGTTGTTGTAATAACTGTTCCGTTTACAATATACGTAAATAAATAAGGAGTCTGAAACACACAACAGTAAACAGCATTACCCAAGATTGGAAAATGATCCATTTCATAACAGAATTCTTATTATTTTAATAAATACAGAAAAAGAAGTAAAAGAATATTGTTATTGTTTTTGTTTATTGTTTTTTTCATTTTTTTGTTGGAAATACTGATTAAAATGATGCCTTAAAACAAATACAAAATTTCAACACCGATTTTTATGAGAAATAAAATCCTAATTGAGAACTTGTTACTAAACATACAGACTTTTAGTTAATCTATTTCTAAAATATATCAAAACTTTTTACTTTTAACATGAATGAGAACTTAATGTATTACAAAGCAGTCAGTTTGATTTTGGTCCACAAAGCACAGGTGACCTTTGGAAAATAAAACTCTTATCACACATACTAGGAAACACAGTGAATCTTTCCCATTTTTCAAATGAAAGCATAAATAAATGTTGTTTCAATAGGCTAAAAAGAAAAAAAAAATAGCAGATGTGGACTTACTGTAACAAGCCTGAATCCTGTATAATACGACAGAGCACTCAATGATATATTATTTTCACAGGTATCCTGGTCTAATGTGGTAAACTGTCTAACACATGAAGATGTCTCATCTTTCAAATAGGCTGAAATGAGTGAATAATACATTGTTATCCCAAATTAGCATCAATTTACATGATTGGTCAAACTACTAGTACCAAGTGACATTCATATTCTGGCAACCAAAATATAATGCACTTGCTTAATAACAAAATCTAAAAATATAGGAAATAGTTTAAGGTGGTCACAAATAAATGTATAGAGTCAAATCTAACTTGATCTGTCATGGTCCTTTTCAGATTGCATAAAACAATTCTAATGAATGGAACATTTACTATTATTCTAAAACTTGGGTAACAAAGAAATTTAACTTTTGAACGATTAAAATCAAAAAGTTTCAAAATATTCCCTATGGTTAAATTTTTTTTGGTACCTTACAAAATGTGTTTTGTCTGTGATAAATTAAATTCAATATCATGAATATCACAAAATATGTTTCAACTTTATCACTATGACATATATCATACAGTCAAGTAAGTTACGCTAATTACAGATCACTTCAAAATATTGGTTAATAAGAATGTACAAAATCAGATATCTCATTCGAATATACAAGAAATATAGAATAGATAATAGAAGAATTCAAATAGAAATAATTTTTTTTTATGAGTGACAGAACAACACATTAATTTGTGTATGCCCTTAGCCCATGAGTTAATTTCAGTGTAGTTTGGTCACAAGTTGAATACTTTTCAATATTTAAATTCTTTTGGCTTTTTTTTTATGAAAATTAAAGTAGAAAATGTAAGGAACTGTATCTTTTTCTTCACGTTTACAATTTGTTTTGATCCAACTTCTTGACAATGCATATTGTTGTATGAAATCAGAGGAGTGAAATAACCACTTTTATTACACATGTGAAATTATCGATTTTTATTTCACTGGGAAATCAATGTAATTCATTGCAACCAATTGTCGCTGGGCTTCTAAAATGTTGTAAATTACAAATTTTTCAAGAAAAAAATATCTCACAAACAGGCTTTGAAAATTTTGGCAAAATGCATGCTTCCAAAATGTTGTATGTGAACTTGAACATTTTTGTAAATATCAGTTGTCAGTGAAATAAAAACTTTGACATTTCTGGATTATCCAAGAACTTAAATTATTTTCACAGAAATAAAGAAATGTACAATTGTTTTTTCCCAAAGCCATTCTACAACGATTTTCAAGTTTTCATACAACATTTTGGAAGCAAACTTTACAAACAACTGACATTGGCAAATTTGTAATATGTCTTATTTCACAAATTTTGATTGGTCTAACTGTATGCTATTTTGTTATACCAAAGATTTCCTCCCGCCCAGACCATTGGTGTCAAAAAGTATTTTTAGCCAAAAAAGTCATACACGACATTTCAGAAGCCCAGCGACGCAATGTAATAATTGAAAATATTAAATAACTGTGGAAAAAAAATCTTTGCAAAGGAAAAAGATATATCAAACTATTATGGACTAGATAAGTGTTTCTCGTTTTTTATATAGATTAGACTGCTGGTTTTCCCATTTGAATGGTTTTACAATAGTCATATTTGGGACCCTTTATAGGTTGCTGTTCTGTGTTTGCCGAGGCTCCTTGTTGAAGACCACACTCTGACCTATAATGGTTTACTTTTACAAATTGTGACTTGGATGGAGAGTTGTCTCTTCGGAACTCTTCTTATAATATCTATCTAGATGAAGATCTCTTGCCAGGAGACTAACATTTTTGTTACGACAAAAGAGATGATTTCAGCTTTCCAATTGTGAACTTTCCATTTCTTAGTAGCAACATTCCAGCAGCACCTGCTTACGGGGTATATATCTCCCAATTGATACGATATTCCCGTGCTTGCATTTCCTATCATGACTTTCTTGATAGAGGGTTACTGCTCACAAGGAAGCTATTAAACCAAGAGTTCCAAATGGTGAAGTTGAAATCATCCCTTCGTAAATTTTACGGACGCCATCACGAGTTGGTTGACCGTTATGGAATAACCATTTCACAAATGATATAGGATATGTTCCTTACGTCGTAACTACAATCCCCTTCCCTTTCATGAATGTGACCTACCGAATTAGACTATTTAGCAGATTTGTAATCACATAAGCAACACGACGGGTGTCACATGTGGAGCAGGATCTGCTTACCCTTCCGGAGCACCTAAGATCACCCCTAGTTTTTGGTGGGGTTCGTGTTGTTTATTCTTTAGTTTTCTATGTTGTGTCATGTGTACTATTGTTTTTCTGTTTGTCTTTTTCATTTTTAGCCATGGCGTTGTCAGTTTGTTTTGGATTTATGAGTTTGACTGTCCCTTTGGTATCTTTCGTCCCCCTACTTTTACTGTCAGTTGATTAACCTACTGGACTATTATAATAATCTGCAACGCTGGACTTACATACTGGACTGTTATTACTATCTGCAACGCTGGACTTACCTAATGGACTATCAGAACAACCTGTTGATGTAAGAGAGCTAGGAAGTCCAAGAAAACCGGTGGTAAGACTTTGATAAACAATGTACACTGGATCCCCGACCTGTAAAACACAAATGAGATCTTTTTATGAGGAACATTTTTGTGTATGGTAGAGATCATCAGAATCTTTATTCTGTAAACTATACACAAATTGAGTATGACTTGCAGCAAGAAGCTTTGTGTAAAATTGAGACTTATTTCTGAGTGAACAATTAAATATATATACCACAAGATCCAAGAGATTACCTGATATTTATGGAAATTATTAACTGATTTTATTCCTGTCAGAAAAATAATGTTTTGGCATCTGAAAGGTCATACAAATGCATTAAATCCTTATAGAACCTTCTTTCCTTTTCGCCATAACTAGCTAAACCTTTTATTTTTAAGTATTCATCAAACAAAACTATTGAAAACAAACATGTCCAGAGTTTCTTCTGGCTATCACCATTCTGGCACTTTGAGAAAGAAAACAAACATGTCCAGGGTTTCTGCTGGCTATCGCCATTCTGGCACTTTGAGAAAGAAAACAAATGGTTGTGATCTAATTCATTATTGTCGAAAGAAATATAACAATTCATTCATTACAATGCAGATTAAAACAAGAATGTGTCCATAGTACATGGATGCCCCACTTTCACTATCATTTGACATGTTCAGTGGACTGTGAAATTGGGGTCAATACTTTAATTTGGCCATTTAATTATAAAGATCATATCATAGGGAACATGTGAACTAAGTTTCAAGTTGATTGGACTTCAACTTCATCAAAAACTACCTTAACCAAAACTTTAACCTGAGCTTTGCACTCTTTTTTTCTTTGTTCAGTGGACCGTGAAATTGGGATCAAAACTTTAATTTGGCAATAAAATTAGAAAGATCATATCATGAAGAACATGTGTACTAAGTTTCAAGTTGATTGGACTTCAACTTCATCAAAAACTACCTTGACCAAAAACTTTAACCTGAAGCAGGACGAACAGACGAACGAACAGACGACCCAATGGAGGCACAGACCAGAAAACATAATGCCCTTCTACTATCGTAGGTGGGGCATAAAAAGGATATGTAAAATTATCATAGACAACAATGGCGCAAACTAATTATTTTTTTGCTAGAAAGAAGGAAAATTTTAAAGTAAAATATGTTGATGTTAGTTGTTAGTTGGTGAAAAATAAAAGTGAAAGTGACAAAACATATTTTGATTTGGGAATTGAGGTGGTGAAAAAAAGAAAATTGACCCCTGGGAAACCCTGAACATGTCACATGATATCATATGTCCTTCAGCACCTAAGCTGTACAGTACATTAAATACCTTGTAAAAGTTATTAATAGTTGACTGTCCAGTTTGTTGAGTGGCATAGTTATATCCAGCATATTTACTGACATAGTTTTCAAATATTGTTGTGTCTGTGATTAAACTTGGTATGTTGTAATAATTCCTCTCATCATCTGAAATATAAATTATTTCAATTCTGTTAAATATTAATAAAGAGCAAGGGCGATTCTATTGAAACATCCATGGTACCCAGGGAAGACACTTATGCAACAGGTGAATTATCTATAGAGGTCATTTAAGAATTTCTTTTACATTTTCACTTGAAAAAAATATATGAAATTATGAGATGATCCTTATTATGTTTGTATGGAACGGCCCCTAATCTATAAGCAGATTCATATATGTGAAGGTCAAATGTTTCTGATCTCTCAGAGTTGTGTTTTGTTTATTTTCTTACATACCAAGTTTGAAGGACCTATCATACGTTCAAATAATAGTGAATACATGTATAACAATTCATTTTATGTCTAACAATCTATTAAAAATATTCCAACCTTTTTTTTAATTAAAATTTCAGAAAATAAATTATTAGAACTATATTCAGAAATATTTTGCAATCTATTACAAAAAAAAATGAGACTGCCACTTGAAAAAGAGTGTGTTATGTAAATATTGTATGGATTTATGTACTTGCAGAGAAAAGGACATGCCCCAAAAATATAATAGAACTTATTTTAGAATTTTGTCCTGAATAAGCATGACATATTTGCAGCTATACACTAGCCTAATAATATTGAGAAGAATTTACATGTTTTCTACTAAATCAAAACTTACAATTATCGAAATATATACAGAACAATCCATCTTGTGTATAGTTCTTTGGAAATGGTGCATTCTCCAACAGCAAAATTTCTTTCTGTACACAGATTCTGTCGTCAACACTGTCAACCACAAAAAATGCAATAAAATGGTCAACAACCAGATAATTAATAGCATTTTTACAGTAATATTCCAGCCACTATCATACATGTATTTTCTATTTCCCTAGAGAGAGTACATTGGACTTATATTTAGGAATATACACTGTAATATTGATTATATGGCATTGTTGTTTCAGCTGTACTTGTGTTTTTCTACTTTTGACTGTTAATTATTTGTTTGTCCTTTTTGTTAGTCTATAGCTACTTTTCAAGTTTACAGGGAAGAGAGTTGGGATTTTCCGAGTTAAATGTAGTTTATCCCAACTTCATGTCTTTGTGTCCGTTCAAAGTCAGGATCATCTTTAGAGATTATCTTTTTTTCATGTTGGCATTGAAAACAGTTTTGTTATTGATTACGTTTATTTTTTTATAACTTTTCCCCCTGCTAATTATTGAAGACTATATTGATTTGACTGTGATATATAGTTTGGCTTTTTGTGTCATGGGTTGCTGTACAATTTGACATCGACTCTTTTTTTTATCTTTGGATTACTGTCATGTACTGTATACCAAACAAAATGCTTTTTTCCTTTCAGCTTGCATTGTTTATGCAGAAACCGGACAGCTAAAAATCTGCTTCATTTTTTCAATTTTTAGCAATACACCTGTCTGTCATAAATTTCTAATTCATAAATAAACGTAAAACTGAGTAACCCATTAATGTCTTAATACTTACTTTCCTGAGCTTTCTACACAGCCAGAAAATACTTCTCTATCATCTGATGTACAGTCCAAATCACAGCAACAATTAACATCACAAGCATTCCCAGTCAGATCACATGGACAAGGAGCGATATCTACAAAAAATAATAACCAGAAGTTATATCACATTGAAGACTGGTCTGTACGTTGCATCATTAAATTTCTGTTAAATAACAAGTCCTAACTCCTTTTTTAAGAATCCCATATTTTTATTGACCAGTCCAAGTATGAGTTATAAACTCTTAGTATAAGATGACTAATTTGATAATTGATGTATTTCTACTGGTGTGACACTGTGCTGTGAGAGATGTCACTAATACAATAAACAGTGTTGCTCACCTTGGTCTATGTGAATATTAAACAAAGGACGCAGATAGATTCATGACAAAATTGTGTTTTGGTGATGGTGATGTGTTTGTACATCTTACTTTACTGAACATTCTTGCTGCTTACAATTATCTCTATCTATAATGAACTTGGCCCAGTAGTTTCAGTGGAAAATGTAAGTAAAAATTTACAAATTTTAGGAAAATTGTTAAAAATTGACTATAAAGGGAAAAAAAATAACTCCTTAGGGGGTCAATTGACCATTTTGGTCATATTTGACTTATTTTAAGGTGTTACTTTGCTGTACATTATTGCTGTTTACAGTTTATCTCTATCTTTAATAATATTCAAAATAATAGCAAAAAACTGCAAATTTCCTTAAAATTACTAATTCAGGGGCAGCAACCTAACAACGAGTTGTCCGATCCATCTGAAAATTTCAGGGCAGATAGATCTTGACCTGATAAACAATTTAACCAGTCAGATTTGATCTAAATGCTTTGGTTTTTGAGTTATAAGCCAAAAACTACATTTTACCCCTATGTTCTATTTAGATACCCCAATGATGATTGTGGCCAAGTTTGGTTTAATGTGGCCCAGTAGTTTCAGAGGAAAAGTTTTTTGTAAAAGATAACTAAGATTTACGAAAAATGGTTAAAGATTGACTATAAAGGGCAATAACTCTTAAAGGGGTCAACTGACCATTTCGGGCATGTTGACTTATTTGTAAATCTTACTTTGCTGAACATTTTTGCTGTTTACAGTTTCTCTATCTATAATAATATTCATGATAATAACCAAAAACAGCATTTTACTCCTATGTTCTATACTTAGCCATGGCGGCCATCTTGGTTGGTTGATCGGGTCACCGGACACAATTTTTAAACTAGATACCCTAATAATGATTTTGGCCATGTTTGGTTAAATTTGGCCCAGTAGTTTCAGAGGAGAAGATTTTTGTAAAAGTTTACAGACGACGGACTCCAAGTGATGAGAAAAGCTAAAAAGGTAGCTGATTTACACAGAATTCAGAGGGAATACTCCGAAATATTTCAGAGAATTTAGTGAGGGATATAGTTGCTTGGTGTGACTCCTTGAATAATTAAAGGCATACTGTTTTGTTGTTCTGCTTTATTGTATTTGTAAATTGTAACTTTATATTGTCATATACATGTATGTATATATGCACTATGCCCATTGAGGGTACGTACCTCTTATCATTATGGAAATAAAAGATATTCTATTCTATTCTATTCTAAAGGCATGAAAGGCTGGTAATTTAATGATTTTTGATGTATTTGGACAAATCAAAAAAATATTATTTTGAAAATCATTTGAGAAATCCATACTTATTTTCAATGCTTTAATTGAAATTTACAAGTATTGTAATTATATATAATGAGACAAAATTTGATAGTTCTAAATCTGGCTAATACATATATACAGTCATAATCTGGAATAACACTCATGAATTAAAATTAGACAATAGAAATAAGAAACACACTAATGAGGACAAAGACAAAAAAAAGAAAACTAGAGGTTATCAAGAGCATGCGTCGCTCAATTTGGTCTATGGGCAAATCAAACATTAAGCACACTCTTCAACATTGTAGACGAAAAAATAGACTTCATGACAAAAATCATTCATCTCTATTTTGTTGATCTTTTATTACTGATCTTTCAGCCTGTTAGTTTCTTTGGCTTATTAATCATGTTAATAAATCTTGCCTTGCTGATCATTTTTTTTTTATTTAAAGTGTTTATTTTTCTATTATGTAAATCATATGAGGCATAACAATAAAAATATTTTTTAAATAAATGTTTTTCTCTAAAAATCATAGTTTTCATGATAATAGGCAAAAATTAAAAAAAACATTGACATTGATTTATGGGCCATAACTCCTGTAAGAATTTTTCCAACAGTTCTGACATATAAGGACAATTGGTAGAGCTCATTATTCTGAACATATTTGAATCACTTTAATTGTAATACAATATATATATATTTCATTGGTATATGAATCTGTTTTCATGTTCCCTTCCCTATGCTATTTTAAATTCAATATTAAATTTTGTGTTTTGTATAATTTGTGCTTGTATTGTAATTTATATTTCTGCTCCTTTGAGGCACTCATTTCAAAATAAAATCATTTGTAATGTATTTGTTCCTTTTAGATTTTCTCTAAATTCATAAAGGTTCAAAAAATTATAGACATAACTTGCATTTTACCCCCATGTTCTATTTTTAGCCACGACAGCCATGTTGGTTGATAATCAGGTCATATGACACATTTTTAACTAGATACCTTAATAATGATTGTGGCCAAGTTTTGATAATGAGTTATTCACTTGCAAGTAAATAATTCAACCTCATTAAATCCCTATTCATGTGAACTCCAATTTAACCCCTTACAAAGAGATAGTATAACGCATACATGGTCTGTGTATGGTTATTTAAAGGAAAAGAATGTCAACATTGAAAGTGAAACAAAGATAAATAATTTGAATAACTGATTCGATCCACCAAAAATTGTTCTTATAAAGTTAAAAACGACGATAAACATAAATTTTTAATCTATAATGTAAAATTTGACGGACCTATAAAAATCCAATTGCACGAGTTGCTTAATCTATTTATATCTTTGTTTATGTTTACATTGCTAATATGGTCATAGAAGGTCAACTTGATAGTTAATTAGATATTCACACGAAACGAAGCTAAATCTTATTACGACCATGTCCTGTAAATTATTTATTTAATACTTTTGATTGTTTTGAAAAATGTTTTACATTGTTATAAATAAAATATGAGAATTTGAGTCAAATCAGTGAACATGAATTTGGCAGCTAGTGCCCCTTTAAATTACAAATTATGGATTGACGCGAGATGGATCGACTTGGGACAAATCAACTTGGGGCCGGATCAGTTTGGGACAGAACAACCGGATACCGTTCAGCTGTGCTCAGTGGTGAAAAGACCAACCCAAAGTATAGTCCAGGATTACTCTGACGTCCAATGGCTGTTTTGCCAGAAAAGCTGGGCCAGTGGGACGTCAGAGCTCGTCCCATATCAAAAAGTGGATATTTGCCCGTCCAAAATAGATGCGCTGCTTCATCGCTTCATCGCTTCTGGTGCCAACAGACGGCCTTGGAATTATATAAATCGAGTATCAATTTGTTCATTTTTCATTTATCTCTTCACTTATGTAAGTTTCACCTACCTGCCACCCTTAATTTTCTCATATTGAGACAGTTTTTACACATGCTACAGTGACCCACCGATTCTCGCATTTTGACTTTCATTTTGAAAGATTGCCATGTGATCATGAGAAAAAAGTAAGGCACAATGGACTTTGAGAAATGATGTATGCAAATGACCCTACATTGTAGGTCAATATGAATATATAATCTAACACCTCACTCATTTACGATGCAAGCAATTTAAATATCCGTGCGCTTCCGATTGTTATCGTGGTAGGCACTAAATGCTAAATACCGATCTCCTGTAAAGGCGGTGAAAAATCGTGGTTGGCTACTGAATGTTAAATATCGATCTCCTATAAAGGAGGTAAAAAAAATATAAATATTTGCATATTTGAGTCTCGAGGTCTCGTAACTTGACGTCCATTTGAAAATAGAAGTAAAAATTTCTGAATCGATGGGTTCATGAAAACTGTGAGAAAATAAAGGGTGGCAGGTAAGACCAACCCAAAGTATAGTCATGGCAAACATGAAATCCCTTTCGGATACAAAATGATTAAACACCAGTGAAGATCTGGTAGCACACATTATGATCAATATATCTGTTTAAAACAAGAGAACACCTGTGACAGATGCAACTACAGTTGGTGGTAATGTAGGCAACTGTGTGGTGGTAGTTGTTGGGGCCTGTGTCGTGGCTGCTTCTGTAGTAACTGTCGTTTCTTCGACAGTAGTCTGCGCTCCAGTTGTTGTAACATCATTTGTTGTTGTTCCGATGCTAATTGGAGAAGTCTGACAGGAAACAAATAAGGAATGGTTAAGAAAAATTGTCAGAAGACAAGCCAAGACAAGAACCTGTTCGCCTTTTACCGCCATGATATATACAAACAATGAATTGTGGGTAAGAGGTGTAACTAAAAGTCGACACAATAGTCCGAACAACCACTCTAGAAAATGTTTCTAATGTGAGTAATTTAAGGCAAATATTAATATTAATATAACATTTTCTATGCATTCTAATCATTTGAATGATTTTAACAGTCTCAAAAATCATTCAAATGTAATATAAAATGTGAGATTGGTACTGTAGTACATCTTTTAAACCACTCTTACGGAAATTACCGAACTCTGACGATCATCGGCGCGTGAAATCAAAAGAAGCCGACAGACTACACAAACTGTAAACAAAGGTGGTATTTTATTGGTATAATTGCGTATTAAATGACATTGCATTTATGTAAACATCAAGTCAATTAAAAAATAAAACATTTGGAACCTGCCAAGTTACTTTTAGATGTCACCATATATCTATTGCTATTTTCGATTTAGAAAATTGCATGGTAGGTCACTACTACGACACTACAAATAATTTTGCCGGGTAAGAACCCCGATATACATGTACATTTGATGGCAAGATTTAACTCTTAATTACAACGAATTTTAGTCTAATTCATACAGCACCAGATAATATATAGCAGATACATGTCATCATGTACCTTCACCAACTTTCAGTCATACCTATAACTAAGTTGTGGGTCTCATTGGGGTCTAAGCGTGACGCGGGATTGACGATTTTTTTGTAGGCGGGACACGTGAAAGTCGAATTATTTTGCAGTGAAAACGGGAATGGAGTCTAGCGGGACCAAGGAAATTACAAAAAAAAAAGAGAATTGCTTAAGTACATAGTGAAAGCGGGATACGGGAATCTATCAAAACAGTAAGCGGGATCCGGGATCAGAACCCCCCAATGAGACCCCCTAAGTTATCATGATATTCTAAATGTCATAAACATATGCACATAAAACAGTTTGGGAAGAAATTAAAGCCTACAATGTACATATGGTGTTTCATACCTGTATAGTCCAAGGGATAATTATATAATCCTTCTATAAAGGGATAAAATGGTGTCACTATCGGGTCCAATCGCATCCAATACACTTTCGCACCCTAAATGTTCGTACCTCACATGTTTGCTCTCTAAATCCATTCACACCCAATTTGCTATTCAAATACTCGTTCATGAACATGATGAATAGTCCATTTGCCAATTACCGATTTGATTCTGTTATTACACACTTTTTAAACAAATTACTTCCCTTTGTCATTCGTAGACTGGTTCTAAACCGGACAAAATTGTTTTTTGCCAATGCAAAGCATGATAAGTTGAAAGTCATGTATTGGCAGTTTATCTTATTTTTAATGAAAAATAACTTATGGTGTCAAAAGTTGAAAAGTATATAGCTAAACAACAAAATTAATATAATTAAAAGATTTGAAAAACTTAAAGGTTACTCACATTACATATAGGTAAATTTGCTCTTTCCCCTAGCTCTCTATTGTCAATACAAATTTATGTCCCTCATAAGTAAGACAACTAAAAAGGGATCTCTGGCACATTACAGGATCAATTACGGGAATTGGCAAATTGTCTATTATTAGATATTTTCCGGACTAAAAATTGGGAACTATTGTCTAATGTTTTTTTTCTTTCAATTTTGATGATTAATTAAATGTTATTAATGTATGATTACTGCTAATTGGTATTATTATAATTGTTTGTGTTTGAAAATCATGATTGTTGTTTCAACTTGCTTTGATGTAAATACTGCATGTATTAACTATGAGCTTGGTTTGAGTAAAAAATTGATGATTTTAAATGAAAAACACAAAAGATAATTGTTTTTAACAGCTTGGCCCCTTTCATCTCGCTTTATTTTGAAACAATGAAAGAAAAAAAAATTCTAGCAATACACTAACCACAACCAAACATAATTTGAGATTTATACAGCACAAAAAAAAATGTTGTCAGAATCTCACTTTATTGAGAAACAGTGATTTTTTCATATATCCCACAATACACTAATTACATGAATTAACCAAAACATGGATAAGAGTTATCCAACACAAAAAGAAACGTCAGAATCTCACTTTTTTTTTAAACATTGAAAAATAAATATTTATAACAATACACTTAAAACTTGAATACAAAATTATTATAGACAAAACCAATAAAAACATGAAAAAGGTTGGGAATGTGTAGGATGTGAATGGACTTTGGGTGCAAATGTGAAAGGGGGTGAATGAACACGGATTGAATAAAATTATCCCTCTGTAGAGGAATATATTTGTTTAAACTGGATTCAAAGCAGGAAAATGGCAAAATATTAAATTAAAGTTGACACAATTCATTTATGTTCATAAGTTGGTCAGAATTTCATTATATGTGAATGGCATAACAATTTTAATATGTTTATGCTTATTTCATAGATTTTAGTCCCTACAAAGATTCTATATGAATTAATCAATGTATATATTTTATCTGCTTACAGATGCCTTTATCAGACTTTATATGGTCAGTGCAGACACACACCAATGGACTTAAAAGAAAGATTTCGGGAGATGCCTGTTCTCAACAATCTTTGGTGAAAAAACGTTTTAAATTCTTTAAAACATATATGCATGCACATGTATATATGTCATATTATCTTGTATACATTTGTACATGAAGCTTGCATTTTAAAGGGAACATTTTTAATCAGATTTTCTAAAGGACAAATCAGGTTAATGAAATGGTGAAATACTGCTAGAGGGAGGTTGCCAACAGTTTCTGTGTGCAATAACTGGTGTCTTCCTCCTATTCCCACTTTTTAAAAATACTATTCCTTCTATTCCCACTTGCAAATAACAATAGATGTTTTGATAAATAATTTGTTTTTAGAACAATCAGGGTTAATTAGAATTTCACCTAAGATTTACCTGTATTTTTTTAAAGCATAACATATTTGGTACACTGTTTAGGTATAATACCTTGTTTATTTGTAATATGTTTCATTTTTCATCAAATGAATACTTAAAAATAGAGAAAATTATGATAAATAGATTGGAGTTAGATTTATTTTGAAACTTTTGAATTTGTACTTAAAGATAAAGAAAAATTATGATAAATAGATTGGAGTCAGATTTATTTTTAAATTTTTGAATTCTGTACATTTTGGGAAATTCATTAAGTCATAAAAATTGAATGTGTTTGTTCTATTTCTATTGTAAAATGCAATACATTGTTTTCTACAATTATCGAAAGCTGAACAAATAAAAATGTAATGGTATTCATCACCAATGGCATCTGAATTACAAAATACACATTTTCTGTTTTCTCTTTCTATGTTTTGCCATCTTCCAGTTTCTATTGGAGATTTCATGTTCAAAGTTCCAAAGGAGTAGGTCCGGTAAGGACCGATTTTGGCCTCAAATTTCAGTTTCATCTGACGAAAGATTTTGACCACTTTTTAATCACCAAATGCTTTTCAAATATTTTATATATTGTTATTGATGAGAAAATAAGAAAACAGAGAATGATATCTACTGTTCAGGAGTTATGGTCCTTGATCTGTTAGAAAGGTTGGAAAACCAAATTAGTTTAGATTACAATACAAAGAAATACATAAGTTAATCATGCTCATGTACAACTATTGTTTGTAGTGAAATAGCTTAATACCTTGAGTCCCAAGTCAATGCAACATTTCTTTTATTACTAAAACTTAAGAGAACAAAGTTTCTTTTTGAACACATTGAAAAGGACTGAATGTTGGTCACTTTGTAGATAGGTACTTCAAGGTAATACATCTAATATAAGTTTATTGTACATCATGTACATAGACAGAACATTTCTGATTTCAACTTTTTAGCAGGAATTAGTCTTAGCCCCCTTAGTAGACAATGAAATTGTCAGATCACCATTTGAACCTTGCTTCTGCCATCTAAAAACAACTAAATATGTATGATATGAAAATAAGAAGATGTGGTATTCTAAAATAGAATGCATACAATTACAAATCTCAGATTTTGTATTTTAAAAGCAAATGAATATCCTACATATTCCCTTTAGTGATATTCACCTTCATTATTTTGTTCTTTTTCATGTATCTAAAAAAAATATCCAAATAATAATCTCATTATATCTCCTTTCAGGAACAACAGAGTAAAAAAAGCAGAGTTATTTCCCCTGCTGGTGATTTCAACGTATGTGAAATGGATGATGAAAATCATAACGAGATGTCATCACAGAACTTCAACAGCCAACTACACGTAAACATCAAAGATATAGATACTTTAGAAATTCTTGTCAAGCTCATATCTAGAAAAAATTAAATGTGCAGGATCTTTTTTCTCTTAACATATTTAGACCACAACAGTTTTTGACAGGTTATATATTCACTTGAAAAGAAAAATTCAAAAATTCAAAAGTCTGAAAAGGATAAATGCAATGATAAGCCTGAACAATGATCTAGTTATTAATATAAACATGTATGTCTCTAAGGAGATGACCAGGTATATGATCACTTGTAATCACAACCTGTACTCATATTCCTGATTTTGGAAATTACTGATTTTGACATTTATCAAAGTTGTTTCTCGATTGTGCAAAATGAACTTACATTTGAGGGAACTAAGTGTGATACATGAACTGCTTTCCCTACTTGAGCACTTAAAACCTCTTATGATTTCATGTTGATTGAATTGATCAATCTTAATTTCTCTGTGTAGTATTTTCTTCCACTTGTGGAGTTTGATTGACCTCTTTAATAGGACCTCTCGATTTCGTACTAACCATACAGTTTTGTACATTGTCTTATTTAAGTGCTTCAAACTCTGAACTCTAGGAAAACTTGATTCTCAAATCATACATGAACATTTTATTACCTTTCAGAATGACAGATCTGAGTCAGAATCACAAACTGTACCTAGACTTCAGGGACAGCAGCAATTGACATGTCCTAGTCTACTAGCATCTCAACCAGATGGTCAAGGATTTTTATCTCAACAACCATGTGGTCAAGGATTTTTATCTCAACCCTCTGATCAAGGGTTTTTAACTCAACAACCATTGCACCAGGGACTTTTATTACAACAGTCTAGTTCTAGCATTTTACCATATCAATCAAATCCTGATTATTTAAGTCAGACTGGACCATGTCTATCACTGCATGACCAACAGGTTAGAAATTTATATTTTAGAATTTATATTTTAGAATCTCAATACATAGATGTTTTGTGTAAAAGTGGAGATGAAATTGTCTATACACAACATAAAATTGAATATAGCTAAACATTAAAATATTATTGCTCCTGTGGTCAGCATTCAACAAAGTTTAAATTTTACTTTTAAACGTTTTGAAAATTGGTCAAAATCATGAAATCTATAATATATCGAGTCATGAGAATTGCTAATCATTTGTATGTTTCGAATATTAGTGTGGCATCCAGTATTGTTTGGGTCCAGCTGAAAAATCTTAAAGATCCAAGACTTATTATTTTGTACTCTCGACCTGTTTCTTTTTACTAACAAGTGACGTTGAATCACAATAGTTAAAGACCAAATCATTTACAAAGTTGGAAGAGCATAGACATGATCAATAGAGGACCCACAATTTCTGAAGGTTTTGCCAAAAAAACTGATAAATTCTATCTTTTATTTATGTATCATTAAAATAAGTTCAATTGCAAACAAAAGTGAACCAACGCCTGGTGAATCTGTAGTACGGTAGAGTTAAGTGGATACCTCGGGTATGCAGGGTCGTCATGATAAAAAACATAAAATGCAGAGAGTCTTATAACAACAACACTTGGGGACTGCTACAGAAATTTATTGAACATGTCGAATAAAATAAATTTCTGCAGCAGTCCCTAAAGTGTTGTTGTTATAAGACTCTCTACATTAAAATAAGTTGTTATCATTAAAATAAGTTGTTAAGGATGGACTTAGGTGAGGTTTTGAAATTTGTGTCAGAATTTTTTGAAATTTTTGGTGTTTTCCCATACGATACAAGGTAAAATATTTTGCCCCATAACACTCATTGATCTTTTCATATATGACTTAATAGCTATTAAGCTCATAAAAGTTCATTTAACAAAATTTAAGCCCATTCTTAGATATTTTTTCTTTTGATATGAGACCCAAATAATACCAATGTAAATTAAATTAAGGTAAAAGTCAGAGTAAGCCTTTTTCCACTATGTTTTAAAAATCAAATACATTTATCAGAAAAAGGAGTTGCATGACCTATCAATATTTTTAGCTTATTTCAATTCCTAACTAATGGTCTCCCAGCTTATAGTATCAATTTAAAATTCATGATTTATATAATTCACCTATTAAAGTACATCCTTAACCTATATGGCAGTCTACATTAAGACTTAACACTAACTTAACATTAACTTTGCAAGATCATTTGATTTACTATTATTAATTACAGAACAACATGATCATGAATATAAACGAAGAGATTTATTCTTGTACAAGTCTGTTGTCTGATGAAGAAATGGCATGTACCTCCATGGAATCAGACTTTGTACCTGATCAACAACAATATAATGCTAGAGACAGTTCTGTGTAAGTAAACATCATATCATTATCTACAATGTACCTATATCGACAAAAGTCTGGGGTGGTCTCCATATCTCGTTCTCCCAAAAAGTTATCATGATTATAGTTTTGAAAGAGTGAAATGAAAGTTTCTGTTCATAATTTATTTCTCTATGGGAAACTTCAAAGGGATAAACAGGTTGCACTTTGAAATAAGAGGTCCTTTTCCATTTGTTTCTTACTCTTATGTAAATTTTGTATCTTCAGATGCCCTTTATTTAGTGTTTTGTGGTATTATCTTTGGTGTTATTGTCCTAATATAGAGATTAATTTTTGAGAATAAATTAATTATGAAAAAGACAAAAATATTATTAGAATGGGAAAATCATTGCCTGTGTTTTAGGACTAAATACTGTGGATTCAACTATTTTCGTTGGTACCAATTTTCTTTGATTGAGGAAAAATTGTATTTGCTTGATAATTGATTTTATGATTTTACCAAAGTATTCATACAAACCTATGGAACATTAATGTTTCATTAAACATTACAGTTCATGGTTAACATATATATATATACCCAAATAGCACAAAATTAGTACCCAACAGATTGAATCCAAAGTATAACAAGGGCTATTTTAATATGAATGTGCATGAAAAGGGACTTCACAAAATCACATAACAACCCACATTTTTCCTTTTTAGTAATTTTGTGATTATTGAATAACTTGCTATAAAAGATTACACACAAGCTTAAGCTGTGTCAAAAAATCTTGATCTTTCTCTTGGAATAGCACTTAAATACACAAGTAAGTGTGTTTGTATAAAATATTTTTATATTTAATGCACATTGATTAAAAAGCAAATAAAACAATATTTTTGGTCATATTATTAAGTAGATTTTCTATCAAATAAGTTGTTTAATTTCAGTCATGGTTTGTGACGGCTCATTTCCTGTTGTAAGTCGTCTTATATCTTATAACCAGAGCAGTGTTCTCTCCAGACTGAAAGCATTGCACAAATCTATTTTTAGATAAAATGTTCAAAATTTGCACTATGTTTTTTAATTTCAGCTAGCATTACTTATATGCATTCATTTCTCTTAACAGATGAGCTAGCAATTTGTCACATTTTTTTCCAGGATTTGCAATTTTATGAACTTGTGTAGAAGAGACATATTAAACGAAGCTAAGTTTTATCCTCACCAAATTTGCCTGTAGAAAAATATTAATAAGAAGAATTCTCTCTTCAATATTGTTTTAAACCAAATAAAGAGTCCCAAGAATATAAGTACCACATGTAGCTTGGTGACTTACATTTCTGGGGAGGACACTGCTATTTCTAAATCAGTTGGAGTGGTTTTGATTTTAATATGTAATCAATTCATTCATCTCCATGCTAGCCATAGATTCTGTTTACAGGGATATATACAGATTTATAATATATATCTACACCTATATGCATACTATCTCTATAGTTAAAAAGTTTTACCAACAAGAAATCCTCCTAATCTTAATGTTCTAGATAGGCTTATTATACTAAATTAAAAGGTTGTTATTGTTCTATTGAGTTGAGTCATGGTTGGCTTGATTTTAGAGCTATTGTGTTAAATGTATTGGTGTTTATTAAGCAGTATTATAAGAACATTACAGGCTGTGTTGTGGCATTTAATTTATTCTTCTTTTTAACTTTTGATTGGTAGACAGCTACATGTATTTCATTGTCAATAACAGTTTCTCTCTTGTTTATTTCATTGCCAAATGTCGTATGTTTCTTTTTCTTTAATTACCGGTACTTTGAAATCAAGACTTTAACAATAATTAGTAATCTGATATTGTGTGCCTTTTAATCTTTGTACTTCCCAAGTAAAAATTGAGAACCTGAAGTTTTATGTGAACTTCCAACCATTACCATTGCAAACATATAGAAATATTTTGCCCATCTTGGATCGTACATAGATTAAAGTTAATAATTTTTCAAATCCACTGTCAATATTAACTAAAAAACCATGGAAAACTTAGCAATCTTAGTCAATACTTTTTATACGACCGCAAAATTTGAAAAAATTTTCGTCGTATATTGCTATCACGTTGGCGTCGTCGTCGTCGTCGTCCGAATACTTTTAGTTTTCGCACTCTAACTTTAGTAAAAGTGAATGGAAATCTATGAAATTTTAACACAGGATTATGACCACAAAAGGAAGGTTGGTATTGATTTTGGGAGTTTTGGTCCCAACATTTTAGGAATTAGGGGCCAAAAAGGGCCCAAATAAGCATTTTCTTGGTTTTCGCACTATAACTTTAGTTTAAGTTAATAGAAATCTATGAAATTTTGACACAAGGTTTATGACCACAAAAGAACGGTTGGGATTGATTTTGGGAGTTTTGGTTTCAACAATTTAGGAATTAGGGGCCAAAAAAGGGCCCAAATAAGCATTATTCTTGGTTTTCGCACAATAACTTTAGTTTAAGTAAATAGAAATCAATGAAATTTAAACACAATGTTAATGACTACAAAAGGAAGGTTGGTATTGATTTTGGGAGTTTAGGTCCCAACAGTTTAGGAATTAGGGGCCAAAAAGGGACCCAAATAAGCATTTTTCTTGGTTTTCGCACCATAACGTTAGTATAAGTAAATAGAAATCTATGAAATTTAAACACAAGGTTTATGACCATAAAAGGAAGGTTGGTATTGATTTTGGGAGTTTTGGTCCCAACAGAATAAGGGGCCCAAAGGGTCCAAAATTAAACTTTGTTTGATTTCATCAAAATTGAATAATTGGGGTTCTTTGATATGCCGAATCTAACTGTCATGACTGTGTATGTAGATTCTTAACTTTTGGTCCCGTTTTCAAATTGGTCTACATTAAGGTCCAAAGGGTCCAAAATTAAACTTAGTTTGATTTTGACAAAAAATGAATCAGTTAGGTTCTTTGATATGCTGAATCTAAAAATGTACTTAGATTCTTGATTATTGGCCCAGTTTTCAAGTTGGTCCAAATCGGGGTCCAAAATTAAACTTTGTTTGATTTCATCAAAAATTGAATAAATGGGGTTCTTTGATATACCAAATCTAACTGTGTATGTAGATTCTTCATTTTTGGTCCTGTTTTCAAATTGGTCTACACTTAAGTCCAAAGGGTCCAAAATTAAACTTAGTCTGATTTTAACAAAAATTGAAATCTTGGGGTTCTTTGATATGCTGAATCCAAAAATGTACTTAGATTTTTTATTATGGGCCCAGTTTTCAAGTTGGTCCAAATCAGGATCTAAAATTATTATATTAAGTATTGTGCAATAGCAAGTCTTTTCAATTGCACAGTATTGCGCAATGGCAAGAAATATCTAATTGCACAATATTGTGAAATAGCAATTTTTTTTTTAATTAGAGTTATCTTTCTTTGTCCAGAATAGTAAGCAAGAAATATCTAATTGCAAAATATTGTGCAATAGCAAGATTTTTTTTTAATTGGAGTTATCTTTCTTTGTCCAGGATCAACTTAAATCTTTGTTATATACAATATACAATGTATATTCACTTTTTACTACCAACTGATAAATTAAAATAATCTTTACCATTCAGTGATAACAAGCAGTTTTTTTACATCTTAATATTTTATGATGTATTTAAATGAGTAGTTATTGTTGCAAACTCCATTAGAAATTTTAATTGAGATTAGTTTTGGAATAAGGGAAAGGGGGATGTGATTAAAAAAATTGGGTTCAATTTTTCTCATTTGAAATTTCATAAATAAAAAAGAAAATTTCTTCAAACATTTTTTTGAGAGGATTAATATTCAACAGCATAGTGAATTGCTCTAAGAGAAAACAAAAATTTTAAGTTCATTAGAACACATTCATTCTGTGTCAGAAACCTATGCTGTGTCAACTATTTAATCACAATCCAAATTTAGAGCTGAATCCAGCTTGAATGTTGTGTCCATACTTGCCCCAACCGTTCAGGGTTCAACCTCTGCGGTCGTATAAAGCTATGCCCTGCGGAGCATCTGGTTAAATTTGTCATACTATCACCCATTGTAAGATTAAATTATATATAGTTTGTATTATTTTGCCACCCTTTGCCTGTAGCATGCAGCCTATTCCAGTTTATCTGATTATCCAGCACCTGTTTTGATAAATATTGACTACAACTAGTCATGTTATTAAATTGAAGCACTAGCAAAAACTAATAAAACCAATCTTATATGAGTATTATATGTTATAATGGAGGATTAGGCCAGACATGTGTTTTGTCTTCATTAGACACATCAGTGGCACTTGTGTCAACTTAAAATTATAGTCAAGTATTATTCAGCAAAAGCAAACATATTTCCATTTTATTCATGTTTCAGTTTATATGGTCAATTACATTTTTATACACGTTATAGGAAAACTTCTGGATTTTTTTCAATCCATTCAGGCATTTGATACTTGAAAAACCTTAATTTGACCTTTAGTATTTGGAAGTTAAATATTTGATAATAAAGAGAAGTTAATATATTAAAGATAAAAGAATTTGAAGTATTTAATTTAGTGGAAAAGAGAGTTCTTGACATAAGTTTGCATATGAAAAACCATAAGGTGAAGAATGTTTACTTTTATTGCTGTTTTCTTCATCTGAAAGTCATACCAAGGACTTCAACATAGAGCATAAAATCTTATATCATTAGAATTTCATGTTTCATGAAGCAAATACACACCTGAAACAAAAAGTAAAATAACAAAACTACCTACCTTTTATGAAAAGTCCTTCATAAGCAAATGGCAATATCAAAAGCTCATACACATCAAATAAATGGATAACAACTGTCATATACCTGACTAGTACAGACAAAATCTAGCTGAACATAGCATGTTTTTTGGTAATTCCATGTTTTCAATGAATTCAGAAAAAAAATGTTGCAGTTGGTCTTATCTACAATCTACAATTTGAGAAATTACATACAGTATAAAATGGTTAAATATCAAAATACATTGTAACTATTCCAATAGTATTGATAAAATAAAATAATGCAATAGTGTTGATACAATGAAATAATGCAGTAGGGTTTGGATTTTGTGGTTTATTCTTTTTGTATTTTTACAGGGTAGGAGATTCCACACCTACTATAGATCGTGTGAAGTGTTACTGTCGGCCATCATGGGAAGGCACCTTTGACATGAAACCATATGTGTCAGACTATTATTAATGAAGTTACCGTGGAAACGCAGCTGAATGTGGCAGACAACTATTGATGATCACGTGTTCATGATTTACTCCATACTTAAGTCTCATTTGCCATTATGTATTCACAATATTCTTGTTGCCAATATTTTGGTCATTTTTTATTCAAAATAAAAAAATTGTATTTGGCCAAAGGCCTATGGAAGCCTTCCGCAGTATACGTATTGTTAAGACTATTTTGTTGCAGGTTTATATTAGTTATTTTTAAAGTATTTTATTTTATACATATATCAACAATGTTTTTTCTTTGGTGAGGTTTAAATAATCTTTTAAAGTTGATAGAAGTACTTTACATAATAAAGATCACTGTCCTAATATTTTTTAAGCTAAAAAAGGGATAGTTGCTCAAACTTGAGGAACATAATAGAATTTTAAGTAATACCATAAATTCTAGTTCTCATTGAGTAAATTTTCAATAGATACTTGTACCTAGGTTTTTTTTTATCAGATTGTTTTAATGCAACAACTGTATTTTATCAGGATATTTCTGGTATTATGTTTCAGAAAATTTTTTTAACTTTTTTTTATTCATGTTTTTTTTTAAATTGAAAAGTTTAAATTATTTTTAATTTACGAATGAATGGTATAAAAGGGAATTTTATACATGATAAAATTGCAACTAAATTTTATATGTTTCCTGTCATTTAATAATGTCTTCTTCAAGGGAACACAGCTTTTGATATGTTCTAGTTGTCACATCCAATGAAGCTGTTCTATACTGAATCTGTATTTGCACTAAGCCATATTCATAGGGGCAGCTATATTTATAAATCATTGCTACATTGTGTTTAACATTATAATTATTGCTCATTTAAGCCTGATAGATTGAAGTTATATATTCATAGTGTGGTAAACAACAGATTTTATACATTTTCTTGTTGATTAAGAATTTCGTAAAGTTTGTTATGTCTTAATGTTAGATCTGTATATTGTTAGTGTTCTCATTGTAATTTTTTACGAAGTAAAGTTTTATATTGTCAACAGTTTTAGTTGCTTTTGAGAGAGCATTTGTCAGGCTGTATACTCAATTATGGTTGACAAATAAAAATGTCAGAACATAGCAGAAAAAAGTAAAATTGACATGGATTAGTCTTAGGGTAGCACAATACAAAGATTTTTCATCCCCAATCAGACATCTTTAAACTGATGTAATTCCACTCATCTTTCTTTAAATTTAATAAGTGAGGTACCAAAAGAAAGAAGAAGGAATACTCGTTAAAATTGTGATAATTTCATTATGACATAATTATTACATAATTAATTGTTATGTAATTAGTTGCCATATTTGGATGTACACACTTGAATGAATTTAGCTTCTTTGTTATTCATAGCATCCCAAAATATTTTATAGATTCTTTTACAACACAGTTTCACACATAGAAATCAAAAAGTTAAGGTAGGTTTAGAAGGGATGATTCAATTTTTCAATTTTCATATTTGGAAAATTCTGTTTTGTAAATCTTCTTCACTAAAAGTCACAACAAGCTTTTGTCATCATAAACTATTTCACTTACCATATATATTTTTCTCCCGATTTGATGACAATATGGGCTGGTATAATTATTTGCTAAATGGGACAATACATGCGACAAATAACTGTTTTAATGACAAATAAGATTTATACTTTTCTATTGCTACCTCAAAAGTGATAAAAAATATAAGGTATATGTAACCTGTAATCCTAACCTATTACTTCACATGAGTGATAATAAGGGTGTTTAGTTTATACTTTGTCAATTTATTTTAATTTCATCCTTGAAAAATCCCCTTTTTCAACCAGAATCATCTTAACTATACAAAACAAGAATGTATTCATAGTACACAGATGCCTCATCCACACTTTCATTTTCTATGTTTAGTGGACCATGAAAATGGGGTAAAAACTGTGACTGCCAATGATGGAACATATCAAAGGTATCAGAATAAGATGTGGTATGACTGTCAATGATGGAACATGTCAAATGTATCAGAATAAGATGTGGTATGACTGCCAATCATGGAACATGTCAAAGGTATCAGAATAAGATGTGGTATGACTCACTGCCAATGATGGAACATATCAAAGGTATCAGAATAAGATGTGGTATGACTGCCAATGATGGAACATGTCAAAGCTATCAGAATAAGATGTGGTATGACTGCCAATGATGGAACATGTCAAGGATATCAGAATAAGATGTGACATGACTGCCAATGATGGAACATGTCAAAGGTATCAGAATAAGATGTGGTATGACTGCCAATAACACCGATGGAACATGTCAAGGGTATCAGAATAAGATGTGGTATGACTGCCAATGATGGAACATGTCAAAGGTATCAGATTAAGATGTGGTATGACTGTCAATGATGGAACATGTCAAAGGTATCAGAATAAGATGTGGTATGACTCAATGATGGAACATGTCAAATGTATCAGAATAAGATGTGGTATGACTGCCAATGATGGAACATGTCAAAGCTATCAGAATAAGATGTGGTATGACTGTCAATGATGGAACATGTCAAATGTATCAGAATAAGATGTGGTATGACTGCCAATGATGGAACATGTCAAAGGTATCAGAATACGATGTGGTATGACTGCCAATGATGGAACGTGTGATAGGTATCAGAATAAGATGTGGTATGACTGCCAATGATGGAACATGTCAAATGTATCAGAATAAGATGTGGTATGACTGTCAATGATGGAACATGTCAAATGTATCAGAATAAGATGTGGTATGACTGCCAATGATGGAACGTGTGATAGGTATCAGAATAAGATGTGGTATGACTGCCAATGATGGAACATATCAATGGTATCAGAATAAGATGTGGTATGACTGCAAATGATGGAACGTGTGATAGGTATCAGAACAGATGTGGTATGACTGCCAATGATGGAACATGTCAAAGGTATCAGAATAAGATGTTACATGACTGCCAATAACACCGATGGAACATGTCAAAGGTATCAGAATACGATGTGGTATGACTGCCAATGATGGAACGTGTGATAGGTATCAGAATAAGATGTGGTATGACTGCAAATGATGGAACATGTCAAATGTATCAGAATAAGATGTGGTATGACTGTCAATGATGGAACATGTCAAATGTATCAGAATAAGATGTGGTATGACTGCCAATGATGGAACGTGTGATAGGTATCAGAATAAGATGTGGTATGACTGCCAATGATGGAACATGTCAAATGTATCAGAATAAGATGTGGTATGACTGCCAATGATGGAACATGTCAAAGGTATCAGAATAAGATGTTACATGACTGGCAATAACACCGATGGAACATGTCAAGGGTATCAGAATAAGATGTGGTATGACTGCCAATGATGGAACATGTCAAAGGTATCAGAACAGATGTGACATGACTGCCTATCATGGAACGTGTGATAGGTATCAGAATAAGATGTGGTATGACTGCCAATGATGGAACATATCAATGGTATCAGAATAAGATGTGGTATGACTGCCAATGATGTAACATGTCAAAGGTATCAGAATAAGATGTGGTATGACTGCCAATGATGGAACATGTCAAAGGTATCAGAATAAGATGTGGTATGACTGCCAATGATGGAACATGTCAAAGGTATCAGAATAAGATGTTACATGACTGTCAATGATGGAACTTGTCAAAGGTATCAGAATAAGATGTTACATGACTGTCAATGATGGAACATGTCAAGGATATCAGAATAAGATGTGACATGACTGTCAATGATGGAACATATCAAAGGTATCAGAATAAGATGTGGTATGACTGCCAATGATGGAACATGTCAAAGGTATCAGAATAAGATGTGGTATGACTGCCAATGATGGAACATATCAAAGGTATCAGAATAAGATGTGGTATGACTCACTGCCAATGATGGAACATATCAAGGATATCAGAATAAGATGTGACATGACTGCCAATGATGGAACATGTCAAGGATATCAGAATAAGATGTGGTATGACTGCCAATGATGGAACATGTCAAAGGTATCAGAATAAGATGTGGTATGACTGCCAATGATGGAACATATCAAAGGTATCAGAATAAGATGTGGTATGACTCACTGCCAATGATGGAACATATCAAGGATATCAGAATAAGATGTGACATGACTGTCAATGATGGAACATGTCAAGGATATCAGAATAAGATGTGGTATGACTGCCAATGATGGAACATGTCAAAGGTATCAGAATAAGATGTGGTATGACTGCCAATAACACCGATGGAACATGTCAAGGGTATCAGAATAAGATGTGGTATGACTGCCAATGATGGAACATGTCAAAGGTATCAGATTAAGATGTGGTATGACTGTCAATGATGGAACATGTCAAAGGTATTAGAATAAGATGTGGTATGACTCAATGATGGAACATGTCAAATGTATCAGAATAAGATGTGGTATGACTGCCAATGATGGAACATGTCAAAGCTATCAGAATAAGATGTGGTATGACTGTCAATGATGGAACATGTCAAATGTATCAGAATAAGATGTGGTATGACTGCCAATGATGGAACATGTCAAAGGTATCAGAATACGATGTGGTATGACTGCCAATGATGGAACGTGTGATAGGTATCAGAATAAGATGTGGTATGACTGCCAATGATGGAACATGTCAAATGTATCAGAATAAGATGTGGTATGACTGTCAATGATGGAACATGTCAAATGTATCAGAATAAGATGTGGTATGACTGCCAATGATGGAACGTGTGATAGGTATCAGAATAAGATGTGGTATGACTGCCAATGATGGAACATATCAATGGTATCCGAATAAGATGTGGTATGACTGCAAATGATGGAACGTGTGATAGGTATCAGAACAGATGTGGTATGACTGCCAATGATGGAACATGTCAAAGGTATCAGAATAAGATGTTACATGACTGCCAATAACACCGATGGAACATGTCAAAGGTATCAGAATAAGATGTGGTATGACTGCCAATGATGGAACATGTCAAAGGTATCAGAATAAGATGTGGTATGACTGCCAATGATGGAACATGTCAAATGTATCAGAATAAGATGTGGTATGACTGCCAATGATGGAACATGTCAAAGGTATCAGAATAAGATGTGGTATGACTGCCAATGATGGAACATGTCAAATGTATCAGAATAAGATGTGACATGACTGTCAATGATGGAACATGTCAAAGGTATCAGAATAAGATGTGGTATGACTGCCAATGATGGAACATATCAATGGTATCAGAATAAGATGTGGTATGACTGCCAATGATGGAACATGTCAAAGGTATGAGAATAAGATGTGGTATGACTGCCAATGATGGAACATGTCAAAGGTATGAGAATAAGATGTTACATGACTGTCAATGATGGAACGTGTCAAAGGTATCAGAATAAGATGTGGTATGACTGCCAATGATGGAACATGTCAAATGTATCAGAATAAGATGTGGTATGACTGTCAATGATGGAACATGTCAAGGATATGAGAATAAGATGTGACATGACTGTCAATGATGGAACATATCAAAGGTATCAGAATAAGATGTGGTATGACTGCCAATGATGGAACATGTCAAAGGTATCAGAATAAGATGTGGTATGACTGCCAATGATGGAACATATCAAAGGTATCAGAATAAGATGTGGTATGACTCACTGCCAATGATGGAACATATCAAGGATATCAGAATAAGATGTGACATGACTGTCAATGATGGAACATGTCAAGGATATCAGAATAAGATGTGGTATGACTGCCAATGATGGAACATATCAATGGTATCAGAATAAGATGTGGTATGACTGCAAATGATGGAATGTGTGATAGGTATCAGAACAGATGTGGTATGACTGCCAATGATGGAACATGTCAAAGGTATCAGAATAAGATGTTACATGACTGCCAATAACACCGATGGAACATGTCAAAGGTATCAGAATAAGATGTGGTATGACTGCAAATGATGGAATGTGTGATAGGTATCAGAACAGATGTGGTATGACTGCCAATGATGGAACATGTCAAAGGTATCAGAATAAGATGTTACATGACTGCCAATAACACCGATGGAACATGTCAAAGGTATCAGAATAAGATGTGGTATGACTGCCAATGATGGAACATGTCAAAGGTATCAGAATAAGATGTGGTATGACTGCCAATGATGGAACATGTCAAATGTATCAGAATAAGATGTGGTATGACTGCCAATGATGGAACATGTCAAAGGTATCAGAATAAGATGTGGTATGACTGCCAATGATGGAACATGTCAAATGTATCAGAATAAGATGTGACATGACTGTCAATGATGGAACATGTCAAAGGTATCAGAATAAGATGTGACATGACTGTCAATGATGGAACATGTCAAAGGTATCAGAATACGATGTGGTATGACTGTCAATGATGGAACATGTCAAGGATATCAGAATACGATGTGGTATGACTGCCAATGATGGAACGTGTGATAGGTATCAGAACAGATGTGGTATGACTGCCAATGATGGAACATATCAAAGGTATCAGGATACGATTTGGTATGACTGCCAATGATGGAACATATCAAAGGTATCAGAATAAGATGTGGTATGACTGCCAATGATGGAACGTGTGATAGGTATCAGAACAGATGTGGTATGACTGCCAATGATGGAACATGTCAAAGGTATCAGAATAAGATGTTACATGACTGTCAATGATGGAACATGTCAAAGATATCAGAATAAGATGTGGTATGACTGCCAATGATGGAACATGTCAAAGGTATCTGAATAAGATGTGGTATGACTGCCAATGATAGAACGTGTCAAAGATATGAGAATAAGATGTGGTATAACTGCCAATGAGACCGATGGAACATGTCAAAGGTATCAGAATAAGATGTGGTATGACTGCCAATGAGACCGATGGAAAATGTCAATAGTATCAGAATAAGATGTGGTATGACACCGATGAGACCTATGGAACATGTCAAAGGTATCAGAATAAGATGTGGTATGACTGCAAATGATGGAACGTGTGATAGGTATCAGAACAGATGTGGTATGACTGCCAATGATGGAACATGTTAAAGGTATCAGATTAAGATGTGGTATGACTGCCAATGAGACCGATGGAACATATCAAAGGTATCAAAATAAGATGTGGTATGACTGCCAATGATGGGACAAATCAAATGTATCAGAATAAAATGTGGTATGACTGCCAATGATTGAACATGTCAAAGGTATCAGAATAAGATGTGGTATTACTCACTGCCACTGATGGAACATATCAAAGGTATCAGAATAAGATGTGGTATGACTTCCAATGATAGAACGTGTCAAAGATATGAGAATAAGATGTGGTATGACTGCCAATGAGACCGATGAAACATGTCAAAGGTATCAAAATAAGATGTGGTATGACTGCCAATGAGACCGATGGAACATGTCAAAGGTATCAGAATAAGATGTGATATTACACCGATGGAACATGTCAAAGGTATCAGAATAAGATGTGATATGACACCGATGAGACCGATGGAACATGTCAAAGGTATCAGAATAAGATGTGGTATGACTGCCAATGATGGAACATATCAAAGGTATCAGAATACGATGTGGTATGACTGCCAATGATGGAACGTGTGATAGGTATCAGAATAAGATGTGGTATGACTGCCAATGATGGAACATGTCAAAGGTATCGAATAAGATGTGGTATGACTGCCAATGAGACCGATGAAACATGTCAAAGGTATCAGAATAAGATGTGGTATGACTGCCAATGATGGAACATATCAAAGGTATCAGAATACGATGTGGTATGACTGCCAATGATGGAACATATCAAAGGTATCAAAATAAGATGTGGTATGACTGCCAATGATGGGACAAATCAAATGTATCAGAATAAAATGTGGTATGACTGCCAATGATTGAACATATCAAAGGTATCAGAATAAGATGTGGTATGACTGCCAATGATAGAACGTGTCAAAGATATGAGAATAAGATGTGGTATGACTGCCAATGAGACCGATGGAATATGTCAAAGGTATAAAAATAAGATGTGGTATGACTGCCAATGAGACCGATGGAACATGTCAAAGGTATCAGAATAAGATGTGATATGACACCGATGAGACCTATGGAACATGTCAAAGGTATCAGAATAAGATGTGGTATGACTGCAAATGATGGAACGTGTGATAGGTATCAGAACAGATGTGGTATGACTGCCAATGATGGAACATGTTAAAGGTATCAGAATAAGATGTGGTATGACTGCCAATGAGACCGATGGAACATATCAAAGGTATCAAAATAAGATGTGGTATGACTGCCAATGATGGGACAAATCAAATGTATCAGAATAAAATGTGGTATGACTGCCAATGATTGAACATGTCAAAGGTATCAGAATAAGATGTGGTATTACTCACTGCCACTGATGGAACATATCAAAGGTATCAGAATAAGATGTGGTATGACTTCCAATGATAGAACGTGTCAAAGATATGAGAATAAGATGTGGTATGACTGCCAATGAGACCGATGAAACATGTCAAAGGTATCAAAATAAGATGTGGTATGACTGCCAATGAGACCGATGGAACATGTCAAAGGTATCAGAATAAGATGTGATATTACACCGATGGAACATGTCAAAGGTATCAGAATAAGATGTGATATGACACCGATGAGACCGATGGAACATGTCAAAGGTATCAGAATAAGATGTGGTATGACTGCCAATGATGGAACATATCAAAGGTATCAGAATACGATGTGGTATGACTGCCAATGATGGAACGTGTGATAGGTATCAGAATAAGATGTGGTATGACTGCCAATGATGGAACATGTCAAAGGTATCGAATAAGATGTGGTATGACTGCCAATGAGACCGATGAAACATGTCAAAGGTATCAGAATAAGATGTGGTATGACTGCCAATGATGGAACATATCAAAGGTATCAGAATACGATGTGGTATGACTGCTAATGATGGAACATATCAAAGGTATCAAAATAAGATGTGGTATGACTGCCAATGATGGGACAAATCAAATGTATCAGAATAAAATGTGGTATGACTGCCAATGATTGAACATATCAAAGGTATCAGAATAAGATGTGGTATGACTGCCAATGATAGAACGTGTCAAAGATATGAGAATAAGATGTGGTATGACTGCCAATGAGACCGATGGAACATGTCAAAGGTATAAAAATAAGATGTGGTATGACTGCCAATGAGACCGATGGAACATGTCAAAGGTATCAGAATAAGATGTGATATGACACCGATGAGACCGATGGAACATGTCAAAGGTATCAGAATAAGATGTTACATGACTGCCAATCATGGAACATGTCAAAGGTATCAGAATAAGATGTGGTATGACTGCAAATAATGGGACATATCAATGGTATCAGAATAAGATGTGGTATGACTGCCGATGATGTAACATGTCAAAGGTATCAGAATAAGATGTAGTATGACTGCCAATAACACCGATGGAACATGTCAAGGGTATCAGAATAAGATGTGGTATGACTGTCAATGATGGAACATATCAAAGGTATCAGAATAAGATGTGGTATGACTGCCAATGAGACCGATAGAACATGTCAAGGGTATCATAATAAGATGTTACATGACTGCCAATAACACCGATGGAACATGTCAAAGGTATCAGAATAAGATGTGGTATGACTGTCAATGATGGAACTTATCAAAGGTATCAGAATACGATGTGGAATGACTGCCAATGATGGAACATGTCAAAGGTATCAGAATAAGATGTGGTATGACTGTCAATGATGGAACATATCAAAGGTATCAGAATAAGATGTGGTATGACTGCCAATGATGGAACATATCAAAGGTATCAGAATAAGATGTGTTATGACTGCCAATGATGGAACATGTCAAAGGTATCAGAATAAGATGTGGTATTACTCACTGCCACTGATGGAACATGTCAAAGGTATCAGAATAAGATGTGGTATGACTGCCAATGATAGAACGTGTCAAAGATATGAGAATAAGATGTGGTATGACTGCCAATGAGACCGATGAAACATGTCAAAGGTATCAAAATAAGATGTGGTATGACTGCCAATGAGACCGATGGAACATGTCAAAGGTATCAGAATAAGATGTGGTATGACTGTCAATGATGGAACATATCAAAGGTATCAGAAAAAGATGTTACATGACTGCCAATGATGGAACATATCAAAGGTATCAGAATAAGATGTGGTATGACTGTCAATGATGTAACATGTCAAAGGTATCAGAATAAGATGTGGTATGACTGCAAATAATGGGACATATCAATGGTATCAGAATAAGATGTGGTATGACTGCCGATGATGGAACATGTCAAAGGTATCAGAATAAGATGTAGTATGACTGCCAATAACACCGATGGAATATGTCAAGGGTATCAGAATAAGATGTGGTATGACTGTCAATGATGGAACATATCAAAGGTATCAGAATAAGATGTGGTATGACTGCCAATGAGACCGATGGAACATGTCAAGGGTATCAGAATAAGATGTTACATGACTGCCAATGATGGAACATATCAAAGGTATCAGAATGAGATGTGGTATGACTGTCAATGATGGAACATATCAAAGGTATCAGAATACGATGTGGAATGACTGCCAATGATGGAACATGTCAAAGGTATCAGAATGAGATGTGGTATGACTGTCAACGATGGAACATATCAAAGGTATCAGAATAAGATGTGGTATGACTGCCAATGATGGAACATGTCAAAGGTATCAGAATAAGATGTGGTATGACTTCCAATGATAGAACGTGTCAAAGATATGAGAATAAGATGTGGTATGACTGCCAATGAGACCGATGAAACATGTCAAAGGTATCAAAATAAGATGTGGTATGACTGCCAATGAGACCGATGGAACATGTCAAAGGTATCAGAATAAGATGTGATATTACATCGATGGAACATGTCAAAGGTATCAGAATAAGATGTGATATGACACCGATGAGACCGATGGAACATGTCAAAGGTATCAGAATAAGATGTGGTATGACTGCCAATGATGGAACATATCAAAGGTATCAGAATACGATGTGGTATGACTGCCAATGATGGAACGTGTGATAGGTATCAGAATAAGATGTGGTATGACTGCCAATGATGGAACATGTCAAAGGTATCGAATAAGATGTGGTATGACTGCCAATGAGACCGATGAAACATGTCAAAGGTATCAGAATAAGATGTGGTATGACTGCCAATGATGGAACATATCAAAGGTATCAGAATACGATGTGGTATGACTGCCAATGATGGAACATATCAAAGGTATCAAAATAAGATGTGGTATGACTGCCAATGATGGGACAAATCAAATGTATCAGAATAAAATGTGGTATGACTGCCAATGATTGAACATATCAAAGGTATCAGAATAAGATGTGGTATGACTGCCAATGATAGAACGTGTCAAAGATATGAGAATAAGATGTGGTATGACTGCCAATGAGACCGATGGAACATGTCAAAGGTATAAAAATAAGATGTGGTATGACTGCCAATGAGACCGATGGAACATGTCAAAGGTATCAGAATAAGATGTGATATGACACCGATGAGACCTATGGAACATGTCAAAGGTATCAGAATAAGATGTGGTATGACTGCAAATGATGGAACGTGTGATAGGTATCAGAACAGATGTGTTATGACTGCCAATGATGGAACATGTTAAAGGTATCAGAATAAGATGTGGTATGACTGCCAATGAGACCGATGGAACATATCAAAGGTATCAAAATAAGATGTGGTATGACTGCCAATGATGGGACAAATCAAATGTATCAGAATAAAATGTGGTATGACTGCCAATGATTGAACATGTCAAAGGTATCAGAATAAGATGTGGTATTACTCACTGCCACTGATGGAACATATCAAAGGTATCAGAATAAGATGTGGTATGACTTCCAATGATAGAACGTGTCAAAGATATGAGAATAAGATGTGGTATGACTGCCAATGAGACCGATGAAACATGTCAAAGGTATCAAAATAAGATGTGGTATGACTGCCAATGAGACCGATGGAACATGTCAAAGGTATCAGAATAAGATGTGATATTACACCGATGGAACATGTCAAAGGTATCAGAATAAGATGTGATATGACACCGATGAGACCGATGGAACATGTCAAAGGTATCAGAATAAGATGTGGTATGACTGCCAATGATGGAACATATCAAAGGTATCAGAATACGATGTGGTATGACTGCCAATGATGGAACGTGTGATAGGTATCAGAATAAGATGTGGTATGACTGCCAATGATGGAACATGTCAAAGGTATCGAATAAGATGTGGTATGACTGTCAATGAGACCGATGAAACATGTCAAAGGTATCAGAATAAGATGTGGTATGACTGCCAATGATGGAACATATCAAAGGTATCAGAATACGATGTGGTATGACTGCCAATGATGGAACATATCAAAGGTATCAAAATAAGATGTGGTATGACTGCCAATGATGGGACAAATCAAATGTATCAGAATAAAATGTGGTATGACTGCCAATGATTGAACATATCAAAGGTATCAGAATAAGATGTGGTATGACTGCCAATGATAGAACGTGTCAAAGATATGAGAATAAGATGTGGTATGACTGCCAATGAGACCGATGGAACATGTCAAAGGTATAAAAATAAGATGTGGTATGACTGCCAATGAGACCGATGGAACATGTCAAAGGTATCAGAATAAGATGTGATATGACACCGATGAGACCGATGGAACATGTCAAAGGTATCAGAATAAGATGTTACATGACTGCCAATCATGGAACATGTCAAAGGTATCAGAATAAGATGTTACATGACTGCCAATGATGGAACATGTCAAAGGTATCAGAATAAGATGTGGTATGACTGCAAATAATGGGACATATCAATGGTATCAGAATAAGATGTGGTATGACTGCCGATGATGTAACATGTCAAAGGTATCAGAATAAGATGTAGTATGACTGCCAATAACACCGATGGAACATGTCAAGGGTATCAGAATAAGATGTGGTATGACTGTCAATGATGGAACATATCAAAGGTATCAGAATAAGATGTGGTATGACTGCCAATGAGACCGATAGAACATGTCAAGGGTATCATAATAAGATGTTACATGACTGCCAATAACACCGATGGAACATGTCAAAGGTATCAGAATAAGATGTGGTATGACTGTCAATGATGGAACTTATCAAAGGTATCAGAATACGATGTGGAATGACTGCCAATGATGGAACATGTCAAAGGTATCAGAATAAGATGTGGTATGACTGTCAATGATGGAACATATCAAAGGTATCAGAATAAGATGTGGTATGACTGCCAATGATGGAACATATCAAAGGTATCAGAATAAGATGTGTTATGACTGCCAATGATGGAACATGTCAAAGGTATCAGAATAAGATGTGGTATTACTCACTGCCACTGATGGAACATGTCAAAGGTATCAGAATAAGATGTGGTATGACTGCCAATGATAGAACGTGTCAAAGATATGAGAATAAGATGTGGTATGACTGCCAATGAGACCGATGAAACATGTCAAAGGTATCAAAATAAGATGTGGTATGACTGCCAATGAGACCGATGGAACATGTCAAAGGTATCAGAATAAGATGTGGTATGACTGTCAATGATGGAACATATCAAAGGTATCAGAAAAAGATGTTACATGACTGCCAATGATGGAACATATCAAAGGTATCAGAATAAGATGTGGTATGACTGTCAATGATGGAACATGTCAAAGGTATCAGAATAAGATGTGGTATGACTGCAAATAATGGGACATATCAATGGTATCAGAATAAGATGTGGTATGACTGCCGATGATGGAACATGTCAAAGGTATCAGAATAAGATGTAGTATGACTGCCAATAACACCGATGGAATATGTCAAGGGTATCAGAATAAGATGTGGTATGACTGTCAATGATGGAACATATCAAAGGTATCAGAATAAGATGTGGTATGACTGCCAATGAGACCGATGGAACATGTCAAGGGTATCAGAATAAGATGTTACATGACTGCCAATGATGGAACATATCAAAGGTATCAGAATGAGATGTGGTATGACTGTCAATGATGGAACATATCAAAGGTATCAGAATACGATGTGGAATGACTGCCAATGATGGAACATGTCAAAGGTATCAGAATGAGATGTGGTATGACTGTCAACGATGGAACATATCAAAGGTATCAGAATAAGATGTGGTATGACTGCCAATGATGGAACATGTCAAAGGTATCAGAATAAGATGTGGTATGACTTCCAATGATAGAACGTGTCAAAGATATGAGAATAAGATGTGGTATGACTGCCAATGAGACCGATGAAACATGTCAAAGGTATCAAAATAAGATGTGGTATGACTGCCAATGAGACCGATGGAACATGTCAAAGGTATCAGAATAAGATGTGATATTACACCGATGGAACATGTCAAAGGTATCAGAATAAGATGTGATATGACACCGATGAGACCGATGGAACATGTCAAAGGTATCAGAATAAGATGTGGTATGACTGCCAATGATGGAACATATCAAAGGTATCAGAATACGATGTGGTATGACTGCCAATGATGGAACGTGTGATAGGTATCAGAATAAGATGTGGTATGACTGCCAATGATGGAACATGTCAAAGGTATCGAATAAGATGTGGTATGACTGCCAATGAGACCGATGAAACATGTCAAAGGTATCAGAATAAGATGTGGTATGACTGCCAATGATGGAACATATCAAAGGTATCAGAATACGATGTGGTATGACTGCCAATGATGGAACATATCAAAGGTATCAAAATAAGATGTGGTATGACTGCCAATGATGGGACAAATCAAATGTATCAGAATAAAATGTGGTATGACTGCCAATGATTGAACATATCAAAGGTATCAGAATAAGATGTGGTATGACTGCCAATGATAGAACGTGTCAAAGATATGAGAATAAGATGTGGTATGACTGCCAATGAGACCGATGGAACATGTCAAAGGTATAAAAATAAGATGTGGTATGACTGCCAATGAGACCGATGGAACATGTCAAAGGTATCAGAATAAGATGTGATATGACACCGATGAGACCTATGGAACATGTCAAAGGTATCAGAATAAGATGTGGTATGACTGCAAATGATGGAACGTGTGATAGGTATCAGAACAGATGTGGTATGACTGCCAATGATGGAACATGTTAAAGGTATCAGAATAAGATGTGGTATGACTGCCAATGAGACCGATGGAACATATCAAAGGTATCAAAATAAGATGTGGTATGACTGCCAATGATGGGACAAATCAAATGTATCAGAATAAAATGTGGTATGACTGCCAATGATTGAACATGTCAAAGGTATCAGAATAAGATGTGGTATTACTCACTGCCACTGATGGAACATATCAAAGGTATCAGAATAAGATGTGGTATGACTTCCAATGATAGAACGTGTCAAAGATATGAGAATAAGATGTGGTATGACTGCCAATGAGACCGATGAAACATGTCAAAGGTATCAAAATAAGATGTGGTATGACTGCCAATGAGACCGATGGAACATGTCAAAGGTATCAGAATAAGATGTGATATTACACCGATGGAACATGTCAAAGGTATCAGAATAAGATGTGATATGACACCGATGAGACCGATGGAACATGTCAAAGGTATCAGAATAAGATGTGGTATGACTGCCAATGATGGAACATATCAAAGGTATCAGAATACGATGTGGTATGACTGCCAATGATGGAACGTGTGATAGGTATCAGAATAAGATGTGGTATGACTGCCAATGATGGAACATGTCAAAGGTATCGAATAAGATGTGGTATGACTGTCAATGAGACCGATGAAACATGTCAAAGGTATCAGAATAAGATGTGGTATGACTGCCAATGATGGAACATATCAAAGGTATCAGAATACGATGTGGTATGACTGCCAATGATGGAACATATCAAAGGTATCAAAATAAGATGTGGTATGACTGCCAATGATGGGACAAATCAAATGTATCAGAATA
Organism: Mytilus edulis; assembly: GCF_963676685.1. Taxonomy (NCBI): domain Eukaryota; kingdom Metazoa; phylum Mollusca; class Bivalvia; order Mytilida; family Mytilidae; genus Mytilus; species Mytilus edulis. Next base: position 78,808,340 of record NC_092350.1, on the reverse strand, counting down.
AAATGTGGTATGACTGCCAATGATTGAACATATCAAAGGTATCAGAATAAGATGTGGTATGACTGCCAATGATAGAACGTGTCAAAGATATGAGAATAAGATGTGGTATGACTGCCAATGAGACCGATGGAACATGTCAAAGGTATAAAAATAAGATGTGGTATGACTGCAAATGAGACCGATGGAACATGTCAAAGGTATCAGAATAAGATGTGATATGACACCGATGAGACCGATGGAACATGTCAAAGGTATCAGAATAAGATGTTACATGACTGCCAATCATGGAACATGTCAAAGGTATCAGAATAAGATGTTACATGACTGCCAATGATGGAACATGTCAAAGGTATCAGAATAAGATGTGGTATGACTGCAAATAATGGGACATATCAATGGTATCAGAATAAGATGTGGTATGACTGCCGATGATGTAACATGTCAAAGGTATCAGAATAAGATGTAGTATGACTGCCAATAACACCGATGGAACATGTCAAGGGTATCAGAATAAGATGTGGTATGACTGTCAATGATGGAACATATCAAAGGTATCATAATAAGATGTGGTATGACTGCCAATGAGACCGATAGAACATGTCAAGGGTATCATAATAAGATGTTACATGACTGCCAATAACACCGATGGAACATGTCAAAGGTATCAGAATAAGATGTGGTATGACTGTCAATGATGGAACTTATCAAAGGTATCAGAATACGATGTGGAATGACTGCCAATGATGGAACATGTCAAAGGTATCAGAATAAGATGTGGTATGACTGTCAATGATGGAACATATCAAAGGTATCAGAATAAGATGTGGTATGACTGCCAATGATGGAACATATCAAAGGTATCAGAATAAGATGTGTTATGACTGCCAATGATGGAACATGTCAAAGGTATCAGAATAAGATGTGGTATTACTCACTGCCACTGATGGAACATGTCAAAGGTATCAGAATAAGATGTGGTATGACTGCCAATGATAGAACGTGTCAAAGATATGAGAATAAGATGTGGTATGACTGCCAATGAGACCGATGAAACATGTCAAAGGTATCAAAATAAGATGTGGTATGACTGCCAATGAGACCGATGGAACATGTCAAAGGTATCAGAATAAGATGTGATATGACACCGATGAGACCGATGGAACATGTCAAAGGTATCAGAATAAGATGTGGTATGACTGTCAATGATGGAACATATCAAAGGTATCAGAAAAAGATGTTACATGACTGCCAATGATGGAACATATCAAAGGTATCAGAATAAGATGTGGTATGACTGTCAATGATGGAACATGTCAAAGGTATCAGAATAAGATGTAGTATGACTGCCAATAACACCGATGGAATATGTCAAGGGTATCAGAATAAGATGTGGTATGACTGTCAATGATGGAACATATCAAAGGTATCAGAATAAGATGTGGTATGACTGCCAATGAGACCGATGGAACATGTCAAGGGTATCAGAATAAGATGTTACATGACTGCCAATGATGGAACATATCAAAGGTATCAGAATGAGATGTGGTATGACTGTCAATGATGGAACATATCAAAGGTATCAGAATACGATGTGGAATGACTGCCAATGATGGAACATGTCAAAGGTATCAGAATGAGATGTGGTATGACTGTCAACGATGGAACATATCAAAGGTATCAGAATAAGATGTGGTATGACTGCCAATGATGGAACATGTCAAAGGTATCAGAATAAGATGTGGTATTACTCACTGCCACTGATAGAACATATCAAAGATATGAGAATAAGATGTGGTATGACTGCCAATGATAGAACGTGTTAAAGGTATCAGAATAAGATGTGGTATGACTGCCAATGAGACCGATGGAACATGTCAAAGGTATCAGAATAAGATGTGATATGACACAGATGAGACCGATGGAACATGTCAAAGGTATCAGAATAAGATGTGATATGACACCGATGAGACCGATGGAACATGTCAAAGGTATCAGAATAAGATGTTACATGTCTGCCAATGATGGAACATGTCAAAGGTATCAGAATAATATGTTACATGACTGCCAATGATGGAACATGTCAAAGGTATCAGAATAAGATGTGATATGACTGCAAATAATGTGACATATCAATGGTATCAGAATAAGATGTGGTATGACTGCCGATGATGGAACATGTCAAAGGTATCAGAATAAGATGTAGTATGACTGCCAATAACACCGATGGAACATGTCAAGGGTATCAGAATAAGATGTGGTATGACTGTCAATGATGGAACATATCAAAGGTATCAGAATAAGATGTGGTATGACTGCCAATGAGACCGATGGAACATGTCAAGGGTATCAGAATAAGATGTTACATGACTGCCAATGATGGAACATATCAAATGTATCAGAATAAGATGTGGTATGACTGTCAATGATGGAACATGTCAAAGGTATCAGAATACGATGTGGAATGACTGCCAATGATGGAACATGTCAAAGGTATCAGAATAAGATGTGGTATGACTGCCAATGATGGAACATATCAAAGGTATCAGAATACGATGTGGTATGACTGCCAATGATGGAACGTGTGATAGGTATCAGAATAAGATGTGGTATGACTGCCAATGATGGAACATGTCAAAGGTATCGAATAAGATGTGGTATGACTGCCAATGAGACCGATGAAACATGTCAAAGGTATCAGAATAAGATGTGGTATGACTGCCAATGATGGAACATATCAAAGGTATCAGAATACGATGTGGTATGACTGCCAATGATGGAACATATCAAAGGTATCAAAATAAGATGTGGTATGACTGCCAATGATGGGACAAATCAAATGTATCAGAATAAAATGTGGTATGACTGCCAATGATTGAACATATCAAAGGTATCAGAATAAGATGTGGTATGACTGCCAATGATAGAACGTGTCAAAGATATGAGAATAAGATGTGGTATGACTGCCAATGAGACCGATGGAACATGTCAAAGGTATAAAAATAAGATGTGGTATGACTGCCAATGAGACCGATGGAACATGTCAAAGGTATCAGAATAAGATGTGATATGACACCGATGAGACCTATGGAACATGTCAAAGGTATCAGAATAAGATGTGGTATGACTGCAAATGATGGAACGTGTGATAGGTATCAGAACAGATGTGGTATGACTGCCAATGATGGAACATGTTAAAGGTATCAGAATAAGATGTGGTATGACTGCCAATGAGACCGATGGAACATATCAAAGGTATCAAAATAAGATGTGGTATGACTGCCAATGATGGGACAAATCAAATGTATCAGAATAAAATGTGGTATGACTGCCAATGATTGAACATGTCAAAGGTATCAGAATAAGATGTGGTATTACTCACTGCCACTGATGGAACATATCAAAGGTATCAGAATAAGATGTGGTATGACTTCCAATGATAGAACGTGTCAAAGATATGAGAATAAGATGTGGTATGACTGCCAATGAGACCGATGAAACATGTCAAAGGTATCAAAATAAGATGTGGTATGACTGCCAATGAGACCGATGGAACATGTCAAAGGTATCAGAATAAGATGTGATATTACACCGATGGAACATGTCAAAGGTATCAGAATAAGATGTGATATGACACCGATGAGACCGATGGAACATGTCAAAGGTATCAGAATAAGATGTGGTATGACTGCCAATGATGGAACATATCAAAGGTATCAGAATACGATGTGGTATGACTGCCAATGATGGAACGTGTGATAGGTATCAGAATAAGATGTGGTATGACTGCCAATGATGGAACATGTCAAAGGTATCGAATAAGATGTGGTATGACTGTCAATGAGACCGATGAAACATGTCAAAGGTATCAGAATAAGATGTGGTATGACTGCCAATGATGGAACATATCAAAGGTATCAGAATACGATGTGGTATGACTGCCAATGATGGAACATATCAAAGGTATCAAAATAAGATGTGGTATGACTGCCAATGATGGGACAAATCAAATGTATCAGAATAAAATGTGGTATGACTGCCAATGATTGAACATATCAAAGGTATCAGAATAAGATGTGGTATGACTGCCAATGATAGAACGTGTCAAAGATATGAGAATAAGATGTGGTATGACTGCCAATGAGACCGATGGAACATGTCAAAGGTATAAAAATAAGATGTGGTATGACTGCCAATGAGACCGATGGAACATGTCAAAGGTATCAGAATAAGATGTGATATGACACCGATGAGACCGATGGAACATGTCAAAGGTATCAGAATAAGATGTTACATGACTGCCAATCATGGAACATGTCAAAGGTATCAGAATAAGATGTTACATGACTGCCAATGATGGAACATGTCAAAGGTATCAGAATAAGATGTGGTATGACTGCAAATAATGGGACATATCAATGGTATCAGAATAAGATGTGGTATGACTGCCGATGATGTAACATGTCAAAGGTATCAGAATAAGATGTAGTATGACTGCCAATAACACCGATGGAACATGTCAAGGGTATCAGAATAAGATGTGGTATGACTGTCAATGATGGAACATATCAAAGGTATCATAATAAGATGTGGTATGACTGCCAATGAGACCGATAGAACATGTCAAGGGTATCATAATAAGATGTTACATGACTGCCAATAACACCGATGGAACATGTCAAAGGTATCAGAATAAGATGTGGTATGACTGTCAATGATGGAACTTATCAAAGGTATCAGAATACGATGTGGAATGACTGCCAATGATGGAACATGTCAAAGGTATCAGAATAAGATGTGGTATGACTGTCAATGATGGAACATATCAAAGGTATCAGAATAAGATGTGGTATGACTGCCAATGATGGAACATATCAAAGGTATCAGAATAAGATGTGTTATGACTGCCAATGATGGAACATGTCAAAGGTATCAGAATAAGATGTGGTATTACTCACTGCCACTGATGGAACATGTCAAAGGTATCAGAATAAGATGTGGTATGACTGCCAATGATAGAACGTGTCAAAGATATGAGAATAAGATGTGGTATGACTGCCAATGAGACCGATGAAACATGTCAAAGGTATCAAAATAAGATGTGGTATGACTGCCAATGAGACCGATGGAACATGTCAAAGGTATCAGAATAAGATGTGATATGACACCGATGAGACCGATGGAACATGTCAAAGGTATCAGAATAAGATGTGGTATGACTGTCAATGATGGAACATATCAAAGGTATCAGAAAAAGATGTTACATGACTGCCAATGATGGAACATATCAAAGGTATCAGAATAAGATGTGGTATGACTGTCAATGATGGAACATGTCAAAGGTATCAGAATAAGATGTGGTATGACTGCAAATAATGGGACATATCAATGGTATCAGAATAAGATGTGGTATGACTGCCGATGATGGAACATGTCAAAGGTATCAGAATAAGATGTAGTATGACTGCCAATAACACCGATGGAATATGTCAAGGGTATCAGAATAAGATGTGGTATGACTGTCAATGATGGAACATATCAAAGGTATCAGAATAAGATGTGGTATGACTGCCAATGAGACCGATGGAACATGTCAAGGGTATCAGAATAAGATGTTACATGACTGCCAATGATGGAACATATCAAAGGTATCAGAATGAGATGTGGTATGACTGTCAATGATGGAACATATCAAAGGTATCAGAATACGATGTGGAATGACTGCCAATGATGGAACATGTCAAAGGTATCAGAATGAGATGTGGTATGACTGTCAACGATGGAACATATCAAAGGTATCAGAATAAGATGTGGTATGACTGCCAATGATGGAACATGTCAAAGGTATCAGAATAAGATGTGGTATTACTCACTGCCACTGATAGAACATATCAAAGATATGAGAATAAGATGTGGTATGACTGCCAATGATAGAACGTGTTAAAGGTATCAGAATAAGATGTGGTATGACTGCCAATGAGACCGATGGAACATGTCAAAGGTATCAGAATAAGATGTGATATGACACAGATGAGACCGATGGAACATGTCAAAGGTATCAGAATAAGATGTGATATGACACCGATGAGACCGATGGAACATGTCAAAGGTATCAGAATAAGATGTTACATGTCTGCCAATGATGGAACATGTCAAAGGTATCAGAATAATATGTTACATGACTGCCAATGATGGAACATGTCAAAGGTATCAGAATAAGATGTGATATGACTGCAAATAATGTGACATATCAATGGTATCAGAATAAGATGTGGTATGACTGCCGATGATGGAACATGTCAAAGGTATCAGAATAAGATGTAGTATGACTGCCAATAACACCGATGGAACATGTCAAGGGTATCAGAATAAGATGTGGTATGACTGTCAATGATGGAACATATCAAAGGTATCAGAATAAGATGTGGTATGACTGCCAATGAGACCGATGGAACATGTCAAGGGTATCAGAATAAGATGTTACATGACTGCCAATGATGGAACATATCAAATGTATCAGAATAAGATGTGGTATGACTGTCAATGATGGAACATGTCAAAGGTATCAGAATACGATGTGGAATGACTGCCAATGATGGAACATGTCAAAGGTATCAGAATAAGATGTGGTATGACTGCCAATGATGGAACGTGTCAAAGGTATCAGAATACGATGTGGAATGACTGCCAATGATGGAACATGTCAAAGGTATCAGAATAAGATGTGGTATGACTGCCAATGATGGAACATATCAAAGGTATCAGAATACGATGTGGTATGACTGCCAATGATGGAACATGTCAAGGGTATCAGAATAAGATGTTACATGACTGTCAATGATGGAACATGTCAAGGATATCAGAATAAGATGTGGTATGACTGCCAATGATGGAACATGTCAAAGGTATCAGAATAAGATGTGGTATTACTCACTGCCACTGATGGAACATATCAAAGGTATCAGAATAAGATGTGGTATTACTCACTGCCACTGATAGAACATATCAAAGATATGAGAATAAGATGTGGTATGACTGCCAATGATAGAACGTGTTAAAGGTATCAGAATAAGATGTGGTATGACTGCCAATGAGACCGATGGAACATGTTAAAGGTATCAGAATAAGATGTGATATGACTGCCAATGACACCGATGGAACATGTCAAAGGTATCAGAATACGATGTGGTATGACTGCCAATGATGGAACATATCAAAGATATCAGAATAAGATGTGGTATGACTGCCAATGATGGGACAAATCAAAAATATCAGAATAAAATGTGGTATGACTGCCAATGATGGAACATATCAAAATATCAGAATAAAATGTGGTATGACTGCCAATGATGGAACATATAAAAAATATAAGAATAAGATGTGGTATGACTGCCAATGATGGAACATATCAAAAATATCAGAATAAAATGTGGTATGACTGCCAATGATGGAACATATAAAAAATATCAGAATAAAATTTGGTATGACTGCCAATGATGGAACATATCAAAAATATCAGAATAAAATTTGGTATGACTGCCAATGAGACTGATAGGAACATATCAAAGGTATCAGAATAAGATGTGGACTGTCAATGAGGCAACTCTCCATCAGAGACAAAATAACATTGTTATTGATGTTGAGGACTGTAGGTCATTGCTTTCAACAACGAGCTTAACACATACCACCTTATGGCATAGAGAAAGCCCTGAAAGGCCCAAAATTTAAAACAAGTTAAATAGAAAAAATAACAAAGACTTCTTTTTTATCAGATAAAAAAAAAGTTCAATGGTGTGTAATGCAGTGTAAATCTGTGAATACCAATGCATCAAGTCTTACACAACACATGTAAATAAAGCTAAACCACTGCGACAGGATAATCTTCACTAGAGATATCAATGTACAAAGAAGATACATGAGGTATATTTTACTAAAGTTTCAGAAAAGCTTTAACTATCAGCAGTATAAACTATCAACTGAGAGTGTACAATGTTATTAAAAATCTGACATCTATAAGCAGTTACACGAACAAGCTTTTTGTCACGATGGTTTATTGACTTGTATTGGGCAAAATTAAACCAAACTCTGCCTGAATTATCTAATTTAAAAATAGGTAACAATTCTCATCAGATCAAGATCTATCTGCCCTGAAATTTTCAGACACACCAGACAATCTGTTGTTTGGGAACTGCCCCTGAATTTTGCAGTTTTGGATTTTTGTCTGAAATATGATTATAGAAATCATTTGTAAACAGCAATAAGGTTCAGCAAAGTAAGATCTACAAATAAGTCAAATGCTAAAAATTGACTCCTTTAGGAGTTATTGTCCTGTCTAGTAAATTTTTCAGTGACACTCAGCTCAAAATAGTTATAAAGCCAAACCAAAACAAAGTTGAAGAGCATTGAGGACCCAAAGTTCCCAAAATTTTGTGCACAATACAGCTAAGGTAATCTATGCCTGGGATAAGAAAATCCTCAGTATTTCGAAAAAAAATCATACTTTGGTAAACAGGAAATTTATAAAAATGACCATTTAATTGATATATATGTCAACACCGAAGTGCTGACTACTTGGCTGGTGATACCATCGGGGACGAAACGCCAACCAATAGTAGCATCGACCCAGATGTGTAAATGGTTATCAAAGGTATCAGGCTTATAACTTAATACGGCAGAACACATTTTAACAGAATCGTTCAGTAATCATGGACACATAGTATCTCCTCCAAACAGTATTGAACATTAATACTAAATATTGAATAAACGACACTGCTTATTTTTATTTTTGGTACAAGTCTGATATTACGAATGGCTGTCACAGTTGAACATAGTTTAAACATATAACCCTAAAAGAGAAAAAAAACCAAAAGAAAATTGTTTTTGTCAGAAAACATTGTAATTCTTCCAAACGCATACTAACCACACTCATCGGTACTCACACTTGTATAATAACACATAAAGAAAGAGAGTACTCTCTATATATGATATGCATGTATGTGTTTTTTTTAACTTGTACATTTTTATTAAACATATACATGATAATATTAACATAAGTCTTTTTAAACGTTTGTTTTTTCTTAACACATAGAAGTAACCACATAATATATTTGTTTAATGTACTAATTATTACTTGCAATGTTTTGACATTATTATTTTTTTATTGTGAATGTTAAAGTTTTGTAACGCTTTGTGTTTTCATTACTTTTGTGATTTTCTAAACTAAATCGAACTTGCAACAATTCAAAAGATTTAATGAGTAGAGCCGGATTCAATTAGGAGATAACTGTATTGTATTTTAAGCTCCGACGGCATCAATTGGTGATTTGATGGTCGCAAATTAAGTTTACTGGCGACGCGTTAGTAATGAAACTGACAGAAAACAACGTTAAAACATGTATTTAAAATCTGTCATATGCCGTCTGCGCTTGCGCGTATGTCCCATAGCATCAATTGTCAATTGATGCCATGTAAGAAAGTGACGTAATCCAATCAAAATGAACGTTACAAACGTTGTTGCATTAGAATATGTCTTCTTTGTACTGGACCAATGAACTTACATCAAAAATGATTTTTTTATAGAGCTAGCACATTGGAATAACTGTCACCACTGAGTAAGATGGAAATTTTGACAATTCTTATTTGTGTTTGCGTATGTGCGTGCTTGTAGTGAAAATGTATTCGAAACTCTGGGTGGGATTATTGCTGGTTTCCTAGTGATTATTGCACTTGATTCACATTTTATTTTGACTCTCTTTGTATTTAACCCTGTCACTCTTTGACTTTACTATAACCCATACTCTTTGTATTAAACCCTGTCACTCTTTGACTTTACTATAACCCACACTCTTTGTATTAAACCCTGTCACTCTTTGACTTTACTATAACCCATACTTTTTGTATTAAACCCTGTAACTCTTTGGCTTTACTATAACCTATACTCTTTGTATTAAACCCTGTCACTCTTTGGCTTTACTATAACCCGTACTCTTTGTATTAAACCCTGTCACTCTTTGACTTTACTATAACCCATACTCTTTGTATTTAACCCTGTCACTCTTTGACTTTACTATAACCCATACTCTTTGTATTAAACCCTGTCACTCTTTGACTTTACTATAATCCACACTCTTTGTATTAAACCCTGTCACTCTTTGACTTTACTATAATCCACACTCTTTGTATTAAACCCTGTCACTCTTTGACTTTACTATAACCCATACTCTTTGTATTAAACCCTGTCACTCTTTGACTTTACTATAATCCACACTCTTTGTATTAAACCCTGTCACTCTTTGACTTTACTATAACCCATACTCTTTGTATTAAACCCTGTCACTCTTTGACTTTACTATAACCCATACTCTTTGTATTAAACCCTGTCACTCTTTGACTTTACTATAACCCATACTCTTTGTATTAAACCCTGTCACTCTTTGACTTTACTATAACCCATACTCTTTGTATTTAACCCTGTCACTCTTTGACTTTACTATAACCCATACTCTTTGTATTAAACCCTGTCACTCTTTGACTTTACTATAACCCATACTCTTTGTATTAAACCCTGTCACTCTTTGACTTTACTATAACCCATACTCTTTGTATTTAACCCTGTCACTCTTTGACTTTACTATAACCCATACTCTTTGTATTAAACCCTGTCACTCTTTGACTTTACTATAACCCATACTCTTTGTATTAAACCCTGTCACTCTTTGACTTTACTATAACCCATACTCTTTGTATTAAACCCTGTCACTCTTTGACTTTACTATAACCCATACTCTTTGTATTAAACCCTGTCACTCTTTGACTTTACTATAACCCATACTCTTTGTATTAAACCCTGTCACTCTTTGACTTTACTATAACCCATACTCTTTGTATTAAACCCTGTCACTCTTTGACTTTACTATAACCCATACTCTTTGTATTAAACCCTGTCACTCTTTGACTTTACTATAACCCATACTCTTTGTATTAAACCCTGTCACTCTTTGACTTTACTATAACCCATACTCTTTGTATTTAACCCTGTCACTCTTTGACTTTACTATAACCCATACTCTTTGTATTAAACCCTGTCACTCTTTGACTTTACTATAACCCATACTCTTTGTATTAAACCCTGTCACTCTTTGACTTTACTATAACCCATACTCTTTGTATTAAACCCTGTCACTCTTTGGCTTTACTATAACCCATACTCTTTGTATTAAACCCTGTCACTCTTTGACTTTACTATAACCCATACTCTTTGTATTAAACCCTGTCACTCTTTGGCTTTACTATAACCCATACTCTTTGTATTAAACCCTGTCTCTCTTTGACTTTACTATAACCCATACTCTTTGTATTAAACCCTGTCACTCTTTGGCTTTACTATAACCCATACTCTTTGTATTAAACCCTGTCACTCTTTGACTTTACTATAACCCATACTCTTTGTATTAAACCCTGTCACTCTTTGACTTTACTATAACCCATACTCTTTGTATTAAACCCTGTCACTCTTTGACTTTACTATAACCCATACTCTTTGTATTAAACCCTGTCACTCTTTGACTTTACTATAACCCATACTCTTTGTATTTAACCCTGTCACTCTTTGACTTTACTATAACCCATACTCTTTGTATTAAACCCTGTCACTCTTTGACTTTACTATAACCCATACTCTTTGTATTAAACCCTGTCACTCTTTGACTTTACTATAACCCATACTCTTTGTATTAAACCCTGTCACTCTTTGGCTTTACTATAACCCATACTCTTTGTATTAAACCCTGTCACTCTTTGACTTTACTATAACCCATACTCTTTGTATTAAACCCTGTCACTCTTTGGCTTTACTATAACCCATACTCTTTGTATTAAACCCTGTCACTCTTTGGCTTTACTATAACCCATACTCTTTGTATTAAACCCTGTCACTCTTTGGCTTTACTATAACCCATACTCTTTGTATTTAACCCTGTCACTCTTTGACTTTACTATAACCCATACTCTTTGTATTAAACCCTGTCACTCTTTGACTTTACTATAACCCATACTCTTTGTATTAAACCCTGTCACTCTTTGACTTTACTATAACCCATACTCTTTGTATTAAACCCTGTCACTCTTTGACTTTACTATAACCCATACTCTTTGTATTAAACCCTGTCACTCTTTGGCTTTACTATAACCCATACTCTTTGTATTAAACCCTGTCACTCTTTGACTTTACTATAACCCATACTCTTTGTATTAAACCCTGTCACTCTTTGGCTTTACTATAACCCATACTCTTTGTATTAAACCCTGTCTCTCTTTGACTTTACTATAACCCATACTCTTTGTATTAAACCCTGTCACTCTTTGACTTTACTATAACCCATACTCTTTGTATTTAACCCTGTCACTCTTTGACTTTACTATAACTCATACTCTTTGTATTAAACCCTGTCACTCTTTGACTTTACTATAACCCATACTCTTTGTATTAAACCCTGTCACTCTTTGACTTTACTATAACCCATACTCTTTGTATTAAACCCTGTCACTCTTTGGCTTTACTATAACCCATACTCTTTGTATTAAACCCTGTCTCTCTTTGACTTTACTATAACCCATACTCTTTGTATTAAACCCTGTCACTCTTTGGCTTTACTATAACCCATACTCTTTGTATTAAACCCTGTCACTCTTTGACTTTACTATAACCCATACTCTTTGTATTAAACCCTGTCACTCTTTGACTTTACTATAACCCATACTCTTTGTATTAAACCCTGTCACTCTTTGACTTTACTATAACCCATACTCTTTGTATTAAACCCTGTCACTCTTTGACTTTACTATAACCCATACTCTTTGTATTAAACCCTGTCACTCTTTGACTTTACTATAACCCATACTCTTTGTATTTAACCCTGTCACTCTTTGACTTTACTATAACCCATACTCTTTGTATTAAACCCTGTCACTCTTTGACTTTACTATAACCCATACTCTTTGTATTAAACCCTGTCACTCTTTGACTTTACTATAACCCATACTCTTTGTATTAAACCCTGTCACTCTTTGGCTTTACTATAACCCATACTCTTTGTATTAAACCCTGTCACTCTTTGACTTTACTATAACCCATACTCTTTGTATTAAACCCTGTCACTCTTTGGCTTTACTATAACCCATACTCTTTGTATTAAACCCTGTCACTCTTTGACTTTACTATAACCCATACTCTTTGTATTAAACCCTGTCACTCTTTGGCTTTACTATAACCCATACTCTTTGTATTTAACCCTGTCACTCTTTGACTTTACTATAACCCATACTCTTTGTATTAAACCCTGTCACTCTTTGACTTTACTATAACCCATACTCTTTGTATTAAACCCTGTCACTCTTTGACTTTACTATAACCCATACTCTTTGTATTAAACCCTGTCACTCTTTGACTTTACTATAACCCATACTCTTTGTATTAAACCCTGTCACTCTTTGGCTTTACTATAACCCATACTCTTTGTATTAAACCCTGTCACTCTTTGACTTTACTATAACCCATACTCTTTGTATTAAACCCTGTCACTCTTTGGCTTTACTATAACCCATACTCTTTGTATTAAACCCTGTCTCTCTTTGACTTTACTATAACCCATACTCTTTGTATTAAACCCTGTCACTCTTTGGCTTTACTATAACCCATACTCTTTGTATTAAACCCTGTCACTCTTTGACTTTACTATAACCCATACTCTTTGTATTAAACCCTGTCACTCTTTGGCTTTACTATAACCCATACTCTTTGTATTAAACCCTGTCACTCTTTGACTTTACTATAACCCATCTATCGTAGAATTTAGAGGTCATAAATGTCAACACTTTTCACATAACTAGAACATTTCGTCTCATTAATGCGAAACTACGTGTACGTTGTATCGATACTTACATGTATCGGAAATTATCTGCCAGTGATAGGACAATGATAGGAAGCTGCTACTACATACGGTAGCCTGTATCTATAACGCAATATCAAATGTTAAGGTCAACATCATTATATATAGGCTTTTTATTTACTAAAACGATCACAGTTTAACCATTTTAAGGTAAGCGTTTTTTTTATTTTCTTATAAATAAAGAAATAATCTTTATTTCAAGAGGATAATCCCATTAGTTAAACAAATCTTCATGAGAGTCAAATAATAATAAAATATTTATAGAGCACAATATTATACATTTTATCATGATATATACAGAAAATACAATTGTTTATAGATAGTAATGATTATGTTGAGCATAGAAAGCATAAAGCACTCCTATACTTACTGGTATTTCACACAGTCACACACATGAAATGAAAATTAACTGCTGAAAACATTAATTATAAACGAAATAAGATTCCATTATTCTTTAAATATTTAAATGAACTGTTTATCAAGAAGTCACTTGTTTTACTCAGAGGTACCTTGGATAATGAATGCTCTTCTTTTTTTTTATCAATTGGTTTTTTTTTGTTTTTTTTTTGTTTTTTTTTTTAAATATTTCAAATTATTTTTAGAAGTACCTTATATTTCTAAGAACTTGCAATGATATGTAAATCGTATGAATAACAGAAGGAACACAATTATATATGCAAACAATTTGAAATAAGAAGAAGTTTGATTTCAAAAATTATATTTCAAATTCAAAGAAAAAAGTAAAAAGGTGTATGCCAAAATCGCCTATGTTTTTTTTTTCACTCTCGAACGAAAAATAATAAATGATGAAATACCGATATGGTCATATGGTCAAGCATATGCTTAAATTCGATTATTTTCACCTTGATTTTGGGCCATACAATGCAGTAATTCAGGAGCAGATACGAGACTAATTTCACAAAAATATTACAAGAAAAAATACTCGTAAGTCATGAACACTTCAGTTTTACTTTCGAACAATTTTTGTGGTACGTCTTTATTAAAATAGCCACAGAACAGTACGAATCTTATTCCTGAGCGTAAACTAATTTTGTAGCTGAATGTAATTGCTGACTCAGGATGTTAATCAAGACCCGTTATTACCTGATGACCTTGAGCTTAGAGGTGTATGTGTAAATGACATCTATATTGCGTTATAATTTGATATAAAACAGGTACTTAGAAAAATAGGAAAGAGAAACGAGAAAGGAGAACTTTAAATCGCGTTCTTAATTTCTTATTCACGGAGACGAATATTAATCAAGCTGTCTCCAAACCGAGGTGATGTTAATTAATTAGCTAAGGAAGTGAAATTCATATGGAAAATTAAATACTGTACAATGTTTTATACAGCTTAATAAGTCTTCATTTGTATTGAATTATATTTTGTAGATTTTTTTTAAAAGCAAAGAAAGACGAAAACATGGTTTCTACAACTCTTTTGATAATGTCAATTACTTTGGTATTTCTTGGAGTCAGTGAAGCACTTAAAGGTTCGTAGAATCATCATTTTTCAAACAATTTATGTCCTTTGTAGAAAGATAGATCAAAATTGTCTAACAATGAGAACAATTCGAGATATACAAAAATATGTTCAAAACCTGTTTTTGTGGTTGTTTTTTTTTTTGGATGTTTTTGCAAACTTCAGATAAGGATTATTCGTTTCGATTCACGTTGTTATATTATATGACGATTTTAATATTAAACACATTTTGTAGTTTAAGTAAATGATTTCCTAATCAGCTTTTGCTTTAATTGTTTTAATTCTAGCATTTGTCATGCTTAAAACCGAACGCAAGTCTACGAGGGACCTAAAATTCGAAATTTCACAACGTTTAGATATAATTTAAACTTGTCTTCCTTAATATATTGATGTAGAATCGTTAATCCAAATATAATACAGAACTTTTGGGATACCCATTTTATAGAACTGATAGGACATTTGCATGTTGTAATTCTCGTTCATTTATAGGTCATAGGTATTTTCTGTTATGTTAACTACGAATGTTTGTGAACAGCTTGGTATCTTTGATATAAAACAGTCCGGATGCCGAGGCTATAACTGGAATTTAAATGAAACAACAATACTACTTTAATATTCTTTAGTGATTCAAATCTCCCCAAATTGCTCTCGAAAGAAACATATAAGTGTAAAACCATGTCGTAGAATAATTCCTTTGAAAATCATTTTAAGGAAGCAAAGACTAATCAAACAACAGGTAAAGGATTCAATGATCAACGTTTTTTTTTAACTGATGAATACACTCAAATATAATCAATTTCGATATTGCAGAAAGTAGTAAATTCAACGTCATTGACTTTGTGACGATAATAACTATACTATTAAACGAGAAGACCTCATTTTGTGTGTCGCTTCTTTTCTTTCCACAATAAATCATTCATCATGCGCATGTGTTCTATAGGTACCATGCATAGTCGCATTTGTCATCCTCGCTTATGAATATTCAGTTTGGGTTATTTTGTGAGAAAACCGAAAATAAAGGCGTCCGAGTATTGTATCCGTCATCGGACGAACTTTTAAGACAGACAGGAGTGTTTGAAATTAGTGAGCTACCATTTGAATTTTATGAGGGGTTATAGGATGAAATCTGAGTAGAACAAAAGTATTGAGTAAAAACGGCATGATGAGCAACTTTGCAAAAATAGGCAGGATGACAATTTTATTTTTAAAAAACTAGGCTAAAATGATAAAAAAAGAGGCATGACCGAATAATATTTTTCCTCCTACCCACACCCCCAAATAAAAAAAAACCCATTAAAATTAAATGGTAGCTTCCTTACACAGAATTTATATAATTATAATTGACTTATTCTGTGTAATTTCAATCAGTCCTACACAGAAGTATCGCAATATTCCAAGATATAGAATTATAAGGATTAAACTTTTTTCTAATTGGACTGTCCGCTCACAAACTAACTGAAAAATGTTTAATCCTATACATAATATATGACATTTTATACCCCCATTACGCATATATAAATGTGTTCTCGGTTACCAGACCAACTCTATTTCAGGCATACTAACTTAAATTTAAATTTAAATGTGTGTTTTCAGTTACCCGATCAACTCTTTCTAAGATAGTTCTAGTATATGTATATTTATTTATAAATCAATGCCCATCAGTTAATGCTGATTAGATGCCCTACTTGAAAATATATATACGTTGGCTCGAAATCGGTTGATAACAATATAAATACATGAACATATATAGATGTTTAATTCAATATTAATGTTCGAGTTTGTTGCAAAACAAGCAAAGATCTGTAATTTACCAGTTTGTGTAGCATACTGATAACAGTTACAACAGCGAAATTGGCAAATTTGAACTAATGGCAGTATACGGAAGTTCGAACTGACGTAACTGACAACACGATACCCCAAAAGATAACGTCCAGAGGCCCTTACATGTGGCATAATGTGTTCATGAGTTGATAACACTGGTAATGAATTTCATAAAATTAGCTTTAATTGGGAATGCGATGAACTCGAAAGAACCGTTGTTCTTCTTGTATTCTTGAACTAGAATCACTCCATTAAATTAATTCACTCCATTAATTCAACACTCCTGTGTTGACTTGAGTTACCATTGATATGTTCATATTATAAATTAACTGTTAAAACTTTGAATTTTTGAAAAACTAAGGCTTTTTTACCTCAGGAATAGATTACCTTGGCTGTATTTGGCAAAACATTTAGGAATTGTTGGTACTCAATGCTCTTCAACTTCGTAATGTATTTGGCCTTTTAAACATTTTTTGATTCGAGCGTCACTGATTAGGCAGTGGCGGATCCAGGGGGAGGGTTCCGGGGGTTGGACCCCCCTTTTTTGGACGACAAATGCGTTTGAATGGGGACATATAGTTGGAACCCCCCCCCCCCTTTTTGTCCTGGGTTGGGAACCCCCCTATCATAAAGTGGGTGATAGAAATAAAAGACGTCTTGACTATTTGATAGATGTATTAGAAAAGCATAGTAACACGTCAAGGTGACGTGACGTTACATAAAGCGCGGTACATAGTAAACGTCCAGTGTGCGGTATTTTTACTGGGTGATGTGGTATGTAATGCAGCTTGATATTTAGATTGATTTCTTCGTTATCAACTCTCTCAATGAACCCTCGCTTTTCCTGCTCATCAATTATTTCTCCGTATTTTAAAAGTAATTTTGGTTCCTTTTGTAAACGTTTAATGACACTCTCAGTCCTTCTAAAAGCATGGCAAAGAACAGAGTAGCACCTCTGAAACAACTGACAATACCAAGATTAGAATTGATGGCTGCCGTAATTGGAAGCAGACTTTTAGCACACATAAGGAACACTTTGCAGATAACCCGTGCAGTTTTATGGAGTGATAGCCAGATAGTTTTGACCTGGTTAAGTTCAAAGAAACCTTTAAAACCGTTCATTTCAAACCGCGTTAAGGAAATAACAGAGCTAACAGAAGAGTTAACTTGGCGATACTGTCCAAGTGAGTCAAATCCTGCTGACTTACTGTCAAGAGGGATAACCGTTGATAAATTCAAAGACAACCGACTTTGGATGCATGGCCCAGATTGGCTCACACTTGAAGATAATTGGCCAGAATGGAACAGAGATGAAGCACAAATCTTATCCACTATTGCGCACCAAGAAGTCGCGGTAGATACCGTACAAGCTACACAGAACAAATTTACTATACACATGATACAAGGGATCGGAAATGTCATCGATTTGAATAGATTCAACTCATTCAAGAAACTTCTTCGAATTACCGCTTACGTGAGAAGATTTATTACCAACTGTAGAAAACGAGCTATACACACAGGTATGTTAAACACGATCGAAATACAAAACGCATCTTTAACGTGGATAATATACATACAGAAAAAGCATTATTCAGAAATCATTCAAGATTTGCAAACAGGAGAGGGGAAAAAACACAACCTTGTCAAACAACTTAAATTATACATAGCTCAAGACAAATTAATTCGCTGTGACGGACGCATTCATAATGCACCTCTTGAAGAAAATACAAAATTCCCGATATTGCTACCCGCAAAGGACAAATTGACACAACTTATCATAATGGACGCACATGTAACTCATTTTCATTCAGGATTATCGAGTACCGTAACATTACTACGCCAAACCTATTGGATACCATCGATACGACAAGTTATCAAGAGCATTATACATAAATGCGTGATCTGCAAGAAAGTTGCTGGTCGACCGTATTCGGCTCCAGATCCACCTCCTTTGCCTAAAGACCGACTAACAGAGGCACCCCCGTTTACAGTAACCGGGGTAGATTTTACTGGCGCTTTGAATGTTAAAACCACAGATGGACTTACCAGTAAAGTATACGTTTGTCTCTTTACTTGCGCAAACACTCGTGCTGTACATTTAGAAGTAGTGATGAATTTATCTGAAGAAACATTCATATTAGCGTTTCGAAGATTTGCTAGTAGAAAATCATTACCAAAAACTATGATTTCTGACAACGGAACAACATTCATCGCAGCCGCCAAGCAATTAACAAGATCATCAGCTGTTATAGAAAAACTGAACAACTTCGGCACTACATGGAAGTTTATACCAAAAAGAGCCCCGTGGTATGGTGGATTTTGGGAGAGGCTTATAGGACTAACGAAGGACTCTATCAAAAAGGTATTAGGGCGTTCATTGATTCAGATTGAACTATTAAGAACCATTGTTACGGAAGTTGAAGCTATACTCAACGACAGACCTTTAACATACGTATCATCCGACCCGTTAGATGAACCGCTCACCCCGTCCCACTTACTTTACGGACGTAGAATTACATCACTACCTTACCCTACGAATCAGGAATTGGAACATTCACTAAATGATATGACACATAAATCTACGAATAAACTGTTTAAAATGAAATCACAGATTATTCAAAGTTTTTGGTATAAATGGAAACACGATTATTTAACAGCTCTACGAGAATATCATCGCAATACAGGAAACAATAAACAGCTGATCACCATTGGAGACGTGGTACAAATCTATGAAGATTCGCCGAGGATCAAATGGACACTAGCCGTTGTCGAAAAACTCAACGTAGGAGGAGACGGACTAGCAAGATCTGCCGTCATACGGACCAAAAATGGACTAACATCGCGTCCAATCACAAAACTGTACCCACTTGAAGTTAGTTTGAATAGCGATGATGACAATACAGACTGTGCAATTAAAACATGTCGCAAAGCTTAAATGGTTGCCATGGAGAAGATAAAGAAATGGACTAAGTGAATTATAAAAAGACTTTAAATGTGTTAATAGCGAGATTCAATTTAGTTTTTCATGGACATTAACTCATTTGAGAAATGCTTAAAGTTTTCAGATATTTTATTTTCTTAATAGTTTTAAATTCAATGTTTTTTGGTAATTTCACTTTTGTGCGGCCCCCAGTATATCGTAAATACCGCACACTGGACGTTTACTATGTACCGCGCTTTATGTAACGTCACGTCACCTTGACGTGTTACTATGCTTTTCTTGCTGTGAAATATTTAAAATTTTCTTTGAACTTAACCAGGTCAAAACTATCTGGCTATCACTCCATAAAACTGCACGGGTTATCTGCAAAGTGTTCCTTATGTGTGCTAAAAGTCTGCTTCCAATTACGGCAGCCATCAATTCTAATCTTGGTATTGTCAGTTGTTTCAGAGGTGCTACTCTGTTCTTTGCCATTATTAAGGAACTTTTTCCATTTGCGATAATGTACGCGCATGCGCCGTAGGCTTTCATGCTAGAGTCCGTGAATACATGTATTACGTTGTCGTTGATTGTGTCTGGACTTTCATCAAAGTAATGTCGGGGTACAACTGTCTTTGTGGCTTCCTGTATATCCTTTCTGATATTCACCCATTCTGTGATCGTTGAGTCGGGTAGTAATTCGTCCCAGTTGAAGTTTTTCTCCCATATGTTCTGCATTAACATTTTACTGCGGACGGTTATAGGGCTTATAATTACAGCCCCTCTGGTCATGTTATAACTGGGGATCTAAACATAATTCAACATGAAAATCTCCGAAAGGTGATTTCTCATGGTCCTAAGTTTAGAGAACCCCAACACATCAATTGGAACCATAACTTCAAAATAATTATGGATTCCATTGAGGACTACGCCAGAGCATGGGCTAAGCGAGAAGAAGTTGAACTGGACACTTTGTCAGAATGGGTTAAAACTATCAGGTCTCTGATAAAGCGTCGCGTTCACAAGTTGAAAAACTGTGTGAACGATCGACCAAAGTCCGTTTTCAGAGACAAAGAGGCCATGAAATGTCTATCAACTCTTCATGATAAGTATGTTGTTGTTCCTGCGGACAAAGCTTCAAATAATATTGTCTTTGTATGTAAATCGTATTACTACGAATGTCTTGTAAAAGAATTGGGTATAAAGGAGCACTCAGGTAATCCCACATACAAAGACATATCATTTGACAAGGATGAGATTTTAGCAAATCATAAGTCCTTCATGGCTTCAATAAACATTGCATTGAACACCAAATCGGAGGACTTACCTTGTTTGTATTGGATACCAAAGCTTCATAAAATTCCGTACAAACAACGGTATATTGCTGGCTCATCTTCATGTTCTACTAAAGAATTGTCCATTAGATTGACTAAAATTCTGTCCGCAGTGAAAGAGGGTCTTCAGAAATACTGTGAAACTGTTTACTCGCGTAGTGGTATTAACCATATGTGGATTCTTAAAAATTCTAAAGAACTTCTAGACAATTTTAAATCTCGGTCTTTTTCTGAAATTAGTTCCATCAAAACTTTTGATTTTTCAACCCTGTATACCACCATTCCCCATGTGAAATTGAAAAATCGCCTTAAAGAAATAATCCACAATGCCTTTCAACATAAAAATGGTAGCATACGCTATAAATTTATTACTTTGGGATTTCATAAGGCATATTTCGTAAATAGTGACAAACAAAAAGGTAAGATATGCTACACAGAAGAACAAGTGGTCAGTATGCTGGAGTTTCTTATCGACAACATATTTGTTGAGTTTGGAGGTAGACTTTTCCAACAAATTGTCGGCATTCCTATGGGAACAAACTGTGCGCCTCTTCTTGCCGACCTCTTCTTATTTTCATATGAATCGGAGTTCCTCCAGACACTTGTAAAAAACAAGAGAATCAAAGAAGCCAGATTATTTAATTTCACTTTCAGATATATTGATGATGTTCTTTCCATAAACAATCCGAACTTTTCTGATTGGGTTCCATTAATATATCCCCCAGAACTAGAGATTAAAGAAACAACAGACACGGCTTCATCCGCCTCATTTTTAGACTTATATCTCGAATTTGACTTACACAGTCATCTCAGTACCAGAATCTATGACAAACGAGACGATTTTAATTTTGAAATCATAAATTTCCCCCACCTTAGTAGCAATATACCAACTTCACCTGCATATGGGATATATATTTCCCAACTTATTCGATATTCAAGAGCTTGCAGCTCCTACTCAGACTTTGTAATACGTCATCAGTGTCTGAGTAGAAAGTTGATGAAACAGGGGTATGTCAAAGAACGTCTCGTTCTTTTTCTAAAAAA
This sequence comes from Mytilus edulis, assembly GCF_963676685.1. Lineage (NCBI taxonomy): Eukaryota > Metazoa > Mollusca > Bivalvia > Mytilida > Mytilidae > Mytilus > Mytilus edulis. The sequence goes on along the minus strand of NC_092350.1, from coordinate 78,785,795 downwards.
GTTCATCGGAAGGTACCAAGACCTTGTTGATAAATATTCCGTATCAACTTCTCAAATAATACACGATGGTCTTGATGTATAGATTCTTCGTACTGACGTTGTTTATCATCTTAACAACGTGTTTTATAGTTCTTTCATTTGTCTTTGTTCTATTATTAATATTACTTTTACTGTTAAATGGTTTCATGTGATATCCGTTTCACGTGGCTCGGTACTTATACATCTCGTCAATGTGTTTGTATTGGCTTTCATTTTTTTGTGGTTTGTTTTGTATTTGCGACTTTTTGTATTTCTTTTGTTCTTATAACGTGGCTCTGTACTTTAAAAGATCCCGTCAGTATGATATTGTTCTATTATATGTCATTATGATATATTTCTATTATGAATTACAATATACGTTGAACCACAAACGTCAAAATCATTCAATCGCGTAGTGGTATTAACTATTTTTGGATTCTTATAAATTCTATATATAACTTTTGGACTAGTTTAAATCTCGGTCTATTTCTTAAATTTATTCTTACATACTTTTGATTTTTTAACCCTGTATGCTAACATTCCCAGGAAAATTTTAAAATTGTTTGTACGCACATTGAACGACAAATTTATGTGACGTATAAAATTTTCTGACGTCAGACACTCAATAAATGTGTTCGTAGATAGTAGATGTTTTTGTGTTCTGTTAAATTGTTCCTTTTAAAATTGTTAAACGATGATGACTGATGTACCCATATTTTGACTATTATATTTATTGTGTCTGTTTATTTAACGCATCAATGTAAAAATATCGGAAATTGATGAGACTGTCATTACAAAAGTGAGAGGGTTAGCGCTATAGAACCAGGTTTAATCCACCATTTTCTACATTTGAAAATGCCTGTACCAAGTCAGGAATATGACAGTTCTTGTCCATTCGTTTTTGATGCGTTTTGTTATTTGATTTTGCCATGTGATTATGGACTTTCCCAATTGATCTTCCTCTAAGTTCAGTATTTTTGTGATTTTACTTTTTAGTATTCCTAGCGGGTCATAAATCCTTGATGATTGTCTTAGTACTTCGCGTTTTGTTATTAGTTCTGATGTATCTAGATTAGGCGTAACGAATCCTAATGTGTCACTGGCTGTATCCCATCGTAATCCTAAGATTTTAACTAGTTGATCTTTGTCCATAACGTTTTCGGTTCTTGCTAATACTTGTAGTAGTTGACTGTTCGAGGCCCATGAGCGCAAATTAAATCCTCCATCTGCAAATAAACTACGAACGAGTTTAAAGTATTTCAACAGTTCTTCTTCTGATTCAAAGCTTGATACAATGTTATCTACATATAAATCTTTGGTAAGTTTATCCGTGAAATCAACTGGATGGTTATTCAAGTGCTTTGATAATACGGCGTTCAATATAAATGGCGAGCATGTAGCACCAAATAGTACGGACTTGAATCTGTATGTTGTTAAATCGCTGTTTGGGTCTGTTGGTTTACTCAACCAGAAAAACCTAGTTACGTCCCGGTCCTCAATGTCCAGTCCAACATTTAGAAACGCCTTTTCGATGTCTGTAGATACTGCATACTTATTCAAGCGGAATCTGAGTAATATGGCAGTGACTTCATTTAACTTAGGCGCTACATTCAGTAAGCAGTCATTCAAGCTAGCACTATCTGGTGTCTGTTTGCAACTACAATCATATACGATCCTGATTGGGGTCGTGACTGAATCCTTTTTTACTGGGTGATGTGGTATGTAATGCAGCTTGATATTTAGATTGATTTCTTCGTTATCAACTCTCTCAATGAACCCTCGCTTTTCCTGCTCATCAATTATTTCTCCGTATTTTAAAAGTAATTTTGGTTCCTTTTGTAAACGTTTAATGACACTCTCAGTCCTTCTAAAAGCAACAGCTTTGTTTGTTGGTAGCGGTGGATGTTCTGCTTTCCACGGAAGTTTGGCTATATACCTGTTGTTATTGAAAGATATTGCTGTTTCTTCGTACATTTTCTGAAATTCGTCGTTTTCAGTATTTCCGGTCTTATCTTCAACTCCAAGCGATTCAATCTCCCAGAATTTCTCTAGGTTTAATTCCTCTGTCTTGTGTGATACTATAACATTAAGAATAGAGCTCCTACTTGTAGTACATGTACTTGTCATTGTTGGTCCTGATAGGAGGTATCCAAGCCTGGATTCAACGGCGGTTGGTCCTTCACCTCTAATAATGTCATCTCCAACTATACTCCAATAATAATCTGCTCCGATTAGTATTTCAATTTCGAACATGTCATCGTCCGAAACAGGATGTGCTAATTTTAGTCCTCGTAAGTGTCTCATGTTAGTAACGGATCTCACGTGAATTTGTAGTGGCATTGCAATTTTAGGAATAATTAGTACATTTAGTGGTATATTTTCGCCTTCATCTGTTTGAATATAAACTGTTGCCGATTTCATGTGTCTTACTTGTCTATTTTGTTCTCCGAAACCGGAAAGGTGTACTACTTCGTTTCCGCTTGAAACTAAATCCAACTTCTCTGCAAGTGTCTCTGTTATGAAGGACCTCTGCGCACCTTCATCTAACAAAATATTTGCTTCTGTACTTTGTTTTTTCGAACTAACAGTAGCTACGGCTGTCTTTAACAGTACATTTGTTGTTCTTTGTGTTAGGGACGAATGTAATACCGTATTTTCGGTTTCATTGGCTGGCGGTTTGCTCGATTCCTCAGATTTCTCATCTTTACTACATATGCTAGTGTGATGACGTTTGTTACAATTTCGGCAGTTACTTTTTGATTTACAATCAGCTAGTTTGTGGTGACCTAGGCAGTTTAAACACAATCGTTCACTTTTGACTATATTCATCCGCGTGTAAGCGGTTGTGACTTCAGTGCAGTTGATGGGTGTGTGTCCGATTTCGTGACAAAATGCGCATTGCTTTGTGTTTATCTTTTTATCCGAATACGACCTTTCGTTCTTGTTGAATGATGATTTTGTACGTGATTTTGCGTTGGTCAAGAATGTAGCGGTAGCGAGTGGGCTTTCTACTTTTTCCGGTAATTTGCCGGCTTCCATAATATTAAGTTCTTCGAGAAGCGCTTTGCGTAAATCATGTAGGGTCCAGTTTGTGGATCTGTGTTCTCGTGCTAAATGTTGACGTATCTCTGCGGGTAATTTATTTAGAATTACAGGGACTAGTAGTGATCCATACGTATCGTCTGTCTGTCCGAGTGACTCGAGACCTCTTACATACGTTTCTGTCTTATCGTAGTAGTTACGGAGACTAGTAATTGTATTAATTGGAGCATGTAAATCAAGTAAGGCCTGCATGTAGGTTTGGACGATTTTATGAGTTTGCCCGTATCTTTCCTGGAGTAATGAAATTGCTTTGTCGTAATTTGTGTTCGTCATGGAAAAACCTGCTATAGTTTGTAACGCTTCGCTTTGTAGAAGGGACTTTAGGTAGTTGAATTTTTGTGCATCACTCAGTGTAGGATTAGTGTGGATCGAGGTTTCATAGGAATCCCAAAACGATTGCCAGTCTAGTATATCTCCGGTAAATATAGGTAAGTTTAACTTTGGTAGCTTGTGATACTCGCTGTTTGCGCTAGACGATGAGCGTGAATTTGAGCTATGCGTATATTGTTGGTTTGCTGATGTTGAAGGTTGACTAATAAATGTAGATGGAACTGATTGTATAAAACTATCGGCATGAGGGTTCAAATTCAATGAAATTGGTTCATTTGCGGTTATACTCTGATTTTGAACTGACTTTGACAATTTTGTAATTTGCCGTAATTTATATTCTAAGTTGAACATGTACTCATCTGATTCCTGTATTTCCACTGCTACATCTTCATCCGAAGTTTGCTCCAAGATCTTCTCGTTGATGTTCTCTAAAGTTCTTTTCTTCTGAGTGACTACTTCTAATAATGTTGAAATTTCCTCGTAATCCGCTTCGGAACTTTGTTGAATTTCTTCAAATTTCTTCAGCAGTTTCGTTACTGCACCTTTGTGTCCCGCTCGTACGGCTTTCATCTTCGTATCCATTTTCCCTTTTGGTTACGGCACCATAATATCATAAAGTGGGTGATAGAAATAAAAGACGTCTTGACTATTTGATAGATGTATTAGAAAAGCATAGTAACACGTCAAGGTGACGTGACGTTACATAAAGCGCGGTACATAGTAAACGTCCAGTGTGCGGTATTTACGATACCCCCTTTTTAAAATGGCTGGATCCGCCCATGTGATGAGTCTTTTGTAGACGAAACGCGCGTCTGGCGTAGAAATAAATTTTAATCCTGATATCTATGAATGAGTTTATTTACATGTCAAGTTTTTTTTACTAATTAGGAAATGAAGCAGTGGCGCAGGACTTGTCAAGTCTTAAGTTAGAAAAGAAGAAGGCGATAGAGTTTCTCCGAAGATCCAAACGTTATGGTTCGTCAGAGTATTTTAGAGAAGGAAGGGAAACTAACAGTGAGGTCGAAGAGAGAAATGATGAAGGTCGCGTACACAAATGGTAAAATGAAACACTTTGAAGCATTAACTATTTATTGATCTGTTAAAATTGTAAAAAGACTAAGCTATTTGTAGTTATTCGGGCAAACCATTTTTTTTTTTTATTAATTCCTGTATTTTTCAATGTTTTTGTGTATGTTAAAATCTTCGCATAGGTAAGAGAACACTAAAGATGGTTTATTATATGTTTTATATATTTGTAATAAAGAGTTACATGTATAAAAGATTACTACTGGCTTTTAAGTATCGATTTTTAAATGACAATAAACTAGACTAATCAAACTTACATGCAAGTGTTGACCAATTATGTACTTAACTAATCATGTATAAGTTTTCTAAATTATTGGAAAGATTATAGGAAAAAAAATCAGATAAAGATAAACTCTTGACTTATTTTGCAATTGATAAAGAAAATTGTTAGGAAGTAAAATATTGTTTAGACACACAGGCGCCTACTTTGCAAGATCAGAATAATTTCGAAATGTTAAACACAATTTTTAAGTGTCAATTTCAATAGCCTTTTCAAAAAGACTTAAGGGTATTGAAAAAATATTGCAATTTATAGAATAATACGTTTTAAACTCAAAAAACTATTTATATAGTACAGCTATGAAGAATATATGTAACATACTAAGAATATTTGCCTCTTTATATTATATGTAATATGTTTTACATTCTTTAAATTTAGTTGATTTTATTCATTTGTATGATCAACAAAGTTATTCGTGTCAAATATACAAATTATTGTAATAAATTTCTTTGCTCTTCATCTTTGCTCTTCATTGTCCGTTTAACTGGAATAACAATATCTTATCTTATGTTATCTTATCTTATATTTTCAAAGTGTAATAAATAAAAATGACGAGCACCAAAGAACAAATGCATGTTCGTTTAATATAAAATTAACAAATACATTTTTAGTTCGAATAACATGAACTATCACACATGCTGTTATGGAATCATGTTCTCCTCTAATCGAGGTATTAAAAATAGAAAATTGGAAATCATTCAACAATTGATAAAGGAAGAAGTAGGAAGATATCAGAGAGTAGAAAAATGAAAGATACGATCAAGTAATTATTTGTGACTTTCCTTGTTTTTTTTGGTTATTTTGGAGTGGTGTGTCTTTTTTTCTACAGTTTTTGACTGGTGATATAGATTCCCAAAAGGTGCTAAAATTCAATGTTGTTTAAAAGTAGGTTTGTAATATTTCTGCAGAAAGATATTGAATTGTATATTTAAGCTGTATGTAAAGGTGTCAAATATGATAAACATCAAGTGATCTATCCATATGTTCTTACATTAAACACTTGTGGGATTTCTAGCATTTTACATCGAGCTCTTTTTATGTGATATAAAAAAGAAGATGTGGTATGATTGCCAATGAGACAACTATCCACAAAAAAACAAAATGACACAGACATTAATAACTATAGGTCACCGTACGGCCTTCAATACCTTTTCGTGCCATTCACAAGTATATCACATTAATTGGGAAAACGGTATCTGTGCAGTCTATTCAATCATTATAAATATGGCAAGCCGTTGTGGAATTTATTCCCTATTTATTAATATTAAAAAATCATTTATTAATATTAATAAATGATTTTTTAATATTAAAAAATGATTTTTTAATATTAAAAAATCATTTTTTAATATTAATAAATCGAATTTTTAATATTAAATAATACGCTGATTTTTTAATATTAATAAATGAATATTTAATATTAAAAAATCATTTATTAATATTAAAAAATCATTTTTTAATATTAAATATTCAGTCTGATTTTTTAATATTAATAAATGAATTTTTAATATTAAATAATACGCTGATTTTTTAATATTAAAAAATCATTTATTAATATTAAAAAATCAACATCAATGTAACCTTAGCGTTTATTATAAGGCAAATCAATCATTATCTGTCAAACGCTTTAATGATGATTATTAGACAAGTCGGTCCGTAGAAATTTTGGAGACTAGTCTATGTTAAGTTAACTCGGACCATCTTATATCGGCCCTGACAAGTATTTTAGGAAAGTTTGAACTATTTAATGATTATAAACTATTAAATATTAAATGTTTAATCCTTTTAATAGTTTCTGAACTTGCCAAAATAAAAGCGTTTTAGGGACAAAACAAATTGACAATGACCGATATTTGGCAAACATACCACAGTACCGTGGTTAAATATTCTGCATTGCCCACTGTGGCATTGCCCCTACCAGAGCTTTGAAAAAATCTATTCATATCAATATTTAAGTTCATGAAAAAATCAAAACATAATTAATGTCACATTCAAGTGTACCACTGACTAAATTCTCGATCAATTTATTTACTTGGGTCGACAATTCGACATAAGCGATTACTAAAAAAAAAAGCATGTATACACTAGTAAGCATTAGTGAATGGAGTATTGGATATAATAATATGTCATCATATCCCCCTTTATATAGAAAATATAACTAGAACTTTCGTTCAGATCATTACGCTTTCTATCAACAAATGCCCTCTCTGGAACGCGGCGTAAATTTAATTTTTACGTAAGGACTTATTGAAACCTCAATTACACACATGATTTTTTGTTAATTAGTTGCTGGTTTTCAATTAGCTTCCCACTTGGTCTTCATTCTACCTATATAAAACCGTGCCAAAGTTGGGCGTCCGTTTGGCTGTACAGGATGTATACAGACGCAGTCAATTCAGGCAAAATGGTGATGTTAAATCGGATGCATGATGGAGAGAGAATGCCACGCTCTCTACACGTTAAGAAACTTTCAACAACTCTTTGAGGGGTTCGTAGGTGGTCTACTGAAATTCTAAATTTCTGTTCCTATTCATTAAACCCTCATTTGCCAATGCATGGGATTTCCAAATTCCCAGACCTTCGTCCTTAACGACCCCTATTACAGGACCTAGCTTCCTGTTATATTTATCATAATTTGGATTTTGTCCTGAACATGCATGAACTATTTGCCACTGGACGTTAAACAATCCATCAATCAATCAAGCTTTCTTTGAATTTCTTAAATTTTGTTCGAAAGTATGAACAAAACTTCTGCGCGAGGCATTGACTGTGTGTATATCATTAGTAAGTGTTTGTGTAGCCAGGGTCAAGATCGTCAACATACATGTACTTTCAATTGACGTATATTATTGATTCACAATCAGAAAGTAATAGATGTGAAAATACTGTATAAGTTATGCTGCTTAATAAAGGGCTTATATTAATAAAGAAAATGTTGTATGATAACCAATGAGACAACTCTCCATAATTGTAAAAATGAAGATGTGGTGTAATTGCCAATGAAACAACTCCCCACAAGAGACCAAATGACACAGGAAGTAACAACCATAGGTCACCGTATGGCTTTCAACAATGAGCAAAGCCCATACTGCATAGTCAGCTACCCGCACTGGGCAACACATATTGTAGAAATGTTTATTGCACTGGCTACATCTAAATTACAAAAACATTATTGTTACATTGGAGACTACCAGTAGTTGCCGGAATAAATGGTTGGGTAGGGATCTGAATAATTACAAATGTAACATATTTTATAGGTCTATGGCTACCATGTTACATTGCGTTTACATTGCGTTATTGTTACATTAATGCACTTCAATGTAACAATAATTTGTATACGACCGCAAAAATATTTTGCAGTCGTATTGTGGTATCACGTCGTCGTCGTTTGCGTCGTCCGAAGACACTTAGTTTCCAGACAATAATTTTAAGTAAATGGATCTCTATGAAACCCCAAAAAGAAGGTTGTGATTGATTTTGGGGGTTAGGGAGCTACCATTTGAATTTTAGGGGGGGGGGGGGGGGGGGGGGCTAGGATGAAATTTGAAAAAAAAAGGCAGGACAGGAGTTTTGAGTAAAAAAAAAGTCAGGATGAGACACTTGCAAAAAAATAGTCAGGACGACAATTTAGGTAAAAAAAGTCAGGATAAACTAAAAAAAAAAAGGCAGGACCGAACAGAGTGAAAAATAAAAAGGCAGGACAGAGATTACAGCTAAAAAAAAATGCAGGACAAAATTATTCATCCTAGCCCCCCCCAAATAGAAATCAAATGGTGGCTCCCTTATGGTCACAAGTTTAAGAATTTTAAAAGGACCTAAAAAGCGGTCCAAATAAGCATTTTTTGAGTTTCCAGACACTAACTTGTGTGTAAGTGTAAATATCTTTCTGATATTGTACCATAAGGTTCCATACCGGAAGAGGAAGGTTGGAATGCATTTTGGCGGTTATGGCCCTAACTGTTTAGGAATTAGGGGCCAATAAGGGTACAGACACAATTAATTTCTAATACTATGTATAAATTGCTTATTTCATGACAAAATATCGTAGTAGGTACTTGTTGAATTCCATCTAGTTATATCAGGTGTTTGTTGAATGTCCTATAGGTATATCAGGTACTTGTTGAATGTCCTAATGGTATAGTAAGTCCTTGTTGAATATCCTACAGTATGATAGGTACTTGTTGAATGTCCTACAGTATGTTATGTACTTGTTGGATATCCTATTGGTATAGAATGTTCTTGTTGAATGTCCTACATAATAGTAGGTTCTTGTTGAATGTCCTACAGTATGTTCGGTACTTGTTGAATGTCCTAATGGTATAGTAGGTTCTTGTTGAATGTCCAACAGTATGATAGGTACTTGTTGAATGTCCTACAGTATGACAGATACTTGTTGAATATCCTTTTGGTATAGTAGGTTCTTGTTGAATATCCTACAGTATCATAGATACTTGTTGAATATCCTATTGGTACAGAAGTTTCTTGTTGAATATCCTTTTGGTATAGTAGGTTCTTGTTGAATATCCTACAGTATGATAGATACTTGTTGAATATCCTACAGTATGATAGATACTTGTTGAATATCCTACAGTATGATAGATACTTGTTGAATATCCTATTGGTACAGAAGGTTCTTGTTGAATGTCCTATTGGAATATTAGGTTCTTGTTAACTGTCCTAATGGTATAGTAGGTTCGTGTTAAATGTCCTACAGTATGACAGGTTCTTGTTGAATGTCCTACAGTATGGTGGTTCTTTTTGAATGTCATAAAGTATGACAGGTACTTGTTGGATATCCTATTGGTATAGTAGGTTCTTGTTGAATGTCCTACAGTATGAAAGGTACTTGTTAAATGTCCTACAGTATGACAGATTCTTGTTGAATGTCGTATTGGTATAGTAGGTTCTTGTTGAATGTCCTACAGCATGACATGTTTTTGTTTGATATCCTATTGGTATAGCAGGTTCCTGTTGAATGCCCTACAGTATGCTAGGTACTTGTTGAATGTCCTACAGTATGACAGGTTCTTGTTGAATGTCCGATATGTATATTAGGCTCTTATTGAATGTCCTACAGTATGACATATACTTGATGAATGTCCTACAGTATGACATATACTTGTTGAATGTCCTACAGTATGACAGGTTCTTGTTGGATGTCCTACCATATGTTAGGTACTTGTTAAATGTCCTAATGGTATAGTAGGTTCTTGTTGAATGTCCTACAGAATGACAGGTACTTGTTGAATGTCTTACAGTATGACATAAACATGTTGAATGTCCTACAGTATGACATATACTTGTTGAATGTCCTACAGTATGACATATACGTGTTGAATGTCCTACAGTATGACAGGTTCTTGTTGGATATCCTACCATATGTAAGGTACTTGTTAAATGTCCTAATGGTATAGTAGGTTCTTGTTGAATGTCCTACAGAATGACAATTACTTGTTGAATGTCGTATTGGTTTAGTAGGTTCTTGTTGAATGTCCTACAGTATGACAGGTACTTGTTGTTTATCCTATTGGTATAGTAGGTTCTTATTGATTGTCCTACAGTATGGTGGTTCTTGTTGAATGTCATACAGTATGACAGGTACTTGTTGGATATCTATTGGTATAGTTGGTTCTTGTTGTTTGCCCTTCAGTATGACAATCACTTGTTGAATGTCGTATTGGTTTAGTAGGTTCTTGTTGAATGTCCTACAGTCCGACAGGTACTTGTTGGATATCTATTGGTGTAGTTGGTTCTTGTTGTTTGCCCTTCAGTATGACAATCACTTGTTGAATGTCGTATTGGTTTAGTAGGTTCTTGTTGAATGTCCTACAGTCCGACAGGTACTTGTTGTATATCCTATTGGTATAGTAGGTTCTTATTGAATGTCCTACAGTATGATATGTACTTGTTGAATGTCCTACAGTATGACAGGTTCTTGTTGAATGTCCGATTGGTAACAAGCTATTGTTGAATGTCCTACAGTATGACATATACTGGTTGAATGTCCTACAGTATGACATATACTTGTTGAATGTCCTACAGTATGACATATACTTGTTGAATGTCCTACAGTATGACATATACTTGTTGAATGTCCTACAGTATGACAGGTACTTGTTGGATATCCTATTGGTATAGTAGGTTCTTGTTGAATGTCCTACAGTATGAAAGGTACTTGTTGAATGTCCTACAGTATGACAGATTCTTGTTGAATGTTCGATTTGTATATTAGGCTTTTATTGAATGTCCTACAGTATGACATATTCTTGTTGAATGTTCTACAGTATGACATATACTTGTTGAATGTCTTACAGTATGACATATACTTGTTGAATGTCTTACAGTATGACATATACTTGTTGAATGTCCTACAGTATGACATATACTTGTTGAATGTCCTACAGTATGACATTTACTTGTTGAATGTCCTACAGTATGACATATACTTGTTGAATGTCCTACAGTATGACAGGTTCTTGTTGGATGTCCTACCATATGTAAGGTACTTGTTAAATGTCCTAATGGTAAAGTAGGTTCTTGTTGAATGTCGTACAGAATGACAGGTACTTGTTGGATATCTATTAATATAGTAGGTTCTTGTTGATTGCCCTTTAGTATGACAATTACTTGTTGAATGTCGTATTGGTTTAGTAGGTTCTTGTTGAATGTCCTACAGTATGACAGGTACTTGTTGTATATCCTATTGGTAAAGTAGGTTCTTATTGAATGTCCTACAGTATGATAGGTACTTGTTGAATGTCTTACAGTATGACAGGTTCTTGTTGAATGTCCGATTGGTATATTAAGCTATTGTTGAATGTCCTACAGTATGACATATACTTGTTGAATGTCCTACAGTATGACATATACTTGTTGAATGTCCTACAGTATGACATATACTTATTGAATGTCCTACAGTATGACATATACTTGTTGAATGTCCTACAGTATGACATGTATTTGTTGGATATCATATTGGTATAGCAGGTTCTTGTTGAATGCCCTACAGTACGAAAGGTACTTGTTGAATGTCCTACAGTATGACATATACTTGTTGAATGTCCTACAGTATGACATATACTTATTGAATGTCCTACAGTATGACATATACTTGTTGAATGTCCTACAGTATGACATGTATTTGTTGGATATAATATTGGTATAGCAGGTTCTTGTTGAATGCCCTACAGTACGAAAGGTACTTGTTGAATGTCCTACAGTATGACAGGTACTTGTTGGATATCCTATTGGTATAATAGGTTCGTATTTAATGTCCTACAGTACGATAGGTACTTGTTGAATGTCCTACAGCATGACATGTATTTGTTTGATATCCTATTGGTATAGCCGGTTCTTGCTGAATGCCCTACAGTATGATAGGTACTTGTTGAATGTCCTATAGTATGACAAGTTTTTGTTGAATGTCCGATTGGTATATTAGGCTCTTGTTGAATGTCCTACAGTATGACATATACTTGTTGAATGTCCTACAGGATGACATATACTTGTTGAATGTCCTTCAGTATGATATATACTTGTTGAATGTCTTACAGTATGACATGTTTTTGTTGGATGTCCTACCGTATGTTAGGTACTTGTTAAATGTCCTAATGGTATAGTAGGTTCTTTTTCAATGTCCTACAGTATGACAGGTACTTGTTGGATATCCTATTGGTATAGTAGGTTCTTGTTGAAAGTCTTATAGTATGAAAGGTACTTGTTGAATGTCCTACAGTATAGTAGGTTCTTTTTGAATGCCCTATAGTATAGTAGGTTCTTGTTAAATGTCCAACAGTATGACAGGTACTTGTTGGATATCTATTGGTATAGAAGGTTCTTGTTGATTGCCCTTCAGTATGACAGTTACTTGTTGAATGTCGTATTGGTATAGTAGGTTCTTGTTGAATGTCTTACAGTATGACAATTACTTGTTGGATACCCTATTGGTATAGTAGGTTCTTGTTGAATGTCCTACAGTATAACAGGTACTTGTTGAAAGTCCTACAGTATGACAGGTTCTTGTTGAATGTCATATTGGTATAGTAGGTACTTGTTGAATGTCCTACAGTATGACAGGTACTTGTTGGATGTCCTACCGTATGTTATGTACTTGTTAAATGTCCTAATGGTATAGTAGGTTCTTGTTGAATGTCCTACAGTATGACAGGTACTTGTTGGATATCCTATTGGTGTAGTAGGTTCTTGTTGAAAGTCTTATAGTATGAAAGGTACTTGTTGAATGTCCAACAGTATGACAGGTACTTGTTGGATATCTATTGGTGTAGTAGGTTCTTGTTGATTGCCCTTCAGTATGACAGTTACTTGTTGAATGTCGTATTGGTATAGTAGGTTCTTGTTGAATGTCTTACAGGATGACAATTACTTGTTGGATACCCTATTGGTATAGTAGGTTCTTGTTGAATGTCCTACAGTATGATAGGTACTTGTTGAAAGTCCTACAGTATGACAGGTTCTTGTTGAATGTCATATTGGTATAGTAGGTACTTGTTGAATGTCTTTCAGTATGACAGGTACTTGTTGGCTATCCTATTGGTATAGTAGGTTCTTGTTGAATGTCCTACAGTATGATAGGTACTTGTTGAATATCCTACAGTATGACAGGTTCTTGTTGAATGTCCTATTGGTATAGTAGGTTTTTGTTGAATGTCCTACAGTATGACAGGTATTTGTTGGATATCCTATTGATATAGTAGGTTCGTATTTAATGGCCTACAGTACGATTGGTACTTGTTGAATGTCCAACAGTATGACAGATTCTTGTTGAATGTCCTATTGGTATAGTAGGTTCTTGTTGAATATCCTACAGTATGACAGGTTCTTGTTGAATGTCCTATTGGTATAGTAGGTTTTTGTTGAATGTCCTACAGTATGACAGGTACTTGTTGGATATCCTATTGATATAGTAGGTTCGTATTTAATGGCCTACAGTACGATTGGTACTTGTTGAGTGTCCAACAGTATGACAGGTTCTTGTTGAATGTCCTATTGGTATAGTAAGTTCTTGTTGAATGTCCAACAGTATGACAGGTTCTTGTTGAATGTCCTATTGGTATTTGATATTGCCTGCTTACTAAACTAAGAGATTTTCTACGCAGGCCATTGTAATAGAGGTAGAAGTTGGCATGTTCCAAAGCAATTAAAGCTTAGACACATACATGTATATCAGCAAAGAATGGTGGTTTTGGGTATCCTGGTATGGCAAATATAACTTTCCTATTTACAACCAAGATATTTTTCATGTGTCCCATGTTTAGTTTAAACATCTTTATTTATAGTAAATTGGGAAACAAGTTATTGCAACTAATATTTATACCTTTTCACTTTGCAGGTGCGAGTGCTCGTTTAAATATTTTTATTAATGCAATAAATCAGCAAGTTTTCTTGACAATTGTTTGAATATTTAAGAGAAATATCTTGGAATATTTACTTTTTATACGCCCGTCAAAATGTTGACGCGACGTATTATGGTATACAAATGTCCGGTGTCTGTCAGTCTGTGCGTTCGTCCGTCTGTCCGGCGTAAACATGTCGCACCGTAACTTGAGAACGACTTATCAAAATTTCATGAAACTTAACATAGTTGTTGCTTATGATGGTCAAATGATGTGTATACTTTTTTGTGAAAATAAGATTAAAACTTTTTGAGTTACGGCACTTTGTAACTAAAACAAGGGTGTGTTTTTTTCACATGTCGCATCGTTTCTCAAAAACGATTCTTGACTATGGCTTAAAACTTTAAATACTTCTTAGTTATATTAATCTTAATATCTGTATACTTTTTGGTGATGATTCAAAATTTCATTTTTGAGTTATTGAGTATTTTGTAAAAAAGGGGGGGGGGGGGTACATGTTGTGCCGTATCTCAAAAACAATTTATGATCATTGCTTAAAACTTTACACACTTCTTTGTTATATTAATCTAAAGACCTGTATACTTTTTGGTGATGATTTAAAACTTTATTTTTGAGTTATTGAGTGTTTTGTTAAACAGGGGAGGTTTTTTACATGTCGCGCCGTATCTCAAAAATAATTTAATTTTATTTCAGTGATATTTAGATTTTTGTAAAAAAATAAAAAGCAGGGTTGGGGGTTTCACATGTCCCGGCGTGTCTCAGAAATAAACGGTTTTTATTCAAAGAAAATAATCAGAAAAATGAATTGTTACTTTTTGTCCTGTGACTTCTTGTCCGTGACTTTTTGTCCTGTGACTTTCTGTCCTTCATTCTATATGAATCTACATTAAACACCACAAAGGACAAGGACTTTTATAAGAGCACACAGGACCACAAAGGAGTTAATATGTATATTTTATATATTTCAGAAATGTCAATATATGCTATATTTCCATTCTCAATTTTATATAAACGCTTTATCAAATTTAATTTTGAACAAAAAAAAATCATCTTCATTTTTTTTAATTTAAATAAGGCCGTTAGTTTTCTCGTTTCAATTGTTTTACATTGTCATATCGGGGTCTTTTATAGCTGACTATGCGGTATGGGCTTTGCTCATTGTTGAAGACCATACGATGACCTATAGTTGTTGCTGTCTGTGTCATTTTGGTCTCTTGTGGACAGTTGTCTCATTGGTAATCATACCACATCTTCTTTTTTATATCTACAGAAACGTTCTTACTTTACTTTTACAAATCATAAATTGCTATGAGGAACAATAAGTGCATATGGTGCAATAAAAAAGGTGTAGTAAAAACGGACTGCACAGCTGTATTTTGGGTACTAGTAGATGTTTCGTTGGGCTGTTTGATGAAATTGAAATATACCTGTTGCAGTCTAGATAGTTCCGATACGTAATTGTAATAAAAGTGTATCATCATGCCGTGAAATGTATGGCTTGCAGAATGTATTATAAAAAAAACTCTCGGCTTATTGTATACCCTCTGATAAAATATAGGATGAAATGGTTTCTATTTCTCTTTTTTTACATCAATAAACGATGAACGATGTCTTTGGTCACCGCGTGTGTGGTCTAGACTTAGAAAACTTGTATATTTTGCATACATTTCTTTATTCTACATTGGCTAGAGGTATAGGGAAGGGTTGATATCAGATCTCACAATACATTCAGGTATCGCATCTCAAATCTATTTGTTCATAGTGTGTTAAATTAATCTACGTATTTTGATTGAGTTAAGCCTCCCAATTGATCATGTGTTTTTCTATGTTGTGATGTTATACTATTGTCTCAGTAAAAGGGAGAAGGTTTGGTACCATTAAAACGTGTAATCCCGCTGCAAATGTTTGCACCTGTCCTAAGTCAGGAATCTGATGTACAGTAGCTGCCGTTTGTTTATGTAATTTATACCTGTTTCTCGTCTCTCGTTTTTTTAAATATAGATTAGACCGTTGGTTTTCCCGTTTGAATAGTTTTACACTTGTACTTGTGGGGCCATTTATTATGCTTTATAGTTTGTTGTTTGGTGTGAGCCAAGGCTCTGTGTTGAAAGTCGCACCTTGACCTATAATTCTTTACTTTTATAAATTGTCATTTGGATGGAGAGGTGTCTCATTGGCACCCATACCATATCTTCCTATGCCTATTAACCCCTTCAACGGGCATTTGTGTGCCTGTCCTAAATAAGGGACCTCTGGCATTTGTTACTGAGTCGTGTATGGTTTTTTTTTAATATTATTTTATGTATATGTTTTGGAGTTTAGTATGAAGTCCATTTTCACTGAACTTTCTTTTCTAAGTGTTCTTCGACTATTTTGAAGAGCTATTGATTATTGTAAAAAGATTATTTCCTATGACCTGGTAAACGGACAGAAAGTCACAGGACATAAAGTCACAAATTTGGTAGGACAAAAAGTCACAAATAATTTGTTGACACTTGTTTGAATATATAAGAGAAATATCTTGAAATATTTACTTTTTAATACATATATTCAAATTAAAGTTTAGGAAAAGTGTCATTATACTTGAAAAATCAAGATTTATTTAATTTTAATAATGCAAAAGATATATCTCTTGGCACCATGAAGCCATTTAAGTTCCAAGCCACTTTGACATTTTGTTTCTTTAACAATTTGTTTATCTTTGATATATTTTTGATAATTTTTGTTTACAAATAGATATAGGAAGATGTGGTGTGAGTGCCAATGAGTTGGTATATATACAATAGTTCAAGAAAAATTCAAAAATATTTTTGTAGAAATAAGCTGTTTTTTCTTTAAAGAAAATAATCAGAAAAAATGAACTGTGACTTTTTGTCTGTGACTTTTTGTCCTGTCACTTTCTGTCCTACATTCTTTTATTGTTTACCATTTATGTCTATTAAATGGGCAGCTTTTACTGATATGTTCATGTTTAGTAATATTTTTAACAGTAATTTCATTAAATATAATAAACAAAATGTTTTATAGATTTCCGTTTAACAAAAAAAATGAGTGTCTAAAAAGATATGTACCTTCTTTAATCTAATCAAACGAAACAGTTTTCTTATCACTGGATTGTGTCTTGCAAGTTTTTCAAGTTAAAAGGTTATTATCAGAATAAAAGATTAGAGAAAAAGATAAAACAACAACCGTATGAGAATATAAATCTTTCAAAATTTCTTTTTCGTGCATGAATTAAATTATAATTGTTTTGAACAGTCATGAACATAACTTTTATTGCCTTTTTCCTGTTATTTTGGTTATGTCAACATTTATTGGGGGCAGTTGTTATAGAAATTAAACGTCAGTCATATATCACAAGTAAACCTTTGATAATTTGGTCACCTGAAATTACATAATCATTTACCTGTTAAAATCACACATTTTTGTTCCGGGAAGATTTAGAAACAGAACGAATAGCTACTTTAGCCGTGGTTTTCTCTTCTTTCTCAGCGAGTTCACATACATTTAGTATTTCCGACAATGTACATTTATTGTTTATATTCTACAATTTACAACTGGGGCTTAAAAGTTTATTTTTTGAATCCAAGTCTCAACATTTTTCAAAGAAATCTACATAGTTTAAACGCAGACCGCGAAGTGGTCACGGCAGAAACAAAAATATTCTCATTACCGTTTGCTGATCTTTGCTCAATATGGAGTTGGAGTAACAAGAGACTTTATTTGTACATTTAAGAAAAAACAAAACTTTATTTTTCAACTTGTTATTTTTACAATAATTGGCTGATTGTCGGATAACGCAGGTGTTTCGTAGATGTTTTTGTTATTCATATTTTCCACCGATCTAGTTCAGCTACATGCTTGCAGTTAGGTATGATCATAGTAAATAAAAGCGCTCAAACAACTCTTATATATAGGTGGCGTATTTATTAATATTAGAAAATGATTTTTTAATATTAAAAAATCAACCTGAATATTTAATATTAAATATTCATTTTTTAATATTAAAAAATAAGACCATTTATTAATATTAGAAAATGATTTTTTAATATTAAAAAATGATTTATAAATATTAAAAAATGAATATTTAATATTAATAAATAGGATCTATTTTTTAATATTAAATATTATTTTTTAATATTAATAAATCGAATATTTAATATTAAAAAATGATTTTTTAATATTAGAAAATAAAACCTATTTATTAATATTAAAAAATGACTATTTTTTAATATTAAAAAATATTTATTAATATTAAATATTCGATTTATTAATATTAAAAAATAATATTTAATATTAATAAATGATTTTTTAATATTAATAAATAGGGAATAAATTCCACAACGGCTTGCCATATATAAATGTATAATTTAAGCACGATTTACGCGTAGATAATATTGTCTTAAGGTCAAGGAACAGTAAACTCGATTTGATTTCAACAAAAAAAATATTTATTGGATTTTCTGAAATTCTGAATTTAACCATGTATTCAGTTTTGGATTTAGGGCTCAGTTATCAAATTGGTCAACATTGAGGTCCAAAGGGTGCTAAATTAAAAATCCCAGCTGAAATGAATTTCAACCTTCCTTTTTTTTATGGAACCTTGTACTTAAATTCAATAGAAATCCATACCATATACTCAAGATATTGTCTTAAAACCTGGTAAGAATTGTTTTTGTTATACACTTTTGGCCTTTAATTTCTTCAAAACTGTGACAATAACCCTAAAAATTAATCCAAACCTTCTAATTGTGGTTTGAAACTTTTTGCATAAATATTGATGATATAATTATTTCTTATACTTAAGTTATTGTCTTAAAACCAGACGGATATAAATTGTTTATGCCCCTTTCTGGTCCCTAATTACAAAACCACTAGGACAGTATACCCCAAAACCAAACAGAAACTTCCTATTGTGGGATGGAACCTTCTAAAAACTTCTTACACATCTATAAACTTACACTAAAATTATTCTCTGCGAACCAATTTGTTTTCCATCACTTATTAGTTTTGAAAACTTTATTTTAATTATATTTAACATTGTTATAAAAGCGGAAGGTTTGGATAGCCACAAAACCAGGATCAACCCATCATTTGTTTTTCTTAAAATGTGTTGTACCAAGTCAGGAAAATGGTCATTGTTATATTATATATTGTTTCTGTGTGTTTTACTTTTAAGTGTTGTGTTTCTGTTGTATCGTAGTTTTCCTCTTGTATTTGATGTGTTTCCCTCAGTTTTAGTTTATTACCCGAATTTGGTTTTTGCTCTATCGAATTATGAAATTCGAACAGCGTCAACTACTCTTGCCTTTATTTAGTAAGGAAATATAAAACTAAAAACAAACAAAAAAACGCAAAAATCAAATTTAAAATATAGAGAAATCATCATGAAAACCTTAAGCTGTTATAGCCCAACTTCTTCCATAGCCATACATGAGGGGGAGGACAGGGGTAAGGGAGACAGGGAGAAAGGGGGTAGGAGAAAGGAGAAAGGGGGTGGGAGAAAGGAGAAAGGGGGTAGGAGAAAGGAGAGGAAGGCTGGGAGAAAGGAGAAAAAGTTGGAGAAAGGAGAAAAAATAAAATATCTCTCCTTTTAAGAAATGATCTAATATTTCAAGAAAAAATATCAAAACATTATCTTTTAATCGAATTTCAATTTAAAAGTGATACCGATAGCTTAAATGATCAATCTAGTATGAATTAGACGTTCCATTAGATTAAATCCGGATTTTAACCCAACGTTTGATTACGTTTTTTTGACTTCGTTATTTACAATTTTACGTTGAACGTTATCATTTCCGGTTTTCTATAATGGAAACAATTAGTGCTGGGGTCCATATATTTGGACGGATGCAAGGAAAGGCCTTGGATAATCATTTCATTTATCTGGAAATATCGGCGGAAAATGATTTCGCGTCATTCCTGAAAACCTTAAGGTTGAATAATGGATTTAGCGAAAGGTGCGCGAAGTTTGGAATAACTAACTTTGAGACAGAGCTGTCCATTTTAGAAAAAAAAAGACCGTAAACTTGTTGTTATAAACAACAATTCATCATTCAAGCATGCTGTTAAACTGCTTCTTAAGGAAGAGGCTGATCTTCATGGTAATTAAACTTAATTAATTTATGAAATCACACATTATGACATCTGTATTTCTTTTTTCGTACTATGTCTATGATCTACTATGAAATTGAGAAGACCATTGTCAGTTAATTGCCTAGTTTGTAAAACTGGGGCTGTTTTAACAGAGAGAGATTCCTTTACAGTTTTGGCAAATAGCCTTTAGATATCACAGTCGGTAAACGGCCATTTGACAAAGGTTTAATTTGATTTCAATTACTTGTGGGTCGGTCGACACACTTATAGTTAGTTATGTTACATGTTTTCTCATTGGTTCAAATGAAATTTTTATTTACGACAGCAAAACAGCAAAATTACAGCTTATTTAGTCTCCATTTTTTTCTGTATCCTTTAAACATCAAACACATGACTGCCCTTTGATTCTTTTCTAACCTGTTTTTATATTATACCGTTTTTGTCCTTATGTATGGCGAACATCCCCTCTATATTCAATGTAGATCGAATATTCTGACACACGTGCTTTCCAAAACCTCCTTTTCTAGTATGCACCGGGAATAATATATTTGATACTGTTCTAGACTGTTTTGTTAAAAAAAAAACTATTTTAACACAGGGCGTGAAAAAGAGAGCATGTTTTGCGGTACACTCACACTTATGACACAGTCGCTTGAGTTTTAGTGACAAAAATATAAAAAAGAAATAAAAAAAAAATAAAATCGTGTGATATCTAAGTCATCTATGTAATAATATAGGGGCATATCACACGATTTTTTTTTATTTCTTTTTAACATTTTTGTCACTAAATGTGATTCGACGCTTGGGGCGGTCTTGACCACGTTCTAGGATATGAATGATTCGTTCATTGATAAAGACTCTACATCGACTGGCAAGATGAAGAACAGGAATAAAAACCCTGTTAATTGATAATTTGTATTTTGTGCGATTTTGTCCCATGTTCATCTTCTCCATATCCCTTACTTCCACTACAGTAGCATACAGAATTGAAAGAATGTTCATCAGAAAAGAACTTGTGGCAATGATTGAAAGGGAATGGTTTTTCAATCACCCCAAAATAAATCTTCTGTGACAAGAACTTATTTCACATTGTGAAACATGCAAACAATGCTGTTTAAGTACATATGTTCTAACGGTACTGTCGCAATCTGAGTATGACTATGATTCCGAGATTTGTAGTATAGTTCAGTCTTAGACAGTTCTTTTATGTAAAACTGTTTTTAAAAGGATGCATGACGAAAATACAAAAATTTGCAAGGAAATTGAAAACATGCAAAATATGGTGGAGCAAATTATTGATGAACAACATCACTGATTCATCACTTTTGATGAAATGAATGACCTAATTCATTGCTCGTAATGTATATGCGTTATTTTTGTGTGATTATGATTTGTGATATATTAAATTGCTATATTTGAACAATAAAGTTTGTACTTTAACAGGTTGCAAGTAAGCATTCACATCACTGCTATAGCAAATCATGTTAGTGGTGTTCTCCTTACGAAAGTTCCTATAAAGCCGGCGTCTATTAGCTTTCGAGACGCGACGGCCATACTTCCATGACGGCCCTAGGATGTGTCGGCCACACCGTCATATCGTCCTATAGTTGTTAATTTTTGTATCATTTGGACTCTGATGGATAGTTTTCTCATTGGGAATCATACCGCATTCATACCACACCTTCTTTTTATATCTATCAATTGATACCTATTGTCCATTTATTGGACAATGGTGTAATGCAAATAACACTTAATAAAGATTTAATTCTTATCATGTAAAGGTCGTAACCCAAATTAAAGTAAATCAAAGTGTATCAAATATGACAGAAAGTACGAAATATGTTTCAAAGGCAAAACCTAAATTAATAATAAATTTGTAAATACCTGTATTGCAAAGCCTGTGTTGCCATTTATCACAATCTTCACATTGGAGAGCATGTTGTCTTGGTCGGACTTGCTGGTCACATAGCACACAGGGGTACGACATGATGAACAGCAATTTCCCAAATGAGTGCCACCGACATTTTTGGTTACTTTTATAAAGCAAGGTCGGTACATCAAAAAGACTGCTCAAACAGCTTGTATTTTTACAAGAATTTCACTACCAAATGTATGTTTTCACTCCGCTTGAACTCAGCTTGGGAGTTGTGTTTTTATAGTGATCTTGAATTGTATTTCCTTTACAATTTCTTGACAAAAGCATAATTAATACTTGTGTTCATCAAAGAAGTAATTATAAGCAATCAACAATCTTCTTAAATTTCCAACTTAATCATTACTTGATTACAGCTGATTACCTTGTTTTATATTTCAAAACTGAACTCATTGTTTTAATTATGACAGAAATTAGTCTCCCATTCGGATATAGTCATTAATATTTATTCATTTTGTTCTATTTGCTATACACAAGATATCAAACATTCATCTAGAAAACAATAAGATATTTTAATATTTTATTAGATTAAACACATTCATTTACGATAAATATATAATGAGTAAACAAATGATATAACAAAAATTAAGATGAAAAATAATGTAAAAACAGTATAGTTTATTTAAAAGTTATAATAACCATGTATAAGTATCAAAATAATTCATCTATAACATCTAAATAAAAAAATAAAAAAACCATGGACGATACGTCTTTTCAAAGTATGGCCGTTTTTGTACTAGGGCCGTTTCATCTTTTCGGGGTATGGCCGTTTCATCCTATGGCCGTCATGGTAGTATGGCCGTTACGTCTTGCATCGGTCTATTAGCTCGTGACCTACTGTGCTAGGGTCACGAGATCAGCTCCTGATTTGTTCTGTGACACATTTAGAAGATAAATCATGCATATTAGTCTCCGGCAGTTCATTGGCTACAGTAAAACACAAATCAATCTCAATGAACATGTACAAAATTAGTGAACTTCTATAATTATTGCCAGGCACAATTATCAACTGTACCCTTGAGAACATTGAGGTACAGATAAGTTGAATGTGGCCTTGTAGTTTCAGAAAAGAAGACGTTCACAATTATAATACGCAAACATGAAAGAATCCTTCCATTCAATGTGATTCGATCGACGTTTTTGTACTGTATCAAACAACAAATTAAAGTTATATATATTTGCGTATTCCTTGTGTCGATGATAATTATAAATGCATGTATATATAATTATGTATAAAGTTGTACTTTAAAAATAAAAATATCTATCTATCTATATAAACGTATACAAAAAAGACAAAATCAAAAACCGACTGTTCATGCATGTTGGATCGTAAACCGTAAACAGTAAATTCTAAGCAAGAATATTATTAACATGATTTGGTTCCAGACACTAAGTTTCGACACTATTTATAAATTAGTTTTTCTGCCCGTCTGTTGTACCAATATCTTGTCTGAGTTGTATTAATTTGTAGCAACTTTTAATCAAATATGAGTGAAAATGTGCATGATGTTAACCACCATGTTCAGTGTCAGAAGTTCCAGAATGGTTAAGACAAAATTTGTTCACGGCTATCCAGTTTCACTAAAAATTAATACATAGGATTGACAGAAGATGACACCAATTTAAACTACACCTATAGATATGTTTTTTTTTTCTGACACACGGGCATATCATATAAAGATACCAGAGGAACATTCAAACTCATAAGTCAAAAATAAACTTACAATGCCATGTCTAAAAAAGAAACAGACAAACAAAAGTACACAAAACACAACGCAGAAATACACGGAAAATGAAGTGATAGCAGGTGCTCCGGAAAGGTAATAAGATGCCAGACGAGGGCGTACAATTAATAAACCAAGACATTTACAAGATTTTTATTGAAAACAATTAGTGTCGTTTCCCTTACATGAGAAATGTTTGCCGCCTTTAATTTCTTATTGTTATAATGATCAATCATGAATTGTTTTTGTGCTAATAAATTGTGGCTTCTGTATAGACAAAAACGACAGATACAGCTTTATTTTAATTTATCTCAAAAGGAGATGTTTTATTCTAATGGGAGAAAGGAGAACGGGGGTAGGAGAAAGGAGAAGAGTGGTAGGAGAAAGGAGAAGAGGGGTGGGAGAAGGGAGAAGGGTACCCCCCTGTCCTCCCCCTCATACATGAGTCATAGCTGCATGATTAAATTCCACAATGATGTACAAAGTAAACATAATAATGATACCTTAAAACCATGAAATGTGACATGTTCTAAAATTAAATTGCAAGTATGTTTCATAACAATGCTATATTTTGATTGGCTTATAAAAATCGGAAGTCATTCGGAAATAAACTTCTTTTCAAAATTTAATGTTCCATTCATGATGACACGAGCTTTCATAATAAATGCACATGTAAATAGAAGAAACACTTGATAGAAATCGTGTTTTCATGATCCTCGAAAAATAGTGTAATTATAAATATGAAATGCTTCTCTTAGAAGTATATTAGAATGAACCGCTTCCGCTCTTCATTCAACATGAACTTCGATCAAAGTTTTGACACCCTAATACATTTTAAAAAGGTATCATTTAATTCTTAAATATCCCTACAGATTTAATTCCACATTGTAACATTCAATATGGATATCACAGATAACATAAAAACCATGGAATGTATTATGGTCTAATATCCCTACATATTTAATCCCACATTGACGCATACATGGTAAATATATCACAGATAACATTAAAACCATGGAATGTATTATGTTCTATTATTATACCTTACATATATTTCAAACAATTCTATTGGGTAAAACGTTATCACGTGACATGGAATAATTCATTTAATTTTCATTCAATTGCAAGGAAGAACGAATAACCCTTAACATTTATATCAGCGTTGAATAACCCTATTATTCACCGGCGAATAACCTTTTTAGTTTGTTAATTTGTACCCATGAAAATGACGTCACAGACGTAAATAAACAAAATGGCAACGTTCAAGTTACAGAAAGTCCATTGAATGATTGATCGAGACAAGAGGAAATGATGCCTTTGACGTGCATCTTGTGCTGATGATACTACTTGATTTATTTCACTTAACTGGGCGGAGTTTAACCGGTTCGCTTATCAAAGACCAGTCCATCTATCGATAGGAGTTTTGGGATAAACTTATCAATGAAGTGTCCAGTTATTTGTCCCATATTATACACTCAGTTATTTTGTATATCCGTTCGGTGACACTGATAGGTGATTAGAAATCAATAATAATTGTAACAGCAATCAACCTTATCGCACACATCTTCAAATAGACTGTCCTTATGAAAATTAAAACATAAGCTCCGCCCGATCAGTTAAAATAACATTGGTAATATCTCTAATAATGGTACTTTTCAGGGCCATCAATATTTTACAAAAAGAATCTACCATGTACATGGTAAATATATCACAAATAACATTAAAACCATGCAATGTATTATGTTCTAATATCCCTACAGATTTAATTGAAATTGATGATAACATTGTCAATATAGCAAAGATAACATCAAAACCGTGAAATATGGTTTATTTTCTAAACCAGGCGTGGCTCCAGTGTTTGATATAAGGGAGGGAGGGCCTAGGAATTAGAACATTTATTGACTGAAAATTGTTAATACAATTATTACTTTGTTTGTTCTTTAGGGCCGTTAGTCCGATGTGCCACGCCTGTGTGGCATGTGACATGAGTATATTTAGTTCATGGAAATCGTTTTCTCTACGGGAGACGCGGGAGGTATCAGACGACATGCATTTTTAATTTATCAAATTCAGTAAATGTGAAGTACAACACTTGTATTTCACAATTAAACTGTATCCTTCATAAACACAACTAATCCGTTCCTCTTCTAATTCAAAGTTTTAACTGATATCCAAAAGCAAATATGCAGTACACATTTTAGTCATTTCTTAATCCACATATATAGTGTCTCCTCCAAACAGTCTTGAACATTAAAACCAAATATTGGATAAGCAGCACTGATAATTTATAGTGTTTGGTCTGGTATGCATGATGGCTGTCACAGTGGAACATAGTTAGAACATTGAACCCTACGAGAGAAAAAAAAATAGAATAAAATGGAAAATGGAAATGGGGTACGTGTCAAAGAGACAACAACCCTACCAAAGAGCCATAAACAACAGAAGGCCACCAACACGTCTTTAACACAGGGAGAAAATTTCGCATCCGAATGCGTGCTTCAGCTGGCCTCTAAACACAAATGTGTACTATTTCGGTTATAAGAGGGTCCCTATTAAACTTCAAGACATATAAATGAACTAAAATTAAAAAAAAAATACAAGACTAACAAAGTCCAGATGCAAAATTTGGTCCGGAAAACATTGCTAAACTTCACATCTATACTATACACTCCACACTTAACAATAAAGAAAGAGAGAATTCGCTTTATATAATATGCAAGTTTTATGTTTTTAATTTCTACGTTTGATATCTAACCTGATAATATTAACGTAAGGCATTCTGAACTGTATTTTTTCTAAAACATTCAAGTATCTATTTTGAAAAATATAACCAATGCGATTAACAAAATTCTAATTTTTCATTACGTTTTGAATTCATGCCATTTTTTCATATATATATTGTGAATGCTAAAGTTTTGTTACACTTCGTGTTCTCATTACTTTTGTGATTTACTTAGCTAAATCAAACATGCAAAAATTAAAAAAAGACGCAAGAGACTGAACACAAAAAGCGTTATCAATAAATGTAATATTTTTTATCAGTGACTGGTAATAAGGAAAAATTATTCAGTGAACATCGTAACACAAGTCAAGTAGTTGTGCAGCTTGATCATAACCAACAAAGATTTAATGTGTGAAATAAAAGTCCGCACTCAGTTTGAAATTTTGACACATCTTATTGTTGTGGATTTTGTTGTGGTTAAATGTATTCGGTGTTGGGTATGGGATTGTTGCTGCTTTGCTAGTGAGTATTGTTCTTCTGTCACATCTTATTTGAACTCTTTTTGTATTAAACCCTGACAGGTACTCTTTTACTTTTATTATAACCCATATTATATCGTAGAATTTAGAGGTCATACATATAAACACTTTACATATAAGTAGAACATTCCTTCATATTAATATGCGAAATTACAAGTACGTTGCTTACGTACGTACCTTAGCTGTATTTGGCAAAACTTTTAGGAATTTTGGTCCTCAATGCTATTCAACTTCGTACTTTATTTGGCCTTTTTAACTTTTTTGGAATCGAGCGTCACTGATGAGTCTTTTGTAGACGAAACACGCGTCTGGCGTATATACAAAATTTAGTCCTGATATCTATGATGAGTTTATTTACAACCACTGGGTCGATGCCACTGCTGGTGGAGATTTATTTCCCCGAGGGTATCACAAGCCAAGTAGTCAGCACTTTTTGTTGTGCTGACATGAATTATCATTGATATGGTTATATTCATAAATTACCTGTTTACAAAATGTTGGAATTTTTTGAAATACTAAGGCTTTTCTACCTCAGGCATAGATTACCTTAGCTGCATTTGGCAAAACTTTTACGAATTTTGGTCCTCAATGCTATTCAAGTTCATACTTTATTTGGCCTTTTTAACTTTTTTGGATTCGAGCGTCACTGATGAGTCTTTTGTAGACGAAACGCGCGTCTATACACAATTTAGTCCTGGTATCTATGATGAGTTTATTTGCATCAATAATAACATTAAACGGAAATTATCTGCTTGTGATAGGTCAATGATAGGAGGTTGATGTTACATACGGTCGTTTGTAAAGTTTCTATAAAACAATATCCATTTTTAAGGTCAACATTATTATATAGGCTCCGTATTTTCTAAAACAATGACAATTTAAATATTTCAAGGTAAGTAGTTCTTTTGGTTTACTCACAATTATGTTGAGCGTAGAAAACATAAAGCATTCCTATACTTTATGGTTGCTCACATACACAAATTAACAGCTGAAAACATAATTCATATAAAAAAAAATAAGATCCCATTGCATTCCATGATCATGATAGTAAGTACAGTATCATTAAATCATTTCGAACCAAATTGTTTAAAGTTTTACCACAAAGTATGCTATAGGTGTATCATTTATGCTCATGCTTTTATATGAGACGATATTTGAAGTCTAATTTCCATGTCCCGCCTTTCACCAGCAATTTTTTTTTTTATTGAGGCATCTTTTTGGAAAATTTTAAGTTTCAGTGTTAACTCGAGTATATAATGCACCAACTGCAACCAATTAAATATAATTTAAATGTTCAATCCCCCAAAAAATCAGGTTGTCCCCTGTTATTTTCTGAAAATTAAATCATTCAAAGAATATCTAAATTCAGTCAACAGCCTTCTGATTTTCACAAATCTGATCGATTATATAATATACTTCTCCATTACTGGTCTTATTTTGTTATAACTTAAGCATGTAAGAAATTTTTGCATTTTTAAGGGTCTTTTGAATGTTGTCCCCAGGGTACTTTCCTCCTATTACCGCTTGGTTTTTTCCACCTGTGGACACGTTTGAAGACCAAAAAATTATTTCTAGTAATGTAATGTGAAGAGTCTCATTTCCTGAATGTATGAATCCATTTGTTTAGGTGAATAGCAGCCAGTTTTAAAAAACTGAACTCCCCAAAGATCAGAATTTGGAGAAAAAAATAATTTTGTTGTTCTCTCCTGTTACAGCCTTTTTGTGTACCTTCTGAGAATATTTCATTGTCAGCAATATAACAGTACATGTGTTTTTATAGTATCTTATCAAATTGATATGTAGATGAAAGCGAACTTCTAGACAATTCGAGTAAAAAGTAAAATCACAAAAATACTGAACTCCAAGGAAAATTCAAAAAGGAAAGTCCCCAATCAAATGGCAAAATCAAAAGTTCAAACACATCAAACGAATGGATAACAACTGTCATATTCCTGACTTGGTACAGGCATTTTCTTATGTAGAAAACGGTGGATTGAACCTGGTTTTATATCTAGCTAAACCTCTCACTTGTATGACAGTCGCATCAAATTCCATTATATTGTCACCGATGCGTGCATAAAACAAACAGACATTATAGGTAAACATGTCAAAAATAGGGGTACAGCAGTCAACATTGTGTTATCATCTTAATCACTATAAAAACAACGAATGTAACGAAGAAACACAAAAAGGCATGCATCAAAATTAACATCCTTTTTTTTGCTGATATTATACGATTTTATTTATCTATATAAAATGCACCCATAAAGGATGGAAGGTACTGGTGTAAAATGACGGGATACATAAATACAGTCACGTAAAATAGATATAACAAAAAACAGACTTAACAGTAAATTAAAGTAATAATAGTGTGGTTCAGAGTATGACATCAAATGTTTATCACAAAAAACAGACTTAATAGTAAAAGTAATATTAATAAAATAATTTTGTCATTCAAAGCAAGGACGTATAATCTAATATACGTCCTTGTTCAAAGTATGACAAGATACATTGGTACAGAGTCACATCATAAAATAATTTTGCCGTTCAAAGTATGATGGGATACATAAGCATAGAGTTACGTCAAATGGATATCTCAAAAAACAGACTTAACAGTAAAAGTAATATTAATAAAGACAAATAAAAGAATAACATAACACATTATTAAGATGATAAACAACGTCAGTACGCAAAAGCTATACTTCAAGACCATCGTGTATTATTTGTGAAGTTGATACGGAATATTTATCAACAAGCTCTTGGTACCTTCCGATGAACTTTTTTTTAGAAAAAAGACGAGACGTTCCTTGACATACCCCTGGTTCATCAACTTTCTGCTCAGACACTGATGACGTTTTACAAAGTCTGAGTAGGAGCTGCAAGCTCTTGAATACCGAATAAGTTGGGAAATGTATATTCCATATGCAGGTGAAGCTGGTATATTGCTACTAAGGTGGGGGAAATTGATAATTTCAAAATCAAAATTGTCTCGTTTGTCATAGATTCTGGTACTGAGGTGACTGTGATATATCTGAAAGTGAAATTAAATAACCTGGCTTCTTTGATCTTCTTGTTTTGACAAGTGTCGGAAGGAAATCCGATTCATATGAAAATAAAAAGAGGTCAGCAAGGAGAGGCGCGCCGTTCGTTCCCATAGGAATGCCGACAATTTGTTGAAAAAGTCTACCTCCAAATTCACAAATATGTTGTCAATAAGAAACTCCAGCATACTGATCACTTGTTCCTCTGTGTAGCATGTTTTAACTTTATGTTCACTATTAACAAAATATGCCTTATGGTATCCCAAAGTAATAAATTTATAGCGTATGCTACCATTTTTATGACGAAAAGCATTGTGGATTATTTCTTTTAGACGGTTTTTCAATTTCACATGGGGAATGGTGGCATACAAGGTTGAAAAATCAAAAGTTTTGATAGAACTAATTTCAGAAAAAGACCGAGATTTAAAATTATCCAGGAGTTCTTTCGAGTTTTTAAGAATCCACATATGGTTAATACCACTACGCGAGTAAACAGTTTCACAATATTTCTGAGGACCCTCTTTGACTGAGGACAGAATCTTAGTCAATCTAATGGACAATTCTTTAGTGGAACATGCAGATGAGCCGGCAATGTACCGTTGTTTGTATGGAATTTTATGAAGTTTAGGTATCCAATACAAAATAGGTAAGTCCTCCGATTTGTTGTTCAATGCAATGTTCATTGAAGCCATGAAGGATTTATGATTCGCCAAAATCTCATCCTTGTCAAATGATATGTTTTTGTATGTGGGATTACCTGAGTGCTCGTTTATTCCTTTTACAAGACACTCGTAGTAATACGATTTACATATAAAGACAATATTATTTGAAGCTTTGTCCGCAGGGACAACAACATACTTATCTTGAAGAGATGATAGACATTCTACCGCCTCTTTGTCTCTGAAAACGAATAAAAAGTACTGCGTAATTCCTTTCTGTTACGTTCTCTCATGTTACCTGATAAAAAGTAACAGCATAACCATAATCAGTAACAGGAAGGGTGTTCAAGACAATTTCACTGGTGAATCAAAAAGTGAATCTACTAAATGTCAACCATTTCATTTAATATAAGTTATCATCACCATATTAAATACATTTCAAAGTAAAATACAGTATATTGAATGAAAAAATAGGTTTTTTGCTTTTGACAACAGCAGAGAACATTGTGCAATTCTAGTATAGTAGATAGTAACAGAAAGGAATTTATTTTTATAATTTTTCATTACCTAGGCAGATTTTTCATCTGGCAAATACAGTTTCAAAGGATAAATGATATTCTTGCATGAATCCTAATTGAAAATTGTGTTTATCCAAATGAGTTATTATTATTATTATTATTATTATTATTATTATTATTATTATTATTATTATTATTATTATTATTATTATTATTATTATTATTATTATTGTTATTGTTATTGTTATTGTTATTATTATTATTATTATTATTATTATTATTATTATTATTATTATTATTATTATTATTATTATTATTATTGTTATTATTATTATTGTTATTGTTATTGTTATTGTTATTATTATTATTATTATTATTATTATTATTATTATTATTATTATTATTATTATTATTATTATTATTATTATTATTATTATTATTGTTATTGTTATTGTTATTGTTATTATTATTATTATTATTATTATTATTATTATTATTATTATTATTATTATTATTATTATTATTATTATTATTATTATTATTGTTATTGTTATTGTTATTATTATTATTATTATTATTATTATTATTGTTATTGTTATTGTTATTATTATTATTATTATTATTATTATTATTATTATTATTATTTTTTTTTTTTTTTTTATTTTATTATTATTATTAGCATATGCATACTTGATTTTAAATTTAGCATATTTAATATATGCAAACAGACAATCATTGAAGACCTGTTGGTGACCTTCTGCTGTTTTCTGTTCTATAGTCGGGTTGTTGTCTCTTTGACATATTCTCCATTTCCATTTTCAATTTTATCTAATCAACCATATGATGAAATAAATTATCCTGTTAGCATATGCTAAAATCAAACATCATGATCTTGAATGTGCGATAAATAATTTAATAAAAACAGGTACTCCGGAAGGGCAAATATTTTGTATTTTGTGAACGAAAACAAAAATAGGCCAACTTCAAATCAAGTCCTAAATTTTGTATTTTGTGAACGAAAACAAAAATAGGCCAACTTCAAATCAAGTTCTTAATTACTTATTCCCGATGACGGATACAAGTCAAGTTGTCTGTAAAACGTTTTTACTAATTGGCTTGAGAAGAAAAAGTCATATTGAAAAACAAATACTATACAATTTTATTAAAGTCGGTTTGGCTAATATTTGTAATCATTTATATTTTGTAGATTTTTTTTAAAAGCAAACAAAGACGAAAAACATGGTTTCTACAACTCTTTTGATAATGTCAATTACTTTGGTATTTCTTGGAGTCAGTGAAGAACTTAAAAGTTAGTAAAATCATATTTTTTAAAAATAGTTATGCCCTTTTTTTTTAAATTTAAAGATTGATATCAGAATTGTCTAACAATAAGAGCAATTCGAGGGATACGGAAAAAAAACCCGTTTTCTGTTGTCGCAAATTTTGAAGCTGGATTTTGCATATTCCTTGCTCGATATACAAGTTAGTTTCGAAACATGTAGTTACATCATGTGACAATTTAATTCTTAGTTTAATATGAAGACGTGTTGTTGTTTAAGTAAATGGTCCCTTAAATAACTTTGATGTATTATTTCGTTTTAGTTCTTGATTTTAACATGCTTGAATCGAAGAACAGAGTTAAATTTTACGAAGATACTTAACTTCGATGGATAATAACGTCTAGATAGAATTTAAACTAGTCTTAATAATGTATTAAAGGTGTAGAATCATTAATCTCAACAAGAGGCTCTCAAGAGCCTGAATCGCTCACCTTAAATTTTTTGCTTAAATCTTCCATGAATGATTATTTTGGGTTTTCAATTTATATAAATGGTTCTTCGATTCTGTCATATCTTCTTCAAAAGCAAAAACAAGAGTGGACACACTGAAATGTCTCGTTTGTCTCGTGTTCATAATATAATTTATGATGAAAGTATAAAAAAACATTGTATACCCCAAGCATTACATTATTGCT
Source organism: Mytilus edulis (assembly GCF_963676685.1). Lineage (NCBI taxonomy): Eukaryota > Metazoa > Mollusca > Bivalvia > Mytilida > Mytilidae > Mytilus > Mytilus edulis. The sequence continues at coordinate 78,752,401 of NC_092350.1, read as the reverse complement.
GTTTACAGTTTATCTACATCTATAATAATATTCAAGATAAAAACCAAAAACAGCAAAATTTCCTTAAAATTACCAATTCAGGGGCGGCAACCCAACAACGGGTTGTCCGATTCATCTGTAAATTTCAGGGCAGATAGATCTTGACCTGATAAACAATTTTACCCCTTGTCAGATTTGCTCTAAATGCTTTGGTTTGTGAGTTATAAGCTAAAAACTGCATTTTACTCCTATGTTCTATTTTTAGCCATGGCGGCCATCTTGGTTGGTTAGCCGGGTCACCGGACACAATTTTTAAACTAGATACCATAATAATGATTTTGGCCATGTTTGGTTAAATTTGGCCCAGTAGTTTCAGAGAAGAAGATTTTTGTAAAAGATAACTAAGATTTACGGAAAATGGTTAAAAATTGACTATAAAGGGCCATAACTCCTAAAGGGGTCAACTGACCATTTCGGTCATGTTGACTTATTTGTAAATCTTACTTTGCTGAACATTTTTGCTGTTTACAGTTTATCTCTATCTATAATAATATTCATGATAATAACCAAAAACAGCAAAATTTCTTTAAAATTACCAATTCAGGGGCAGCAACCTAACAACGGGTTGTCCGATTCATCTGAAAATTTCAGGGCAGATAGATCTTGACCTGATAAACAATTTTACCCCGTCAGATTTGCTCTAAATGCTTTGGTTTTTGAGTTATAAGCTAAAAACTGCATTTTACCCCTATGTTCTATTTTTAGCCATGGCGGCCATGTTTTTTTGATGAAATGGGAATTAAAACACAAACTTTATTCTAGATACCCTAGGAATCAATCAGATGAAGTTTGGTTTGAATTGGTTCAGTAGTTTCAGAGGAGAAGATCTTTGAAATAGTTTACGACGACGACGACGGACGGACGGACGGACGACGACGGACGCCAAGTGATGGCAAAAGCTCACATTTCCTTTTGGAAAGGTGAGCTAATAAAAAACGGATTTTTTGGGAAACCCATACACGACGTTTCCGTAACGTAATTGGTTATCAAAGGTACCAGGCTTATATTTTGATACTCCAGACGCACATTTCGTCTACATAAGACTCATCAGTGACGCTCAGATCGAAATATTTGAAAGTCACACAAATATAAAGTTGAAGAGCATTAAGGATACACAAGTGTAAAAAGTTGTGCCAAATATGGCTAAATTGCTTTAACTTTCTCCCATTCTTCTTGGTATCACAATGTTACAAAGATTAATATACAATATATACGTGTGTATTGAGCATCAATATGAAATATGGGGTAAACATCAATGAGACAGCAACCTAGCACCATAGATAACCAAAAGATATGTGTTTGGTTTGATGATAGAAGCCAGATATATGCGATATTTTATCACTCAACGAGATAGCATCGGCAACGACAAAAATTGATCTAAATGAAATATTAACTCGGCTACTGTTCTTTTTTCTTTCTTACTCTTTTTTTTTAAACCTCTTGATATATTCAATTTGAGAGATAAAAAACAAAACTATTTATCAAACGAAAACTGGATCAAGCGAGAAAGAAGCTTCTTTCATTAGTAAAAAATATTGATTCATTGCTTATTTCAGACTTCGAAGGTTGGTCCGACTCCAAAACTATGTTTGACAATTTTCCAGCCGAATGTCAGTAGTTTTCTCCTGGTGCACCAGATTTCTTCACCATTATATAGTTGGTCGCCATGACATAGAAAAGAATAATAAAGGTGGCGTTAAAGACCAATAATGAATAAATCAATCATTGTAATTATCAGACGTTTCACACACATATCTTATCCTAATTGAACAAGAATCTATGCATTTGAAATTGATTTTGACAATAGGAATTTACAGCATCGTATAATGATGAATCCCGATATGACTGTAATATGTGCCAATAGACATGAATCGTAATCTTTGTAACATTGTAATACCAAGAGGAAGGGGAGAAAGTTAAAGCAATTTAGCTTTCAACTTTTATCATTCAATGTAGAGGAAAACTAAGTATTTAGAAAAAAACTTAGGATTGCAAGGACCTAGCTACATAGAAGGGACCTATTTTTGAAGGTTGATGTGTCCATCATATTACATATGTGGCAACCTTTTGTAAAAGTTTTGTACTAAGTTAAATGTGTGTAGTTTTTAAGTTCCATCAGTAACTTAGAGTAGACACCTTATAATGTAGAATATCTTTTTTGAATAGAAAAGGGTGTTTTATATTTTTGACGATCGCAAATATTTCGAGAATGAATCAAACTGTCCCTATTCGAATGCAGCATTCACTATCTTAATAGACATGTCTTTGACAAGCAATACTGTGAACCACTGACAGTGTCTTTAAAGATCCAATGAGCAAAAATGTGAAAAAGGGGTTACAGAGTATTTCCCTGCTAAACTGAATGGTGCATGTCTCAGCTCTGGTGTTCCCAGTGAAGACATATTTTTTCCTCAGTTAAAACATTTGAGGTACACAGTCTGTAAAATGAAACAAAAGTTGAAAAGATGATGCTCGTCTTGGCGTATACTCAAAAATTTACTTATTAGGAACTGGTTAGATATGAAATGAAGTCACAAGACACATGCGAAAAGTCCCTACTTAAATAGACAGCGTTGCCCTTCGTACAACTTTGACACGTAGTCCCACAATGGCCCAATGATCTTAAGCATAAACTAAAATATCATAAAGTTCACTATTAAAAAAATAGCATGAATAATACTTTTAGCCATTATAGATTTTTATATGTAAAAAGAAACCCAGCAAAAATAGCTTAACTACATAAATCAAAGTGATGGATATCACTCATGGAAAAATTGGATAATTTAATATTAAGGTATCGTGGGGACAAAAGAACATAAATAAAGCACTATTGCTGCAAAGTCTTCTAGTAAATGTTACCAACTACTCTTATAAGACATAAGCTATTAAAGAACTTTAAACACAGTGTCAGCAAAAATAATCTAAAAATGTTGTTTTGGGGCATTTTGTAAATTAAAACATAGGTTATATGACATTGAAGATAAAAAGTTGTAGAGTGCCTTTTGATCAATTTATATTTTTCAGAACAAGGCATTGAAAATGTACTTTTTCAACGTAAACAAATTAAAAAACTTATTTTATTGAAATACCGATTTTTTTCTTGATTGCAAAAATATATATTCACTTCTTATAAAAATTCAAATGACTAAAATAGACATAATGATTGATGGGGAATAAACTAATAAAAAATGGTTTGTTATAATCAAAAGTTTTAAAATTTAAAAACTGTTTCAAGCCAATTACTGATAAAAAAAAATTAAGTAAACTAACCTAAATTGTTGATTAATTGCAGATGATTATTGGAAATTTATCAAGTAAATCATAGGCCTTACTTGAATACCTTTTATATATTCATATTCATATTTATATATTTTTTTAAAGATCTTGTTAATCCTTAATTAATCATTTATCTTTCAGACATAATTTACAGATTCACTTTATGTAATGTAGATCAAAAGTAATAGGCAATAAATAAATCTATATCCTTATATATCAAACATCTAGTATATACATTTGTGTATTCAATTATGAGGTCAAGTATTCATTGATATTTGTTTATTGGGATGTATATTGAAGCACAGATGTAATAGGGTCCGTATAATTATGTAAGACAGAGGTTGTTAAGTAATGTGGTAAATTTGATTGACAGTTTAGGAGGTGGGGCGTTGTATTTAAAGGTCCACCTTGTCCCTGAATGGTTGATGATAATGACAGTTGTCAATCATCTAGTATTGTATCAATACTCAATTACCTAATCAAGATGTTTAAAAAAAGCTTTTCCATCAACACAACTTAATAACATACATTTTGGAATGAACTGCTCCAAAAATATACCCATTTGTTTACAGTTTATATGTATATTATGTGGACATACATGAGAACTAAAGGGAACTATATTTCAGTGTGAATACATTTAGTAATAGTAGCTAAATAAAGGCAACAGTAGTATACCGCTGTTCAAACTCATAAATCCATGGACAAAAAACAAAATCAGGGTTACAAACTAAAACTGAGGGAAACGCATTAAATATAAGAGGAGAACAACGACACAACACTACAATGTAACACACACTAAAACGGACCAAGCAACAGACAAAATCCCACGAGAATAACAAATATAACATCAATACCAAATACATGAATTTGGGATAGACAAGTACCGTGACACCTCTTATCGCAATGTGAATTTACACTCAAAAATAAGAGAAAACAAACGACGCAACGTTAAAATGTAACACATACAGAAACGAACTATAATATAACAATGGCCATATTCCTGACTTGGTACAGGACATTTTAGCTAACCTGTCGTGTTGTTAGGGAGGCAAGTGTGGAAGGAAAGATTTAGAACAAGTTCCAATCTTTCCAAAAATGACAAGAACTACATTCATAGACAACCAATTACGAGCGACCAAACAAGTCGTTTTTAAACATATGATCATTTTGTCTGTTTCTATATGGTTCTTCGAGTCTTTTTTTTTGCTTTTTTTCTCGTGATAAAACACCTTAACTTCATGTTTTAATATTAATCGTGTGTATTGTGCATCAATATTAAATATGGGGTAAACGCCAATAAGACAGCAATCTAGCAACACAAATAACCAAAAGATATGGGTTTGGTTTCAATGGAAGCCAGATATATGCGAGTTTTTTTTCACTCAATGAGATAGCATCTCAACGACAAAATTAGATTTAAACGAACTATGCACTCTGCTACTGTTCTTCTTTTAAACCTCTTGCTATATTCAATTTGAGGGATAACTAGAGGCTCTTTAGAGCCTGTGTTGCTCACCTTGGTCTATGTGTATGTTAAATAAAGGACACAGATGGATTCATGCCAAAATTGTGTTTTGGTGATGGTGATGTGTTTGAAGTTCTTACTTTACTGAACGTTCTTGCTACTTAGAAATTATCTCTATCTATAATAAACTTGGCCCATTAGTAACAGAGGAAAATATTTTGTAAAAATTTACAAAAATTTACAAAATGTATGAAATGGTTAAAAATTGACTTAACTCCAATAACTCCGTAACGGGTCAACTGACAATTTTGGTCATGCTGACTTATTTGTAGATCTTACTTTGCTGAACATTACTGCTGTTTACAGTTTATCTCTATCTATAAAAATATTCAAGATAATAACCAACCAGATGCTCCGAAGGGCGCAGCTTTATACGACCGCAGAGGTTGAACCCTGAACGGTTGGGGCAAGTATGGACACAACATTCAAGCTGGATTCAGCTCTAAATTTGGATTGTGATTAAATAGTTGACACAGCATAGGTTTCTGACACAGAATGAATGTGGTCTAGTGAACTTAGAATTTTTGTTTAGCCTTTGAGCAATACACTATGCTGTAGAATATTAATCCTCTCAAATAAATGTTTGAAGAATTTCTTTTTTATTTATGAAATCTGAAATGAGAAAATTTAACAAACACCCCCCCCCCCCCAATTTTTTTTTCACATCTCCCTTTCTCTTATTCCAAAACTGATCTCAATTCAAATATCTAATGGAGTTTGCAACAATAACTATTCATTTAAATACATCATAAAATATTAAAATGTAAAAAAGGTGCTTGTTATCACTGAATGGTAAAGATTGTTTTAATTTATCAGTTGGTAGTAAAAGTGAATATACATTGTATATTGTATAAAACAATGATTTAAGTTGATTCAACTACTATTCTGGACAAAGAAAGATAACTCCAATTTTCGAAAATTTCTTGCTATTGCACAATATTGTGCAATTAGATATTTCTTGCTATTGCGCTATACTGTGCAATTGAAAATACTTGCTAATTGAAGATTTCTTGCTTCTGCGTAATACTGTGCAATTGAAAATTTCTTGCTATTGCACAATACTGTGCAATTGAAGATTTCTTGCTATTGCTGAATACTGTGCAATTGAAAATTTCTTGCTATTGCACAATACTTAATATAATAATTTTGGATCCTGATTTGGACCAACTTTAAAACTGGGCTCATAATAAAAAATCTAAGTACATGTTTAGATTCAGCATATCAAAGAACCCCAAGAATTCAATTTTTGTTAAAATCAAACTTAGTTTAATTTTGGACCCTTTGGACTTTAATGTAGACCAATTTGAAAACAGGACCAAAAATTAAGAATCTACATACACAGTTAGATTTGGCATATAACAGAACCCCAATTAATCAAAATTTTATAGATTTCTATTTACTTAAACTAAAGTTATAGTGCGAAAACCAAGAAAATGCTTATTTGTGCCCTTTTTGGCCCCTAATTCCTTAAATTTTGGGACCAATACTCCCAAAATCATTCCCGACCTTCCTTTTGTGGTCATAAACCTTGTGTTAAAATTTCATAGATTTCTATTCACTTTTACTAAAGTTAGAGTGCGAAAACTAAAAGTATTTGGATGACGACGCCAACGTGATACCAATTTCAATTTTTGCGGTCGTATAAAAACGGTAAAATTTCCTTAAATTACCAATTCAGGGGCAACAATCCAACAACTGGTTGTCAGATTCATCTGAAAATTTCAGGGCAGATAGATCTTGACTTCATAAACAATTTTACGTCAGATTTGCTCTAAATGCTTTGGCTTCAGAGTTAAAAGCAAAATTCTACATTTTACCCCTATGGTTTTTTTAGCCATGGCGGCCATCTTGATTGGTTGGTCGGCTCACCCCACACATTTTTTAAACTAGATACCCAAATAATGATTGTGGTAAAGTTTGATTTGATTTGGCCCAGTAGTTTCATAGAAGATTTTTGTAAAAGTTAACAACGTCGGACGAGGAAAAAATCAATTCAAACCTTCTACCTGTGGTATTAAACATAGTGGTACAATTTCAGAGCTATTGAAATGCTTATACACAAATTGATATCCTAAAAGTAAAAAAATGCTTGTTTTGGGCCCCTTATCCCAAAATGGTAGGGACTATCATCCCCAAAATTAATCCCAACCTTTCTTTTGAGCTATTGAACCTTTTTATAAAATTTCATAGAGATTCATTCACTTAAACTAAAGTTACTGTCCAGACACCAAATGTGTCTTCGGACGATGACGCAGATGACAACATCATACCATTATACGAACACAAAAATGTTTTGCGGTCGTATAAAAACCTTAGGATTGCAAGGACCTATTTTAGAAGGTTGATGTGTCCATCATATTACATATGTGGCAACCTTTTTTAAGCTCTTTGTTTATTATACAATTAGGAAAGAAACTCTCAGCTGGGAACAGTATATCTAACGGGAAATGAATCTGATACGCTTTTCAGTATAAAATTGAAAAAATCTCGGACTCCCCGAGACTTCCCGAGATTTATGGATTTTGGTAGCGTCTGACTGAAAAACTATTGGAACTGCTCAATAAATAAACCACATAACTCTATAATCGTAAACAAATATAAGTTTTATCATTTAGAAGATATATTTTGTCATATAAAATTACTTTAAAATAAGTATGATTTTTTTTATGTGAAGTGTTTTATTATAGTTTTGGAATTTGTAAATCATCACGGCAATGGCCGCCATTTTTTAATTACCTTGTTTGCATTCTGCACAGTTCTGTGATGAACTGCTTGCGATTTTAACAAATTTGAAGTGACAGAATACAAGTTTGATACACTAGCATCACTATAAAACTAGTTTGAATGACATTTTATTGATAGTATCAGATATTTTTAAGATAATAGCGAGTCCGTTTTAAACACATGTCTGTTTCCGTATTGTATCTTTATTTACGATGGCACGACAATAAAATCGACTACAATCAGGTAGTGTCAAGTCCCGTTAATATATATGTTCCTGCTCTCAGTAAAAGTTTTTGATTGGAATTAATAAAACAAATGTATATTTATAAAAGTGAAGTTAACATTAGTATAATTAAAAATTAAATTCATCTCTGTAATTTCTGTTTAGAGAAAACACAGAGATGTATACCTTGAAACCCTTATCATGACAATATGCATATGAACCAGTTATTTTATATGCTAGAATCTTTTGGGACTTCATGTTGTTTTTCATAAATGTTTGATTTTATTTCTCATAATAATAAGATGTCCAAATGTAATGTGTTATGCAGATTTTATTTCACATAATAATAACATATCCGATGTAATGTGTTATGCAGATGCTTTGACAAATCAGCACCACAAACACTGGTTTGTGACAGAATAAAACGACATAAAAATATCAGCATGAAATAATTTATTAAGATAATTACCACATAATAAATATAAAATAGATCATGGAAAGAAACAACCATTGAGTTTGTATAAATGACATATACAATCAATAAAAATAAATATGGACGGAAATTAAGATAAAATAAACTGCTAATAAATAACACATACATTAATGATCATAACAGTGTTTCCCTATAGTAGTTTGTGTGTAAGAATAGTGACTAAGGTACAATTTTTCTGAAAGTATTTGGTACTAATAAAAATTATATGAATAAATTTAATGGAAATTTTTGCAACTACTGCCACATTCACACTAGTTGTGTAAAACTGTTTTGTGTACACTAGTTTAATTGTTTATATATTTTGAAATGAAAACTGATCAATTGCATTCAATACTACATTCAAAAGTCTAATAAAAGAATTACGGTAAGAATAAAAAATGTTCATAAACTTAACTCTACATAGTGAATGTGGCTTCACTCTTAAATAATACACAGACATTGAATGTTAACTTTTTTGTGATAGAAATATATTAAAAACATTTCATACCATACAACCTTTTCACAAATTAATGTATTAATTGTCTCAAAACATAAATGTAATATAGGTTTTGAAAAATACAAGGAATCTGTTAAACTTTCTGCAATCAGAAATACAAATGTAGTGATTTGTGGTTGAAACTTTCGTTGCTTTAATTTAATGGCTACTATAAACAAAACTTACATCATTTTACTTGTTTTAATGACTTGAAGGCATGAGATGTGTCACAACTGAATGTCCTAGCACTATGTTTATATGCATGAAAATGATCCCCACTTTACTGGTCTTATTGTATACAGTGTAAATGTCAATAACACTCTTCTCTCAATCTCCACATGTATACACAACATTAAATATCACAGATAGAAATATGGTATTTATGTACATAACCCCCTGTTAGGAACAATATACATGTATCTTCATGAACAGACTATTTTTCATCACTTTCATGAAATTAAAATTAACCCAGAAATGTTCCTGACCGCCTGAATCTCACAAAAAACAATCAATTTCACATCAAAAACAATGTTTACAATATTCAGTGCAAACAAATCCTTTAAGAGACTTATCCTTTAGTTAAACATTAGAAAACAAATCCTTTAAGAGACTTATCCTTTAGTTAAACATTAGAAAACAAATCCTTTAAGAGACTTATCCTTTAGTTAAACATTAGAAAAGAGTTTTAATTCTTGTGGATTATTTATTGTTTGTTTGATACAAATATTCATGGGTTTCTTGGGTACAGAATTTTTTTTACATAGGAATCTACCTAGGAAAATATTTATATAGACATGTATGCAGATTTAAGAAATAGTTTTCATAGATCCAGAAGTACCCACAACATTAAATGAATCCACACTACTTTACCAAGGTTGATGTTGCCCCTGAGTAGTAATGCTACTTTATTTTATATATTTGAAACATTTGTAGTGGTTACAGGACAAAAGTTACAGCATTATAAATAAAATCTACAGAATTTCTACATCTTATATATTACATACTTAAACTTTGAACGTTTCATTTATGAACAATTGTGAAATCAAAATGGAAAAAGTTTGCATGAAGATCTGTGTGCAGAAAGACATGGTATCAGCTGTTAATAGAGGTCAAATGGGAACTGTTCCTCAAGGTCATTTTGGAACCAGACCTCGTGACTGTGGAAATTTCTGTGACTGTTCATTCTTCTTTGATGATTTTGGTCTGCTGCTACAAAATATTAAAATTGCATTTGTTAAAATCCTGCATTGATATAAAAAAAAAACCAATTAAAATTACTCTGACATGAACAATAAAGGTGATTCTACAATAAATTATTGTCAGATAATTTTTTTGTTGCCATTTATTTGACCTATTGTACAATTCAAACAGTTTCACTATCTTATAACAGTTCCAAAAGATATCCTGAAATAATCTACTGTTCTCGAAAAGACATGTGGCAACATAAAAATTATCTATTATGAAACTTAGTTTGATTTACAAAGTTTCTGAGATAGTTTAATATTCATGGGAGATAAAAAAAACAAACAAAAAAAAACAGCTGTGTCATGAGTGCATGACAGGCCATTCGCTTTTTTTAAAGAATCAAGTTTAATAACTTCTAAATGTCATATCAGATAATTCATGAAAAAATTAAAAGGGAGGTTATCTTAATAGATATAAACCAGTCACCAAAGTTTCATTGCTCAATGCATTGTTCGAAAACTGGGGAAAAAAATAAAAATTTATCAATAAAATCACATAACTCTGAAACATAAAATTTGTTATTTATAAAAATCTAAAGCGAGCTTATGTCAATAAAAACAAATGTTAGTGAAGGCTTTAGTCACTTTAGCACATTATTAAAATCAACCTTTTTTTGGTGTAACAGAAAGGGACCAATGATGTATATTACTAGCTTCATCTTTGACTTTGTCAGATTTGAAAGGACTTAATTATAGGCATGATTGGCAGTTATTGTATGATTTGACTGTATTGGCTTTTATTATGAAAAATTCTGACATGGGATCCAGAAATTTAGTTCACAATTTCTCTTCAGTTTATTCCAGAGGACATTCCTGATCAACAACAGTTGGATTCCATTTTTTTTAAACAATGAATCACAGCAGAAATGATCTTGCAATGATTATCTCGCTGCATAATCATTATCCTTATAAAACGTCTAAATCAATATTTGGAAATCATTTCTAATAAGTTGGAAATGAATAAAATCCTTTTTGGAACTATTATAATTACTGTAACTTAGTGTAAAGAGGTTGTAAACAAATCAAGAATACTTTCGGTTTGAAATGAAATGGAAATTGGAAGTGACACGTGGATAATAAATTCAAAACGAGTCCGGATTCATCAGGAAATTATGATTTTTCAATTTAAATTCTTTTAGTAAGAGATATATATTTGTCTCTTTCATTGAATTCATACTAAATGATTTCATATTTTACATTTTTGCTGTCTATAAATAGTCAAGGGATTACTTTCACGCATGCATACCACACAGTACAGGCAGCACCTGTTTGACTGGCGAAAAAATTTCAGAACGTTTTCATTAAAGTTCAATATTTTAAATGGAATTTGTCAAAAGTTTTTGATGAAAATTTATATCAAGTATGACGAAAAATGCGTTCAAATGACGAATATATGACAAATGAACTTCAAGTTGTGACTTTGAGAAATGTTGAAATTCAAATGTGAACTGTCCGGGGGTAACAATTTTGATCAAATAACGAAATTGACTCCTGGTTGATGAAATGCCGACTGACTGATCTTCCTGGGGTAAATATTTATGATGGTCAATTATGAGGTTTAATTAACGGATTAGTTACCCATCCGATGGCGATAAGCGGATAAGTTGTAATCACAACTTGTAACACCGGTTACAAATGTTCATTACCGGGGGGTCATAAACTTGTCAAAACCATAAAGACAGGTCAATTTATAGTTTTTTAATACGAAAATATTTTTACACTTTCAAAATTTAAGTGACGAAATTGATTTGAAATACTTTAATCAATGCGAAAATCATTTCGTAAATTACGAAAGTGACGAGCGCTAGACGGTACAGTGCTTATTGGAACAAGAATGTATCCATAATACACAGATTCCCCACTTGCATTGTATCACTATATGTTCAGTGGAATGTGAAATTGGGGTAGCAAGTGAAACTGCGAGCTATTGCCCACTAATGATACCCTGCCCAAATATTTCAGTAAACAGGAAGTTATTGAGTGATAAATCTGAAAACCCATCACACTTTATAACTGACTTATATAAACCCTGAAACCAAATTTCAGAAATGATTGTATTGTAATTTTTAACTTGGCTATTATGTGTAAAATGATACAAGTGTTTGGTAAACAGGAAGTTGTAGAGTAGAGCGATGAATCTGAAAACACATCACACAGTAAAGCTGACTAATATAAACTATGAAACAAAATTTCAGAAATCCTTGTAATGTAGTTCCTGAGAAAGATACAATGAAAATATTCATGGGATGGACTGACTGACTGACGGACAGACAGAGGTAAAACAGAATCCCCCCCCCCCCTTTTTTTTAAAGCGGGGATATAAAAATTTGGCATTAAAATTAGAAAGATCATATCATAGACAACAGGTGTACAAAGTTCCAAATCTACCTTGATCAAAAACTTAAACCTGAAGCAAAACAGATGGACAGATGCACATATCTGAAACCATTATGTCCCTGGGTGCAGCATAAAAATCATATCAAAAGTAGAGATTTAAGGTAAAAAAAAATACTTACTTTTTACGAGGCTTTTGTTTCATACTAAATACATTTGGAGTTCTGAAATAAACAAATAATAATCATAGATTATTAAAGACTTATATCTGACAGCTTCTAAAATCCTAATATGTACCAAAATCACTAAATTAAATAGGTATGTGAACTATCATGCATTGGAAGCCTTTTTCATGCTTTTGAGCCCATAAGAACAAAATGAGGATTCACATAAACAACACATAAGAACCTTCAAACTATGTATGTCATTCCATCAGCATAAAAACTAACTATGTATGTCATTCGATCGGACGCACTACGTTTGCGTGCATTTGGGGATTAAAATGTTTTACGTTTGTGCACAGCTTTTGATTACATTTGCGCGCATTCATTTTACAGGTAAACTCAGGTAAAATATAAATAGAAATCAAATCAAATTACATATGACTATATTTTTTTTTTTATTTTCAAAATAAATATGAATATCCATTATTAATTTTTGAAAAGGATCGTGCATATTGACTTTGAAATCGCAATGCAGACCACCACACACATCAAACTAAGAGGGCTTGACACAGCAGCAGTAGTGCGCAGAAGTGGAAAAGAGAAAACAGATTATTTGATGGAGCAATTCAGCAAATACCAGGATGGGGAAGTTAACAGACTGTCGTTCCTAAAAGCAGTTGGCTTCAAGTTTTCGGTTTACCTGTATTTTAGCTGAGTTTACCTGTCAAAAAAATGCGTGCAAATGTAATCAAAAGCTGCGCGCAAACATAACGATTTTTGCACGCAAATGTAATGCTAATGCGCGCAAACGTAATGCACCAGTCCAATCAGCATAAAAGCTAACTATGTATGTCATTCAATCAGCATAAAAGCTAAATATGTATGTCATTCAATTAGCATAAAAGCTAACTATGTATGTCATTCAATCAGCATAAAAGCTAACTATGTATGTCATTCAATCAGCATAAAAGCTAACTATGTATGTCATTCAATCAGCATAAAAGCTAACTATGTATGTCATTCAATTAGCATAAAAGCTAACTATGTATGTCATTCAATCAGCATAAAAGCTAACTATGTATGTCATTCAATCAGCATAAAAGCTAAATATGTATGTCATTCAATTAGCATAAAAGCTAAATATGTATGTCATTCAATTAGCATAAAAGCTAACTATGTATGTCATTCAATCAGCATAAAAAGGAGGTATTTGCATATATTTTCTCCCAATCATCTTTAATTCTTGTTTTACCAAATTCAGGTTTGTATAGTCCCCATTTTTATTCTTCTTTCTTTAAACTACATTGATTAAAATAAACTTGAATATACTTGAATTTAATGAGACAGAGATAAAAGTAAAATTCAGAGGGGAACCAGCTTATGAAGAGCAATGCATAAACTACAAATAATAATCTGTTATTTGTTCCATTTTGGTGTTTCATACTGATGCATGTGTTTTGTTTCCTTCAAACATTTTCTATACTTGAGGATGAACTGTTTTACTTCCAAAGTTATATTGTAGTGATATCTATAAAGCACAGATTTTCAGTACACGGTTTGTTTTTATTTTCGTTAACTATGCTATTCGAACTTTTGTTTTAACAAACATAAGTTTCTAAATCAATTGTTTTTGTGATTTTCACTTCTGTTCCCAAGTCAGGAGCCTCTGGTCTTTGTAAGTATTGTATGTTTTTTAATTTTAGTTCATTTATATGTTGAGGAGTTAAGTCTGAAGTCCATTTTACTGAACTAGAACACATTTTTGTTCAGGGCCAGATGTATCCCGACTCTGGGAGCAGGATTTCTCACTGTGTCTAAGACCAATTGATGGCCTTGCCCAGGCTGTTTTCTGCTCTATGGTCGGGTTGTTGTCTCTTTGACACATTTCCTATTTTCATCCTCAATTTTTTCTTTTTGTTTTGTTTACTAATTGCAGAGTTAATGAAAACTAAAGAGATCGAAGATAGAGAATATATTTGCATTTAATGACAGAAATTTAACAGTACGCACCCTCCTTCAATATCTATATCCTCTTCATCCTGTAGTGCTGCGTCTAGTGCCGCCTGAATACGTGGTGCCACCTGTGGCAGGTCATAATCACGTGTAGTTCTGTTAGGCATGTCTAATTCCACCATCATTATATTTTCCCCCTACAACACAGAATTGTTATGTTTATTCTTCCTTGTTTATATTCAATGTTTACTTTTAACATTTGATATCATTATATTTTCCCCCTACAGCACAGAATTGTTATGTTTATTCTTCCTTGTTTATGTTCAATGTTTACTTTTAACATTTCATGTAATACAGTTTTTGATTTTCAATACACATGAAATGTATACAAGAAGAAAAACTAGAATGTGTCCCAAGTACACGGATGCCTCACTGGCACTATCATTTTCTATATTCAGTGGACCGTGACATTTGGGTAAAAACTCTAATTTGGCATTAAAATTAGAAAGATCATATCATAGGGAACATGTGTACTAAGTTTCAGGTTGATTGGACTTCAACTTCATCAAAAACTTTAACCTGAAGCGGGACAAACAGACCGAACAGATGGAGGGACGAAATGACCTACAGACCAGAAAACATAATGCCCCTTTACTATCGTAGGTGGGGCATAAAAATAATTCAAGGAAACATTTTAATTTTGTATTTGATTAATTTTTTTCCCCATTATAACTTTGTCATTATAAAGGATACAAAACTTGCTATTGATAATGAATATGGTGACAAGATATTCAAATAGAGATGGAAAAATCAGTAAAGTTTACTTCAAATTAGTTCATACACATTAACAATATGTATATTAAAGGTATTTGTAGCAAATATATCTGAGGTAATGCTGTTGCTCTTATCTAAATATTAATGAGGAGAACTCAAAATAAGGTTGATTTTTTGATAGATTTATGAAACTTTTCTGATGCAGAAAAAGGATTTTGAAACAAAGCAACAATTGGAGTGTAACAGGTAAAAAGTCTGCATTAACCATAAATGTCGCTCCCTAAACCTGTTTTTTTTTTTATTCTGGGAATCTATAGGTAAAACAATTGGCATCAGTATACATATAAATCTCCTTTACAGCAATATGATTTCTCACACTGATAAAGTAACAACATCAGTAAACATGTACATCTCCTTTGCAGCAATATGATTTCTCACACTGATAAAGTAACAATATTGAAACATCATTGACCAAATAACTCAAAAAAGTTAAAATCTTAATAAATGTGCTTGATGGTGTTGCTTTATTTTGTGTGTTTTGTAACATGTAAATCGTAGCTATCTTTTTTTTTACCTGGTAGTCTCCACTTTTGTACATCTTTTTTCTTCAACTCATTTTTTGTAATGTATGTTTTTTGCTTATATACATTTTGATCCAAATTCATAGGACAATTTCTTTAATAAAAACAAATAGAACCCAAGTACATCCACACTGAAGGATGAATGGAGGTTTATATTCCTTTAGTACTATTCTTTTTATTCTATGCATAAATGCAGATTAGAATTTACATGCATTGCATTCTAACATCTATTGACTGATATGTCTTTAAAATACTCCTTTTAAAGTAAAAATCTTGCCATTTTTCTTGCCATTTATCTTTGGTAAAACATACACACTGAAATACAAACCTTAAAACGTGGGTTACCTCCCATAGCAGATGCAACTTTGGCATAATCTGAAACCGGCCGTCTGTTACCTAACGCTGACTGTGGTCTCTTTGCCATTGTAATCGTACTGTAAACATGGAACAAGAAATTAGTGAAGCAACCTGCAGTAACACATAACATGTCCTACTTAACAAATATATCTTCAAATGTTATTTATTATTCACATCCATATGAAAGGACACTACGGAATTAAGTTTGGTAAAATTGAGAAATTCAAATTGATATATTGTTAAATACATTACACTTAGTTATAAGCAAACAGATAGGCAAGGCAGACAAAAAATTTAATAAACTGTAATTTTACCAAACTTAACATCAAATATAAAATGATTCTTTTTCAAACAAAGAATATTTGATTTATCAAAATTTCATGAATACATAGTCCCCTACTGGTTTAAAAATTCAATTGAATGGAACAATATGCTACTTGTCATTATGTAAACTATGTAACAATATTGAGTTAATATCATCAACCATGACAAAATTAGTGAAGAAATCTGATCATTTGAGAGAATTTTGCAAACACCATAACTCTGCACAAAATTATCAGACTGGACCAAAATTTGAACATGATCTGAAACTTCTCATGATAAAATTATATACCAATTATCAAATCAATATCTTCAACAATGACAAAAAAAAGAAGAAGCATGCAGAAAACTGATTTGCCACAACAACAGACAGACAGAGTGCAAACCTAAAGTCCCCTTCCACTTTGTCAGTAGGGGACTAATACAAAAATTACTCAATGAGTGGCTACAACACAAACAATCTTCCTTTTGTAATTTCAGGAAAGTGATTTATACACTTTTCATTAATTTCCTTTTTTTTTTAACCTGTCCCTGCATGTGTCTATCAGGCTGTCACAAATTGTACTGCTCTTAAAAAGTTTAACCCTTTTAGGAGTGTGGACATATTTGTTTGAACAAAGACTTAGTTTAACTTAGTCATCCCTGTAAGTATGTTCAAAAACATTTTCAATCTAACTATAAAACCCCTTAAGGATTATGTACCCTTGTGTTGATACAATGCTAGATATATGGAAATTTTTATAGAAAATCCACAGCATTTATCCTGACTGACAGATATAGGATTGATGCATGCAGTGCTAGCATTGATTTCCTCAAAACAAGTTTATTAATGTAGTTATTGGTTAAAACAAATAAAACTATGGACCAAATCAAGTACACTTTTTAAGTAAACACTAGCACATCATAGAAAAGCAAGTGAGTAATCTATGTTTTAAATCTTATAACAAAAATCTCTGTATTAAAGTCTGTGGATTTTCTATAAAAATTTTGGTTTATTTGCCTCAAAGTACTCTTTTTCTATTAAATGCAATGAAACAATGAATAACAATCCTTTGCATCAAGTTTCCCCTTGGTAAATGTACAAAATGGCCTATCTTTATTATTCATTATAGCTGTAGTTATGATACAATTGAAGTTTAAAAATTTCGTACAAAAATGGCTACAGAAGGGGTCATAAACTTTAAGCATGTTAAGGTTTGAAATTTTAGTGTTAACTTAAATCAGGCACTTCCTTTTAATATATTTTTGATTTTTGACCTTTTTACAGAATGCAAACCTACTTTTTCTGAGCAAGTGGCCGAAGCTTCCATGTTTCTTCATCTTCATCGAAAAATGCCCTGTTATTTAGTTTTTGTTTTTCCTCTGCTGGAATGAAGTTCTCTATAATAAGCAGTCTACAAAATTAAGAAATTATGACATACATTTCTTCACCTTCATTAAACAAACACTTTAGATCTTAATACAAATAATACTAACAAAGTTTAAATGCAAGTTTTTATTTTTCAAGACATGCAATAATACAAACATTTCTAAATTTACAGTACCATGCCTACAATCAGACGTTAAATCACTTAAACTCAATATTATCACTAACAAAATCACTTAAACTCAATATTATCACTAACAAATTCACTTAAACTCAATATTATCACTAACAAAATCATACCTATAACTATTTCCCTTCATACAAAGGAAGAAAACATTGTTGAAAAATTACTATTTTCCTTTCATTATTCATTTGACATTTTTAAGGTTAAGAGAAGCACTGTATGGTGAGGATCCTGTATTTTCAGCTTCTACTGGTGTTCTTGTTAGAATTATTTCACATTTTGCTATGTCTATGCTATGTACCAGTGATTATACTGTATTGGTTTTACTCATAGATTTACAATTACTTCATCATCATTTGGGCACTGTTGGATAGGTGTCTCATTTGGGTATAGTTTCTCCTTATGTTAAACTTATGCTTTCTACTATTAATTTTGAGGAAAATAATAACATATCTTACTTTAATTTGAGGTCCCTTGTTAACTCTTCTTGAGTTTGTTCTAATTCTTGTCTTTCTTTGGAATGTTCTTCTTGGAGATCTAGTATCTCCTGTTTTGTTCCTTGCAGCTTTGCAAACAACTGAAATGAAAACCAAAAGTGACTTTTCCTTAGAAAATTACACATTATATCACAAATACTAATTTTAAAGTTACAGATAAGTAATCCGTTATGAAGGAGTCAAAGTGACTTCTTCACTTCTATTTTTTTATTTTGGAAGATTCCATAAAAAAAATTAGATTGCAAATAAGATAAATATCCAGTCCCAATTTCCATATTTCACATTTGATATTTCTGTGTGCAATTTCAAGAAAAAAAATAATTGTCTAAAATGCCCTAAAACTACATACATTTAAAATAATAACAAATAATGAATATGTCCCACTCTCATTATGGAGACCTACTTTTTGTCCCACTCTCATTATGGAGACCTACGTTTTGTCCCACTCTCATTATGGAGACCTACGTTTTGTCCCACTCTCATTATGGAGACCTGCTTTTTGTCCCACTCTCATTATGGAGACCTGCTTTTTGTCCCACTCTCATTATGGAGACCTACTTTTTGTCCCACTCTCATTATGGAGACCTACTTTTTGTCCCACTCTCATTATGGAGACCTAAATTTTGTCCCACTCTCATTATGGAGACCTACTTTTTGTCCCACTCTCATTATGGAGACCTACTTTTTGTCCCACTCTCATTATGGAGACCTACTTTTTGTCCCACTCTCATTATGGAGACCTACTTTTTGTCCCACTCTCATTATGGAGACCTACTTTTTGTCCCACTTTTATTATGGAGACCTACTTTTTTAAGTTTCTTGGTTTTGACTTCTATTTCTTGCTGTAATGATTGATAGGTTTCTTGCATCTCGACAGTAGATCCTTCTTTTTCATCTAATTTTTGTTGCATCTCTCTTTCCTTCTTTTTCTGATCTGCAATCTCCTGCCGTCTTTGCTCCAGAGCCCTTTGCTGCTCGTTAGTGTGATCCACAATATTTCTACCACCCATCAGCAATTTACTCTCCATAGCTTTTATTTTTGAAGACAGTGCCTCTTTAGCTTCTTTTTCTCGTTGCAATTTTTCTTCTCTGTCTTTCATTTCCTGTAGCAATTTTTCTTTTTCCTGCACAAAAAAAAAATATAATTTAACTTGCATATACAAGTGATTTTTTCCAGTGACAACTACTGCTGTAAATTACTACCACTGGACTACCTTGTTGATTCAAACAAGTTGGGAAAACTTTTATGGAGCAGCATGCTATTCTGTGGTTTAAGTATAGAATTTGACAAGGGTGTTGTCTGTCATATTAGTTTTTCAAAAATCATTGTTATAAATTTGGCCCTTCGATTAGTTTAAACATATTTGGTTATAGTGGATTGGGAAATAAGTTATTACAACTGATATTAATTCCTTTCCACCTTGCAGGTGCGAGTGCTGCCTTGTAGCGGCATAAGCCTGCTCTTTTTCAAAATCTACAAGGGTGTCTTTTACGTCAAGAGATATTGCTCTCTCTTTACACAGGTAAGCCATTTATTGTCCCAATCCTATGAACTATCATCATTTCTTGAGACCATACTCGCAAATGGTGTCAACAAAGAGCCTAAAATTCAGTCCCTGAAATTTTCTCCTGAAACGGGGAACCTTTATGTTAGTAGTCTGATGCTCTAACCACTACACCAGTATGGGTATTACTCATAGCTGATTTACAGTATGGGTATTACTCATAGGTGATTTACAGTATGGGTGTTACTCATAGGTGATTTACAGTATGGGTGTTACTCATAGGTGATTTACAGTATGGGTATTACTCATAGGTGATTTACAGTATGGGTATTACTCATAGGTGATTTACAGTATGGGTATTACTCATAGGTGATTTACAGTATGGGTATTACTCATAGGTGATTTACAGTATGGGTATTACTCATAGGTGATTTACAGTATGGGTATTACTGATTCATTACTCATAGGTGATTTACAGTATGGGTATTACTCATTGTTGATTTACAGTATGGGTATTACTCATAGGTGATTTACAGTATGGGTGTTACTCATAGGTGATTTACAGTATGGGTATTACTCATAGGTGATTTACAGTATGGGTATTACTCATAGGTGATTTACAGTATGGGTATTACTCATAGCTGATTTACAGTATGGGTATTACTCATTGTTGATTTACAGTATGGGTATTACTCATAGGCTATTACTCATAGGTGATTTACAGTATGGGTATTACTCATAGGTGATTTACAGTATGGGTATTACTCATAGGTGATTTACAGTATGGGTATTACTCATTGTTGATTTACAGTATGGGTATTACTCATAGGCTATTACTCATAGGTGATTTACAGTATGGGTATTACTCATAGGTGATTTACAGTATGGGTGTTACTCATAGGTGATTTACAGTATGGGTATTACTCATAGGTGATTTACAGTATGGGTATTACTCATAGGTGATTTACAGTATGGGTATTACTCATAGCTGATTTACAGTATGGGTGTTACTCATAGCTGATTTACAGTATGGGTATTACTCATTATTGATTTACAGTATGGGTATTACTCATAGCTGATTTACAGTATGGGTATTACTCATAGCTGATTTACAGTATGGGTATTGTTGATTTACAGTATGGGTATTACTCATTGTTGCATGTTGTAAAGTTGCCTATAATCGCTTACATCAACATCATTTGAACAATAAAGGGGCATAACTCAAGAACAGTAATGCTGACGAAACCCAATTCCAAATTTGTTCAGTGTTTTGTGGTAATAAGCATTGTGTTTAAGTTTTATTATATTTGGTTGAGAAAAACTTGTTATGGAACAGAAACGAAAAAATTCAGCAATTTTTATGTATATAAGAGTATAAATCATGAATGATAAAAGTGACGCCACCAACTTTGATCTGTGTTTTGTGGTAATAAGCATGGTTTATAAATTTAATAACATTTTGTTATGGCAATCTAGAGTTAGAGAATGGAAACCAATTTCAGGATAGACAAAGCCTGATAAAGGCAGGCTTTCTATTCTTACCTCGATCACCATTGTCTGGTTGTTGAGTATAGACTGGTTTTTTTATCAGACTCTCTTACCTCGATCACCATTGTCTGGTTAAAGAGTATAGATTGTTTTTTATCAGACTCTCTTACTTCAATCACCATTGTCTGGTTGTTGAGTATAGACTGTTTTTTTTATCAGACTCTCTTACCTCGATCACCATTGTCTGGTTGTTGAGTATAGACTGTTTTTTATCAGACTCTCTTACCTCGATCACCATTGTCTGGTTAAAGAGTATAGATTGTTTTTTATCAGACTCTCTTATATAGAGTATAGACTGTTTTTCTTGCTCCAACTTGGCTTTCTGTTCACTCATGTAGGCTTGTTGAGTATTGTCTCATGTGTCTGGTTGTTGAGTATAGATTGTTTTTTTATCAGACTCTCTTACCTCGATCACCATTGTCTGGTTGTTGAGTATTGTCTCATGTGTCTTGTTGTTGAGTATAGATTGTTTTTTTATCAGACTCTCTTACCTCGATCACCATTGTCTGGTTGTTGAGTATAGACTGTTTTTCTTGCTCCAACTTGGCTTTCTGTTCACTCATGTAGGCTTCAGCATCTTTTTCATTTCCTTCCCCTTCACCATCCTCATCCTCATCATCATCTTCTTCTGAACCTTCAGATTCACTAACTATGTCACCTGAAACAAGAATGTGTCCATAGTACATGGATGCCCCACTCGCATTATTATTTTCTATGACCAGTGGACCGTGAAATTGGGATCAAATATATAATTTGACATTTAAATTAAAAAGATCATATCATAGGGAACAGGTATGATAAGTTTCAAGTCCATCAAAAACTACCTTGACCAAAAACTTTAACCTGAAGCGGGACAGAGGAACGAATAAATGGAAGAACAAACAAATGGACGGATGAATGAACGGGCACTGACCAGAAAACATAATGCTATCATAGGTGGGGCATAAAAATATCAGTCACTCAAGTCATTTTTAAACAACCTAAATATTACTTTATCAACTTTGTTGGCTGCAACTATCTTACTATCTCAAAACAGATGTTAAAGTAACCAGCATGAATACTGTTTGTTTTGAAGTGAAAGTGTTTGTAGGAAACAGACAAATATTGTATATTCAATATTTGTGAGTCTTTCAAGGAAGTGTTCACGGCGGTCTCTTAATAATATATACAGAATGGCTAAGTATATCTTTCTGCAAGGGAAATCCCTAAAATCATTGAGATCAAAAATAAAAATAGCAGGTGCATAACTTCATGTCCGGTAGAAGAATCTGTAAATAGAAATTATGTAAAGCTGTTTCAAGAATCTGTACAAGTAAAGAATAATTGTGTGAAGCTGTTTGAAGTAGCTGTGAATTGATCTGATAAAAGCAGAAAGTTAACAGCTGGTAATCAAGTTTATGTTTTGTAGTTTGATAAACGTCAATTAAATAATCATTTTGTTGAATTCCTTTTGAGGGAAACATGTTTATCTTCAATCCTACACTTGAACACCATATCTTACCATCTGCATTTCTTCTCACTCTCTTCTTCTTCTTCTTCCTTGGTCCTCCTTTAGCATCTAAATGTGCCTTCAACCTGCAAATACAAACTTTTAAATCAGTTGCTTCTTTATCAGTTGAGTGGTCACTGGTCTTGACAATGCTTATGGTAATTCATACTTGTTTATTTATATTCATATACTGTGGACTCATAATTGTTTGGGAGATACAATTTTTCATGGTCTTTGTGGGTGGTTTTCAATCCCTAACATAAATGTTCAAAAAAGAGTAAATCTTCTCTAGGCTTGTATGAAGACATTGACAAAACCACAAATCAAATATCCACAAAACTGTAAATTTTTCTCAATTTATGAAATTAATCAATCCACCGTTCACATGTTATCATCATCAATGAATACTTCAAAACAAATAACAGTTGTCTATTTTTACCCCATATTTTAGTGTTAAGAAATCTGTGAGACCAGTTGTACTTTGATTTTCAATTTGTAGAACTTTTTTAAATAGTTGAATGGTCTTTAGAAATATTAAAGACCATTGTGAATTGAATCAACGTAAAAAATATCAATCCAAGAATATTGGAGACAATGAAAAAACTAAAATAATACTTTAACTCCTTTTTACACAACAAATCTGCTGAAAGTTATTAAGAGAAAACAGCCTGTTTTCCAGTGGCTGTGGTTGATTAATGTTTACAGGAATTGTTTTTTGTTAGTTTAATGCTGTTGTATCAATCAGGCTGTTGGATTGTTTCACAATTTGTCTTCCTCTAGTGTTTTTAAACGTACTGTATAGTTTAAGGCTTTTACTCAGTTCTGATAGCTATAGCTATATATACAGTGAGATACACATGTTCACATCTTGATACCTTTTTTTATTATTGGACTATGATTGTCTCATTGGCAATCATACCACATCTCCTTATTTTCACTCTGTCTTTAATAGAGAACTAAACATTAAGCCAACATTTATGAAGATCTTATTTTCACTCTGTCTTTAATAGAGAACTAAACATTAAGCCAACATTTATGAAGATCTTATTTTCACTCTGTCTTTAATAGAGAACTAAACATTAAGCCAACATTTATGAAGATCTTATTTTCACTCTGTCTTTAATAGAGAACTAAACATTAAGCCAACATTTATGAAGATCTTATTTTCACTCTGTCTTTAATAGAGAACTAAACATTAAGCCAACATTTATGAAGATCTTATTTTCACTCTGTCTTTAATAGAGAACTAAACATTAAGCCAACATTTATGAAGATCTTATTTTCACTCTGTCTTTAATAGAGAACTAAACATTAAGCCAACATTTATGAAGATCTTATTTTCACTCTGTCTTTAATAGAGAACTAAACATTAAGCCAACATTTATGAAGATCTTATTTTCACTCTGTCTTTAATAGAGAACTAAACATTAAGCCAACATTTATGAAGATCTTATTTTCACTCTGTCTTTAATAGAGAACTAAACATTAAGCCAACATTTATGAAGATCTTATTTTCACTCTGTCTTTAATAGAGAACTAAACATTAAGCCAACATTTATGAAGATCTTATTTTCACTCTGTCTTTAATAGAGAACTAAACATTAAGCCAACATTTATGAAGATCTTATTTTCACTCTGTCTTTAATAGAGAACTAAACATTAAGCCAACATTTATGAAGATCTTATTTTCACTCTGTCTTTAATAGAGAACTAAACATTAAGCCAACATTTATGAAGATCTTATTTTGGCAATTAGTTAGAAAGAAATGTGCCCAAAAAAGTCTGCCAAATCCGCAGACAATTCTGTTTATAAAAATATATTTTTACACAATAAATACATTTGCCTTACTCATTTCTCATCCTTTCACTTCATTTCTGTAATACAAGTACTAGCCCATGAACAGTTTTACTTAGATAGCAATATTTTAATTTGTTCTGTGACAAATTGTAGGCATCTTTTAGGAACAGATTATCTTAAATAGATATCTAATATCACTGTGACAGTTTATACCTTGCAATTTCTTCTTGGAATTCTCTTAACAAGGCATCTTTAGGATCTTCGTTTATCTTTGGTTTGTTCTTGATGTTCTTGGCACGGTTAGCATACCTGTTAATATATAATTAAGATGTTCTTAGCACGGTTAGCATACCTGTTAACCCTTTCAACGCTATACACGGCATATGCCGCGATGACGTACGCCGTTCGCCACTGCTATTCGCGGCATATGCCGCGATGAAAAAGGATTTTTCATAAGGACTCTTAAACCATTCGGTTTTCATTCGGGTTCTCTCTAATTTTTCCTCGTTTGAATCTAGGATATGCAAGGTCTCATTTGCGCTTGAAATCCCGACAATTTTTATAGTAAAATCATGCAGTAGAAGGAAAATAGAAGGAAAATAAAAACAAATATTTTGACAAATGCAAATGGCGGAAATCGGAAACGAAGCTGTAAATATGGAAAAATTTCAGCATTTCCTTGGCGAAACTTACAACGAGGATTAGTTAAAAGGTTTCTTGTTATCTCAATGTGTTTATTACATAAAATTCGTGTGGGGAAATATGATTTGATCGATCATTACGAGACGTAGAAAAAGGGGGGAAAACAGAGGTTGACTGAAATTTTTTAGGACGGAGCTATTTATTTGTGCCACGATTACATAAAACGTTATGTATGGTACAATACGCTACGGAATTGGGCAACTGGTGTCTTCTTTACAATATGGCAGATAAAACAACAAAATAAATGAAGACTAAAAGTAGTTTTTATTCAAAATTCAACACAAATGTAATAAATTACACCTTTTACCTGTTTATTACCTGAAAACGCTGGTAACCTGATAAAAATTTCAGTAAAATAATTGCCTAACATTACAGTTCATGCTCTCCTGAGCATTTTTCATGCAATAACTTTCTCTGTATCTCATATAATAAAAAAGATACAGCAGTCTGAAAAGGAAAATACTGTTCTAATGAATACTAAAAAAAAATGCAGCAGCAGCAGCCATTTTTCTATTTTTTTGTGTAGCGTTGAAAGGGTTAATATATAATTAAGATGTTCTTAGCACGGTTAGCATACCTGTTAATATATAATTAATACATCATTTTTACTATGAAGCCAATTTTACTACTGTAGCTATATTTTAATTCATTAAAGAAGTATCTCAGCGTTTGACAATATTATTTGGGTATATGTGATGACTGGTAATTTTGTCAAGTACTTACAAGGTTAACTAGGTTAGGGGGGTTAAAGGGCACCAAAAACCCCAAAAGTAGGAAAAATAACAATTTTTGGTCATTGTTTCTTAAAATTTAATAGGGTGCGCCTACATGACCCAGATAAAACAACGTCGATTTAGACAGCAAAAACTGCTTATGACATTGGAATGAAAAAATTCCTGGGTCACTTTGGTGCAGGCAAGCACTTAAACAAACTAAAAAAATGTTGTACAAAACACCTGAAAAGTGAATAATAATTACAATATTTGAATAATAACAGAAAGTTAACCCCCCTCACCTTATCCAGTTGCTAAAATTAGTTGTTTTGAAGTTCATTCTAACAAACTGCAAGCATATAGGAATATTTTAACAAAAAAAGTAGCTTTCAAAAACAAAATTTGAAAAATGAGAAAATAGGGGGGATGGACAGACGGAGACAAAGGTAAAACAGTATAACCACACTTTTTAAAGCAGTGGTATAATTATCAACTTAAAATAATGTTTTACCATTTATTATTTACCTGAGTGTACTAAGTGTTTCATCATAATTATAACTGGCAGGACCAATATTTGCAACCATCACTGTCTTGGCATTTCCTCCTAAAGAATCTGTAAAAATAATCATTCATGAGATATATACCATGACAACAGAGAGCTAAGAGAGGTTGTTTAGGCCATAAAAAAGAACAGGTTTGTTTGCCCTAACCCTACCTACCCCAAAAAAATAGCTGCCTACTCTAAATCTTTTATTGTCCTGAGGTGAAAATATTTTTTTTATTCAGAAAGGCATGAAGACTAATAAACATCTGACACTTAAATTTCTCTATGCAAAAAAAAAAGAAAAGAAAATGCCTACCTACCTACTCACTGTCTCAATGTTAGTAGGGTTTGGGCTAAGCAAAATATTTTTTAGTGTGGCCTTACCCCTTTTCTATCCTAATGCTCCAAATAAAAAAGTTACAAATTTTCAACTAAAGGTTGCATTTTTGTAAATATTGACAATGCAATTTTCCATAGGAACTCCTTTTACAGCTAAATCTGTACCACTTTTACTATGAAATCTTATCCTAGAATTGCAAGTTCATATGCACCACAATTTATTTTCAAAGGTCAAAATATAGGGCTGTGCAGCATATTTTCAACGTTTATATGCACTGAACTTCTCAGAGTTTAAACTAACACTAATTTTCTTAACTACCCCTACCTTGAATGAAAGGTTACCACAGATTTCAATGTAAACAATATGCACGTTTATTTACTGGTAACATTCCCAAGTTATGTCTCTGAGAGATGGAACACAGAGAGCATAACTGGGAACCAGTATGTAAACAAAATTAATTTTCTATGAATATTCAAGATCTCCCCAAAAGAGTCTTTTTTTGAGAAACAGCTGTATTTACAAAGTGCAACCTATAGTAGGATAAATGTCTGAAAAACATTTTAATTGGAAATATTATATATGAAAAGATGGGGGAGGGGGGGGGGGGGGGGGTATGATGTAGATGTAAGTAAATATATACAACAAAAATATTTCACCAAGATAAATGTTATTGAGAATTATTTCAACATTCTAACTCAAAAGATAGCATTTCTCTGTCAGCATATTTCATATTGTATTTTATACTGTCATGAATCAGTCAGTTTTCAGACTATGAAGGTAACATAAGAACAATATAATGCCATGTTATAATGGAGTATTATATTTTACTTCGTAATAACTGAGTTAATTTTGAGTCTCTATAAAGAACATGAATAATATTATTTACCTTATAATAACAATGTCAGTTTTTAGTCTTTGTAAAAAGAGTATAATATATTACCTTGTAATAGTCGAGTGAGTTTAGAGTCTCTGTAAGGAACATGACTTTACCTTGTAATAATCGTAGAGTCTCTGTAAGGAACATGAGTCTACCTTGTAATAATCGTGTCAGTTTAGAGTCTCTGTAAGGAACATGAGTTTACCTTGTAATAATCGTGTCAGTTTAGAGTCTCTGTAAGGAACATGAGTTTACCTTGTAATAATCGTGTCAGTTTAGAGTCTCTGTAAGGAACATGAGTTTACCTTGTAATAATCGTGTCAGTTTAGAGTCTCTGTAAGGAACATGAGTTTGCCTTGTAATAATCGTGTCAGTTTAGAGTCTCTGTAAGGAACATGAGTTTACCTTGTAATAATCGTGTCAGTTTAGAGTCTCTGTAAGGAACATGAGTTTACCTTGTAATAATCGTGTCAGTTTAGAGTCTCTGTAAGGAACATGAGTTTGCCTTGTAATAATCGTGTCAGTTTAGAGTCTCTGTAAGGAACATGAGTTTACCTTGTAATAATTGTGTCAGTTTAGAGTCTCTGTAAGGAACATGAGTTTACCTTGTAATAATCCTGTCAGTTTAGAGTCTCTGTAAGGAACATGAGTTTACCTTGTAATAATTGTGTCAGTTTAGAGTCTCTGTAAGGAACATGAGTTTACCTTGTAATAATCATGTCAGTTTAGAGTCTCTGTAAGTAACATGAGTTTACCTTGTAATAATCGAGTGAGTTTAGAGTCTCTGTAAGGAACATTGAGTTTACCTTGTAATAATCGAGTGAGTTTAGAGTCTCTGTAAGGAACATGAGTTTACCTTGTAATAACCTTGTGAGTTTCGAGTCTCTGTAAGGAACATTGAGTTTACCTTGTAATAACATTGTGAGTTTAGAGTCTCTGTAAGGAACATTGAGTTTACCTAGTAATAATCGTGTCAGTTTAGAGTCTCTGTAAGGAACATGAGTCTACCTTGTAATAATCGTGTCAGTTTAGAGTCTCTGTAAGGAACATGAGTTTACCTTGTAATAATCGTGTCAGTTTAGAGTCTCTGTAAGGAACATGAGTTTACCTTGTAATAATTGAACATGAGTTTACCTTGTAATAATCGTGTCAGTTTAGAGTCTCTGTAAGGAACATGAGTTTACCTTGTAATAATTGTGTCAGTTTAGAGTCTCTGTAAGGAACATGAGTTTACCTTGTAATAATCATGTCAGTTTAGAGTCTCTGTAAGGAACATGAGTTTACCTTGTAATAATCGAGTGAGTTTAGAATCTCTGTAAGGAACATGAGTTTACCTTGTAATAATCAAGTGAGTTTAGAGTCTCTGTAAGGAACATGAGTTTACCTTGTAATAACCTTGTGAGTTTAGAGTCCCTGTAAGGAACATGAGTTTACCTTGTAATAACCTTGTGAGTTTAGAGTCTCTGTAAGGAACATGAGTTTACCTTGTAATAACCTTGTGAGTTTAGAGTCTCTGTAAGGAACATTGAGTTTACCTTGTAATAACCTTGTGAGTTTAGAGTCTCTGTAAGGAACATGTGTTTACCTTGTAATAACCTTGTGAGTTTAGAGTCTCTGTAAGGAACATTGAGTTTACCTTGTAATAACCTTGTGAGTTTAGAGTCTCTGTAAGGAACATTGAGTTTACCTTGTAATAACCTTGTGAGTTTAGAATCTCTGTAAGGAACATGAGTACTATGGCCATCAACTAAAGCTGAGATGACATTGCACAAGGCTGATAAGGACAGATTTATCTTAGTTGCTTCCTTGAATCTGTCACCCTTAAAATAAAACCAATACTAGTTAAATGACAGGTCGATAGAATATACTAATGCATGAATTGTTGAGATTTCTAGAAATGCAACAAACAAATAATGCTATCACAATTTTAAATACTAGTTTTTATAATTATCATAACTTTTGTAAACACCAAAACATCACAAAGAATTTTGAATTTAAGGAGGTTCGAAGGTACAAACATTTCAGCAAAATTTAAAAAACATATTTTTTTCATTACAAATTCTATTTATTACTTTATGACTTTATTCGTTGTTACTTTATCATATGGTACAAAAATCAACCAAAAAATCAATTTGTTTTGGACCCAGCTGATAATGCGGCGTAAAGCAACCAAAAAGCAATCAATCAATGGACCCAGATGACTTTTAAATTGTATATATCATTGAAAAGGGTCCATATTATCTCCCTTTGATGCAAAAATGCAATTTTTGGGCTATAAAATTGAAACATCTTTTTTAACTCATTGGTGACCTGTATTTTTTTTCTTCAAATAAGCTGTACTTAAACTAACGATTGTAAAATTTAATAGATATCTTTAATTTAGTTCTTTTTTTATTTCTCCTATTAGTTCAACAGAAAAAAAGTAGCTTTACAAAAATGTATGCTTTTTGTGAAGGCAGATTGTGAGCTTAAATGAACAGTGACCCTATTTTTTTATTTTATTTTTTTATTAACCCTTTCACCGATTGCTGCCCAGACAGAAGCTACTCTGACACGATGGCTTCCTTGGATACTATTATAATAGTGGGAGATCTTCATAATAAATGTCAATAAAAACTTATTTGTAGTTATTTGTGTATTTATTTCATTCACTTACAACATGTTTACAGTTTTGATCATGTTTTGATAATTTTTTCTTCAGAAAATATTCAAATTTTCAAATTTCGGCATTATCTAGGTAAAATTCTCAAAATTCTGCTCTTTGACCCCAAATCGTAATTTTTTAACCCAAAACGGAAAAATTTGGAAAAATTTTATGAGGCTGTACAAATTCCTCACACTGAACGATGTCCATTCCAAGTGTTTTGTACATAAAACGACATTTAATGTAAAATAAAGTATACTAGTTTGCCATCAATTCTTCCATATTCTTTCAAAAAAATGTTCCCTCATTTCAAATTCTCGTAAATTTCCTCTGATTTTGACACGGTTTTCAACAAACGCAAGCGCCATGTTTACACTTTCATCCGGGTATTCATCAAAGAAAGATAACTTATGTTTGCACTGTTTTGAGCGGGAAATATAAAAGAGGTATTCCAATCCCGGTAAAACAGGACTCATCGTCATCTGTCTGAAGCGTGAATCCCGGTAAACAGGGAATCATCGGCGAAAGGGTTAAAGTCATAAGAAACCGCAAATTAAAAAAAAATATGCATATGTTTTTTATTACTAAATGGATAGTTTTCAATATACAACTTATGTACATATAGTTTTTTCTAAGGAAAATTCTTTAATTTGTCCACATCAAGAAGAAGTTTACTTATTTTTAATTGCTTGCTTCCAGGAAGCAATTCGCCGACATATTTCCGGATGCATAGTGACCCGAGCGTAACCTCCTCGTAAAAATCTGCTGATTGCAATACGCATGGATCTGAGGTTACAATCGGTAAAACTCGGCTTCAAAACAAGACATTTAATGAGCAGCCATATTTGTCAAATCATAACAAACAGAGAGAAAAAAAATTGACGATTATATGATATATTTGCAAAAATAATGATAAAATGGTGCACTGAGGACTATAAAGTTTATGATATATACATGCATTGGTTCAAGAATTGGATAAACATTATTTTTTACCACTCACTCATTTCATATGACTTTAAGTATGTAATAAAGTTCTTTTATAGAAAAATATAGCAAAATCCTATATTTTATTTTTTTATTATTTATACCCGCGAGCCCCCTTAAAAGAGTTTTTGTAGTAAAACAGTACTATATACAACACATACCTGACTTTGTGTTTTACTCTGTCTTTCACTGCCTGCTAAGTCCACTAAGTTAAGTCTTCCTACTCTAATATGGTTTTCACCGTCTTCTGCCATCTGTAACATAAAAAATATACATGTAGTATTAAAGTATAGTCTGTAAAAATGCCTTTTTATATTCAGTCAAAT
The DNA here is from genome assembly GCF_963676685.1 of Mytilus edulis. NCBI lineage: Eukaryota > Metazoa > Mollusca > Bivalvia > Mytilida > Mytilidae > Mytilus > Mytilus edulis. The sequence continues at coordinate 78,720,401 of NC_092350.1, read as the reverse complement.
ATACTTAATTAAACTTAAGGTAAATTAAGGACCAAGCATGTGAACAATAACTCAACTGTCAAAGAGTCTGACGTTTTCAAAACGCACATTTTAAAAAAATGACAATACATTTAATAATTGAAATTTAAATCATATCTCTGTTAAAGTCTACAGACCTCAAAGCAGCTTCTGAAATGAAGTGACCAACTGGCCACCAGACATGAAAATTTAGTGGCCAACTCAAGATTTCAGTGGCAAGGAAATAATTTCAGGTCGCCTACATTTTTTTCTAGCTAAACAACCCTTGCTAAATAAAAAATATTAATGTTTTGTTCTGTGTTTTTATATTGTAGAGTGTAGGAAATAGTTTATATAAATCAACTGTAAAATAACCACATGATTTATTTAATTTTATGTTTTATAAAACAATCTGTGACATTTAGCGGTAGTCCGAAACCCAGTTAAAAAAAAATCTCATCAGATTTTTGCAGAAGCACTGGTGATTGCCCCATAGGTCAAGTGAACATCTGAAATCCTTTGCGAAAATGTAGCCAGTATTTTATTGAATCTATCATGCCCATGTCGTAGACTATGTGAACAAGTTACATAAATTGTTGCCGACCTTGATTCATCTGTTGACTGACAAAATCAGGAATGAAGCTAGATGGATCTGTGCCATTTTCAGTCAATGCTTACAAATGACCTACAATTGCCTGATGCAATAAAGCACTGATAAGATTAAGCTTAAATCTAAAAGACGCTTGAAATACAGTATCAATTTGTGTTTCTGTCAAGTGCTCAGACGATTTTAAAAATCCTGACTCTGATCAGGGCAAATTTCTGAAAATTACCGGTCGCCAGATCTTCAATATTCTTATAGTCCAAATGGCAACCAGATATGAATTTTTGGTCGCTAATCAGCTTTTAAAAACACCCAGACAACAAATTCAATAGACTGCAATGAGGGCTGCTCTACCGTGTCACTTACAATTGTTGTCAGATTTATTTTTCAGTGCAACTGTAAGTTAAAGAATGACTCAGTACAACTGAAATAACCATTTATCATTTGTATCATTTCAGATTTTCTATTATGTCCATATACCTTATTATGTTTACATTGTATAAAATACTTACAGCACTGCACTCTATGGTAATGATGAATATTGCATGGGATCTGGAACTGTGGGCATTCATATCAGTAGCTCTAGAAAAGAAATTGTATGAGTCAAATGTAGTTATTTATCTTCCATTAGCAAAGTAAAAATATTCTTTTATTTAAGGAATGACTGTAATTTTTTTTCTGTCTATGAAGAAATAACAAAAAAAATTTGGTGCACACTGAATAACGCGCGTAGCAGGTTATTTATCAGTGTGCACCACATTTTTTATGTTATTTTGAATAGACAGAAAAAATATTAGTCATTTCTTATAATTTAATTCTAAATTCCATTTTAAACCGTAGAAAACCATGAAAAAACGTTGATGACGTCACAATCACATGACTAAATTTTGTATATGGGCTCATAACAAAATAACGTCAGCCAATCAGAATACGCGTTACATCCAAAATTAAATTATATGGTATTACGCTTCCAAAGCAACTGATCTTAATCAGGAACACTCGAACAGAAAGTTTTGAAAGCTGAGTATATATAAATACTTGAACAAAAGGGATCTTATAAAATAACCATATTCACCTGAAGTAAATAAATTAAGATACTTACCCAACAACTCTGTTGGCATTTCCAACATTCATTACATGTTCTATTTCTTTAATACTCTTTGTGACAAAAGATGAAAGGTCCTAAAATAAACATATAAAATACAATCTTTAAAAAGTGATACACAACCCAGTCAGAACAATATTCATAACAGCTAATTTTTACTTTCCACTTTCATATGATATTATCTACTTTTAAACCAAACTGATCTATAATTGCTTATATTTTAATCATATAAACTGTGACGGATAGTTGATGCATTGGCAATCAAACCACATCTTCTTATTTGTATAATGACAAGTATATGTTAATGAAGTCCCAGAGCCACAATATTGGATCATATAAAGAGCTGATACAGGCACATACTGGCTCTGACATGTACACATAATAAAATATTGTTATACAATTGATCAAGGTATACTGGATTCATTTATTTTTGTGGATTGCTGAAAACTTACATATTCGTGGATATTTGATTTCGTGGTATTATCAATCACTGTATACAAAGCCTATTGAAAATATGCTATTCCTTGAACATTTGAATTTGTGGTTCACCAGTACCCACGAAAATTGGTAACCAACGAATAGTAATGAATCCACAGTACTCCAAATTTCGTTGTACAAATGTATTACCAAATGTTATGGGCAAATTATTGGAAGTGAAGATTAAAGCAACATTTAAATTTATAAATTTTATAAAGAATAATTTAACTTGAGTGTAATTGGGCTTTTAAACATAGTCAATACGGTGGAAAAAGCAGTGACCATTGAATATTCAAGAGCAATATAAAATAACTAAATGATTTGTGTACTTACTTTTACATAAACACCAGTGTCAGGCCTCTCTTTCAGTTCTAGTCTCTTTGTGTGATCCTTGGATAACAAATCTCTTATTTCTTCCTGTTTATGAAAATTAAATTTATTTAAATTGTCATTTTGTTAAAGGGAATAAGCTGAAGATATATCTCTACTAAGTTTGTCTAATATAGACTTAGGACTTGCTGACAAGACTATTTTCAATCAATGTTTTACACTATACATGCTATATAGCTGTATTTTTATCATAACTCTTGGCTGAATGATAAATTCTTCTTATTTAAATCAGTTTTGATGTTATATGAGGGATATCTCCTTTTGAAGAAAATACCTCAATGTGATTTTTATTTTAAACTCTGCTAATCTTCATTTAGATATTTCAATTAGAAGTTTCTGGACCTTTGATGATATATATCACATACTTGAGAAATCAAGAAGTCATGAATAATGTGTTTTTTCCTAAATCCATAAAAACTTTAAAATTTGTACCAAGCAAATTAAATGTATTTTTTATACCATGTATATTTCCAAATATGAAGCTCGTATCAAATACTGCTGGTTTTCTGAACGTGAAATATGCTGAAATATATGTTCAAATGAGTTGGGGATAACTCCTCTTTGTTCTGGATCATTTTTAATACCTGAAACAGACAAAATTAGTTTATTATTAACTTTAAACAAATCTGAACCTCACTGTCTTCTAGCTTGTATTTGTAATTTGAAAATAAGAATGAATGAATCAAAATTTATAAAAATATCAGTAGGAAGGATTGTTAATGATTTTAATTACCATGCTCCAAATGTTAAATTGATTCAATGTAAAAAAACAAGAATGTGTCCCAAGTACATGGATGCACGCACACTCATTTTCTATGTTCAATGGACCGTGAAATTGGGGTAAAATCTCTAATCTGACATTAAAATTAGGAAGATCATATCATAGGGAACATGTGTACTAAGTTTCAAGTTGATTGGACTTCAACTTCATCAAAAACTACCTTGACCAAAAACTTCAACCTAAAGCTGGACAGATGGAGGGATGAACGGACAGACAGACGAACAGACCAGAAAACATAATGCCCCTCTACTTTCTTAGGTGGGGCATAAAAAATTGAAAATTCTTTGACCAAACTTCATTTAAAAATGGCTATTACTTGCTTAAATATGTAATACAAATGCTATACTGCATCGAAGTAGTCAAATCAAGGAATAACCTATGTCTTATATAATTTAAACTAATACAGAAGTGCTAGAAAAATTGTGTTATAAATTATAAATTATGAAATCAGTGATACATGTACTTAAAAGAACATAAAGAATAAATTTGGCACTTGGCTTCAGTATTCTTCAATTAATGATTGATGAAAGTCACACATCAAACATTGCCAAACTATTACCCATATATTGTTTTATTAATAAGGGGTTTCAAACTAGAGGCTCTAAAGAGCCTGTGTCGCTCACCTTGGTCTATGTGAATATTAAACAATGGACACAAATGGATTCATGACAAAATTGTGTTTTGGTGATGGTGATGTGTTTGTAGATCTTACTTTACTAAACATTGTTGCTGCTTACAATTATCTCTATCTATAACAGTACTTTCTGTGGAAAATGTTACTGAAAATCTTCAAATTTTAAGAAAATTGTTAAAAATTGACTATGAAGGGCAATAACTCCTTAGGGGGTCAATTGATTTTTTGGTCATAATGACTTATTTTTAGTTCTTACTTTGCTGTACATTATTGCTGTTTACAGTTTATCTCTATCTATAATAATATTCAAGATAATAACAAAAAAACAGCAAAATTTCCTCAAAATTACCAATTCAGGGGCAGCAACCTAACAACCGATTATCCGATTCATCTGAAAATTCCAGGGCAGATAGATCGTGACCTGATCAACAATTTTACTTCCTGTCAGATTTGCTCTTAATGCTTTGGTTTTTGAGTTATAAGCCAAAAACTGCATTTTACCCCATGTTCTATTTTTAGCCATGGTTTGTTGGTCGAGTTACTTGACATATTTTTTTTAACTAGATACCCCAATGATGATTATGGCTAAGTTTGGTTAAATTTGGCCAAGTAGTTTCAGAGGAGAAGATTTTTCTAAAAGATTACTAAGATTTACGAAAAATGGTTAAAAATTGACTATAAAGGGCAATAACTCCTAAAGTGGTCAACTGACCATTTTGGTCATGTTGACTTATTTGTACATCTTACTTTGCTGAACATTATTGCTGTTTAAAGTGTATCTCTATCTATAATAATATTCAAGATAATAACCAAAAACAGCAAAATTTCCTTAAAATTACAATTTCAGGGGCAGCAACCCAACAACGGAATGTCCGATTCATCTGAAAATTTCAGGGCAGATAGATCTTGACCTGATGAACAATATTACCCCATGTCAGATTTGCTCTAAATGCTTTGGTTTTTGAGTTATAAGCCAAAAACTGCATTTTACCCCTATGTTCTATTTTTAGCCATGGCGGCCATCTTGGTTGGTTGGCCGGGTCACCGGACACATTTTTTAAACTAGATACCCCAATGATGATTATGGCCAAGTTTGGTTAAATTTGGCCCAGTAGTTTCAGAGGAGAAGATTTTTGTAAAAGTTAACGACGCCGGACGACGACAGACGCCGGACGCCGGACGCCAAGTGATGAGCAAAGCTCACTTGGCCCTTTGGGCCAGGTGAGCTAAAAAGTTATAAATAAGTTTTGTGTAGAAAGTTACTGGAAACACTAACCCTGCATTGTATGTGTTTTGCCAGTTCCAGTTTGTCCATAAGCAAAAATAGTACCATTAAATCCTTCTATAACTGATTGAACCAAGTCACGAAATGTTTCATCGTATAACTCCAACTGTATTGAACTGGAGAGTAAATAGTGTTACATGTGTATAATATAGCTTTCAATGAATTGCATAAATAAATACATTCTAAGGATTGGAAGACTTCATTTTTTTATTTTAAAACTTTTATTTTAGCATAATATTAGATAAAGTGCTTTCTATATACCTTAGAGGCTTAGGCATTTAAAAAAACTTTGATGAAGAATTTAACACATAGTTAATAGTAAGAGGCATCATTGCTTCGTATCAAATTCTTAAAGCAAAAAATCAAATATCTTAAAATAAAAGTCCGGATCTCAAGCTGGTTCTATTTTCAAACCTTATTATAATATAATCTGTAGGGTTTGATAATACAAGTTGCTTTTCTCATATTCATCTCACTTACTTCCAGTCATAAACAGAATCAAATGTAAAAGATTTGGGAGCCTCTGATGATAGTCCTTTAGGATTCCTCACCTCTATCAGGCCTTTCTTTACTGTCATATCAACAGTTCTGTAATATAAAATGAAACAATGAGAAATATTGAAAAATCTGAAACATCTTTTCAATTTAATGACAGTTTATAGAAGGTTCTGATGACCATGCATAGATAAGCCTCTGAAGAAAGTTCATGACCTCTAAGACCTCAGTTAGCCTTGTATACAAATCTTAGAATAACACACTCCAGTGGCTGTCATCATTCTTTTATAGAGAATTATACTTTATTCTTTAAATGTAGTTGCATATATAAGTACTTTTCTGGTTTGATTTTTAAGGTCTAATTCTTTATTTATCCCTAGATCAAGATGAAAGGAGAAGGCTGTGTAATCACTGAGTTTTTAACTACATTGTATTTAACCCCAGTCTGACCCATAATGCAGGTTTAAATTTGTGTTTAATTCAATATTTATCTTATCTAAATCATTCCTAAATGAAAACCGGTTGAATTTAACATAGCTCAAGATACAGATCTGACTAATAACATAATTATTAAAGAATGCAGGGTTAAGGAAGACATAAAAAAAACTAAAAAAAAACTAGTTGTGTTGAAACGACACAAATGGCCCGGTCTCAAAAAGTTGAAAAATCTGCAATTTCAACAACACATGTGGACACAAACATGATGGTAGTCTCACATATCTAAAATCAGCTCAAAATCTGAAGGCCTATAGAAAAAATATCTGTATAACTGTGATTTTCAACAATTTTCAAAGTCATAAACCCTTAATTTCGGCAAAAATCAGCGGAGCGGATCTAAACTTAAAATTGATCTGTAACTCATCATAGTTAACTCACATACCAAAAATCAGCCCAATATCTGAAGGCGTTTAGAAAAAAAGTCTGTATAATATTTGTTGCAGAATGATGGAATGACAGACACCTGTAAAACTATATGGCATCGACAAAAAAAAATACTCTCTTTCCTATGCACCAGCGATTAAAGACTATATTACTTATAAATCATGTGCCTCAGCAAAATATTAAAGCATCTTTGATTATTTGTACTTGAGTATGATTGTCTTTACCTTTCATGTCCATCTTTTATCTCCTTTTCATTCATAGGACGACATCTTACCACCACCTTAACACTTTCTGCTTTGTTTGGTATTACAAGCTTCTTCGACTGTAACAAATAACATACACATACACATCAAATATACACATGCTGGAGCAATACCCCTTATTGTTACTTGACAATTATAAAACCTAGCCATCACACAGTCAGTCTTTCCCTAAACATTTTCACATCATAATAGATCATTTCTGATGCAACGTTGCACATGAGATTGTTGCGAAATGTCAACAGTTCAAGAGCCTTAGAACATGTAGAATAAATGGTCATACATGTATATATCTTGAAGTTGAAAATTCCAAAAATGACGATAAGGAAAAATTGCAAAATAATGGAAGTCCCAAGCCATAGTAAAAGGATGCAAGAATAAACAAATTTCCTTTAAAACAAGATTTTTATTACATATATAGATAAGGAAACTATTGTAAGGGCTAATGTCAGTACCTTATCTAGGTTGGTGGGGTTTGTGTTGCTTAGTTTTTAGTTTTCTATGTTGTGTCTTCTGTACTATTATTTGTCTGTTTGTCTTTTTATTTTTAGCCATGGGGTTGTTAGATTATTTTTAATGAGTTTGACTGTCCCTCTGGTATCTTTCGTGCTAGATTTCATTGCCTTATCATTCATTGAATCAGTTATATTATTATGATGTCTTTTTTCATCATGATTGCATTTTTTATTGTTTTTGGTATTTTATAAAAGCAATATCTTTAAGTACATGTATATACAATAAGTGTCTTAAAATAGGGTTGAATTACACAAATGGTTTTGTCGTTGGCTTTGCTATAGAATTTTCATAAGCAATGAAGATGTAATTACTCACAATGTGGTCATTCATTATGTTCATGCATAAAGTTTATGTCCAGTGAAAACAGAACCTTTGTAAGTGATTGTGAGCTTGATGGTACTCAACATTTAAATTTAATATAGCTGCATATTAAATGTTTTATCTGAAATCAAGTGACTTATTACTATATGCTGATAGTAAACAGCAATATGTATTCCCTAACATACCATGATGACCTCTTTCTTTTTAACTTCTATATATAGATTTGATCAACAGAGTCAGTCTTCATTTCCAAGTCTGAAAATAAAGATAATTAATCATACATCATTTTGATAAAAAAAAAAAAGTTGATTGGAGTAAACACATTAACAATTCTGCGGAACCCAGTGTCTTGCCTACTTTATGAAGCTTATAAATGTTTTAGGAACTTTGACTGCAGATTGTATTTAATGTTAACTGGCAGAAAAACTAAGTCCATTCATAAGTAAAATAAGGATAAACAGGATTTTTTTTCTCTTAAATATAATTTCTGAATACTATCTATATGATCATAAACAAGCTTCTGTCCAAGTTTGGTAGAAATCCAGGACAGTTTAAGAAAGTTTTTGTGATCTTTTTTTACCCGTCCTTTTGTCAACAGCCAAACATTTCCGGTCATAAAAGTGACATGGTGAATAATTAAATTGTACTATCAAAACAAACCCTACCTTAATACCTTCTCATTATAACCAAGGTTAATTGGTTTAGTATCGGACAGCTGAACTTTACCTGTTCAGTTGACAGGTAAACTAAAGATTGTACCGGACATTGATTTGTTAATTCAAAGATATTTTTTGACATTTCAGCAGTTTGTATCTAATTACTTTATTCAAAAATATTAAATTTATTAGAAATACATTTACAAATGGTTTGTAAATATAATTTAATGAAAAATTAAAAAAGATCGACCGAACCACGTTGTTTGAACTAGTGCGCATGTGTGCAGTTGGGAAATTTAATTACGTGTCCCTGCTCTTCAAAAATGCTAAAATTAATCATTGGTTCATTTATCTAACGGTCATTTCAGGTATTTTCTTGAAGAAATAACGTGGAGAGCTACTTAAACCCAAGCTGTGTAAATGCACACAGATTTAACGTATCTGTATCTGGTTCATGTTTTACCATTGTCAACATCCGGTATCAGGAAATTGTGTTTTTTTTAAAATAAAGTGAAGTTTTTTGACAACGTTATTTTGCACAAATAAAGAGTCTAATTCAGATATAAGTACACTGATGTTGCACACTTCAAATTATGAACTGTCAATTTAACAGTTTACATCATTTCAAAGTAAAGTTTACATCATTTCAAAGTGAAGTACAAAAGTAAAGTCAAATGAAAGTACAAAAAATAATTGTTTTTTTATTGTCAATAATTGGTTACAAATGTATATGATGGTAACTGATAACCATTGTTGTCTTTCGTTTCTAAGTCTTATGAGATTAGAATGCGGATAAGACATAAAATGTCCAGCTGGCTCAACAGAAATGTAAGTACTTAATTATAACATGTATAACTCTTTACTATAAAGACATCTTCACCATAAAGACATCTTCACCACACATGGTATTATTTGTTATTGTTACTAAGTATAGCAGCCCAATATGAATCACATAGGGGGGGGGGGGGGGGGGGGGGGGCTATATACAGTATTTCCCCAGCATTGCCCAGGGCCTTTTAGCATCATGGTAATGTGGTGCTTAATAATAATCTTAAATGTGATGGCATCATGCTATCTGAAGTGGTTTTCTTTTAGATTATGTTATGGATGTGATGCTATAATTTTTAGAAACAAGATGGTATTTTAATTTCCCCTGTTTACCAGGACGAAATATCTGGGAAGAACACTGCGGGAAAGTAGCATTAGGTAGAAAACACAATACAAGACAATATCTGATTAAAGTTTATTAAACTTTAATATTAATATTTTTCAATAAAAGTTGGGAGAACAAAACATGAGTATACAGACTGTATGGGCGAAAGAACTCAAGGGGGAACAGCCACGATACCATATGAGAATTTACAAACGCTTAAACATAAAATTAACGTTCGTCAAAACAAGTGAACTTACAGCTCCAAAAATGTCTCTGAATACAGACAAAGCTGTGATGTTGGACAAGTTTTGAGGTCTAAAAGTCTATTTTTTGGAATGATTATTTTTTTTTAAAGCCAACTCTTTGCTTTGCTTGTTCAGTTGTTGTAGACGTCGATGCGATAATTTTTTCTGTTTTCGCTATTTTTCTTCAATGGAAAGAAGAAATAACCCATGGGAAATGTATTCGTATCTTGTGGCAATTTAAAGTGATGGTATCGAAATAGTTTACCTACATCTACGAGCTCTCAAAACTTCGCCAGAAAAAATGTAACGCATGCGCACATTTTCTATAAATATTGCGATGTCTTCTAAACGTTTAAATATAACGGTTTCTTGGCTCTTTCAATACACATCATTTAGACGCAGACTAGCACTTTTTTAATACAGTTTTGACCACCACAATCCAAATTTCCAACCAAATGTAACCCTTTTCTAGAAATTGGGAGAATATTCGTCACACTTAAATAAGAACATGACGCTGTACAGCTTAAACGGCTTATAAGATAATCGAAATAAGAAAAATTCGAGATATCCACAAAAATGCACTGGTTGTCATGTCAACTGTGACAACTAAAAAAAATCATTGACCTTAAATTTGTGTATTCAAGAGAAAAACACAATGTCAGCGGAAGATAGATTCTCTATGTCAGCAGAAAAATACCTTGGTGCGTTTATATAATTAGATTTTCAGTGTTTTTTACTTTATTGTTCACGAAAAAGTGGTCATAGAAGTTTAGACCTTATCGTCCTGGCATATGTTTTCATATCATCCATATTTTATCGGTTTCGATTGCAATCCCATATATTGTGACGGTTTTTTTCGGTTTCTATATTTAGAACAACAACACCACTACAACTTTACAAATTTAAACCATATTTAAAGTCGCTTTTTAAAGACTTTAATTAGAACAAATTTAAAGGCACTGGCTTATACGATTAATGGAAATGTAACAATAATAAAAATATTATTGTTACATCGGAGACTAAATGCCGGAATGCAAAGTTGGACAAGGAACCGATTAATTACGAATGTAACAATAATTATTGAGGCTACGGTTACATTGTGTTATTGTTACATGAAAAACAGCAATGTACGCTAGATTTATTAAATCTAATTAAATCTTCTATAGTTGTGTTGCTTAATTCTTTCATATGTACTAAATAATACTTGTAATAATGATAAATAATAAATATTATTATTCAACAAATGGTGTTTACCAGTAAATAGTTTTATGTATTAATGGTTTTGATGTTCTTAAGGGTAGACAGCACAAGAAATTTTTATTATTATTATTTTGCTTTAATATATGCTTTTGCATACTGATAAAGTGAATAAATTGAAGTATATAACTTTAAACTGTTAAGACAATATATATAGGTTTACGCTTATTGACCTTTTACTATCTACGTTATTACTAGGTTGATGCGTTGTGTGTATTATTCTCCGACAATACTTGTGAAGGTAAAATGTTATTTGCAGATTGGTAATTAACTCCGTGCCAGGTGCGACTGTCTATTCGGATCAGTGGATTATAAGACAGGAGGTCGCGTTTAATACACAAATTTAAAATACATTTTTAAGGTGTTGACAAATACAAGTGAATCGCCGTGGAATTATTTAATTATATTTGATGCTATTATTTTATTTGAATTCAAATAAGTAACTAAACTAAAAAATGAACCGGTTAAAGTATGGAAATTAAATTTAGTTTTCGGAATAAAATGAGATACACTCTTATGATTTATTTATGTTTTTTAAAAAGGGAAAATAGAACTAGTTTTACAAAAGCATTTTAATTGTCTTATAAAGGCAAAACATGTACGGGAACACTTAAATTTAGACATTTGAAAGCCATGATCAAAGAAAGGTGTATCTGTATTACATTTTTACCTCTAGTGTTTGTCATTAGATTTAAGCTGAGACTACTATAACACAGTCTCAGATTTAAGTGGGGTTAATCTTATGAAAAATAATTATCTGATATCATTTGGATTATGGAAGGAGCTATACTATAAAAATACATAAATTTATTACCAATACACTCGAGATCAAAGGTTAATTTTGCTGTTCAAGTTAACTTTTACTCACATATTTTTATATTTTGATTTGAGCGTGCTTGTTTTTATATGACAGTTTTTTCAATTCTCTTATCTCATTAGACGAAAGCAAACCTGCATTTGTATAGTCCGAAGTTTACAAATTGATATTCTTATTTCACATTTAAAATGAATGAACAGTTATTAAAATAAAACGGCATTCATTTCAAAATATACAACTGTTTTCTAGAGTGAAAATGAAGTCACATATGTGAGGATAAAAACTAGACGAATTACTTATATGAAATAACGGGACTAAAAATTATATATAAAAACGGAAGAATAGGTGCTGAAATATAAATAAAAGTAAAATTGAAATTAGATAACAGTGGGATAATCTATACGTATTCTTACAATCACTCTTAAAAAAATTGTTAGATTTTGTACACAGGCCATATATATCACGGACAGTTTTATATTGGTATGGTATATTTTATAAATTTTACCTGTGCACACCTGGTTCACTCGCGATCACGCATGTGATTCATTGACCTTGTTCATTGTGTATTAAATTAAACAAGCCTGCCAGGAAGTCGACCGTTAGAATACATATGTCACATTTACAATACCCCAGTAATTACCTGTATTAAGCCATGCTGATTACAAGAAGACAAGTTTTTGAACGTGGGTCAAGTTAGGTAAAAACCCAAAATAAGCTAAAAATATATGTTAGAAAAAAAAGCATTTAAAAAATCTTTTACATAGGAGATAAATCTCAGTTTATAATAAGTATCTCCGGAATTTTTTTCACTTTATTGAGACTGCTTTAACATTATTATAGCATAATTCATACAATACTTGATACTGTATCTGGGTGCCAAAAATGTAAATTTATTGACCAGCTAAAACCATTGTACGATATTATGTCATTTACAGCTTTTTAAACTGACCTCAGCATTGTACGTTGAATATTTAACCCTCTTAGAAAAAAAAGATGTTTTTTAAAGTATTTTTTAAATTATTCTTATCAATCTTAGTGTCAAGCATTACTTGATTTGATGATCTTGAAAACTATGTAGACTTCTTCAGCTTCCATTACTTGGTCGGGTAGAAAATCCATCAGCTTGACAAGTCATATTAACACTGATTAACGGACATGTCATGCCGTGTACTAGGACTTTGTGGTAATTAGATATCCGTGGTCATTAGTTTTCAAGATGGCGTCTTGCCGAGAATTTAGAGTCAATTTCAAAAATCTAATAACTCACTTATCTAGACAAATAAAGCTTTAATATTCAGAGAATATGCTTATTTATTTAACATAATATCAAATTTTTATTTTTTTGCGAATTTTCCCTTTAAGGGAGCTACCATTTGATTTTTATGGGGGGGCTAGGAAGAAAAATTTTGTCCTGCATTTTTTTTTAGTTGTAATCTCTGTCCTGCCTTTTTATTTTTCACTCTATTCGGTCCTGCCTTTTTTTTTATTAGTTTATCCTGACTTTTTTTACCTAAATTGTCATCCTGCCTTTTTTTTTTTGCAAAGTGTCTCATCCTGCCTTTTTTTTTACTCAAAACTCCTGTCCTGCCTATTTTTTTCAAATTTCATCCTAGCCCCCCCATAAAAGTCAAATGGTAGCTCCCTAAACTCTCTTTGTACAATAGATAATAAACTTGCAAAATGCATTAGTTGTGCATCATTGTCCAGAAAATACAGACACAAATTGTGAAATACAAAGAACTGAAATCAAACAAGAGGAAAACATAAAATGTGAATATTTTTGATCATTTTATTTTGTGTACTGCCTCATTTTACGATATTTGTCATGTTTATGCATAGTTTAATGTTGATTGAAGACTAATTAAATGAAATTAATGACAATCTTCAGTTTTCAACAGGTGTTCACTATTTACAATGATTGTATATTCTGGCACATATGTAATTGTATAGTCTGACGTTTGTACAAAGTTGAAGGTGTTAATTGGATGTTATTGTAGCAATAAAACAAGGGACACACGCCTTGTTAATCTCATTTTATTTTTCTCATTGTGTGTACCCTAGGGTGAAGCCACATTTAATGTTGTTCCTATCAAGAACAATGAATTATACTGCTAGAAAGGAAATATTATTTCATGTTTTTGTACATACATTATCTTAAACATATTCTTTATATTTAATAAAACTACACAATCCATTTCTTTCTTACAAATGTTTAATTTCTTCATCTATCAATATAATAATATAAACTACACAATCCCTTTCTTCCTCACAAATGTTTAATATCTTCATCTATCAATATATATTTCTGCCCATATACTTAAATTGGAATATTTATTTGGAATAAGTAATCTTAATAAAAAAAATATGTTTTCTTGTCGCTTCTTGTTGCTAAAATTCTTCTTCTTGACGCTTCTTGTCGCTAATTAGTGTTGAGACCCTTTTTATTTAATGTCAAAAATGTGCATCACTATAAGAGTTGTTGAAACAAATTCTGAAGGGTTAAAATAAAGTCCAGATATGTTTTTAGCCTGTCAGACACCGGATCTTCAATTAGACATGTGACTGTCATGTTTTTTTTTTGGCCATTTTAATTACAAACCAGCGAGTTAAAATTAACAGGGTTCTTATATAAAATGGTTGTTCAAACTCCATTCATTCAATATTCTATTAACTGTTCTTTTTATATATACATTAAAAGATAAAAACAGTCTAAGAATTTCAAAATTACAAGCATCTTACGTCTTTACATGATTTTCAACAACACTTGTTTTCCTGCATTTTTTATAGTGTTTCTACTTTTTATAAATATATTTCCTGGTTATTTTTGTTTAGTATTGTGGATTATAGGGCCTCTTATATCTAACTATGCAGTATGGGTTAATTTGCTCATTGTTGATGGCCATACTGTAACCTATAGTTGCATGTTATTAAATCTATTACATGTATACATCATTTGGTCTCTAGTTGAGAGAACTGTATCATTGACAATCATACCATATCTTCTTATTTTGTAATGCATTAATTTACAACTGTTATTATTAAAAGAATATTGAGATGGTGAATTGTTAGGAGAATTCTCACTCTAAGTTATAGATTTGTCAAAGTTTTTATGTAATTGCATGAAAAATAAATAAATAATTGTTATTTTTCAGCAAAACACAATATACTAATATACTTTGAGGATAGTATTGCCCAGCTGTTAGAACACAGAGAAGAAAATCCAAAACTGAACTCCATTAAATTCCTCAGTGAATAGTAAGTGTTATGTATAGTCAGTCAGAAGAACATCATGTTGGTTAAAAGATTATTACAGAGGTAGAATTTATAATACATCAGAACTTGTACTATCCCATTGTAAATTCTGCTAACCAACGCAACACTACAGATGCATTCGAACAATGGGATTGTCAACATCTCAATTAGTGACACCTTTTTCGAATATGTAATCTCATGGGGTATACAACAACACATTTAGAGGTTAACATGCAGTAATATATATATACCGTATAGCAAGTTATTTTTTGCGGGGTGTAAATTTTCGCTTATTTTCGTGGATAGAACAAAATCATCAAAATAAATTCCGCCAATTTAAAAGTGCTCATTTTTAAATCCGCCAAAATTATAACTGCCAAAATATTTCGTATACTTACTTATTCAATGAAAATCGCGAAATTTTACACACCCCCGAAAATATCCCACAATACGGTACCACAAAAGAGAACCACTGACAAGGTTCCTGACTTAACACAGGCACATTAACATCCAATTCATGGTTAAAATAGTTAAAAGACCACTTTTGAGTTTGTCCGTCAACGGAAAAAACTCGTCAATTATGCACGCCTTTATGACGTCATTTACCAGATAGAGGGGATCGCCTGTATCCCTGCACTATAAACATTCATCAAGCGTCTTAGTGATCGTCATTGTGCTGGATAAACTAGAAATAATATTTGTTCTTTAGGTACTTAATCACAATTCCCTAATAACAGCAGTGCTCAAAGACAATTATGAGAATTCAATTTGCTGAATAATTCGTGCAATATAGCTTTATAGTTTTCCAACCACTTGCGCAACATTGGAACAGAAGTGATGATGACCCTAAACGCACAAATGATGTTCACTAAAACCATAGTATTTGACAGAAATGCATCGAATTTTATAAAGTTGTCTATTGAGTTCTTAGCCATCTTAATCTCAACCTTGTACATAGAATCATATATAATTTGTCAGTAGACTGTTACGTACTATAAAAGTAGAGGAAACAGTGTAATAATGCTAATTAATAACCAAGCAAAGAATGATGAAGTACATGTACTATGGTTTCATTATTATTGATTGGATACCAATTTTCATGGGTACAGGTGATTCAGGAAATAAAATATGCGATGAATAACAAATTTTCTATTGGTTTGTATGCAGACTTCGGTAAAACCACGAAATCAAATATACAGGAACATGTAAGTTTTCCTTAATCCACGAAAAATTGGTACCCATGAAAATAATTGAGTCCACAGTACTTAAATCAAATATACTTTAGTAGTAAGATTTCAAATAGCAATTTCATGATCAGTGAAGCAAGACAAGATCTGGAGAGCCCAAAGTAAGTTCATGATCAGTGAAGCAAGACAAGATCTGGAGAGCCCAAAGTAAGTTCATGATCAGTGAAGCAAGACAAGATCTGGAGAGCCCAAAGTAAGTTCATGATCAGTGAAGCAAGACAAGATCTGGAGAGCCCAAAGAAATCTGTGTAAAGAATTTTAATATTGAAAATGAATGAGAGTCATTAAATTTTGCTTCAAAATCTAAATAATAAATTTAATAATATGACAATACATCATAAAAAGATTATACAACATCAGTATAATTGCAACCTTTTTCAATGAGTATGAAATACTAGAAAGACAGTTTAAAAAAGTGTTTGCTTTATCGAAAATATTATTATATAATTGTGCGCTATTAGGGGAGGTTTAAAGACATTGACTACCTATGTCAGTAAAAAAGGAGTGGAATATCACCAATTTTAAACTAAAAGAATACTTGTATGCATTTAGAGTTTAAAAGTATTTGTTTTTCACTGAAAATTTATGATTCTAGCTTCAATGCATTACGAGATGGAAACCATACAATGTTTAGAGAATACTCATTTGTACATGTGACATCACACAACAGAGCATCATTTGTACGTTTATTCTGGAAATGTTACAGACAGATTGGTAAAAAGGGAGGTAAAGTTCAAAACTGTTTTTTTTAAATAATTTCAATTTGTTTGGTTGTTTAAACATAGCAAAAAAGGACAGAGAAAATACAAAGAGGGTTATCAAAACCATAAGTATAAAAAAAAGTACAGAAAAAAAACATGGCTTCAACAGATATGATGGAGTCTAATTAACTTCCAAAAAGATGATTTCAATTTTACCATTAAATGCAGGTCCTGCTGCAATGTTGCTACATATAATTGAAAACTTTGAAAATAGAAGTTTAGTTCTCAACCAAACCTTAGTGTCAATTTCTAGATTTTCATGAAAGTCAAGTTATAATGCAAACGTTAATGTGCCTTGTTTTGTAGATTTACTCATTGTTAATGAGTACCATTCCCTGCTTACTTTGTTGATGGAGGTATTCACCAATCTATATTTTGTTTTGTAGATTTACTCAGTGTTAATGAGTACCATTCCCTGCTTACTTTGTTGATGGAGGTATTCACCAATCTATATCTTGTTTTGTAGATTTACTCAGTGTTAATGCATACCATTCCCTGCTTACTTTGTTGATGGAGTCATTCACCAATCTATATTTTGTTTTGTAGATTTACTCAGTGTTAATGAGTACCATTCCCTGCTTACTTTGTTGATGGAGGTATTCACCAATCTATATCTTGTTTTGTAGATTTACTCAGTGTTAATGAATACCACTCCCTGCTTACTTTGTTGATGGAGGTATTCATCAATCTATACTTTGTTTTATAGATTTACTCAGTGTTAATGAATACCACTCCCTGCTTACTTTGTTGATGGAGGTATTCACCAATCTATATTTTGTTTTGTAGATTTACTCAGTGTTAATGAGTACCATTCCCTGCTTACTTTGTTGATGGAGGTATTCACCAATCTATATCTTGTTTTGTAGATTTACTCAGTGTTAATGCATACCATTCCCTGCTTACTTTGTTGATGGAGTCATTCACCAATCTATATTTTGTTTTGTAGATTTACTCAGTGTTAATGAGTACCATTCCCTTCTTACTTTGTTGATGGAGGTATTCACCAATCTATATTTTGTTTTGTAGATTTACTCAGTGTTAATGAGTACCATTCCCTGCTTACTTTGTTGATGGAGGTATTCACCAATCTATATCTTGTTTTGTAGATTTACTCAGTGTTAATGAATATCACTCCCTGCTTACTTTGTTGATGGAGGTATTCACCAATCTATACTTTGTTTTGTAGATTTACTCAGTGTTAATGAATACCACTCCCTGCTTACTTTGTTGATGGAGGTATTCACCAATCTATATTTTTTTTTGTAGATTTACTCAGTGTTAATGAGTACCATTCCCTGCTTACTTTGTTGATGGAGGTATTCACCAATCTATATTTTGTTTTGTAGATTTACTCAATGTTAATGAGTACCACTCCCTGCTTACTTTGTTGATGGAGGTATTCATCAATCTATACTTTGTTTTGTAGATTTACTCAGTGTTAATGAGTACCATTCCCAGGTGACTTTGTTGTCTGATGGAGATATTCACCAATCTATATCTTGTTTTGTAGATTTACTCAGTGTTAATGAGTACCATTCCCTGCTTACTTTGTTGATGGAGTCATTCACCAATCTATATTTTGTTTTGTAGATTTACTCAGTGTTAATGAGTACCATTCCCTACTTACTTTGTTGATGGAGTCATTCACCAATCTATATTTTGTTTTGTAGATTTACTCAGTGTTAATGAGTACCATTCCCTGCTTACTTTGTTGATGGAGATATTCACCAATCTATATCTTGTTTTGTAGATTTACTCAGTGTTAATGAGTACCATTCCCTGCTTACTTTGTTGATGGAGTCATTCACCAATCTATATTTTGTTTTGTAGATTTACTCAGTGTTAATGAGTACCATTCCCTGCTTACTTTGTTGATGGAGATATTCACCAATCTATATCTTGTTTTGTAGATTTACTCAGTGTTAATGAGTACCATTCCCTGCTTACTTTGTTGATGGAGGTATTCACCAATCTATATTTTGTTTTGTAGATTTACTCAGTGTTAATGAGTACCATTCCCTTCTTACTTTGTTGTCTGATGGAGATATTCACCAATCTATATCTTGTTTTGTAGATTTACTCAGTGTTAATGAGTACCATTCCCTTCTTACTTTGTTATGTCCTGACTTTCCATTTGAAATTGTACAGAAGACAGCAAGGTAAGATTTAGAATGTTATTTCCTATTTCAAATATGTTTAGTTTTTTCAAAGATTTTTTGTTAAATGTTAAATGCAAATAATGCATTCACAAATTTTCAATGCAAATTTTTATACCCTTACTTCAAATTTAAGAGTGGGGATATAAAAAAAGATAATGTTAAGTCTGATCTGATTGTCTGTATATCTGTCCTTCCCATGAAATATCCTTCACATTTTCCCCAGATACTAGAGATCAGTATCAGGCTTTATACACATCATGCTTTACTGTGTAATGGGTTTACATCATTCCTCAACTTCTTGTTAACCTTTTACTTATATATTCTTACTTATAAGGACCTTTTACTTATATTTTCTTACTCATAATGACCATGTTTGTCATTTTCTGTGCATTTTCAAAGGGAAAAACAAATAGAGTTTTAAGAAATTTGTGATCAAGCTTCATGTGAATATGCTATACCGTGTGATTTGATTTCAGATTCATCTCTTATCAGCTTCCAGTTAACTGAATGCTCTAATATCCTGGTACATACTTGCCCTATATGAAATTTTCTTCACATCTTCTTTGCAACCCCAAACAAGAACTTTCTGGATTTTATTATTGTACAAGTTATATTTTAGTATTTTTGGATGGTGATTGGGTACATGTACTGTCTTTTCTTATATTTTGTTTATATACATGTAGGATCATTCTTTATTTCTGTATTTTTCCTATTTAGGTATTTTAGAATTGTTGCACAGTTCATGATAAAGAAAGCATATGTTTGAATTGTGAAAATATTTTTGATCTTTTGAATAAAGTTTTATCTAATTATTAAAATCGTCAAAAGATTTCAAAGAAAAGTTTTATAAAATGTGACAAAAATACATTCAAACAACCAATCTGGAATAATTTATCAAATGAAAATTTTTGAAAATAAATAAACATTGTCTGGGGTAAAAGGATTCTTAAATTGAGGAAATAACAAAAAAATGGAGAAATATTTAAATTGAAATGCTGACTGACTGAATTGAATGGTAAAACCAATTACAATGGTCAATTATAAGGTTTGATTAATGGATTAATAGAATAATAGTATTTTCGTCAAAATATTACAACAATAAAGGTATGGACTTGCAAAAAAGGGCAGGGCATCTGAAAAGAGGCACAGAGCAGCACTCAGAAAGGGCGTGCAGACTTTGAAAAAGACCAAGCTTGGTCACTGATTGTGTTGTTTAGTATTTGTGCATTTAAGTATAATTCTTCTTGATGATCTTAGCGATTTTCTCATCTATATGTTTATATATTGTAGGATCATTCTTCTTGATGATGCTATGGATTGTCTGATTAGTTTCTCTGACTTTATTTATGCATTTCAAATCCAGTTTTACTATGAAGGTAATCATTACTTTATACTTTCCACTCATTGTTTACAGATTGCAGTATAGATTGTTTGATTACCTATTTATATAATAATTGTGTTTTGAAAGTTTAAACCCTTACCAAAAAGTGCTAACATGTTGCACATAAGTTGCACATAAGATGCTCACGTTAGAAACTAACATGATTGCACACGAGTTTTTTAACATGCAAATTAGGTGAGCATTTTGTGAGCAAAAAAATTGCACATATGAAACTAACCTAATTTGCATGTTAAAAACCTCACGTGCAACTGCTCATATGAGCTTTTGTTTCACATGTGCACTTTATTAGATTGCTCATATGAGCAGTTGCTCACTTTTTGCACACGTGAATATTATAGTTGACCAAAACAAAATGGCTGCTTTAAAAAGGAATATTTTTCAAATTTAAATGAAAATCTTAAATAATTTAGTTGAAAATAAAATAACTGATACATCATGTTAAAAGAATTATTCTTTAATTATTGTCAGTTAATTATGATTTTCATATCATTTTTTATTTTTTTTTATTTAAACAATAATCATGATCATGACTAAAAACATAACATTACATTATAAAACTAATAGAGGGACTTGCAAGTTTAGTACACAATGAATGTCTTTGTTTAATAAGTACTGTATTTCAAAAAGTTTAAAAAGGAAAAATCTTTATACATGTAGTACTTATTTTGAAGCAACCTGTATATATATTCCCATAAAGGACTTAAAATTGTAATATATTTCAAAATCTGACACAAAAATGAAAATAATGAAATAGAAATGATAACTTACAAATAATTAACCACAGCCACACTGGTTTTATCAGATTTCAACAATGCCTTTCTTCAAATAGCACAATATAGGACTTAACATTTTCCATATCCATCTACCTCCATTTATTGCATGCTTTTCATGAATTTGAATTTACAGGAAGTACATGACTGGGCATGTCATTTTGAAAAAGCTCATATGAGCAATGATGTAGGTTAGTTTTGAATGGTTAGAAGAATGGAAAAACTTTTCAAAGTACAAAACTAACATAAAACTAACATGGATGATAAAAGCTCACCTGAGGTTTGAATTGCACATGTGAGCATTATGTTAGATTTTTGTGGGCACATATGAACTACCAAACTGCACATATGAGCAACCTGATTTGCATACAATTCTTACTTGCATCTCATGTGCTTCACATGTGAAACTTATGTGCTTTTGTTAGCAATTTCTGTACGGGAATGAGCAAGTTAAACAAGAATGATATTTTACCTTTTATATAATAATATGGAATGACCTTAGTAACATGTAGTTTTTATCACTCCTTGATGGAGTAAAAAAACCCGGACATATGTATTTTGTTTCCAGCATAAACGATTTGTTATAGTTTATGCTTAGGTCATTTTAAGGAGAACCACTGATAGTAAATCAGTGACATTAGGTATGCATGTGTATAAGCATTAGGACATCTCATTTCCATTGAAATGATATGGCCATGTCCCTTCAGTCATATGGTCTATTGACTTCGTAATTGTTGCTTTGGATATACATGTTAAAATTTGTGATAGGTCAGTTTTATATGGGAAACCCCCTTATGATAAGTCAATGATATTTTTAGAGGTATGCAGTTGTATATTCAATGGGACAACTCATTTCCATGGAGATCATTTGGCCTTTCCCCCTCATTCCTGGTTTATTAACTTTGAAACTTTTCCCTAGTTTAAATGTTTGAGTTTGTAATTAAGGAGATTAAGGGCAACCACTAAATGGTAAGTCAATGATATTCAGAATGCCGTTTTAGCATTAACACATTTCTTTTCTTTCAGAATAATTATAGTATAACTAATCGCCGTATTTGAATATAAAAAATAAGACAACGCGTGACCGAACGACACATGGATTAAACGAGTGCGCAGCCCGAGTTAAATCCATAGAGGCGTTCGGTCACAAGTTGTCTTATTTTTTATATTCAAATACGGCGATTAGTTATTCTTTTTTATTACATTGGCAAATGCCTTTTTTTTTATGAAATTAATGTAGAAAATGTAAGGAACTATATCTTTTTCATATGCATTGACAATTTGTTTTGATCCGACGTTATCGATTTTTGACAACGCCTATTGTTGTATGACGTTAGAGAGTGAAATAACCACGTTTATTTCACATGTGAAATTATTGGTTTTTATTTAACTGGGAAATCAATGTAATTCATTGCAACCAATGTAATAATATTATTTGGCCCTAAAGATTGGTATGCTAACTTCAATATTTACAAGTTACTTTTTGTGGAAAATTGGAACTCAGCAAGTGTATAATTTGTCGAAATGGGTTTATACTTTATGATTTGATGAATTCAATCTGGGCATCCAATAGGTCATAGCTTAAAATCACAGCAGCTGTTGAAAGACTTAAATATTGTTTTCATAAAGGTACCTTTACAATCAAACTAGTTTTGGTAACGCTTAATGGGATGATTGATTTTGAGATCAGTATGGCAAAGTTCAAGATGACATCAACATTAAATAGACTTACATTAGGGCAAAATTTTGGTTTTCTTGATACATCTTGAATGTGTTTTCCCTTCATTAAAGTTTCAATTAATCATGTCAAAAAATTATAAATTGAATTCTGTTCCAAATATAAGAGATAACGTATTGTCATGAAGTTTAGAAAGACAAAAACATTGTTTGGAATTTCAAACATTATTTTATCAGTAAGATTTCTAATTCAGAACTTGTGACATTGATGGTGAAAAACCTACAATTTATGATCTTGTTGGTAATGTTTGTAGAGTTCATAGAGAAAGTACATGACCAATACCAGTCCCTAATTCAAACTCAGAGAAGTCCTCGGGACCCTGTTGTAGTGCCATCAGGAACGGACGACACCAGTATTCATCAGAATAGCCACCATCCTGCAGATGGAGTTGATGCTATGCAATACTTCAGAGCTGTGTTCCCACTATGTGATAGGTCAAATTATAGGTAAATCATACACTGCAGTACTTCAGTGCTGTGTTCCCACTATGTGATAGGTCAAATTATAGGTATATGATACACTGTAGTGTGCTAAGTCTAACTATAAGAATGATAGGAACATCATAAAAAATAGATGATTGATTGATTGTTGTTTAACACCACTTTCAGCACTATTGTGCTATTTCATGGCGGTCAGGGTTTTTTTGGTGGAGGAAGCTCGAGAGAAGCATGATCTCTGATAGGAAAACTGACAATACTAGTGCCAAATATCAGATTCAAACTCACAACCTCTGTTAGTGTTGATAGTCAACTGATGCACAGGGTCAACTACTTAAATCCCTAGGCCACTGAGCCCCTATAGAATTAATAAAAAAAAAGATGTGACAGTAAGACAACTTTCCACCAGAGACTGACCAATGACATAGCAGGTAGCAACTATAGGTCCTGTACAGCAATCAACCACACTGTTTAGCTAATTATAAAAGATCTGGAGTGGGTTTCACAAAAACTTATGACTAAGATTGATCGTAAGTATACTGAATTGTTCATAACTTACGATAAATCTTAGTCATAATTGTTTTTGTGAAACTGACTCCAGGATGTGACAAATGTCAAAAAAATCAAACAAGAAAACTAAAGGCCTGATTTATACAAAAGAAAATAAGCGAAAAAAAAGATATAATATACAGCAACAAATGACAAATAATGAATTTTCCAGCTTCTCAACCCTGAACATGCACAAACAGAATACAGCATGGTTTAAAATGTTAGCAGGTGCCAAACCCTTCCCTATCTTGGAACAGTGATGTATCAGCACAACATAAGCACAAACTATACTAGTCAAATGTAAAACGCCTTACTCATCAGATCACACACTAAGCAAACAAAATAATAATAAGACAACTGACACAGACTTAAGACACAAAGCACCAATCTGAGAGTACTTGTGGTAGCTGAAGCTAGTTTAAAGCCAATAACAACTATCAAATCAAATCATGTTATCAAGACTGAAGTATCAACCAGTATACATCCAATAGGTTCACCAAAGATGTCTTAAAAATTCATTGACTACATTATGATAAGTTTAATTTTAAAATACTATTGTATGATAGGTCTACTAAATCAATGAGTATATTATGGTACCCCAAGTTTTAGGTGAGATAGCCCATTGTTTTTTTACAGCAAATACAATTAGTTTAAGCTGGCAAGACATATCTCTGTGACTGACGATTTCGTAGATGTATTATTATTTTTTCAGTACACCACCAGCAAACAGTTTAAAGGAGATTTTATTTAATGTACCAAGAGTGTCATTTTATGGGTTTTTGATGGCCATGGCAAAGAGTGAGTCAATCAATGATCATATAGGTAAGTGATAAAAAAAAAAGATGAAACTCAACATGTAAACAGGTTTGGACTAAAAGTGAAAATATTATTTCTGTGAAAGGTGTTCTGTTTGTCAAATGAATCTCCTCAAGTGCTATTTTTTTATGTGAATGTATACTGTGGCAAACAAAAATTAAAACAACACTTTATATCCATTTGTTTTTTGGTGTGTTTGAGTTTTTAATTTTGCCATTTGATTTTGGACTTCCCATTTGAGTTTTTTTGTTGTTGTTATTTTACATTTGTTTGCAGAATTTGTCAAAACAGCTGTTTGAAGTATCCACAAAAATATAGCTTTCCTCATTCCATAAAATTTGTTACCTATGAAAATAAATAATTAAAGTTTATCATGCTGCACCATGTCAATATTGTTCCTTAATTTGTCAGCCTGCATTGTAATGGTAGAAAACTTATTTTAATCTTAATTCATATGCATTGACAGTGTATGCAGTTATATAAAAATAATTTGTTTCATAAATACATTTGTACTTTAGACAAAATAGACAATTTACATAGATCCCTTATGTTTAAGTGTTTTATTTAAATGTAAAACCTTTAAGGTGGTACCTAACACTACAGGGAGATAACTCTGTAAAATCAGCTAAACGTTTTAATTACGTTGTGTTGTTAAGGGAATATTAAGCTTCTCAATGATAAATATAAGTGTTTGTCAAACTGCTATATAACCAGTGTAATTTTTCAGTTAAAACGGTTGGTTCAAATTTTTAAAAAGTTTTTATATTTTTGTCAAAGGGTCAAAGTAAATACTTTGTCAAAATTTCAAGAAAATTAAACGAGCCAAATTAATTTTAGTTAAAGTGTTGGGTACCACCTTCAACTTAAATTAGTTGAAAATTGCATATCTTTTTTCTGGAAGTTGTATACATGTAAAATTGTTAAATGTTTTATGTAAGAGGGATATTTTCTAAACTGGTCTTGTTTTGCTATTTTTCAGGTCGACTTCCAACTAAATCTGAACTGTTAGAAGGAGCTGATTCAGAATTGACAACGTAAGAACTTTAAAATTTGCACTCTGCACCTAACTTTCCTCTAATACAGAAAATTTTCTCCAAGCAGAACCTTTCACTTCCCAGTGGATCGTGTATATATAACTCAAAATTAGTATTATTTGGCAAATTTTTGTTGTGTATATATACATTGTAATTATATATATAAATTACGATAGAAAGTGTCAAATATTGTATTCATATATACATGTATATTGTATATCTTTTTGGGAAAAAAAAGGTAGATGTTGTCATACTGTGTGATATATAGAGCAAATACTGTTTATCACTCAAATAGATCATTTTATAGCAACTGATTTGGGAACTTTTTGGATAAAAAAATTAACGTAAAGAAATATTTAAATTATAAGGCAAATGATTTTAATTTGTTGGATTATGAAGCCACCAAACCTATTTTTAGAATTTTCAGGGGAGGGGGATCTAAAACATAACTTTCATGTTTTCTTTTATTACTGCTTCTAACAAATTTATTTCCCCTGAAATATGAATAAAATGATTATGTTAAGGACTTAAAATCTGTTTTAACAATGGCCTGTTAGATAATGTATTATCATATCAGTAAAGGGTTTTCAGTCAAGGAAAGTTGCTTTTGTATCTCTTTTAACTTATAAGGCTGTCTTTTGTTTTTAACCACTACCATCTAATATTGAAATCCAGACTTTAATGCAGATTAAGAAGGGAAGTAGGGTTACGGGTTTGTGTAATAAATGATTAACATATATATTGGGAAAGTGTCAGATGAGTCGACATACTCCTTTTCAGAAAGTAAAATCACAAAATACTGAACTCGGGGGAAAATTCAAAAAGGAAAGTACCTAAAATGATTTTTCCTGACCAAAATTTGCCTTCTACATAAGTGTCAACTCTTCAGATATTCTTTCAAGCCCAGCTATATTTTTTTAACCAAATCACCTTCTGAAGATTTGTCTCTTGAAAAGCATGTAATATCTTCTGCTATGGAGAGAAAATCTCGTTCACCCTTACACAGCAATAAGTGTGTGGTAACGTTCTTTAAAATATGGCAAGTTGTAGCACAGTTATCATGGTTATAGTTAATTTACACAATCCAAACCAGTTATTGTTTTATATGAATACTAATAATAATAATAAATTCTTTATTTAAAGAGGGTAAACTCAGTTATTTACAATAAATTAATCTTCCCTGAGGTCCTAATAGTTCAATTAATATGAAAGAATCAGAAGGTTGCTTGCAAGAAATTTTTAAAAATTACTAAATTAATAGCAGAAAAAAAGAAATTTTTTTCTCCAAGGGGGGGTTATTTGGACTCACAAACTTGACTTTAAGAGTCACAATTCGAACAGAACGTTGACTTTAACAGTGCTTATTTGTTTTCAAGAGGGGGGGGGGGGGGGGTTCATCCGAACCCCCCGTGGCTACGGGTATGACAAAGACAACAGCATGATATAGGTTTTACTGCTTCTTTAACGTCAGTAACTTCATCTCACATCTCAAGATAAATTTTGCCAGTGGTTCTTTTATGGTGAGAACTTTATGCCATAGATATGATCTTATGGTGTTAGTTTATCTAGTTATGATGTTGATAAATTTATAGCAAAACGTAGATGATAATAAAAGTAACTTTATAACATCATCATGTAAGGTTTGGTAAATCTGTCATGATTTAGCAAAACATTTCATAAACTAACATGTTTTATATTGACCAAGTTTGAAGTTGTTTTTTAATTCCATTTTTCAGGGTAGCTGTTTGAAGGATAAGCATATATAATTATTAATGAGGATGGGATGTGGTGTTGGGCTGCTTCTTTGTATGACATTTTGTTTCGTCCTTTAAAAATATTTGTCTCAATTAAATTTTTTACCGTAGTGTTATTTTGCATTGTGTGCTGATTGTAAATTTGAAATAAAATTGCTTAAAGGAATTTCAGTTCTCTTAAATGCAAATATTGTCTTTCCTAGCAGGTACAACATTATTATTCAGTCTTAATCTTTAGCTGTTCAAAGATGTAGGGTCCTGTTTATACAGAAAAAGTAAAACTGATAAATTTTGAATTTGTACATACTAATATTTCATGTACTCTACCGTACTACTGATTCACATTGGTTCACTTAATATATCATGTGTTTTCACATTTACAAATCTTTGAAATCATAAAAGGCATTTAGTGTCTACCAAAATTACTGTGATGTCGACCAGTTTCAAATTCCAATTAAAAACATTTCATCTTGTGCAAATGTTTCTGGGCCGTTACTACTTTAATCTGTAGCTTCCAGCCATAGGGCTTGTTGCTAGTGCTTTGCATTTCAGAATGATAAATTAGCTGTAAAAAGTGCTGGTTATTATATTTTTGTAATCAAATATAGGTAAATGTAATAAGTTAAAATAAGACTAAGCCACTTAAAAAAATATGTTTTTGTCACCTATCTCAAAGATCTGGAATGCAGCTAAAATTTTTCAGTTATTGGGAAGAGGCATCACTATATACACGTGTACCTTGCTTATGCAGAAAATGTAAACAAAAATATGCTCACATACTGCTTTACCTTGTTTGTGTTACCAACTATGTCTTAGCTGGTGAATTTATATGTAAACACTGATTTTCTGGAAGATTATTCTTTTGGTTCATGTTTAAAGAATTTGAGCCACATTAGGATAGACATTTCATAAGTTTAGTTTGTGTTATTGTTTCCTTATAGAATTCCTGGTTCATTATACTTTTTTTTTATAAAAAAAATTTCCCCAATGAAAAGGAATTATTGAAAGCCAATTTACCAAATCACCAGTTAAATGTTTAAGTTCAAAATAGCATTCAACCTTCTTACTGACAGGACATCATGGGACTGTGTTCTGATTACTTAAATCCAGGAAGTGAAATACCAACAGATCCTTTCCTACAAAATTTCAATGACATGTTCAATGATGTACAAAAATTTGGAACTTGAAATCTATCATAGTGAAATAATGATTTGAAATAATAAGATAGAATTCAATTTGGATTTTTTTTTATTAACTTAAGGATGTACTTAGGTGAGGTTTTGGAATTTGTGTCAAATGTTCAGACTCCATGGTGTTTTTCCATACAATAAAAGGTAAAATATTTTGCCCCATAACACCCATTTATTTTTTCATATAAGACTTAATAGCTCATGAAAGGTCAATTACCAAAATTTTAGAAGATTCTTAATTTCCGTTCTTTTGTTTTAAGACCTTATAATACCAATGCAAATATAAGGTAAAAGTCCGAGTCAGCCTTTTCCCGCCATATTTTAAATCTCAAATATCATGAAAAGGAGGTCCATGACCTTTTTGCTTATTTTTATCCTTAATTGATGCTCTACCAGCTTACAGTATCAATTTTAACTTCTTAATTTATTAATTTTCACCTAACCTCACCTAAGTACATCCTTAACACAAACATGCAGGTGCTAATTAGATTATTTGAATCCTCTAGTTGAATAATACATTTTGTATATTTAAATTGTGTGATTGTTATACTTTTTTTTATAGCATTAAACAATTTGTAAAAATGTTGATGTGTTTTAATAGCTATAAAACTCATCAAAGATCATCAGAGGTACCAGTCTTATAACTTGGTAGACCAGATGTTGTTTTGTCTTAATAACACTCAACAGTTGCGCTTGAATGAAAAACAAAGTTGAAGATAATTGAAAAGCAAAAAATTCTTAAAATTTGTGCCAAATATAGCTAGTATATGCAGAATAACATTAATAGTAGGCTAGAATAACAATGCTTTCAGGATTAAAAGCAGCATTTTAAATCACCAACTAAGGAGATACTGCTTTAGGAATTCAAGGCAACACTGTAGTTCATCATTTAGGGAGACACTAGCTTGGGGATTCAAAGCTACATTTTAAATCACCAATTAAGGAGATAAAATTGAAAATTGAAATGGGGAATGTGTCAAAGAGACAATAACCTGACCATTGATAAGACAACAGCCGAGGGCCACTGTTTTGGGGGATTCAAGGCTACATTGTAGTTCATCATTTAGGGAGACACTAGTTTGGAGATTCAAAGCTACATTGTTAAACACCAATTAAGGAGACACTGCTTTGGGGTATTCAAAGCTACATTGTAGTTTGATCATTAAAGGAGACACTAGTTTTAGGGATTGAAAGCTACATTATAGTTCATCTTTAAGGGAGACACTGCTCTTATATTAAGAGAGTATTGCAGACCATCTGTTAAAGAGACTTTGGGAATACAAAGGAATATCTAACATTTAGAAGGAGAGGAGTTTATACCATATAAAGGTAGAAATGAATGTCTGTATTAATTAGATTAGATTTTTAGATTTATATTTTTTTAAGCTTAAACCTAGAGGATTTAGCTCATTTTATTCTTACATTTTTTCCAGCTGTTTAATAACATAGTTATTTTAATTCAATACATATTCTAATGCCACAACGTTTGTAACGTTCATTTTGATTGGATAATGTCACTTTCTTACATGGCATCAATTGACAATTGATGCTATGGGACGTACGCGCAAGCGCAGACGGCATATGACAGATTTTAAATACATGTTTTAACGTTGTTTTCTGTCAGTTTCATTAGAATGGAGATAACAATATTGTATTTTAAGTTCGAAAGGCATCAATTTGGGATTTGATGGTCGCAAATACCCGTTTACTGTCTCCGCTAACGCGTCGCCAGTAAACTTAATTTGCGACCATCAAATCCCCAATTGATGCCGTCGGAGCTTAAAATACAATACAGTTATCTTCTAATTTTAGTTTGCATGTTGTGTGGTTTGGTATTCATTGTGCAAATACTAGAAAGAAAAGTATTATACTGAAGAATATTACAACTATTTTTCAAACAAGGTCTTTCTAGAAGTATTGCTTCTAGACCCGTACATGAAACTGATCCATGTCTAAAAAATGTTTGAAAATCTAAAAATGTTTTATAGATTTCATAAAGTGGGATGTAAAAACAATCTCACATTGATTCATTTCGTTTGGTAATTGTATACCTCCTCTCTGATAATGGGTAAGGGCAGGTTATAAATCACACATTTTGGTGAAAGGTTTTATCAATCACAACAGTATAGGTGTTAGCACATAATTAGTAATCATGAATAACAATAAAGAGGAGTTGGGTATTGAAGGTTGCATATTCAAATATATACACACTGTGCAGGAGAAAATTTTCTAGTAGAGGCTTTTCCTAAACCAATTCACTTTTATATTAGCTTTGCACATTTACTAACATACAGCTAACACAATTTTATATTATGTAATTGATATTTAAAACATATTTACATTTTGTCAATTTTGTAGGCTGTTGTATTTATCCATTTGATTTTTATTTTGAATAAGATTCAAGCTTATGCCTTTTCATTTAGGAATGACATAGATATCTTAAGGTATATATGTATAATAATAAAGGAAAAAATTTCTCATGTTAATGAAATTTATTATAATGTTTTATTGTTGGAAATGTAACTATTAAACAGCTGAAACTATTCTATTGGGATTTTATTTTCACCTCGTAAATTTGTAAAATTACATTTCATTTAAATGTAATTTTACAAATTTACGAGGTGAAAATAAAATCCCTTTTATTTTCACCTCGTAAATTTGTAAAATTACATTTCATTTAAATGTAATTTTACAAATTTACGAGGTGAAAATAAAATCCCAATAGAATAGTTTTAGTTGTTTAATAGTTACATTTCCAACAATAAAACATAATTTCTTGTGTAATAAGAAGTAAGATAATTTATTCTCAAACTGCTATTGAAGGGCCAAGTGAGCTTTTCTCATCACTTTGCATCCGTCGTCTGTCGTCTTTAACTTTTACAAAAATCTTCTCCTCTGAAACTACTGGGCCAAATTAAACCAAACTTGGCCACAATCATCATTGGGGTATCTAGTTTAAACTAGAGGCTCTAAAGAGCCTGTGTCGCTCACCTTGGTCTTTGTGAATATTAAACAAAGGACACAGATGGATTCATGACAAAATTGTGTTTTGGTGATGGTGATGTGTTTGTAGATCTTACTTTACTAAACATTCTTGCTGCTTACAATTATCTCTATCAATAATGAACTTGGCCCAGTAGTTTCAGTGGAAAATGTAAAGTGAAATTTTATGAAAATTGTTAAAAATTGACTATAAAGGGCAATAACTCCTTAGGGGGTCAATTGACCATTTTGGTCATGTTGACTTACTTTTAGGTCTTACTTTGCTGTACATTATTGCTGTTTACAGTTTATCTCTATCTATAATAATATTTAAGATAATAACAAAAAACAGCAACATTTCCTTAAAATTACCAACTCAGGGGCAGCAACCTACCAACCGGTAATCTGATTCATCTGAAAATTCAGAGGGCAGATAAATCTTCACCTAATATTGACAACAATTTCACCTCCTGTCAGATTTGCTCTAAATGCTTTGGTTTTTGAGTTACAAGCCAAAAACTGCATTTTCCCTGTATGTTCTATTTTTAGCCATGGCGGCCATCTTGGTTGGTAGGCCGGGTCACGCCACACATTTTTTAAAATAGATACCCAATGATGATTGTGGCCAAGTTTGGTTAAATTTGGCCCAGTAGTTTCAGGGGAGAAGATTTTTGTTAAAGTTAACGACGACGATGGACAACATAACGGGTATCTTGTTTAAAAAATGTGTCTGGGGACCCGGCCAACCAACCAAGATGGTGGCCATGGCTAAAAATAGAACATAGGGGTAAAATGCAGTTTTTGGCTTATATCTCAAAAAACAAAGCATTTAGAGCAAATCTGACGCGATTAAAATTATTTATAAGGTCAAGATCTATCAGCCCTGAAATTTTCAGATGATTGTTAGGTTGCTGCCCCTGAATTGGTAATTTTAAGGAAATGTTGCTGTTTCTGGTTATTATCTTGAATATTATTATAGATAGAGATAAACTGTACTCAGCAATAATGTACAGCAAAGTAAGACCTAAAAATAAGTCAACATACCCAAAATAGTCAATTGACCCCCTAAGAACTTATTGCCCTTTATAGTCAATTTATAACAATTTTCATAAAATTTGTAAATTTTTACCAACTCTTTCCACTGTAACTACTTGGCCAAGTTTATTGTAGATAGAGATGTTCAGTAAAATAAGATCTACAAACACATCACCATCACAAAAACACAATTTTGTCATGAATCCATCTGTGTCCTTTGTTTAATATTCACATAGACCAAGGTGAGCGACACAGGCTCTTTAGAGCCTCTAGTTGTTATTATCTTGAATATTTTTTTTCTAAACGCCTTCAGATATTGGGCTGATTTTTGGTATGTAAGTTAACCATGATAAATTTCCTCCTTTATACCAGATTTAGCACAGAAGTAGCACAGGTTACATTAATGTCAAAAGTTGTTTTTGTTGTTTTTGTTGTTTTTGTTTAGCTCACCTGAACCTAAAGGCATGTGAGCTATTGTCATCACTTGATGTCTGAGTTGTTTGAGTTTAGTCATAAACTTTTTTTTAATATCTTCTCCTTTGAAACTAGTAAGCCAATAACATCTAAACTTATGATGATTGATTACAATATTTAATAAAATCAAATTGTGTTTTTTAACCAAGTTAGTCAACACACATGACCACCTTGGCTAAAAAAATAGTACTTAGGGGTACAATTAATTAATTCTCTTATATTTTAAAAACTATGGTAGATGTAGTAAATTTTATCTGACAGGACAGATATGATCAGAATGTACCTACTAAGAATCTACCTACTTCTCATTTCCACCAACATTTTCATAGACACTTCATAGGGGTTATTGCCCCTATACAGAGATTAATTTTCATAGACTCTTACAAATTGTTGTATATGTTTACTTTGTTTATTTATAGGGAAGCTGATTCTAGGTAAAACATAGTGCTTTATTTCCTACTGCCATTTTATTTTTAGATTTTGTGACCTCTTCCAAACTAATATTCAGCTAACTAAATTCACATTGTTATGTTTTGATTCTTAATGTTCCGTGAACTTAATCGGATTTTCACCAATATAATGATGATTCCATTATAATGTCTCAGATTCCACTGTTTGTTGTTAGTCTTTGTACTTTTCTCTTTTATATTATAAAGATAATTACAAAAGTTTATTATATTTACACTCTAGCTGGATGTGATCCATGCTAGATACAATAATGTAACCCTGTGTTCTCTTATCTTCTGCCACAATAAACAGTCACCCATTGTTTAGCTCATATTAACATATTAAAAACCAAACAGACCTAGTAAAATCGTCATTATATTCTGGTTATATGACTCAGTCTTCTGAGTTTATTTCGATAGGTAATTAGATTGCGTCTAGTTTTACATACGCACGATATGTTATCAAGAGGGTTGTTGATGGTCGGTGTGGTTCAAAAGTGTAAACTTGTCTTTTCTCGTTTTTTATATAGATTAAACCGTGGGTTTGCCTGTTTGAATTGTTTTTGCACTAGTCATTTTGGGACCTCTTTAGCTTGTTGTTCTGTGTGGACTAAGGCTCCGTGTTGAAGGCCGTACTTAAACCATTACTGTCATGTTTTATACATCCATGACTTGGATGTAAGTTGTCTCGTTGGTACTCCCCAGAGTGGTACTCATATGACATCATATTTATATACCAATTTAACTGTTTCTTTCGGGCTTTTTTGTAATTTGAATATACGTTTGGTAAGTTATTATATATATTAAATAGGAGAATTTGATTCAAATTAGTGAACATGAATTTGGCAGCTAATGCATCAGTAACAGACGTGAATCCCTCATAGTCTGCTTAGTTGAGAGAAATTTTGAAAACCTTAATTTAAGAGTACCCAACACAGGGTTAATACGTTATTGTATCTAGTTCGCTATGCGCATAACATATCATTGGAATGCATGCATATACACATGCACATGACTGACAAAATAACGAGAAAATATATACACTGCACGTTGAAATAATGTTTCAACTACAATGAGTGTTGGTTCTATAGGTTTTGCCAAGCTACCACAATGGAGGGAATGCGGAACGGACAAGATCAACACAAAACAAATATGACAATCTGAAATAAAAATAGATAACTAAAAAAATTGTTCTAATAAATTTGAGCTGTCAGTTAGAATGTTCAAAATACAAAATTAACAATAGATTTTTAAAATGCTTACGCCTATTTATATTAAAGCATTATCAAACTTATACTATTGCATACATGAACTCTTCTAACTGGACTCGGTGAATCTATTACCTGACATACTCATGCTCAGAAGTATGGACTCAGTGAATCTATTACCTGACATATTCATGCTCAGAAGTATGGACTCAGTGAATCTATTACCTGACATATTCATGCTCAGAAGTATGGACTCAGTGAATTTATTCCTTGACATTTTAGAGCTCTTCTGACTGGACTCCGTTAATCTGTTCCTTGACATTTTCACGCTCTAAACTCTGAATTCAGTTTATCGATTCCTTGACATTTTATAACTCTGAAGTCTGGACTTGATAAATCGTTTCCTAGAAACTTTCACGCTTTAAAGAATACACTCAGTGAATCTATGCTTTGACATTTTCAAGCTCCGAATACTAAACTCAGTGAATCTATTCTTTGACATGTTCACAGTTTGAAGACATGAATCCCTCACTTCATCTATTCCTTGACATTTTCAAGCTCTGAATAGTAAAAGGAAGATGTGGTATGAGTGCCAATGAGACAACTCTCCATCCAAATAACAATTTATAAAAGTAAACCATTATAGGACAAGGTATGGCCTTCTACACGGAGCCTTGGCTCACACCGAACAACAAGCTTGAAAGGGCCCCAACAATTACTAGTGTAAAACCATTCAAACGGGAAAAACAACGGTCTTATTTATATAAAAAGACTGTATTCAGTGAATCTATTCCTTGACATTGTCAAGCTCTGAATACTGAACTCAGTTAATCTATTCCTTGACATTTTCAAACTCTGAAGTCTGGACTTGATAAATCTATTCCTTCACACGTTCAAACTCTGAAGACTTGGACTCTGTGAATCTATTCCTTGACATTTTCAAGCTCTGAAGACTGGACTCAGGGAATCTATGCCTTGACATTTTAAAGCCTCTGAATACTGGACTCAGTGAATCTATTCCTTGACATTTTAAAGCCTCTGAATACTGGACTCAGTGAATCTATTCATTGACATTTTCAAGCCTCTGAATACTGGACTCAGTGAATCTATTCATTGACATTTTCAAGCCTCTGAATACTGGACTCAGTGAATCTATTCATTGACATTTTAAAGCCTCTGAATACTGGACTCAGTGAATCTATTCATTGACATTTTAAAGCCTCTGAATACTGGAACAGTGAATCCATTCTTGGACATTTTGCAAAGCCTCCTACCTTGCTTTAATATTGAACTATTTTTTCTTCTTAATTTTAATCTAAATGTAACATATAATATAATCAAGTACTAAGTATCTAGTAAAAATAAATTAACTTTTATTTTCCTCATATAAAACGTTAATACAAAATATTAATGCGAATGTGTAACAATTAAAATTGGGTGAGTACAATAGTCATTTAATTAGATATACTTACGATTAATTTACATAAGTAAAACGTATGGTTCACTCCAGAGTTCTCTGAGATACTCAAATGGGATTAACATCTTTATATCATCAACCAAACAACTCACTAAGAAGATTGAAGCGGGAGTTCTCGCTGCATTGAAGACCCAGGCCATTGGTGGCCTTCGGTTGTTGTCTGCTCTTTGGTCGCTTTGACACATTCATCATTTCCATCCTCAATTTTATGATGAATTCCTTGCAACCGTTGTTTATTTAAAGAGGTTTTAAGACTCTTGATGTGATCAATCAAAAGTGTTCACCAAATATACAAGCACTCAGTTTTACTTGGTTCACTTTACATCTCAGCTATTAGTCTATTGTCGTCTATATGGAACACGTTACAGATATTTAAAATACAGATGTGGTAAGTTAAACTGGAACAGAAAATAGAAATAAAGCTTTTTTTCTATAGATATTATTTTAATGAAATATAAATGAATGGATCCTTTCAAAATAGTTTTAAAAGTTTTGCATAGAAAAAAAATTTCGGCGAAAATTGATTTAAAAATTAAAATCATCAAAATTTCAAAAATATATTCATCTTTTTTTCCTACTTTTTATACATTTTAGACAATTGTTTGCGCTTTCATATCACCAATTAATGTCCTAAAGTTGTGCATGCGATATGTATCAATACAGTAACGTCTGGTATGATTTAGGACTTTATTTTACAACGCCTCAAAGGCGGATTTATAGTTTTGGGCAGGGACCTGCGGAAAAAAAAAATTATATAAGGAATTACAGAAGCATTGCTGTTCTGAAAATTTCTGGATCCGCCACTGTGTCTGTTAAACACCACTTTACTATTGGCCTCGAGCACAACTGATAAAGATTGGCACAACTACAACTAATTGGTCGGAATGCTTGGTTTTGAACTTTCCAATGCTTTTCATCTTCGTAATTGAATTGGCTTTCAAAATGTTTTGATTCAGGGCCCGCGCCACGGATAAGTCGTAAATACACGAAACGCGCGCCAGTACTCAAATGATAAGCTTGTACTCAAATGATAAGCTTGTTTACTTGGACACAAATGTTATTCTAACGAAAATCAGCATCGATCATGCCTTTTTATAACCGGTCAATATTGTATTCATGAGGCATGGATATTTGTCTGTGTGACTTAATCAAATTAGCCTATGCAACTAGTCTGAATTGGGATAGTGGCTGCAAGGCACTTGTTTGAGAATACCAATCTCTCTACTGAAGGCACAGACGTAAAACTATTCATTAACATAATGCTTCATTAGTCGTTATATCATAACTTTTTAATTCCAGATTTTAATATCGAAACTTAATGCTATGTTACTTAAACTTAACTAGTAAATGTTCTTTTTTATGGTTGAACATGGCTGAATGTTGTGACTTGACGTGTCTTTAAGGTCTTGTCTTTTATGCTAGATACGATTTGACCCGAGAGGACCGTGTCACACAACTTTGAATATTAGCCTAGAGAACATTGGGCTGCTCATTTGTTTAATTATATTAAATGGTCAAGCGACTGTATTGCACAGGTGATATAAATTGATTATTTTTATGATTTGTTCTTTGAGTATGCTCAGATAAGTTAAATTCCTCTTAATTTATATCTATTTAGAAAGTAGATTTCTTTGTACATTTGACTGCCTTGTCATTCAAAATAACTTGATTTTAATGCAGTATTCTAGTACAAGTATCATTTATTAATATAACAAAACTCATTATTTCTGTTTCAGTCCTACTATTCGTCTGAAGGCTCGTTTAGGACAAACACCTTCACCTAGTCCGGAGACGGCTCCAGTTTCACAAAATCACGCCCAGAATGTGTATTCAACCAAGTCGTCGCATACAGTCACATCTCGTCCACCTTCGGCAGCTCGAGCAAAGACTTTAGTGGGTAAAGGAAACAGGGCCCCAGTTGTGAAAAAGAAGGAGAGTTCTGATGAAAGCAGTGATAGTGATACAGATAGCAGTGATGATACGATTTGAGGATATGTTTACCTCATATCAATCAGTCTATGCCCTCTGATTTTTCTGCATTTATTTTTCACCCACACGAATTTCCAATGTTTGGTTTTCTATCGGGTCCGTTGTTCTTTACATTTTTTTAATATTTGAGATTTAACTCTGTCATTTTTCAAAGGGTCAGTTTTCATTATGAAGACTTCATTTAACCAAACTCAATCTTTTCAGAGGTTGTATAGAATGAGGATATTTTTATTCCTCAAAATTGTGTTTAGTTTTTCTATTAATTTATTATGATATGTAGAATAAATGTTAATAAAGAATGCTGATATTGATGTTGTCGTCATAAAATTAAATATGTATGTATAGTTTAATTTGTTTTATTGTTTGAATTCTCGAGTAGACCTTGCATGGGTAAACCATTTGAACTCATACAAATAGTATTTGTATTTAAACAAAACTGTTATTATAGAAATAAGAAGATGTGGTATTCTGTTTTTAAATGAATAACTAAGATCCATTGAGTCGTTTATTGGCAATCGCCATCATGCAGTCAGGAGTGTTAAAGAACATCTATTGTTTGACCTGGTAGTCAAATGTGTTTTGTTAACATATACGTTTTAAATATTTTTGGTCTCTTGCAAAATGTTGTATGTGCTGTAATTAGACTTCTCTATCAAGAATTTGTTTTGCATGCAGACGTCAGTATACAATTGAGGTTTTTATCCAACATCTTCATAAATTTGAATGTTGTTTTCAATCAAGACTTGTTTATATATGTGTATAGGTCACTGTACGGCATTCAACAATGAACAACACGTAAAATAAAGAAACTACCAGACTCCAAGGAAAATTCAAAGTCCCCTTATAAAAGACAAAATCAAAAGCTCAAACACTTCAAACGAATGGACAACAACTGCCATATTCCTAACTTTGTACAGACATTTCCTTATGTAGAGAGTGGTAGATTAAACCTAGTTTTATAGCTAGGTTTCCCATACCGCATAGTCGGCTATAAAAGGCCCCGGATTGATAAATGTAGAAACGAGAAATCTAACGGCCTGATTTATGTTCAAAATAATGAACTAAAAACAAATGTTAAACAGCAACTAACGACAACCAATGACTTGCAGGCTCCTGATTTGGGACAGGAAAAATACATAATATGGCGGAATTTAACTAGTTTGAAGGCACCATCCATCCATAATCAGTGAATTATATTGCTTGGTGCCGTACCAGTTCGATTAAACTTAGCGTATTGTTTAGGAGCACATGAAATCACCCCGGTTTTGGTGGGTTTGTATTAAATCAGTCTAGTTTTCAATGTTGTGTTTTGTAAGCTGCTGTTTGTCTTTTGGGCGTTTATCTGGGTTTTTTTCTTCTTACTTTCTTACAAGGCATCGTCTTCATGGAAAACGTACAATATATATAAAAAGATATGTGGTGTGAGTGCCAATGAGACAACTCTCCAGCCAAGTCGCATTTGGATCACACCGAACAACAAGCTATAAAGGGACCCTAAATGACTAGTGTAAAACCATTCAAACCGGAAAACAACCGGTTAATCTATATAAAAAAAAACGAGTAACGAGAAATAGTTATCAAAGGTACCAGGCTTATAATTAAAATACGCTGGACGCGCGTTTCGTCTGCGTAAGACTTATCAGTGACGCTCAGATCTAAATATTAAGAAAGCCAAACAAATTAAAAGTTGAAGAGCATTTATGACCCAAAATTTCAAAAAGTTGTGTCTAATACGGCTAAGATGATCTATGCCTGAGATAGTATTTCGAATAATTCATACTTTGTCAAACAGTAAATTTATTAAAATGACCATATAATTGATATTCATGTCAACACCGAAGTGCTGACTACTGGGCTGGTGATACCCTCGTGGACGAAACGCCCACCAGCAGTGGCATCGATCCAGTGGTGTAAATAGACACGTATGAACCACACCAACAAACGAAAACTACTGAACATCAGATTCCTGACTTCGGACAGGTACATACAAATGTACTGTGGGTTTAAACGTTGTAATAGGTATCAACCTTCACCCTTATTTGAAACAATAGTGTAACATCACACCATAGAAAGACACAATATTAAATATCGGCTGAAATGGCTTAACTCAATCAAAAGTCATATTAACACAAGTGAACATACACCGAACGAATACATTTGATCTATGATACAAGTAAATACAAAATCGGTAAAATAAAGGTAACAATAGTACGATTTGAGAGTACTCACAGTTACTGAAACATAATTGAAAGGACCATTAGAAGCATGTATTTTATCTTAAACCTCTAAAGAATTTTTAACACTCAAAAATAATTTATACCATTATTTGCACATATGAGCTTTATTACAAAAGTTAATAACAAGTTCTTTGGTAGTAGTAAGGGATGTAGTTAGACGCATTCATAGATATATAAGTAGTAGAACACTTACTAGATGCAGAGATGAAACGGAGTTGAAATTATTTTTTTTTGGTGCTATTTAGGTAACCAGTACATAGAAGGGACTTCAAGCTGGATAGTGGCAGTAATATGCTTGTTTATTATTTGACTCTCTGTGGAGTGTACGGACCTGAATTGAAAAGTTATATTATCCCGATTGTATCTGTTCTCTTTTGCTACTCGTTCATATATTTTTCTATGGAACGCCATGACTGCCTTATGTTGATGATCGGCATAATATGCAGTGGTCACAACATTATATGCAGTGCTCACACCATTATATGCAGTTGTCACACCATTATATTCAGTGCTCACAACATTATATGCAGTGCTCTCAACATTATATGCAGTGCTCACAACATTATATGAAGTGCTCACCCGTAGCTTCGACGCAGGAAAACTTATTTTTGCTTTTGATTGATTGCAATTGATTAGTGTCAGTTAAAGCCACTTTCAACACAAGTTACAAATTTGATGCGTCCCATGCACGCGCTTTTCTTGGATTACTTTCAGCATGCAGGAATGCTTGAAGCCAAGACAAAAACCGAAACAATTGAAGAGCCATATAATCAAAAGGATCTACAAAATATAGCCGCAAATTTATAAACGGACAATTGTACAAGACTTGTTAAACAAATATATCATAGTTCGATGTTATTTTTGTTAGCTCACACCGTAAGCGTAGAATTCAACCTTCATTACAGCTAAACATGAAATCGTTCTGGGTTATATTCCTCCTCATGAACGGCATTGAAAGCAACCCAGGCCTAGTATCTAAATATCCATGCGAGTCCTGCAAGAATGAGGTCGAAGACTTTGACCAACAAGCTTTGGCATGTAGTATTTGTGACCAATGGTCTCACAAAAAGTTATCAAAGGTACCAGGATTATAAATCATGCATAGGTATGAGTTCATCGTTGTTTGACGACCTTGCAAATAGCTCCGACTCATGACACTGTCCAACCTGTGGAAACATCAATCAATCAACAATTTTGTATGAAATTTCCGACATGGGAACAGACAGCATTGGTAGTACTTATTCATCCGTCACGAGCACCACCACTGACGACAGCTATTCTGGTAAAGAGAGCACCAAAGATGTATCGTCTAACTTGGACCTCTCTATAAACAGTTCTTTCTCTTTAATCGGAAGGCTACAGTTGCATCATCTCCTAAACAACCAGCTGCTAAACACCGGCATACAAGAACTGGACAAA
Organism: Mytilus edulis; assembly: GCF_963676685.1. Taxonomy (NCBI): domain Eukaryota; kingdom Metazoa; phylum Mollusca; class Bivalvia; order Mytilida; family Mytilidae; genus Mytilus; species Mytilus edulis. The sequence continues at coordinate 78,678,150 of NC_092350.1, read as the reverse complement.
GAAGAAATCTGCGCATGTTGACAATTAATTGCCAAAGCATAAGAAATAAAAAGCACAATATTGAGGTATTAATAGAATCAACATCTCCTGATATAAAAATCGGAACAGAAACATGGCTCCACTCAGATATCCAGTCATCAGAATTTATGAATCCATCATTAGGCTTCAGTGTTTACAGGAACGACAGGAAATCAGATGCGCATGGGTGTGTGCTGATAGCTGTAAAGCAGAACTTGGAATTTACCAACATCATACAAAGTAAGTCAGTTGAACTTATCTCTGGTACTTTAGAACTACCAAATGGAAAGAAAATGGTCATTGCAGCATACTCCAGACCACCAAACAGAACTGATGACAACTATATCACTGATACATACAATGAGTTGGCGAAACTTAAACAACAACACAAGAAAGCCATTTTCATCTTATCGGGAGACTTCAACATCCCAGACATCTGCTGGAAAATCAACACCATAGCTGGTCGTTAATATTCACTGAAAGTCAATCAACCATATTTAGACCTATCATATGATTTAGGAATAGAACAGATTGTGGATTTCCCTACTCGACAAGACAATTTTCTTGATCTTCTTTTTACTAGTCACCCAGCATTTAAACTACGTTGTAAACAACTACCACCACTTGGTGACAAAACAGACCATGACATAGTCCTTTATGATAGAACCCACCAAGTCTCAAGGAAAAAAACACAACGTAGGAAAATTCATCTTTGGAAAAGATCGATGAAACAGCACTAAGATCTGCAACTACAGAATTCGCTACACAATTCAGTTGCTCTGAATTCCAAAATCTAGATCAGATGTGGCAAGCATTTAAGGAAGGAGTTACATCACTTATTGACACTCATATTCCATCCAAGATGTCATCATCAAAACACACATACCCATGGGTTAACACCCAGACTCGCCGCTTGAGTAGAAGGAAAGCAAGAGCTTACAGGAGAGCAAACACCACCAAAAACTTGAAGGATTGCATGGGCACGTTATAAAAAACTAAAAGCAGAAACACAGAGATTAATGAGAACAGCACAGCGTGAATTTATAAAAACAACAGTTAACGATGACATCAAAACAAACCCAAAAACGCTTTTGGTCCTATGTAAAGAGTAAGAAGCAAGAACCAGCTGGAATATCACCTCTTTTGAATAAAAATGTTTTTTTTACACAGCGACAGTCATTCCAAGGCTGAAATCCTGAACCACCAATTTCAATCTGTGTACACAGAAGTGGACTTAACCACTATGCCTGGTAAAGGCCCAAGCCCATATGAAAGCATGAATGACATCTGGATCAATGAAATTGGCATCATCAAGCTATTGAAAGGACTTAATCAATACAAAGCGTCTGGACCAGACCAAATACCAACCCGGTTCCTGAAAACATGTGCAGCTGAGATCTCGCCAGCACTCACTCTACTATTCCAGTATTCCATCAACTCAGAGACTGTTCCATCAGACTGGAGAGAAGCTCTTTATTACACCGCTTTTTAAGAAAGGAGAGTGCAATGTTCCATCAAATTACCGACCAGTGTCCCTCACATCAGTTGTCAGCAAAGTTCTTGAACATGTCGTTCATTCAACCATCATGACACATGTAGATAATTTCAAGATTCTGACAGATTGCCAACATGGAATCCGCTCCAAAAGATCATGCGAATTACAGTTGATATCAACGTTCCAAGGAATAGCAGAAAAACTGAAAACAGGGAGAGATCAGGTTGATATAATACTACTGGATTTTGCCAAGGCTTTCGACAAAGTGCCACACCAAAGGCTATTGTACAAGCTAGGAATTTATGGGATTAGAGGAAACACCCCAAAATGGCCCGATTTCATATTTTTGTCATCTCGAACACAAATAGTGATAGTAGAAGGCTCTACCTCAGAGAAGCTAGATGTTCTTTCTGGAGTTCCTCAAGGCACTATCATAGGTCCACTCTTGTTCCTGGTATACATTAACGACCTGCCTGATACAGTTTCATCTTCTGCAGTTCGCCTTTTTGCCGACGACAGCTTGTTATATAAGCACATCAGGAATCAAGCAGATGCAAATAAACTTCATCAAGACCTGGCTGCCCTAGAGCAATGGGAACATGTATGGCAGATGAGCTTTCACCCTGCTAAATGCACAGTCATCAGAATAGTCACCAACCGAAAAAAAAACATCTTGGAGACACAGTGCCACCTACATGGACTCCAACTCGAAGTTGTGGACAGCAGCAAATATCTTGGTGTTACTCTTAACGAATGCACGCAGAGATTATAACAGCAGCCAAAGCATCAAGAACTCTAGGATTATTGCTCCGCAACTTCACGGACTGTAACAAAACAGTCCGAGAAACAACATACAGATCCATGGTCCTACCATCATTGGAGTATGCGTCCACTGTATAGGACCCATACAAAGTGGAAGACATAAACCGACTCGACAAAGTGCAAAGAAGGGGAGCCCGTTATGTCTGTAATAACTACAGAGATAAAGACCCTGGATGTGGTCTGTGTCACCAACATGATTTAGCTTAGTTTAAACAATATTTATTCAAAAAAAGTGCATGAAATATAATAATACAATATAAATACAGGGATTCGGAAACAAGAAAAACTTATATAAATCCGTCTCCCTTAGCTTGTCAAATGGGAATCATTACAAGATCGACGTAAGGACCATCGCATATTGATCATGTACAAGGCCATCAATGGCATGATTTCTGACAGTATCATCAACAAAAGTTACAACAGAACCAGAGGGGCAAACAAATGACAGTGTCTGCCCGTACCCGCATGTGGGTACGAATAGTCAAATTGACATTCGTAGGCTACGCGTACCCACATCCGGTTTTATAATAAAATGCAATCAAATCGGGAATTAAACGTGAAATATATACATTAATTATCGATAATATGGGGATTTCGAGTAGAACGAGTGAAGGGTATGACAAATAATATTTTCGAATTGTATTTATAAGTTAATAATATCAGAGACGTCTCTGATAATATATAATAAACCTTGCAAATTAAATGCACATGTACTGATTGAAAATGAAATATACAGTCCCTGTAAACTATAGTCCTATAATCTGATAATATATAATTTCCGAATTTTAAGTTGCTTCCACGCCTCAGAGGCAAAATATTTTTTGATGCGCTGAAGGTTTAAATTACATTTTTGTCAAACATTTTGTTAACTATTAACGAAGCTTTCATAGAAGATTATTGGCATATGATCGGCCTTTGTTTTTCAGAAATAATGTATAGGCCTTCATTTTTCCTGTCGAACTTGTTTAGAATTTTTTGCCTCCGTGAATGACAGGAAAAAAATATTCTGTAAAACTTGATTTCCTCTTTATTTTTTGTTTTTCCAGTTCATCTTTTCTCTGCAGCTGCAATTGACTCCGAGTTTGTTTTTATATACAATTGTATAAAATCAATCGACTGATACTTTTGAACACATTGTTCCAATTAATGATAACTTTGAAATGTCTGCCCCACTTGTATATCACTCTTTTCCCATTTTAAGAATATTTATTAACCGGGAAAAACTGTTGATCACTTACATATATATAAATGTTTACAAAACTTCTTAAGTAGTTGATCAATTTTATTCACTAATTGCGATAATTTCTGTATATATTTTACGTTTAATTCCCGATCCGATGGCAATTTATTATAAATTCGGATGTGGGTACGCGTAGCCTACGAACGGCAATTTTGCTATTCGTACCCGCATGCGGGTACGCGCAGACACTGCCCAAACAGATTGAGGCAGATCTACACCAAAACAGAAGTGTACAGACAATCCTTCTTTCCTCGCACTAACCAGCTGCCAACAACTTCAAGCAGTGGCGTAGCTTCCATTGAGGCAATGAGGCAACTGCCTCACTAGTTTTTTTTGGCAAAAAAAAAAAAAATATGAAATATTTTCATGTACTTGACACTTAGTTTTATTTCAAATAAGAAAATACTAGATCATCGTCTTTTTCTGTGAAGCTTTTTTATGGAAACATACATTGTCGCCCGTCAATGGTATTATAAATTTGTAAAAAGTTGTTAACGATCCAAAATTGGAAATCATGGACAAATATCTTATTAAAAAAAGAAAGACAGTCACTGCAGAATCCACGGATAATATGGATCCGGGTATATTAATATATAATAGTTCTTTAGTATCATGACAGCATTATATCCGATTTATTGTGTATAGATCTTTAAATTGTGTATGAAACAGGCGCGGATTCAGATGGAAGAAAAAATGGGGGAGGGTCGGACCCGGCATACGCCCCCTAAACATGCACTTTTTTTAGCATATACTTGTCATTGTTTCGCCCCCTAGTATTTAAACCTGGATCCACCCTGTGACATACTAATGTGTGTTCCCAATTAAAAAAAAGAGAAAGTCCGCGGTCGGAGACATATCGGTAGAAATATTTACACATCCTTTTTGTTTTTAAAGTCGGTAACTACATGTACAAATAGCATAAGCTCTGTAGGGCTATTTTAAACCGACACACAATCATGAGACAAATATACAAACAGTACAATATTAAAAATTAATAACATGTATGTCTGTCTGTCTGTCCGTCCGTCCTTTATAACACTTTGATAAGCAATATTTCATTTTCTTACGGAAAGACGGTCGTATCGGGCGTTCATGATGAGCAACAAAAAAATTGTCAACGATTAACTTGCATGAACTTATTTTACAATCTGACTTTTTTTTTGCAGTTATATCCAAAACCCATGAAGAAGCTTCATGTAGCGACTCTCAAGATTCTGAAACAAACCCAAATACAAAAACACAAACACAAACACAGTCTCTTGATCCAGTTGGTTTTATAGGAAAATCTTTAAATGATACACTTAAAAGTACAATTCTTGGTTCAAAATGGACACCAGAAAAAGGAAAATATTCATTTCCTCTTACACACGGTAGAAGATATAATGTAGCCTGGGAAGATAAATTCAATTCGCTAAGGTATTCTCCTTCTACAGATTCTGCTTTCTGTGCTCCCTGCATAGTGTTTGGTGAATGTAAGTCTTCTGGTGGCTATTCAGACAAATTTTCCTCGTCTGGAATGAAAGACTGGAAAAATGCTGTCGGGGCTAAAAGAGGAACTTTTTTGATACATCAAGAATCTAGTGGCCACAAGGACGCTTTGCTCAAATCGTCGAACTTTCTACAAATCATTGGGGGAGGGGAAAAAACATCAAGTGTAGTATTTCTAAGGCTTACGAAGATAATATTAAGAAAAATCAACAGATAATTCTCAATATTATCGACGTTATCGTAGTCATGGGTCAACGTAACATACCACTTCGAGGTCATATTAAATTGGGATAAAGACGCTAAACGTGAAGATGGGAATTTTGATTTTTTCGTCCATTGGAAAGCCGAAGACAAACCCGTCCTTAAACAACATTTAGCTACAGCAGCATACAGCGATATGGCGATATGGCATTAGGTTGTAATCACAAATTATACATTTAAATCCAGGAAAACGCGTTTCAGGCCCTCAAACACCCCTAAAAAAAATTTGAATGAGATATAACGAGTCCAGAACCAATCCTATATATACCAATACATATTCTTAGTATTTGACTTTATTTCATAATCTATTTTGTTCAATTCAATATTTTATCATAAATATTTGTTGTTTTTTAAGGTGTTTCGGTTAAGGTTTAACTACCAAGGCTTTTCCTCATCAGGTATCCCAAGCCTCTAACTAATAAAATAATCAGTTTCAAAGTAAAGTTCAAAGCATCCATACGCATAGAATTTAAAAATTCTGCATACCGGGATACGACACCTGGTAACTTTGTATTGATGTATTGTATTCTAAATTAAATCAGTTTATGATTTGATATAACTATTGTCTTTTATGTTGTGATTTGCTCATAGCATATACTGTTGTTCAGGAAATTCAGTGTTTGTTTAATATATAGATTTTTATCCAGAACAACAGTAGAAGAATTTTTGTCAGCTTTCTTAATAATTATATTATTATTTGAACGTAAGGTTTTGAGTGCCGCTCTCTCATGTTTAGAAAGATTATTTCTAACTTTGTTTATTTTAAGTCTGCATATTTCCATCTTTGTGGCAAATAGATAATTTTCTATTGTGTTGTTTGCTAAAGAGGGTTTAAATCCCGATTTGATTCTAAAAGGATGATTGGTGTCCGCATTAGTTTTATCACTAAAGTGATATTTGCATCGCATTTTTCTACCTAGTTCGTCAAAATCTCGTAAGAGATTTTGTTTAATGTATTTTACATCTGGACTGGGAATAAATTTTAATCCCTTTGCAAGAACTAATATTTCATAGTTTGTGAGATTCTCACGTGAAAACACTTCTATATAGTTTAAAGCTTTTTTTACATTTTCATGAAAGTGTTTTGTGCGTTTAAGATGGCCTTTGTTATTATTATGTATACGGAGTTTACTTTTGTATTTTATTAATCGTTTTTTCTTATCCCTTTTTCTGAGAGATCTTATTCTATTATTCATAGTAATTTATTTGTATAAAATTTTTTTGTGACAAAACAATTTTGTTTGTTTGTATAATTATTTCAACTCTAATTGAGAGATGAAATGAATATATATGAAATTCAACTCTATTTGAGAGATGAAATGTATTTTATTAATTCTACTCTATTTGAGAGATGAATTGATTTGTATTTTGTTTAAATCTATTTCAAAAATTATACATTGTATATGTAAACTCTGTTGAAGTGTTTGTTCACTTCTGCGGCAATCAATGTGTACTGCAAATATACACCAAGAATTACCACGTGCATACATTAGTCTAAGACTTAGATTCTGATTGGATATTCCAATGTTCCCACGTCACTCGTAACAAGCAACAAAGTTCGTCATTTGTATTCTCAATCTGATTGGTTGTTCCGTAATTAGTGTAGATCAGTTACTACGTCATCGAGCCATCTAACTCTGGTCATATGTGTGTATTTTATTAGATAATGATTTAACACTTAATTGTTATTAAACTAGTAAGATAAAATATAATGCTAATTAAATTCCTTTATATAAATAAGTAATGCTTTAGACAATACTATTAAATTACGATATTAATATTATCATTCTAAAAATAAATAGAGGTAATTGTGAGACAGATATAATCTATTCATGTAAAGATAAGGGTTGTTGATGAAATTGCACTGTTTGCCCTTGCGTAGTCATGTGTATAATTTATTGATAACAATCCTGCTACGTGTGTATGATACCTGTAAAGTAATGTGATTTTTTTTGAAGATGTTAATACTTAGATTGTAACTTTCAATGCCCCTGCCCCATTATTGGGGTTGGTCTAACTATTTTGAATTGAAGTAATGAAGATCGATATAGTTATAAACAATACTATACATTTGTTACAATGTTCAGGTGGTCTGTCCCTACAGATAATCAAATTCGATGCGCTTCGTATTATTTTGTATGAAGTAAAGGTGTGATGCTATTAGAAACTGAATAATAGTTACCCATGTCGAATGTAAGTTTCCTGTGATAATGGTTGTAAGAATGATAAATTTGGATGTAAATTGTCTGTACGTAATGAATTTGAAGATTATATATTCCGAAACAAATTCCACAGACTTTAATAATGGCATATTTGTAAATACCTTGTTATACAATAATAGCATTTATTAATGCATTTATTTCTTATAATGTTTTAAGAAATATGTACTAAATACATATATGGAGATTACGCATGTCCAGAGACAAGATAATACGAAGGTTTGGAACAACGTGATTGAGGCGGAGGCCTCGTATAAACTTGAATGAGATATAACGAGTCCAGAACCAATCCTATATATACCAATACATATTCTTAGTATTTGACTTTATTTCATAATCTATTTTGTTCAATTCAATATTTTATCATAAATATTTGTTGTTTTTTAAGGTGTTTCGGTTAAGGTTTAACTACCAAGGCTTTTCCTCATCAGGTATCCCAAGCCTCTAACTAATAAAATAATCAGTTTCAAAGTAAAGTTCAAAGCATCCATACGCATAGAATTTAAAAATTCTGCATACCGGGATACTTGAATGAGATATAACGAGTCCAGAACCAATCCTATATATACCAATACATATTCTTAGTATTTGACTTTATTTCATAATCTATTTTGTTCAATTCAATATTTTATCATAAATATTTGTTGTTTTTTAAGGTGTTTCGGTTAAGGTTTAACTACCAAGGCTTTTCCTCATCAGGTATCCCAAGCCTCTAACTAATAAAATAATCAGTTTCAAAGTAAAGTTCAAAGCATCCATACGCATAGAATTTAAAAATTCTGCATACCGGGATACGACACCTGGTAACTTTGTATTGATGTATTGTATTCTAAATTAAATCAGTTTATGATTTGATATAACTATTGTCTTTTATGTTGTGATTTGCTCATAGCATATACTGTTGTTCAGGAAATTCAGTGTTTGTTTAATATATAGATTTTTATCCAGAACAACAGTAGAAGAATTTTTGTCAGCTTTCTTAATAATTATATTATTATTTGAACGTAAGGTTTTGAGTGCCGCTCTCTCATGTTTAGAAAGATTATTTCTAACTTTGTTTATTTTAAGTCTGCATATTTCCATCTTTGTGGCAAATAGATAATTTTCTATTGTGTTGTTTGCTAAAGAGGGTTTAAATCCCGATTTGATTCTAAAAGGATGATTGGTGTCCGCATTAGTTTTATCACTAAAGTGATATTTGCATCGCATTTTTCTACCTAGTTCGTCAAAATCTCGTAAGAGATTTTGTTTAATGTATTTTACATCTGGACTGGGAATAAATTTTAATCCCTTTGCAAGAACTAATATTTCATAGTTTGTGAGATTCTCACGTGAAAACACTTCTATATAGTTTAAAGCTTTTTTTACATTTTCATGAAAGTGTTTTGTGCGTTTAAGATGGCCTTTGTTATTATTATGTATACGGAGTTTACTTTTGTATTTTATTAATCGTTTTTTCTTATCCCTTTTTCTGAGAGATCTTATTCTATTATTCATAGTAATTTATTTGTATAAAATTTTTTTGTGACAAAACAATTTTGTTTGTTTGTATAATTATTTCAACTCTAATTGAGAGATGAAATGAATATATATGAAATTCAACTCTATTTGAGAGATGAAATGTATTTTATTAATTCTACTCTATTTGAGAGATGAATTGATTTGTATTTTGTTTAAATCTATTTCAAAAATTATACATTGTATATGTAAACTCTGTTGAAGTGTTTGTTCACTTCTGCGGCAATCAATGTGTACTGCAAATATACACCAAGAATTACCACGTGCATACATTAGTCTAAGACTTAGATTCTGATTGGATATTCCAATGTTCCCACGTCACTCGTAACAAGCAACAAAGTTCGTCATTTGTATTCTCAATCTGATTGGTTGTTCCGTAATTAGTGTAGATCAGTTACTACGTCATCGAGCCATCTAACTCTGGTCATATGTGTGTATTTTATTAGATAATGATTTAACACTTAATTGTTATTAAACTAGTAAGATAAAATATAATGCTAATTAAATTCCTTTATATAAATAAGTAATGCTTTAGACAATACTATTAAATTACGATATTAATATTATCATTCTAAAAATAAATAGAGGTAATTGTGAGACAGATATAATCTATTCATGTAAAGATAAGGGTTGTTGATGAAATTGCACTGTTTGCCCTTGCGTAGTCATGTGTATAATTTATTGATAACAATCCTGCTACGTGTGTATGATACCTGTAAAGTAATGTGATTTTTTTTGAAGATGTTAATACTTAGATTGTAACTTTCAATGCCCCTGCCCCATTATTGGGGTTGGTCTAACTATTTTGAATTGAAGTAATGAAGATCGATATAGTTATAAACAATACTATACATTTGTTACAATGTTCAGGTGGTCTGTCCCTACAGATAATCAAATTCGATGCGCTTCGTATTATTTTGTATGAAGTAAAGGTGTGATGCTATTAGAAACTGAATAATAGTTACCCATGTCGAATGTAAGTTTCCTGTGATAATGGTTGTAAGAATGATAAATTTGGATGTAAATTGTCTGTACGTAATGAATTTGAAGATTATATATTCCGAAACAAATTCCACAGACTTTAATAATGGCATATTTGTAAATACCTTGTTATACAATAATAGCATTTATTAATGCATTTATTTCTTATAATGTTTTAAGAAATATGTACTAAATACATATATGGAGATTACGCATGTCCAGAGACAAGATAATACGAAGGTTTGGAACAACGTGATTGAGGCGGAGGCCTCGTATAAACTTGAATGAGATATAACGAGTCCAGAACCAATCCTATATATACCAATACATATTCTTAGTATTTGACTTTATTTCATAATCTATTTTGTTCAATTCAATATTTTATCATAAATATTTGTTGTCTTTTTAAGGTGTTTCGGTTAAGGTTTAACTACCAAGGCTTTTCCTCATCAGGTATCCCAAGCCTCTAACTAATAAAATAATCAGTTTCAAAGTAAAGTTCAAAGCATCCATACGCATAGAATTTAAAAATTCTGCATACCGGGATACTTGAATGAGATATAACGAGTCCAGAACCAATCCTATATATACCAATACATATTCTTAGTATTTGACTTTATTTCATAATCTATTTTGTTCAATTCAATATTTTATCATAAATATTTGTTGTTTTTTAAGGTGTTTCGGTTAAGGTTTAACTACCAAGGCTTTTCCTCATCAGGTATCCCAAGCCTCTAACTAATAAAATAATCAGTTTCAAAGTAAAGTTCAAAGCATCCATACGCATAGAATTTAAAAATTCTGCATACCGGGATACTTGAATGAGATATAACGAGTCCAGAACCAATCCTATATACCAATACATATTCTTAGTATTTGACTTTATTTCATAATCTATTTTGTTCAATTCAATATTTTATCATAAATATTTGTTGTTTTTTAAGGTGTTTCGGTTAAGGTTTAACTACCAAGGCTTTTCCTCATCAGGTATCCCAAGCCTCTAACTAATAAAATAATCAGTTTCAAAGTAAAGTTCAAAGCATCCATACGCATAGAATTTAAAAATTCTGCATACCGGGATACGACACCTGGTAACTTTGTATTGATGTATTGTATTCTAAATTAAATCAGTTTATGATTTGATATAACTATTGTCTTTTATGTTGTGATTTGCTCATAGCATATACTGTTGTTCCGGAAATTCAGTGTTTGTTTAATATATAGATTTTTATCCAGAACAACAGTAGAAGAATTTTTGTCAGCTTTCTTAATAATTATATTATTATTTGAACGTAAGGTTTTGAGTGCCGCTCTCTCATGTTTAGAAAGATGATATGGCATTAGGTTGTAATCACAAATTATACATTTAAATCCAGGAAAACGCGTTTCAGGCCCTCAAACACCCCTAAAAAAAATTTCGCCTCGCTCCGCTCGGCTCAAATTTAGTCGTCTACGACGTCTGACCAATATTGGAAGATGATGATGATGTTGAAGGCTCGACAAAAACTCCTTAACAGCTTATGGGGTCAATTGACTACTTTGATCATCAGACTTATTTGTAGATGTTACTTTACTGAACATTTTTACTAGTTTATCTATATAATAATATTCAAGATCATAACCAAAACTGCAAAATTTCCTTTAAATTATCAATTTAGGAGCAATAATCCAAAAATTTGTTGTCTGATTCGGCTGAAAATTTCAGGGGAGGTAGTTCTTGACCAAAAGAACACTTTTACTCGTCCGATTTACTCTTAATACATTAGTTTTGAGATGTAAGCCATGCATACACAACTTCAATTAACCTCTATGTTCTAGTTTTAGCTAGGGTAGCCATGTTTTTTTTTACGAAACTTAATAAAACACAATTTCAAACCCTAAGGTTAATTCAGCTTAAGTTTGGTTGAATTTTTTTCAGTAGTTTCAATCCTAAGTGATTGCAAAAGCCCACATAACTGTTATTAAAAGGTGAGATAAAAAAAATGGTAAAATTCATGATTCAAGAGCAATAAATTTTAGAAGTTTTCGACCAGTTTTGATGACAGACAACAGGTAGTTGTCATTATTCTAAATATTTCTGCTCTCAGATTTTCTCTATGGATAGAGGTTTTCAAAATAATAGACAAAACTTGCATTGTATCACTACCAGTATGTTCAATTTTTAGCCATGGGGGCCAAGTTGGTTGGCAAGCAATGTCATTGGACACATTTTTATACATGATACCCCAATGATGATTGTGGCCAAGTTTAGTTGTATTGATCCAAGTAATTATGGAGAAGATTTTGGTAAAAGGTAATGATGACGGACGCTGGACACCAAGTGAGGATTACAACTAACTTAGGCCTTTGGGTCAGGTGAGCCAAAAATCACATACATAGACTAGTTAACTAAAATAAGCACAAAATAGCAGAAGCATTATAAGTTAACTAAAAATTCGCTTTGCTAATAACAAAGTATAAAACTAAAACTAGAGGCTCTTAAGAGCCTGTGTCACTCACCTTGGTCTAAATAAAGGCAACAGTAGTATACCGCTGTTCAAAACTCATAAATCCAGGGACAAAAAACAAAATCGGGGTAACAAACTAAAACCGAGGGAAACGCATTAAATATAAGAGGAGAACGACATAACACCGAAACGTAACACACACAGAAACGGACCAAGCATCAGACAAAACACCACGAGAATAACAAATATAACAAGAAAACCAAATACATGAATTTGGGATAGACAAGTACCGTGCCACGTCTGATCTCAATATCTCAAAAATAAAATGCATATTCAACTCTCCAATATCGTAGATGAGAATAGAATTAATGACAAAAGTCTGGGTTATTTTATATCTGATATTGCTGATCATTGAAGTTTACTTAGTTTCTCTCTATCTTATTTAGCTTTGGCATCAAAAACAAAAGTTGTTAAAAAGAAATCCCAATTCAAGGGCAACAACTCCTACAAAGAGTATCTGTCTACTAATCATATCAGCAACATTTCACTTCTTAGTAGGTCTTGCCCTGCTATCATTTTTGATTATTTAACTTTTTATTCATCTTTTATAATTTTTATCACATAATACGAACACTAAATAGGTGAATAATTTGAGCATACTGTGGATTCATTTATTTCTGTGGGTACCAATTTTCATGGATTGTTTAAATCTTGCATCTTCAAGGATATTTGATTTTCGTGGTTTTGTCAAAGTCAACATACAACCAAATAGCAAATTTGTACATCATTGACCACTGAAATTCACAAAAATTGTTATCGCGCGAATAACAATGCATCCACATTATATCCAAACAATTTGTAAAGCCTCAAACATCTAAATTCAAAGCTAATGAAGGAGTCAGTGACACAAAATTGATCCATATTTTTCTCAGAACACCAGTAAATCCCATATTCTCCAATTTGAAAAACCCGGATTTGCATATTAAAAATAAACTTGAGAATGCAAATGGGGAATGTGTCAAAGAGACAACTACCCGACCATAGAGCAGACAACAGCCGAAGGCCACCAATGGGTCTTTAATGCAGCAAGAAACTCCCGCACCTTGTGGAGTCCTTCAGCAGGCCCCTAAACAAATACATATACTAGTTCAGTGATAATGATGTCATACTAAACTCCAAATCATACACAGGAAACTAAAATTAAAAATCATACAAGACTAACAAAGGCCAGAGGCTCCCGACTTGGGACAGGCGCAAAATGTGGCGGGGTTAAACATATTTTTTGAGATCTCAAACCTCCCCCTATAACATGATATCAATCACCAAATTATGGTCTACATGTTTCACTTTCTGTTGCACACAAGATTAAATCTGTTTTATATCAGTAGACCTGTTAGTGTAATCCAAATTAATATGTCAGGAAATTTTAGGGATTCAGCTTATATTTTGTCAAAGGGTTTCTGTTTAAATATGAATGACACAAGTTACTTATCCAACCTTATTATATTAAACCTTTTACAAATTATTCATTATAAGTGCTTTACAGCATTGTATATGATCTGTGCTGTTTTCTCCCAAAAATAATATGATATGAATATATTTGAGGTTCATATAGTCTTCAGGAAATACTGGATCCATTATTTCACTGCTGTGGTATGCAGACTGTTTTTTCTTCTTTCTTTTGGCCTAGGAGACCTTAATGTTTTGTTTTAAATTATAATGTATCTGCATTTTAATCTGTTTTATACGAATTTTTTTCTAAAACATTTATTCTATTGGAACTTTTTCTCAATCATCAATAGGATAATCACTAATGTTCATGATGTATTATAATTTATTGGTTAACAATAAAACAATTCATTAGTTACAATTTTAAAATTTGATAACTTTGTTACAATATGCAACTAATTCTGAATTCAATCTAAGAAAACAAGCATATCTAATGCATTCTCATTGCAGAATTTCATAAAAATTGCAGCCAAACAAGGGACATTACCACAAACTATCCTATATTAATATAAACTGTCTGTTTATCAGAAAAACTTTATCTAAGACACTTTGTCAATTATCTTCCGTACAATCGCTTTTCTTGGAATCATTGAAAATATGTTTATCACACTATATGACAGATAAATGAAAACCATGATCTTTTTGTGAGCTGAGATATTGAGGCAGCTGCTATCTTGGGAGAATAGGAAGGGACTTTCAAAATATCCCTACAACCAAGAACCATTTTTTATATAATTTGCATAATGGTAATGTACGGATACTAAAAAAAGACCCTTGACACACATTCAATGATTAGACTTCCCTTCCTACCCTACCACATACATTTAAATGGAATAACCCGTAGCAATGAAAGATCATAAAGTTATTATCTCAACAAAGTAACAATAGATTTTCTGTCAGCATTCTAATTTCACATATTATCAGCTTCCAAAAAACACAATTCTAGGACATGATAACCTATTGACTGTCAGTATATAATTGTATCCTTTTTTATTTCTTCCATTTACTTCAAATATATTCAGATCTAGTATGAACCAGCTACTTTAAGTGTTGATGATAATGAACTTCCAACAATCATTAAACTAGGACTCTCCATTACTTCTTTAAAAACTTCTAAAAATTGTGAAGCGTTTGTTTCATCAATAGCACGACTATCATAAGACACTGTGACTGTCATATTAGTCTGAGGTTGTCCATCTTGACCAGCTACAAGACGTGATGACCCAATGGCCATAATAGCAGTCTGTGGGGGATTAATAACTGCAGTAAATTCACTAATTCCAAACATTCCTAAATTTGAAATTCTGAAAAAAAGAAAGAAAAAAAGATGTCATTAATTCCATTGCAAAAATTTGTAATCTTGTAGTGAATCACAGAGGTGGATATTTGCAATAATATGTTACGTCTATTAAAACATGGATACAAATGGAAATTCTGCGGATAGGAACATTAGTGAAACTGTCCTCACAACCATGAGAATTGTCAACAAAAAGAAGATGACAGGAAGTGTAATGAATCCTAGAGGTGCTCCTACTCTCAGGAGAAGTATATCTCCTTAGCCGGAAGTGATATCTTCCAATTTGGAGTTTCTTATTCTAACCCATGGTCTATGTCGGATGTGTGTTACACAGCTCCTACAAGAAGTCTAGATAATATATAGAAGCCACGCTAATCTGACAGTTATTGTTGGTAAGTTATTAGCAAGCCCACACAAACACTTCAATCTAAATATAGAAAAAACTTAGGTACTGTAAATTCAGATATTATTGCGATGTTTTATTATTGCGAAAAAATGAGACAGGTTCAAAATCTCAAAGATATAAAATTACATCTAGATTTTTTTATATGATATAAATAGTATTTTAGTCTAAATGACAAAATCACAATAATAAATACACGCAAATAGGAATTTAAAGTAACTAATGCATACTTGTTATTGTCATTATAACAACACCTTGCAATGTAACTATATAAATAAAAAAAAAATATCTGTTTTGCCATGATGTTGTCAGTATGTATTTAAACTGACCATCCAACAGTTTATTTTCTAAATGACAAAATAAAAGCTTGTGTCTTGAAATCCTAAAATCTTTACTTAAAATCAAACTTACGTAAAAGTTCCACCCTGAAACTCATGCAGCTGTAGTTTTCCTTCTCTTGCTCTGACTGCTAAATCCTACAATAACAATGATTGGTCAATTATTGAAGATAATAACCTCAATTTAGTGTTAGATTTTCTATACAGAAAACATAATGCCCTCTTCTATAAATGTAGGTAGAATCTATGTTTTCTTGCAGGGTATTTAAGTCTTTTAAAGTACTACATTTCTTCTTGATGTGTTCATAGTCCAACACTATGAGTGCTTTGATTTCATTGATAGTGTTGAAAACCTCTTTTCTCTAATTTTTGTGCTATTTTCACATTTCCTGACCGGTGTGAGAAAAATATTTCTCCTCACTAGTGAAAAATCTGTTCTCGGCAAATGATTAGTTGAAATTTGATTATGACGTCTAAATGTTTTGTTTTCTTCTGAATTTTCCTATTGTGACGTCATGAAAAAAGGCGACCATGCCTGATGACGTCGCATATAAAGAACACAAGTTTCTGAAAATCTTTGAAAAAGAAGGATAAAGATCATTAGAGAAACAGATTCCGACACTATAACTCGTGTATTACGATATTTCTCCACTCTCGACAGTTAAATTTTAGTTATTTAAAGAGCTCGGCAAGCCTCACGCTTTAAATAATAAAATTTAACTGTCGAGAGTGGAGAAATATCGTAATACACTTGTTGCAGTGTAGGAATCTATTTATCTCCTGCATTTTCAACTCATAATATTTTTAAACTTGTGGAAATCCTAATCATTTTAAAATTTGCATAGTTTTCAAAGATTAATAAACACCAGAGCAAATGTATGCATTCTTAAGAGGTGTTTGTGCATAGTAAATTATCAAAATAAAAGTTATGAATGAACAATTATCTTTATTTATTAATCCTGAAACCGGTATTTGATATACCATCCAGTATTTGATATACCATCCAGTATTTGATATACCATCCAGTATTTGATATACCATCCAGTATTTGATATATCATCCAGTATTTGATATACCATCCAGTATTTGATATACCATCCAGAATTTGATATACCATCCAGTATTTGATATGCCATCCAGTATTTGATATACCATCCAGTATTTGATATACCATCCAGAATTTGATATACCATCCAGTATTTGATATACCATCCAGAATTTGATATACCATCCAGTATTTCAGTTACACTACTTGAAGAATTTTTTCCTAATTCTATTAACTTTTTGGAATATTTTCTTCCATATTTCACTGATCACTAGGCATTTACTATATCCACAGTATTCTGTTTACTTTCCCATGATATATCTCCCAATTAAACAGGTGCAGAGTCTTTATATAAGATCCAGAATTCTGTATTTTTAATTATTTTCAAAATCATTCAAAACAATTTTTCATTGAATCTTTACAATTTTTGGGGAAAATTTTATTTATATTTAGATTCACTGTAACACTTGATTTCACTTTTTTCACAGTATTCAGTTTTAATTTCATTTCCAATATATATGTCCAAATTGAACAATATTAGATCCAGACCCAAAACTAGTTTGACCATGCAATTGTCCCTAGTTAAGAATTTGTCAAGGTTGACTGTAGGAGCCAATTACTCCCTCAAATTTAGAATGTTTGTGAAAGTAGGCCTACTCGGACAAAAAATAGTGCATTTGATGTCATTGTTTACTTAAACTAACCAACAAATTGGCAGAAATGAAACGTCTGGTGAAAGAGAAATATATTAAGACCATTTTGAGCTAAAATTTACTTGTTTATGAGTTTGCATTCAAAATTGAGGATTAATGCACTCCATAGTATACTAATTTAAGATTTCCAGAAAACCAGGGGTTATTTTTAGTGGTACCTCTATTCGGAAGACCTTTTCTTTTTTAAATGATTTTAAACATCTATTGAAAATTGGCATGTAGAAAGTTGATACATGTACGATTCAGGATTTACCTGGTTTCTATAAAGTTAAACTTAAGGTAAAATATGTAGAAAGCTGTGAAAATTGTAAAATTTGGGTGAACAGATAGGCACTTTTAATTGGTGGTATGACACCTGTAGTCACTTCTTATTCTTTAAAGAAAACGTGATAAAGGCAGAACTTTGGTACTCTTGGATAATAGGTTAGACTCTAGCAATTTAGTTATTAAAGTATATATAGTACAAACAATTTCTATCATTGAGGTTAGATCTTAGACATCCTCCTAGATGTGTTGTTGAAAAGAAGATCAAAATAATTATAATTTTTTTTTTAAATATCTCGCATTGCACAAAAACAATGCACAAAATTTTAAATTAAAATGAAATCTAAAATTGGAGAATTCTATTGTTTTTCCAGGGGTCAAATAGTGTCTTCTTTCTGCTTAGTTTTAAGTCTTGTTACTCTGTTACCTTTATAGAACTAGATATTCTTTCTGCTTAGTTTTAAGTCTTGTTACTCTGTTACCTTTATAGAACTAGATATTCTTTCTGCTTAGTTTTAAGTCTTGTTACTCTGTTACCTTTATAGAACTAGATATTCTTTCTGCTTAGTTTTAAGTCTTGTTACTCTGTTACCTTTATAGAACTAGATATTCTTTCTGCTTAGTTTTAAGTCTTGTTACTCTGTTACCTTTATAGAACTAGATATTCTTTCTGCTTAGTTTTAAGTCTTGTTACTCTTGTTACCTTTATAGAACTAGATATTCTTTCTGCTTAGTTTTAAGTCTTGTTACTCTGTTACCTTTATAGAACTAGATATTTCATCCACTGCTAGATATGCTGCATTCTTTATAATTGGAGTGATGAGGCCCTGGTCAGTTGCCACAGCAACACTTATATCAACATTACTAGACATTTTCACTTCCTCTCCGTGCCAAACAGCATTCAGTGCTGGAACTCTCTGTAATTATAAGTTTGAAATGTTATTATTTATAAAAGGTTTGTAAGTACATGGCCATAAAATCAAAGAGTTGCATGCATTGACCCCTACCGGTTAAAAAGTAGATATACTGGAACAAAATGCTAACTAATCTATAACTTGTCATGGAGAAAACTATATAACAAATATCAAGTCAATATCTTCAAGCATTACGAAAACAAGAATGTGTCCAAAGAACATGGATGCCCCTCTCGCACTATCATTTTCTATGTTCAATGGACCGTGAAATTGGCATTAAAATTAGAAATATCATATCTTAGGGAACATGTGTACTAAGTTTCAAGTTGATTGGACTTCAACTTCATCAAAAAACTACTTTGACCAAAAACTTTAAACCGAAACTTGCATGATCATTTTCTATGTTCTGTGGACTGTATAATTGGAATCCAAAGTCTAACTTGGCTTTGAAATTAGATAGATCATATCATAAGGAACATGTGTACTAAGTTTCAAGTTGATTGAACTTCAACTTCATCAAAAACTACTTTGACCAAAAACTTTAACCTGAAGTGGGACAGACAAACAGATGGACTCACAGACCAGACAACATAATGCCCCTCTATTATTGTAGGTGGGGCAAAAAAAGTGTGGAAAACTGATTTTTGAGTGAATTTTCTAAGTTTAAGGACCATAACTCTGAACAAAATCATCATACCGGAACAAAATTTGAACTTGATCTGTAACTTGTCCCAATAAAACAATGTTCCAATTATCTTCAAGCAAGGACCAAAACTCTACACATAATTATCAGACTGGAACAACATCTCCACAAATAAGTGTGGAAACTGGATCTGCCAAACTGACAAATGGACAGAAAGACAGAAGAACAGAGTGAAAACCATAAGTTCCCTTTGACTTCATCAGTAGGGGACTAATAATTGAATCCACTGTAAATCAGAAAATTTACAGAATGGTCACAGTGCAAAATTCTATGAGTACCCTTTTTTGATAAGGACAAGGATAATATTGCTTTATGCACATACTCAGATAGTTTTCTACAACAGTTTCATCAACATCTACATGTATCTAACTATTTAGGAGGAGATGCATTTAAAAGAATATTAACTCATATTGCAATATTGAGGTAAGTAAATCAATTATCTCCCCTGTAACAAGTTAAACAATATGTGTATTCCTTTTTGCATAATGATATAACTGAATAGTGTTCTAAATATGTGTAATGTTTCAGTGGTATCAGTTGAGCAATTGCAGAGGAGCTACATTTTGATGGACTGATTGATAGACAACTGCTGACAAAATGTCTAGTTATTCTCTTTTTACCATAGTACTGGAGAAAAATGGGATGAATATGTTAGGTTCATTTAACACACATTAAAATTCAAAGTATCACTGTGGGCTTTTCCAAAATTAATTGTATAGGGTGGGGCTGGAAGGAAGGCACTTTTATTAAAATTTAATGGGTGGTGGTCATTTAAGAAAGATTGTTTGACATTTAAATGAAATATCCAATTTAAAATGTATGCATGGTGGGGTAAAAAAAGAAGTGTCTTCCTTCCACCCCCCCTAATTCATTTATTTTTGGAACAGCCCTGAACAGGAAGTGGTGTCTGACAGATCTGAAAATTGTTATTTATATAACAACTGGTCAAGCTGTCAAGCTGCTGACCAAATCTACAGTTCAACAGTGCCTGATAAAATTATGTTGACAAAAGGCTAACATTTAAACAATACACAGTGTCTTACCTGTAAAGCTATAGCTGATGCCTTTATTATAAAATCATTCATTGATACTTTAATGCCTTCACCTATAAATAATCATACTTATTACAAATTTTGTAAGTTTATACAGTAGAATCAATGAAGTGGTTTGTGAAAGAATTTGACCTAATCTATCATTTTAAAACAAACTTATAATTAGGTCTTTCCACATTTCCACAATTTTGCTGACGGTGCTTTGTGCTTTTATGACAAAATTATTTCACCAATTTGCTAGTTATATCCTCAGAATCTTAAAAATAATTTTGACCGAAGCAGTCCAGAGAGTTATTTCCCCTTTTGTATTTTAAATAAGAAAAATGCAAATGTAACTGGCTTACCAGAAGGGATAGAGACATAGTGTCTTTTGAATTGAGGGTCAAAGATAAAACTGACATTCTTCATTTTGAACTTTGCAGTAGATTAATATTTATAGGACATAAAGCTGTAGGAACTTTTGCATTTGATTAGTAGATATATGGGCTTGAAAATGTCAACCAGAAGTTACTTTTTTAAAACCGTAAGTAGCAATTTATCTTCCTTACCTAAGGCAAAATTATATGAAACTATATATTTTCAGAATCAGAATAAAGTAAGATATTATTTGACAAGATAACTTTGATTTAACCAGAAGTGGCTAATTATCTCCCTTAATTGATAAAAAAAAGTGCCTAAAACATTGTATTTTCAAAATCAGTGTGTGATAAGCTATCATTTAATAGATATAGGAAGATGTGGTGTGAGTGCCAATGAGACAACTCTCCATCCAAATAACAATTTTAAAAAAAGGAAACCATTATAGGTCAATGTACGGCCTTCAACACGGAGCCTTGGCTCACACCGCACAACAAGCTATAAAAAAGGGCCTGAAAATTACTAGTGTAAAACCATTCAATTGGGAAGACCAAGGTCTAATCTATATAAAAAAAAAAGAGAAACGAGAAACATGTATAAATTACATAACCAAACGACAACTACTGTACATCAGATTCCTGACTAAGGACAGGTGCAAACATTTGCAGCAGAATTAAACGTTTTAATGGATCCAAACCTTCTCCCTTTTTCTGAAACAATAGCATAACATCACACCATAGAAAAACACACGATAAAATATCAATTGGCAGGCTTAACTCAATCAAAAAACGTAAATTAATAGCCTATACATATTGTTTATCAAATTTTCATACCTTTAGTGAATTTGAGTGGAAAGACCATCAATTGTGTATAATTTATGAATGTTATTATGTTTTGGAACTGTTCATATTTTTTCTTACATTTACGAGTACAGATATAATTACTTCCCTGTTGAAAACTGTAGTTTCTTTTGAATAACATAAACAGGGTCTGTTCTGTGGGTCAAAAATGATTTATCTTAATTAATCTAAATTAATACTTTTTTCAATTAGGGCTCTACATTAAGGATGCGGAAGCGTTATATTAATTAAGTTTTTACTTTTTCTGTCAGATTGTCCGTCTAGAAATTTTGTATACCTGAAAATGAAAAAAGGATTGGTTGAAAAAACATATAATTTTGCCTTGTTGTACTTCATAAGAAGCTTAAGTTTTATTGAGAATATTGGCAAATCAATTCTGGATTATTTTTTTTAGTGTTTGTTAGGAAAACCTTTTTTTTTCTTTTTTTACTTAAAGCAAAATACACGAGAAGTATGGGCTTAGGAAGTTGATGGAATAATTAATACTAGGTAGATAGAAAAGTATGGGCTAAGGAAGTTGATGGAATAATTAATACTACGTAGATAGAAAAGTATGGGCTAAGGAAGTTGATGGAATAATTATAATACTAGGTAGATATGCAAACAATAAAGTTTTTTGTTTTAGGATTTAAATGAAAATTTACCAAAATTTACAATGTATGATTTTAACTTGCACACAAAACAATTATTAAAAAGAGTCTGGTTAATTTCTTTGATCTGGAATAATAGATGAAAATATTTTCTTTACATCCACTGACATCAATTTATTATCATTTCAGTAAGAATTATGCTCAAACTATTCCAGTGACTGTCTTGAGTTTGCAGTGATGTGTAAACTTTTGTTTGTGTTGATGGGATCAGCCTATGAGATAAAGAACATCAATTAAAGCCCTATTCCTTTATTTTGGGTCATGTTAAGGGCATATGATACAGTTACAGGGGAGGTAATGACTTTGCTAAGGTAAATTGGTATTTTCGCGACGTCAAACTATAACTTATCTGGAAAAGATTCAGTTTTCGAATGATTTTTATCATTCAAACTTATTTAACTTGAAAACGAGTTCATGGACCCATTTTTCTTAAAATGACATTTGGTTTGAATACGCGGGAAGATGATGTGTGCCAATTTTCATGAAAATGTAAATAGTGCAATTTTTTTAAATTTGATAAATATACAGCAAAAAATTATGTTTTTTTTCTGAATAAAAAATGTATACATTTTGAAGATACTTATAAAATACAGAAATTACAAATAACTTATCAAAAAACAATTTGTGTTTATCTTTCAAAACAAAAAGTTATGTCTTTCTTTCGATAGGGAAAATAAGGCGACAAATCCAAATTTTGGGCAAATATACAAATTTCAACCTTGTTTTACTCAAAAAGTAGCACATGAAGGTATATTTTTTATTACATATTTGATTTAATCAGGTAAAAAATAGTATATGGAAATTTTTATCAAAATGTAAATACATGATCAAAACTGTATCGTATGTCCTTCAGTGTATTTGTAGGTTAAAGTGCTGTACACCTTATTTCTTTTCCCTAATACTAATTCACTCATAGAATTACCTAATAACTGTTTCCTTAGATCAGAAACTGCTTTTATATTGCTCTCTATTGAAATATATGAATGTGGTATTGTCATCTGAAATATACAATTGTTAATTTAAATAATTTTAACCGGAATATATGCCAATGTCAATTAAGTAATGTTTAACAGGAATAAATTTCCATTTTCATAACTTAAGGTGGTACCCAACACCTTGACTAAAATTTATTTGGCTCGTTTAATTTTCATAAAATTTTGACAAAATATTTACTTTGACCCTTTGACAAAAATATAAAAATTTTAAAAAATTGAACCAACTAATTTATCAGAAAAATTACACTGGTTATATAGCAGTTTGACAAACACTAATTTTGATCATTGAGAAGCTTAATATTCCCTTAACAACACGACGTTATTAAAACGTTTAGCTGATTTTACAGAGTTATCTCCCTGTAGTGTTAGGTACCACCTTAAATGATTTCTTACAGGAATACAGAAGCTAAGATATATGTGGGGGAAAGTTCCATGTTCAGAAGGTATCATTATTAAAATTAAAATTATTGTCAAACAGAAAGGGAATGCCGGGCAAAATTGAAAACTGCTTACTGGTACACAGTACAATTAATTATAATAAATGTACAGATCAAATTGGATCATACAGATACTTGGTTATATGTGACAACAGTTTGGGAAAACTTAATATATGAAACCAATTACTTTACTTAATTTATATAGCCCATTACTTTACTTAATTTATATAGCCCATTACTTTACTTAATTTATATAGCCCATTACTTTAGATTCAGTGAGTCGCCTGGCTATTGTTCTTCTCATGTTAGTTAACGGAATATCTATAAACTCCTCCTCTTCTCCAGGAACAAACACAGTAGTAGTAGGCTGGCTCGTTTGGATAACTTCCTCTTTCGTAGGTGTATTTGAGACGGCCCCAAGATCTTGCTTGGACAAACTATTAGATTTAACATATTTCAGTATGTCCCTGAAATTAAGATATAGATCATATTTATAAATCTTATTTGAGATATTAAAGAAAAGCAAAGACCAATTAAATTACAAATAAACTACCTCACGAGCACAGCTGGATACGACAAAGTCCAATCATGAACAGTTGGGGCAAAAATGGACACAGTCTTCAAGCTTGATACAGATCTGAATGTGGATTAATTGTAGTTAATAATTTTGACACATATTAGGTTTCTGACACAGAATAAATGTAGTAGAAGAACTTATATTTGGTTAAATGATTTGAATTTATATTTTATTTGTTTTTTGTGCAATGCACTGTGCACTAGTATTGTGCTGTTGTGCATTACTTAGTAAATCTGTTTTCACACTATGTACAAAGAATAAGAAATGCAATCCCCCCCCCCCCCCATTTTTCTTTGGAAAATTAACTATTTCTTAAATCTTGCAGAAATAAAATTTGGAAAATTTTCTTTTAAATTGTTCAATCTTAATAATAAAATAATGTCCCCCCCCCATAAAAAAAATAAAAAAAATATTTTATATATATCAGTATGGTCAGAGTAGGTATCAATGTACCAAATGAAAATCCATGGGCGCAGCCATCTTGGTGAAGGGAACATGACATAGAGAAGAAAAATGGTAAGTCTTTGTGATTGGTTGTTATATTAAATGGATATTTTTTTCTGGAAAGCCTCTTTAGTATGACTACAGATAAGCATAGTTTTCTTGTAAAATAATTTACATAGGAATTATTAGAATTTTTTTTACTAGTTGAGGTGAAGTGCTAAAAATCAGTGACATTTTTCTGCGCGATTGTCATGCGTTCTTGACAACCCCAAAATTCACCCGTAAAAGCCATGCGACCATATATTTTTTTGTGTTGTATTTTGATGACAATAAATTGTTCTTTCTTTTGATACCACTTTCAACCACAAAATTCTTTTATTTAGAAGTAACTAGATATCATTGAGATGGGAGCCATCTCTGTGGGCCCCGCTGTGAATAATGTGCATTAAAAAATTGTATCTTTACCATAGGACATGGGTTTGTCAACTGAAATCAAAGTTTTTGACCTTGACCTTTGACCTAAGAAGTTGTAAATAAATTATGACACACCCTTTGGTGTTGGTTTATAAACATGTCAAGTATAAACTTTGAAATGATAACGGTTCTCAAGATATAGAGCGGACACGATCTTTACCATAGGACATGGGGTTGTCAACTGAAACCAAAGTTTTTGACCTTGACCTTTGACCTAGGAAGTTGCACATAAATTATGACACACCCTTTGGTGTTGGTTTATATACATGTCAAGTATAAACTTTGAAATGATAACGGTTCTCAAGATATAGAGCGGACACAATCTTTACCATAGGACATGGGGTTGTCAACTGAAACCAAAGTTTTTGACCTTGAAGTTTGCCCTAGGCAGTCGTTCATAAATTATGACACACCCTCTGGTGTTGGTTCATATACATGTCAAGTATAAACTTTGAAATCATAACGGTTCTCAAGATATAGAGCGGACACGATCTTCACCACAGGACACAGGGTTGTCAACTGAAATTAAAGTTTTTGACCTTGACCTTTGACCTAGGAAGTTTTACATACATCATGACACACCCTCTGGTGTTGGTTAAAATGGATGTCAAGTTTAAACTTTGAAATCATAACGGTTCTCAAGATATAGAGCGGACACGATCTTCACCACAGGACACAGGGTTGTCAACTGAAACCAAAGTTTTTGACCTTGACCTTTGACCTAGGAAGTTTTACATACATCATGACACACCCTCTGGTGTTGGTTAAAATGGATGTCAAGTATAAACTTTGAAATCATAACGGTTTTTAAGATATAGAGCGGACACAAAGTTAAAGTGTTACGGACGGACGGACGGACGGACGGACATAGGACGGACGGACGGAAGGACAGACGGACGGACGGACAGACGGACGGACGGACGGACAGACTGATCACTATAGGGCGACCCGCCTTAGTCGGCGGGGCCCTAATTAAACAAAAGGCTAACATTGTCGGCAATGGAAAACTATTTAGTACTTTGTATTCAGTATGTTTCTGTGTGTAAGACAGAGTTGTTCCCCTTTTGTCAGTTTCTTGTATTTTTGTTTGTGACATCATCTTGGACTGATTTAAATGTAGAAAATGGAAGCAGATGTGTTTTCATCTGTCCATATATAATAGCCTCTATCCTTGCTACCCGAGTTATTCCCCAAGTCTGTAACAAAAAATAACTTGACAGATATTTCCTTAAATGGAGAGAAAACCAGAAACCTTAGAATACCCACCCTTTGAGAAGTCTACCATGTGGACCAGATGGTTGGACTGTTGCTGCTGTTATATTGTACTCTTCTAAAAGTTTCCTGACAGAAGGTCCTATAGGTATCTCTGTGCTGAAATATATAGATGCATTCATGTAATACATGGACAGTAGAACTTGCTTAATCCGACATACTGGGGGACCAGAAAAAATGTCTGTTTAAGCAGGGTGTTGGAATACTTAGGTTTTTTCTGCAAGGATATACCTATTTTGGGACCATGAAAATGTGTCGGTTAAAACAGGATGTAGGAATACTCAGGTGTCGAATTAGGCGGATTACACTGTACAATTAACTTTTTACTAAAGGAAATTTCATTTGTCCACATAAAACCACTTGTCAAAATTTTGATTAATTCCTTAGAAATGCTAAAAGAGTTATACTAAACTAACTTGAACCCTATACCTTAACCCTAACACTAGCAATAACCAGGCTAAACCCCAGCCATAAATGAATCTTAACCCTTAAGTAAAACATTTTTTATGTTAACTCCATGTATTGTTTTGTTAAATCAACATCAGGAATACAATTGAGTGCATGTCTTGAATTCATTAACTAGAGTTAACTCTGTATTAGCCATGGTGTATAAATATTAGAAAGCACTAAATATGGGTTAAACACCTTCTCTTGGTTCTGGATGAGTTTAAATCCATAAAAATAACTGCAAATTTAGTGTTGACACAGAAATATGTCTGTACTGTGAATTGCAACTGTAAAATGTATTATGATTTTGTATATCTAACTTACTGTGAAGTTTTAGTTGTTGTAGTGTGGTCTTCTGTTGATGTTGATTTTTCTAATGTGGTGATTGGTTCTGTCTGTGAACCAGACTCTACAGGTATCTCTGCTGTCCTCCAATCATCTCCTTCTTCTACCATCACAGCAATTAATGTGCCAATCTTTATGTCAGTAGTATTCTCAGGTTTCTGTAAGATGAATTGATTTGATCAATATTCAATCTGTATTTTCATTTTCTATAAGATTTAAAGATTTTTACCTTGGTTTAAATCTTACTTTTTATAGATTTTTTACTTTCTGCGAGATACGGTAATATTTGTATCCAGTCAAGAATTCAGATTTCAATTTTATATCATTCACACATATCTGAGAATATTTCTTTCAAATATCAATAATAAATCAAATAAACGATAAGGCTTTGAGGTTCAAAAGAATGAGAAATTTTTAGAATTGTAAATAAAGGTATAATTTCTGCATTTTTATCTGTTTTGTCAAAGTTTAGTTTTTCCACAAATGACTTCATAAGCAAAGTTATCATGACATGGTAATGAAAAAATTAACAAATTTAAAAATTAAAACCCCATAAAGGACAACATGGAATTGTTTGGACCTAAGCAGTCTGCACCAAACACTTTTTGTATTGAAAGGATTGACAGAGACCTTTCAGACATGTCCAGCCAGAAACACTAAATAATTTCAGGATAATTAAATTCTTAAACATGTTGTAAAGACGATATAAATTAACTAAATAAAAATGAAAATGAAACAACCTGGATAAGGAGGGAGAACATACACTGTTCCTTCATCAGATCTAGTTAAATAGTAGATTTGTAATTTGAACAAGCATGACATGAACCAACAGATCTATTCTATTGAAAGTTTTGTTTGATTATCTCCCTTGGATTCAGTTCTTTTTTTCCCCAGAAATTCAAGTCAATGGATCTAAAAAATAATGTAATGATCTACAAACTGACCCCCCTTTTATTACAAGAGGCTGTGTGAGTTAATTTGCACATTACTTATACCAACGTAACATATGTTACAGTTAATGGTATAGTTCATTTACATATAAATATTTGGTAGATGAGATTGGTAAATGTAAGTACAATTTTTGTGCACGAAGTGGGACGTCTCATGGTTTTAGAGGATTTCTTTCGTTTAAGCACATGACAGTTGTTTCAGAGGTTATATGCGGTTGGATTTCTTCTGGTCTTACCTTTTCAGCATGCCAACATTTCATTTTGTTTCAAATTGTTGTCTTATCGGTCAATGTTTACAAACTCCTGATGTACAAAATTCCATCGAGGATGTGTATTCGAAAGTTGACTTTGCACATGTGCGTACTTGGGTGAAAATAGAAGGAAACTTTCAGAGGCTCGATATAGGAAAATTCATCCTGATTCTATATTTGGTAATAGTTTTCAATGAAATGAAGTTTATTTGAGATTTATTTAACGGAAGTTGAACAATTTTGATAGTGCATTGAAGTAACATGTTGTTGGGATGAAAATACGACATTCTAATCCTTACCTAAGAGATGGCGAATTTCGCACTACTCTTAGCTGTAATCATGGGGACACCATAGGGATAGCTAAATTTTAGCAATTGCTATAGCTACAATAGCAGTCATATAGAAACAAGAGCGGGAGACTTATTCAAGGTTCTGGGATTTTGCAGTCAAAGAAGAAAGGACATACGACAAAAAAATACAGATATTCACAATAAGAAAAGGTACAGAGAAAATTGATTTTATTTAATATAAAAGCGAGATATATATATTTATAGCTTATTTAAGCTTTACAATTGCTTTACTGAGGTGATTCTCACAATTTATTACAACTACATTTATTAAGGAGAAACAAGCTATTCAGGACGAAATATTTATAATTTCAACATTCAAGAAAAGTTCTAGTCAGACATAATTCCGAAAAGTGAACATTTGCGTGTATCCATATACGGGGTTAATCCCGATATATTGATTTATCAAGACTCGAATATTTGGTACAAGGCAGAAAAGCCTGTTTTGAAAAGGTTGATTTAAGAAGTTAAAGTAAAGAAAATGACAACTTAAGAACAAATCATCTTTATTGTAACTCTTGGAAATCCAGTCATAAACAAGAATGTGTCCAAAGTACACGGATGCCCCACTCGCACTATCCTTTACCATGTTCCATGGACCGTGAAATTGGGGTCAAAAGTCTAATTTGGTATTAAAATTAGAAAGATTATACTATAGGGAACATATGTACTAAGTTTCAAGTTGATTGGACTTCAATTTTATCAAAAACTACCTTGACCAAAAACTTTAACCTGAAACTCCCACTTTCATTTTCTATGTTTAGTGGACCGTGAAATTGGGGTCAAAAGTCTAATTTGGCTTTAAAATTAAAAAGATCATATCATAAGCAACAAGTTTACTAAGTTTCAAGTTGATTGGACTTCAGCTTCATCAAAAACTACCTGACCAAAAACTTTAACCTGAAACTCCCACTTTCATTTTCTATGTTCAGTGGACCATGAAATTGGGGTCAAAAGTCTAATTTGGCTTAAAATTAGAAAGATCATATAATAAGCAACAAGTGTACTAAGTTTCAAGTTGATTGGACTTCAGCTTCATCAAAAACTACCTTGACCAAAAATTTTAACCTGAAACTCCCACTTTCATTTTCTATGTTCAGTGGACCGTGAAATTGGGGTCAAAAGTCTAATTTGGCTTTAAAATTAGAAAGATCATATCATAAGCAACAAGTGTACTAAGTTTCAAGTTGATTGGACTTCAGCTTCATTGAAAACTACCTTGATTAAAAACTTTAACCTGAAACTCCCACTTTCATTTTCTATGTTCAGTGGACCGTGAAATTGGGGTCAAAAGTCTAATTTGGCTTTAAAATTAAAAAGATCATATCATAAGCAACAAGTGTACTAAGTTTCAAGTTGATTGGACTTCAGCTTCATCGAAAACTACCTTGACCAAAAACTTTAACCTGAATGGACGCACAGACGGACGGAGGAACGGACGCACAGACGGACGGACGAACGGAGTCACAGACCAGAAAACATAATGCCCCTCTACTATCGTAGGTGGGGCATAAAAATAGTATTAGGAGTTTAATAAATCATTTATTATATACATGTATTACATTATTCCTTGTTTTGATTAACATATACTTTCCCCATCACATGAACAAACCTCATATTTATTAGAAGATATATATGTGTCACGTTCATGCTACCCAAACCTGTGACAATAACATAATTTTTAATCTGAATGATGTCTTAAGATTAGAATATAAATTTAAGTAAAAGTGTGGTTTGTTTGAACATGTGCATAATCTTCCAGAACCAATAGATATTATAAACATAATACATATACCTTTAGTAATTCTCATGTTTGTGATAATAACTTACAAGTATTTTAGCCAGGATTCCTTCCTCATCTACCTCCATGCTGACCACAGCTTTGTCTGTCTGAATCTCACATATCACATCACCAGGTACCACAGACTCGCCTGTAAATGGTAAAACATCACTGTATTTTACAAATTTTATATAAATAACAATTATTTCATCTCTTGGTAAAGTTTTTAGAGCTACATGTAACAACACTTAATTCATCAAACCTGGTACTGTTGTTATTTATATAACTTACTGGTGTGCTGGTAACTCTGAAATTTGACTTAAATATTTACATTTGTAGTCCACAAGGATATTACATGTACCAACCCTGTATCTCATTACTTTGGAGCACACATACATGATACAAGAAAATATCATTTATTAGCTAACAGTGATAAAACTGGGAAATTTATTTCACAATTAACAATCAGTTCACTTTGATCACTTGATGAATTGATATTCTTCATTAATTGATTAATTTAATTCAGTTACATGCAGCTGCTAAACTCTAATATGCTGGTTCCATTTTATAACTGTAGCTATTTCCATATAATTCTCTGTCCATGAGAAGTTTTTTTAATCACATTGTTCAAAATGGGGGTTGTAATTACATGTATACTGATGTCAAATGGAAATGGAAACAAAGGAGTGAAATCATTATAATTTTAACATTCTTTGAACAAGGAGAGATGTTTTATTACTTTTTTTTAGAATGTATACAAAAACATAATTAATTATTTTGTTCTCCCAATTATCCCTTAAGAAGCTCATAGCTCAGGTTTCTAACTAATTATAAAAAATAACTACATTCGGCCAAAAATTTCAATGAAAAATGTAATGTAACAGTAAAACATTTCCAAAATTACCACTGTGCCAGCAATGGATTAAACCATTAACCTACAACTTTACAAAGGCTTACATTGCTAGGTTCAGAAAATGGTGGGTTGTTGTAGTTTTAATACATGTAAGTAAAAGGAAGAATTCCTACATTTTCCAAATCTCGTTATTATACCATTAGCATTAGGTCCAATATGAAACCCTAGCTCAAACTCTTCTTTCTATTTTGAGGTCTAAATATTAAACCTACCATAGTTGTAAAAGATTTAAGGGATTTGAAGACCAATCACCATACCTGTCCACATTAGACAATCTACCTAAAACATTTTTAACATAATTTATTTCCTTTGAATGTATTACATGTATGTATACTGGTAGATTCTCTTTGTTTTAAAAGATTTACCTTCCTTTTTCAGCCATTTGACAATAGTTCCTTCTGACATTGTAGGAGATAGAGCAGGCATCAAAACTGGTGTTGATGCTGAAAAAGATAATAGCTTGCTGTAGTAGACATTTTCATCAAAATTATTTATTCAGATACAATAGTGTGTTGTATCTACTTCTGTGAAAAAAATGCTGTACAGAGCCATCACAATACTGTATAGATAATATCATATCTATAGAATAGAAAATATTATATATCGCAAAAATTAAAATCGCAATAAAAAATGCAAGCAATAATTTCAGAATTTACAGTAAACAATACTGTATAGACATAACTGTATAGACAATAAATATATGAAGATGTGGTATGAGTGCAAATGAGACAACTCTCCATCCAAGTCACAATTTGTAAAAGTAAAGCATTATAGGTCAAAGTACAATATTCAACACGGAGCCTAGGCTCACACTGAACAGCAAGCTTAAGAGGTCCACAAAAATGACTAGTATATAAAACCATTCAAACAGGAACACTGTATAAACAATACTATATAGACAACATTTTTAGGACAATACTTATCATGCTTATACACAAAATTAACCAAAGTTTCAAAATGATGATAAACATAATGTGTCCAAATGAGTAAGAAACTTGTAAAATGTGTATTCAATTTATCATTGCTACATGTATCATGGCTGTGTTCAATTATTAATTTTTTACTCATATAAATTTGTCCAATACAAATAAAACAATGTATACAGAGCAATGAGACAAATATAGTACAAAGAATCAAGATGCTTCACTTAAATAAGACATAATTTGAAAGTTTAAAGTAAAATTTTGTAGGTCACAATAAGCATGATAAGTAAAGGTACCAATAGAAAACTGTATTATTGATTCCTACAAAATCTGCTTTGATATATATTTGGCAATTAGTAACATAAATTATTTCTTGTCATTAATTTTTGCAGGGCATTATAGACAGTGGTAGATCAAAGGGGCCCAGACCTGCTAACTATCACAAATTATTAGGGATACACATAGTTATAAAATCCTTTAAATGCTTTAAATTTGTTGTTCTAAATAATCGGAAATATCTATGGCTATTTTATGATGTAAAGCTTTGAGGAACAAACAAATAAAATTGAAAATGGTAATGGGGAATGTGTCAAAGCAACAACAACCCGACCATAGAGCAGACAACAGCCGAAGGCCACCAATGGGTCTTCAATGAAGCGAGAAACTCCCACACCTGGAGGCGTCCTTCAGCTGGCCCCTAAACAAATATGTATACTAGTTCAGTGATAATGGATGTCATACTAAAGTCTGAATTATACACAAGAAACTAAAATTAAAAATCCTACAAGACTAACAAAGGCCAGAGGCTCCTGACTCGCCAACAACTGGTTTTAGAATTAATGTGTTTAAATCCGATGCAAAGACCCTATAAGTGAATCAATATTAAAGCCAAAATAACAACAGTGTTGTAACTATATCCCTTCTTAATAAAAAGTCTATGTGAATACTGACATTTTTGTGCTTTGTAAAGAATATTACCATAAAAGATTGGATGTGAAATACCTGAACGTACAAGATGTCTGCATGTTGAGTTATATTTACGAATGATTTCCTTATACCGATGATAAAATTTAGTAAATGTTTTGACTAGTTTGTGATATTGAAAAACCCTGGTGTAATAATTTTTCAGTAATACATAAATTTCTCTCGCTAAAATCTAATAGTTGTTACATACACAATAGAATTGCACAAGTTGAGATACATAAACACCATAAGATGGTGACGAGGGAACATCACCATCTAAAAATGGATAATTAACAATAGGAAATGAAAAATCATCTCTTTTATCATAAATTTTTGTATTAAGCTTCCCGTTAATGATATAGATATATCAAGATCGAGGAAAGGGCAGTGTTCATTGTCAGTATTAGCTTTATTTAAAGTATGTTCAACAGGATAAATTTCTTTAGTATACATACTGAAGTCGTCATTAGTGAGAGCCAATATATCATCCAAATATCTAAAAGTATTGTTTAATTTTTGTATCAAATGTTGTTTCGATGGGTCTTTACTAATTTTAGTCATAAAGTGTAACTCATAACAATACAAAAACAAGTCCGCAATAAGTGGTGCACAGTTAGTCCCCATTGGAATTCAAATAACTTGTTGATATATATACGGAAATTCCAATGCCAACAAAAATGTTATCAAGTAAAAATTCAAGCGCATACATGTATATAGTATCAAAGCATGTCCAATTGAAATAGTTCTTTTGTTTGTTGTTACTAAAAAATGACTTAAAAGAGTCAGAACATTTGTATTGCCATTTTGACATTTTAATACCCAATTAATTAGAGATGTGAAATAGTCCTATAATATAAGACACTGCAGGTTCATATCATAAAAATATATTCAACGTTTTTTATCGGATATTTTTTTTTACTATCAATGTTGAACAGCAGTCTTATGAGAACCATCCATTTACTCCTCATTTCAAGTTGTCAAGCAGGTCAAGGTTTGAGAAGTTCCGCAGATCTTTCCGAATGTTAATCAGTTGTACACATATTTCAGAATATTCCTTGGAAAACGAATTTTGTTTTGACTTTAAGATGATAATAAATAATGAAATGATGTAAATTAATTCTAACATGTCTAATTTCCTCATCAAGAGAAAAGGAAGCTTATCATCAAATGTTTCTTAACCCTTTAGAGGCGACCATTTAGTATTCATAAAAAAGTAAAGGATGATTGTATAAATGAATATCATTAACATCTTAATACAATATATAGTTTTATTGCATAGCAATATAATATTTTCCACAGAAAGTAACCAAAAGTTAGCGTGCAATAAATCATAAATATTGGGGAATATTGTCCCTCGTAGAACATATATTGCACTCGCAAGCTCGTGCAATATAAAATTCTACTCGGGACAATATTCATGCAATAACCCTATAATACAGTTAATGCATAGCTCACCCGTCATATGCAGAGTCTGGGGTCAAATGTAAATCAATAAACAGTAAAATGTGATTCTATAAGTATTTTGTAATAAAACTAGAGGCTCTAAAATATAAAGAGCCTGTGTCGGTCACCTTGGTCTATGTGAATATTAAACAAAGGACGCAGATGGATTCATGACAAAATTGTGTTTTGGTGATGGTGATGTGTTTGTACTGAACATTCTTGCTGCTTACAATTATCTCTATCTATAATGAACTTGGCCCAGTAGTTTCAGTGGAAAATGTTAGTAAACATTTACAAATTTTATGAAAATTGTTAACCAGGTGCTCCGCAGGGCGCAGCTTTATACGACTGCAGAGGTTGAACCCTGAACAGTTGGGGCAAGTATGGACAAAACATTCAAGCGTGATACAGCTCTGAATTTGGATTGTGATCAAATTTTTGACATTACATGGTTTTTTTTACACAAAACAAATGTCAAGATTTTACAAATCAATTAAAGATTTCTTCTTCAAACTTATTTAAATCTAAAATTAACTAGTTGACACAGCATAGGTTTCTGACACAGAATGAATGTGGTCTAATGAACTTAAATTTTTTTTTTTGCCTTTGAGCAATTCACTATGCTGTTGAATATTAATCCTCTCAAAAAAATGTTTGAAGAAATTTTCTTTTTATTTATGAAATCTGAAATGAGAAAAATTTAACCCCCCCCCCCCCCCCCCCCCCCCATTTTTTTTCACATCCCTGTTTCCCTTTTTCCAAAACTGATATCAATTCAAATTTCTAATGGAGTTTGCAACAATAACTACTCTTTTAAATACATCATAAAATATCAAAATGTAAAATAAAGTGCTTGTTATCACTGAATGGTAAAGATTGGTTGGTAGTAAAAGTGAATATACATTGTTTATTGTATAAAACAATAAAAAAAACTTCATCAGCAACATTTTATATTGGCAAATTTCCAATGAAGTTATTTACATAAAGTTATTGGCAAATAAAAATAGAAAATGACATCATAGTCATGTCTGGCAAATGTGCAACATACATTATCTAAAAACATTTTAGATAAGATAAGGAAAAAAGCTTCATCAGCAACATTTTATATTGGCAAATTTCCAATGAAGTTATTTACATAAAGTTATTGGCAAATAAAAATAGAAAATGACATCATAGTCATGTCTGGCAAATTTCCAACATATATTATCAACTACTATTCTATACAAAGAAAGATAACTCCAATTGAAAATTAATTGCTATTGCACAATATTGTGCAATTAGATATTTCTTGCTATTGTGCAATACTGTGCAATTGAAAATTTCTTGCTATT
Source organism: Mytilus edulis (assembly GCF_963676685.1). Lineage (NCBI taxonomy): Eukaryota > Metazoa > Mollusca > Bivalvia > Mytilida > Mytilidae > Mytilus > Mytilus edulis. The sequence continues at coordinate 78,641,664 of NC_092350.1, read as the reverse complement.
GCACAATACTTGATATGGAATCCTGATTTGGACCAACTTGAAAACTGGGCCCATAATCAAAAATCAAAGTACATGTTTAGATAAAGCATATCAAATAAGCCCAAGAATTTAATTTTTGTTAAAATCAAACTTAGTTTAATTTTGGACCCTTTGGACCTTAATGTAGACCAATTTGAAAACTGGACCAAAAATTAAGAATCTACATACACAGTTAGATTTGGCATATCAAAGAACCCATTTATTCAATTTTTGATGAAATCAAACAAAGTTTAATTTTGGACCCCCATTTGGACCAACTTGAAAACTAGGCCAATAATCAAAAATCTAAGTACATTTTTAAATTCAGCATATCAAAGAACCCCAAGGATTCAATTTTTGTTAAAATCTAACTAAGTTTAATTTTGGACCCTTTGGACCTTAATGTAGACCAATTTGAAAACGGGACCAAAAATTAAGAATCTACATACATAGTTAGATTCGGCATATCAAAGAACCCCAATTATTCAATTTTTGATGAAATCACACAAAGTTCAATATTGGACCCTTTGGGCCCCTTATTCCTAAACTGTTGGGACCAAAACTCCCAAAATCAAACCCAACCTTCCTTTTATGGTCATAAACCTTGTGTTTAAATTTCATAGATTTCTATTTACTTATACTAAGGCCAATTAAAATTAATTGCTAGATTTTCATCCCCGCCCGCCCCTCTGAAATCGTCCCGCCCCGATTTTTTTTATTTAACAAAAATATGATTTCCGGATTTTGTTCATGTCCGTTACCAGGAACCATCGATAATTTCGTTTCATTCAAAACTTCCTGTTTCAAATTTTGTTTTTGTATTTCTTCGAGTAATCTAACGAAAATGATTAAGTCGACATATTCTGCTGCTCTATGATGACAACATCATCTACCGAGAATAGAGAATGATAACGAGAAGGGCATGAAATAATCGAGTTACGAGTAAAACGCCTTGTCCTTGAACGCAAATTACAGTGTTTTTTACTTTATTTATACAATGACTGTGCGTCAGGAAATTTGGACTGAATGATATCCAAAGCGCAAGAATTGTAGAACAAATTGGAACAAAAAACATGACTGGATTAAAGAAATTGACACAAGCACGAACTTGTTTGATTTATGACCGTATATTGAGAAAAAAAAGTCGACAAACACGCATTTTAATTATAACAAGCCCTTATATTTAGTACCCATGGCTGTTGTTTTTGTTGACAAACAGCAAACACCCTCTGTAACTGTCCCAATACCCTCAATTTAGTCATTAAACAACAACTACTTTTTGGTTAAGTTCATGTTTTACATCATAATTACTTTCAACACTTGAGTTTAAATTTTATTCTGTACTCATAATACTTGTGTTGCATACAATTGTACCAATGCATTTTATTGATTTTATGGGGACTACAAACCATTGCTTAGAAAGCAAAATACATTTGGTGTAGGTATAGTCCAACTGAAGAGAGCATTTCTCTTCTTTTTGATGTATACTATAAATAGGTTTCTAAAGCGGCAATTACATGTATAACAGTGGTTGCCAATCAGGGATTTTTATTTAAGAATTTAAAAAATAGTGTAGGATTCCTTATACAGCATGTATATACATTATACAACTTGTTTTCCACTAGCATATACTCCGCGGTATGAAGAACTCGTGACGAGGGTTTCATATGAAATAAAATTTAAAAAATAAAATCCTCCCACCCGCCTCATTTTTTTCAAAAATTTGGATGAAAATCTACTAATTAATTTTAGTTGGCCTAAAGTTATGGTGCAAAAACCAAAAATAATGCTTATTTGGGCCCCTTTTTGGCCCCTAATTCATAAACTGTTGTGACCTCAACTCCAAAAATCAATCCCAACCTTCCTTTTGTGGTCATAAACCTTGTGTTAAAATTTCATTGATTTCTATTTACTTATACTAAAGTTATTGTGCGAAAACCAAGAATAATGCTTATTTGGGCCCTTTTTTGGCCCTTAATTCCTAAACTGTTGGAACCAAAACTCCCAAAATCAATCCCAACCTTCCTTTTGTGGTCATAAACCTTGTGTCAAAATTTCATAGATTTCTATTCACTTAAACTAAAGTTATTGTGCGAAAACCAAGAATAATGCTTATTTGGGCCCTTTTTGGCCCCTAATTCATAAACTGTTGTGACCTCAACTCCAAAAATCAATCCCAACCTTCCTTTTGTGGTCATAAACCTTGTGTTAAAATTTCATTGATTTCTATTTACTTATACTAAAGTTATTGTGCGAAAACCAAGAATAATGCTTATTTGGGCCCTTTTTTGGCCCTTATTCCTAAACTGTTGGGACCAAAACTCCCAAAATCAAACCCAACCTTCCTTTTATGGTCATAAACCTTGTGTTTAAATTTCATAGATTTCTATTTACTTATACTAAAGTTATGGTGCGAAAACCAAGAATAATGCTTATTTGGGCCCTTTTTTGGCCCTTAATTCCTAAACTGTTGGAACCAAAACTCCCAAAATCAATCCCAACCTTCCTTTTGTGGTCATAAACCTTGTGTCAAAATTTCATAGATTTCTATTCACTTAAACTAAAGTTATAGTGCGAAAACCAAGAAAATGCTTATTTGGGCCCTTTTTGGCCCCTAATTCCTAAAATGTTGGGACCAAAACTCCCAAAATCAATCCCAACCTTCCTTTTGTGGTCATAAACCTTGTGTTAAAATTTCCTTGATTTCTATTCACTTTTACTAAAGTTAGAGTGCGAAAACTAAAAGTATTCGGACGACGACGACGACGACGACGACGACGCCAACGTGATAGCAATATACGACCAAAAAATTAAAATTTTTGCGGTCGTATAAAAATTGACTATAAAGGGTAATACATGTAACTCCTAAAGGGTTCAACTGACCATTTCGTTCATGGTGACTTATTCGTAAATCTTACTTTGCTGAACATTATTGCTGTTTACAGTTTATCTCTATCTATAATAATATTCAAGATAACCCAAAACAGCAAAATTTCCTTAAAATTACCAATTCAGGGGCAGCAACCCAACAACGGGTTGTCCAATTCATCTGAAAAATTCAGGGCAGATAGATCTTGACCTGATAAACAATTTTACCAGACGTAAAGTGATGAGAAAAGCTCACTTGGCCCTTCGGGCCATGTGAGCTTAAAAGTGTCGGATTCAAATGATATGAATATTACATGAATGATGCAAACCAATATAAATTTGCATTTATGCATTACAATACATGTATCTTTCATGTTTCTTGTGCAGTTAAGTGCCACTTTTCCCTTTCTTTTTCTTAGATTTTAAACGACTTCATGTACTTTTTCCAAAAAACTTATTTTCTTCCTGTTATATTTAAACAATATTAATATTTTAAGCCCTTCAATGAGACATCGCATAACACAAAACAAAACAATGGTAAAATTGCGAGATCAACATTTGCATGAAAAGTTTAAATATTAAATGTCCAAAATCAGTGTTGTCCTATTGGCAAGAAGCTGACAGATACGCTAAGGATGGCAGAGATGGATTCAGTTTTATTCTATTATGATAACTTTACTTTGTCGCTCAAAACCACTGGCAAATGTGTATAGGATATCATATAAAGCACCAGCACTTGTATCCGACGTTAAATTGTAAATTCATTTACCGTAGACAACTTCAGAGGAGATACATCAGATACAAAGAAATGCGATGGATGCGATTTGCAGCACTGTCAGTGTCCTTCCTGAAATGTTGTGCAGAGTGTTAAAAAACTGTACTTGTCAAGAAAGGAGCAAATTTAGTGTTGAAGAGTTTCTACAAACACCCAGAGATTGAAATTGCAATCTTTCTTGAACTGTCTTATCTAACAACTTGCTATATTATTCTTTGTAACAACTCGATTTTTGCAATACAAATATTGCCTCGCCAGAAAACATTTGGCTCGCTCACCCCCATTGTATGAACTCGTATTTTGAAAGGTATTTATCTACTCATCCGCTCTCACAACTAGAAATTCATAACTGCTGAATCTTAACAATTTGGACAAGAAAACTTTTGGTGAATGAGAATTGGCTTGCTCACTGTTGTATGAATATGTACTTGGAAAATCATGTATTGCCACGCTCTCTCTCACATTGATGCACTCTCATGAAACATTGCAACTTCATACCGTTAGCAGCTAGTAGATTTCATGAATGTTCAAACTCGTATTTCGAAAGACATCGCATCGCCCGTACAATTGACTAGAGAACAATCATTTGGTGAATTTGGCTCGCACACCCCTGTTACATGAACTCATATTTCCAAAGACATTCATAACCTCGCCCGCTCTCACAACTCGCCCATGATTTCTGTTGGTGCTCAATTAACAACTTGGAGTAGAGAACTTTTTGTGAAGGATATTTGGTTTGTCCCCCCCCCCCCTTTTATGTGAACTCGCGAACTCACATTTGATAATCAAAATTTGACAGTTCTGTTATGGAATTGTAGCGACATACTAGATTTCACCGAAGATTGATTAACTAGCCCACAAGAATTATTGGGTATGAACTGACTCTCTTAATAAATAAGTTATACCTATAATTTATGTTTAAACATATTTTTTACTAATCTGTTGATACATTATAACTGTATTTTGGACATGTTCTTATACTTAACAGGTTTTTTTCTTGGGGGGGGGGGGGGTGGGGGAGGGGCATACAGAATTTATCATCTTAAAAAAAAAAAGAACCCATGATATTTTTCTATCTTTATGTTTTTTGCCGATTGCTCTCTATTTTGTAAACCCCATTCGAATTCTCTCAACACTTTTTAAGGATACATTTATAATTGCATGACACTATTACAGTAATTGGTCATGTTTTCGTACGTTGTACAATACTGATTATAAATATTATCAAATTTGTTTCGTTCACGAAATCCCTAAAACAAAGAATCGGCACATATATTTGCAATAAAATGGCATGAAAAAATTGTTTGTCAACTGAGGATAAACGCATGATAAAAGTGATGGATTAGGAACATTATTTTAAACTATATATTAATGGGGTAAGAAGTTACTTTCATTCATATTTAGGTTGTTCCTAATAATTTTATTTGTTTTGGCAGTGGATTATTAATTTAAATTTTTGCTACGAGAAAAAAAGACAGATTTTATAAGACTGCGGTTCAACATTGATAGTATTAGTAAAAAAAAAATATCCGATAAAAAACGTTGAATGTAAATGATATGAACATGCCGAGTCTTTATATTATAGGACTAGGATATGTGAAAGTCGTTTTTACTTTCCATTAGAATCCTTCCTGCTTTGATACTGATACTGTGATAGACATGATTATATTGCTTTTCCCGGCTGACCTGAGAATCTGTCCCACTTGAACTATTGACGTCTTACAACAATCACTTTTTCATTGTGGCTTCAGATATATTATATTGTGACATCAAAATTTTAAGGGAACCTGTGCTATGTAATGGCGGACAAATAGGGCTATGGATGGTGTTTTGCCACTATTGATGTAGGTCTAGTGGTACCTTGCGAGCTAGTACATACTGGCTTGACCTTTTTCAAAACGGGGGCTATTCCACATCATTTCCAGCTTTGTACTGAATTACACTTTCGTTATTTTTTAACATAAATAAATCATTCAAAATCAGTATCACATGTCAGACAGTTAAATGACTTAATACTTAACTGAGAACTGTCAAGCACAGGGGCTTGTTACAATTGCCGGGTTTACTATCCATACGAACCCCTAATTTTTAGGGGTTCGTATGGATAGTAAACCCGGCAATTGTAACAAGCCCCTGTGTGTCAAGGGCAAATCTGACACTAACTTTAACATGTTGATAAATATACTTATAAAAAATCACCTTGGTCTGCACATTTTGTAAACAATGTTCTTGCTATATAGTGCCCATTTTCTGTTATTTTATTAGGTTCCTTCAGGCCTGTTGACAATAAATGTTTAGAAAATCGTCTGCCAAATCTGACAATGCCAGAAGCAGCCATAGTCTTGTCAAAGTAGAGTTTAGTAAACTCATATAGTGTTCCTTTTTCTCAAACGCATAAATGACTATAACTTCAACGGAATGGAATATGACAACTCGCCCCATTTAAAAAAAGCGTCACTTCAAGTTCCCGATTATTCATAATCCCCGTTAAAGTTAGAACAGACCCGAGACACACCAATGACGCTAGAATAAAAAAGATGAAAAAAAATCGAAGTTGAAAAGTTTATTGAAATTCCGAAAGGTTATGCAAAATAATTTTGTGTAACAATATTCATAGGTACTTAGGAACAGGTCTGGATCATTTGTATTATAAGAACATACATATAATACAAATAACTTCTATTTGCTATTTACTATCAATTCCAAGTCTACTTTTCACAGAGTTCACTGATCTTTTTACGTCCAAGATTATAATACCGAAAAACGCCGAAAATAATATTGAAATGAAAACAAAATATTAACCGATTTTGGGAAAAAGGAGGAAGGCAAAAACAAATGGTCCTTTCCACATGTACCTATGAAATAAACAAAGGACTACTAGCCGTGAGTAACTCGTACCAGCTCCAGACCTCAATTAAAATGATTGAACGCCGATTATGTCTTCATAACATGAAAATCAAGCGTGCCACAATCCCTCCCGTTAACTTATGGGTTTAGTATCATGCCATTATCAAATGTTATATGAGAATAAACCAGATGAACGTCCTTCCAGGAATAACAACGAAAAAGCATTCAGAATACTATCATTCAAAACAACAGTTCGGAAGGAGTCGTTCTATCCTAGAACAATAAAGGGTGGAACACCTTGCCCAACTGTAAAGTCTCAGCCCCGATTCCGGAATCTTTCAAGGCTCAGCTCCGTCAGTAAATTAAATTGACGTGTTTTTATTTGCAACTGACGTGTACATATAAATTTCACCTAGTTTTTGTTTTTGTTAAATTAAAAATTTATTCATGCGCACACTCAATAAATGTGGCAGGATAGTCAACCAGTTGATGGTGGCCGCTTACTGAAAGAAGAAGAAGAACATATCCCGTATCATGATAACAGCTGGTTTCAGAATGCAAAGACCCTTGGTGTATGAATCAATATTAATACCAGATATACCATCTTTAACGACCTGACAACAGTATTGTAACTATCTCCCTTCTGGATACAAAAAAGATAGAGAAAATTCAAAAGAGAGCACTAAGGTTCATCTATGAAGACCATTCAGCAAGTTATGAAGATCTACTTTGCAAATCAAAATTACCATCTTTAAAAATAAGAAGAATGCGATCTTTGGCGATTGGAGTTTTCAAAATTATAAATAAAGATTGTCCTGTATATCTCCATGATTTGATTCACTTAAAGGAAAACACTTACTCTTTCAGATACCAGAATACAGCAGATCTACCACATGTAAGAACAACTGCATATGGCCTACAATCTTTCAGGTATGCGGGTGCTAGGCTTTGGAATGAGCTGCCAGATGAGCTTCGTAAGCAATCATCTTTAAAGCAATTCAAGAACTTGATAAATTCTTGGTCTGGCAGCTCATGCCAATGCTTTGCCTGCAAAAACAGTTAATCTCTGTTCATATTTTTTGGTTTGTTGCTTTATTTTCAGCATGGCAAATTTATTTTGTTATCTTTACTATAGTGCTTCTGTTGCTTTGTGCTAATTTTAGAAACTTTATGTGCTTTTAATGTGCTTTCTATGTGCAAACCATTTTATTTGTGCTTTTGTTTTTTATCTCATAATTGCATGTATCAGTATGTGTTTAACTTATAAGATGCTTAACGAACTTTTGTGCTGCATGGTTATATACTGATATGAACTCTTGCCTTATATGTTTAATGTTGTGTGCATGACTCGATATGTATGTTTTGTTTTACTTGTTGGTATGTCGGTTTCAAAAGCTCTTCAGAGCTTATGTTTGTAATTGCTTGCCTATACCGACTCTAAATAAAGCTTTATGTCTTATGTCTTATGTCTGGATAAGTCTGCTTATCGGTTTGGTTATAGCTTTTGAGTTGAATGTTGACCATGCCAAGAAATTGCCTCCGTTGAAATTCTGCAAATATCCCATAGAGCAAATTACATGCATGATAAATATTGACCATTTGGTATATGCGGCGTTTTGCATTTGCGCCGATTTGCATTTCATTTGCGCCATAGAGCAAATTACATGCATGATAAATATTGACCATTTGGTATATGCGGCGTTTTGCATTTGCGCCGATCTGCATTTCATTTGCGCCGATTTTTTCTTTCATTTGCGCCGATTTTTTTTCTTCATTTGCGCCGATTTTTTTTACAGGTAAATTACAGGTGAATATATATTAAAAAAATGTGGTATGAGTGCCAATGAGACAACTCTCCATCCAAGTCATGTTATTTTTCATTCATCATTATAGACCTCTTCCGTTAGCCACCTGTACAAATGTAATGAATTGTCAATCATAACATGTATATAACTGTTGTCCCCTGCTTACCATCGGGAGGTGGAAGAGGACCTACAAGATACATGTCCAGACTTTGTCCTTGACCGTACCCGTAGTTCTTAAGCCTCTGTCTTTCGGTCAACTGCCACATGGTTATGCTCGTTCTGTTCTATTTTGACAATAGTCAGACCATCATAATCCGTGGTGACTCTGGCTTTACACGATTTTTATGCTACTTTGTAAAATACGTTGCTTTGTTTCAGGACACTGACCTTCCGATGATCAAAGAATTGACTCTTTGGTGAGTGTCAGTGAGCATATGTCCATCATGTTACAACGAAGTTTCAGAACAATATGAATCAAAAATAACTTAAAAATAAGTGAACAAAATTTATAACCAGATTTTACCAATGGTATAGTACATGTACAACTATTAATTTACCTGTAAATCTAATTAGGAGCAAATATAAAATCGGAGCAAATGAAAGAATGAAAATTTAAAAAATCGGCGCAAATGTCATACGCCCGGTATATGGCCGTGTTGCAATTAGCGACACGTACATTAAGGTAATAAATTAGTTTGTTGAATGAAATCAAATCTTTAAATACTTATGGGTGCCGTAGGAGGTCCACAGGAATTTTTAGCTAGGATTTCTTAGAATGTTTTTGTTTTATTCAAACATCACACATAATGTTCTTGCATAAGGCGAAAAAGATAATCCTGAAAGCCTTTTTGATGACAAATTATGAAGGGGAAAATTACGAACTCAGTGTAAACGGGGACATTTTGACAGTTTTTTAACCTGCGTTTATTAATGCTTCAGACAAAAGATTTCATTATGAATTTATTTTGTAGATGTATCATTATTTACGATATAGTTCCACCATCCATATCGAATCATAGAAAAATAAGGTGCAATTTGGGTACCGGCCGTGACGTTATGTATTGTTCACAGTTGACACATTGTTGTCTTATTTGAAAGGTAACAGGTTGTCTTTGCTTCTCTGTTCGTTTTCTCTCCTATATAAAAAGCATCCCTGCGCAGTATATATAAAACAGAGAAACTGGTTTCAGTTTGCGAAAAATAATAGAATAACATATGTTTAGAGTATTTATTCTCTTTATACAAATTCTTTCTCTGTATGCTTGAAATATTTGTCACTGGACGTTACACAATCAATCAATCTTTTAATCGGTAAATTTCCTTTAGTTATAAAACAACGAAATTTAAAAAATCGGTACAACTTTAAAAAAAATGTTTATTATCACCCCCTCGAAACAGACAATACATCTATCTAAAAGGTTTTTCGGCTAGCTATCCACCGAAAATTTCCTGGAAAGAACACTGGTTACAATTGACTCTTTCGTGTTTGTAAACTTCATTGTGAATTTACAGTGACAAATACATTTTCTTACAATTGTTTTGAATGTATATCCTATGTAGCTACATTTTGTACAAGACGAGACTTGCGTCTGGTATACCAAAATTATATCTACAACATACTCAAAGTTGTTCCTTTTTCTGCGACACAATACCAGTTAACATTGCTTATTTCGTGAATAAGTCTTTAATATATGAGGCCCCTCATGGGGGGGGGGGGGTCCTAGTAATCACATAATCACCATTTTTTTGCCAATATAATCACATAATCATTAAATATTTGCTTATCTTTAGTAATCAAATAATCATAAACTAAAAATACAGTCCTAGGTAATCAAATAATCATGAAATATTTGGCTTAATAATCAAATAATCATTAAAAAAACGGCCAAGTAATCACATAATCAAAAACCCCATGAGGGCCCTCATATATGATTCATTATGTTTACACCCCATTGGTTACTGGGGGTAGAAGTATGGTCACTTGGTCTCCTTCCGACTAGCAGTAAAACGCTTGTCAAAGTGGGAGTGTCCGTTTGGCTGTGTGTGATGTATCAAATTTGCATCCACGTCCGGTCACAATGGGGAAGTTTAATCTGATGGCTCGTGTAGAGTGCCACGTTCATTGCGCGTTAAGAACCTATGCAACAAGTCTTTAGGGGTCCGTAGGTGGCCTGTTGCAAGGCAAAATTTCTGTCCCTATCTAATATACCCTCATTTTCCAGTGGCAGTCCAAATTTTCCCGACCATCGTCCCGGATGGCCTCTATTACAAACCTACCTATTGTATTTATTGTTAACTTGTTCTCGTCCTGAACATGCATGTAATATTTGACACTAGACGTTAAGCAACCAACAATCAATTAATCAATTCATTATGTTACAGTTTTAAATACTAAGTAACACTTTTTAGGGAGCTACCATTTGATTTTTATGGGGGGGGGGGGGCTAGGATGAAAAATGTTGTCCTGCAATTTTTTTTAGTTGTAATCTCTGTCCTGTCTTTTTATTTTTCACTCTATTTGGTCCTGCCTTTTTTTTTTTTTAGTTTATCCTGACTTTTTTTACCTAAATTGTCATCCTGACTTTTTTTTTGCAAGTTTCTCATCCTGCCTTTTTTTTACTCAAAATTCCTGTCCTGCCTATTTTTTTCAAATTTCATCCTAGCCCCCCCCCCCCCCCCCCCCCCCCCCCATAAAAATCAAATGGTAGCTGCCTTATGGAGACTTTTATTAGTGATTAGACTTGACAATCGGGCATCAATATTTCTACACACCTGGCACATCTTTCTATACCAATTGTGCAATAAGTCCATTTCTGCCAAACTTCGTGCATTGCTTTCCCGCTGAAACTAAACATTTGATGGCTTAAAGCCACCTTTTTTTTTGAATTGTAAATATTATTTTCTTCACATTTTGGCAAAAAGTCACTGGCAACATTTTGAGATACTGAGCCTGGAAAGCAAACGTCTTTAATAACATTTTCTTGAATACAATTGTCCTGTATATGAGTCCATGTTGGACATTCATTTATAATTGGACAGCCAGTCTAATTGGGTAAAATTGGAAAAAAAAACATGGAATATTAAAAGCAACTAGTTATAACTAACATACATCCTTGGTTAAAGAATTCACTGTGTTTAATTAAATAACATACATAGTCTTTCATTCGCTGAACTCTAGACGAGGAATATTTGCCCTATCAAGGAAAGGTGGACGAAGAGTTCATTATAAAAAAAGATGAGCCCCAAAGGGTCAGGCCAGGTATTGCTATGATACTTTTGATTAATCATCCAAAAACTATTAAAATTTTAATCTTCAGCAAAATCTTTCTTGCCAACTAAAACCAAAGTTTTATATTTGAAGGTACCTCACTCACAAAATTATTTTGGTGTTTAATAGTTGCAGGGGTCAAATGTATTATGGTTACATGAAAGTGAATATATATGTAGGACTCAAATCTATGTTGGGTTCCAAATCTATGGCCAATGTGATGTCATGCCATCCCTTATCTATGGCAGATTTTTTACAATCCTAATCTATGGCAAGTTTTGTAATTTCCTAATCTATGGGAGATTTAATTACACGTTTTCCAAATCTATTGCAAATGTTGTGCAAATAGAAAATAATGCAGTACCACCAATGATTTGTCTAAAACAAGTGGACATGTACGACAACGGAAGTATGTCTATAAACATTTGTGAAATAAACATTCTATAATAATACGCCCACTCTGACGTTGAGTATTCATACACTAACATGTCTGAACGTTGTTTTGTTAATATAAAAAGTTCTTTGAGCCTTATTTTTGATAGAAATTTATTTATAATGAATGGCAATAATTTATTTTGATTTTATTGAACCATAAAACTAATTTTTGACTCTTCACATTTTACATAATCCGCTTCACAGATTATTCAATGTGAAGAGTCAAAAATTAGTTTTATAATTCAATAAATTCAAAATAGATAATAGCCATTCATTAAATGGTCAACCAAATCGTGATGGTAAAAATAAAATGTAAATGATGAATTAATATACCTTATTACAGACTTCAATATTGAAATGATGTGCCCTGTAAAAATAAACATTTTCTAATCTTTGCATGTTACCTGTTTAACCCATTCTTTAAACCAACTAATTTAGTAAGTCCCTTAACAAACAAGAAGGTTTTAATTTTTATAAAACAGAAATGATAAATAAAAATGAACAGTTTCAATTTTCAAGTAATATTTATTTCTTCGTTATTAAATGCATCTTTTTTTATTTAATGAGGATTTAAATCAAATTGATATCCAGTTTTGTATCTTTCACTTTATAAACTTTGCCAGCTGTAGACTGTAAAATGTTTTCTATAACTCCTTTCTTCAAAAAATTGATGAAACAAGAATGTGTCCATAGTAGACGAATGCCCCACTCGCACTATCATTTTCTATGTTCAGTGGACTGTGAAATTGGGGTCAAAACTTTAATTTGGAATTAAAATTTGAAAGATCATATCATAGGGAACATGTGTACTAAGTTTCAAGTTGATGTAACTTTAACTTCATCAAAAACTACCTTGACCAAAAACTTTAACCTGAACTTCACACTATTATTTTCTATGTTCAGTGGACCATGAAATTGGGGTCAAAACTATAATTTGGCATTAAAATTAGAAAGATCATATCATGGGGAACATGTGTACTAAGTTTAAGTTGATTGGACTTCAACTTCTTCAAAAACTACCTTGACCAAAAACTTTAACCTGAAGAGAACGGACGCACAGACGGACGAACGAACGGACGAACGAACGGAGGCACAGACCAGAAAACATAATGCCCCTCTACTATTGTAGGCATAAAAAGCAGTGCCGTTGTACATCACAGGCTTCGGCACGTACAGCTCATTTCGTCTGCCTTCCTGATACTAGTGATAGGTCACATCTTCCTTGAGACTATCCGGATACTAGTAATAGGTCACATCTTCCTTAAGACTATCCAGATACTAGTAATAGGTCACATCTTCCTAAGACTATCCGGATACTAGTAATAGGTCACATCTTCCTTGAGACTATCCAGATACTAGTAATAGGTCACATCTTCCTAAGACTATCCGGATACTAGTAATAGGTCACATCTTCCTTGAGACTATCCAGATACTAGTAATAGGTCACATCTTCCTAAGACTATCCGGATACTAGTAATAGGTCACATCTTCCTTAAGACTATCCAGATACTAGTAATAGGTCACATCTTCCTAAGACTATCCGGATACTAGTAATAGGTCACATCTTCCTTGAGACTATCCTGATACTAGTGATAGGTCACATCTTCCTTGAGACTATCCCGATACTAGTAACAGGTCACATCTTCCTTGAGACTATCTGTATACTAGTAATAGGTCACATCTTCCTTGAGACTATCCGGATACTAGTAATAGGTCACATCTTCCTTGAGACTATCCGCAAATTGCTGTCAACGGAAATGCCTATATCAGGAAAAGTGTTCAAATCTATGGGTTCCGCCAACGTTTGCGGGGGCGACTATGTAATATGGCGTTATTCAATTGTGACACAATTCAAATATCTGCTATAGATTTGGGGAAAACAAAAATATACCATAGATTTGAGTTGTTTGGCGTTTGTAACTTCACTTTTGCCATAGATTAGGAATCTGCCATAGATTTGGAACCCATAGATTTGAGTCCTACATATATACATCTTGGCACTACTAAATGGCATATTTATTTACAGTTTTCTAGAAAAGATTCATGGTTGTTGTTGATTCATGCCTGTAACATATTTTTTGTAAATTGTTTTTTCTATAAGTAAGGCATTTAGTTTTTCTCAATTGAATAGTTTTTTTTTTAATATTTTTGATGTCAGGGCCTTCTATAGACACCTATATGGTATGATCTTTCTCATTATTGAGGGCTGTACACAGTTGCCTATAATTGTTTACACCCACTTGGTTTAAACTTTGGCGGATAGTTGCATCATTGGCAATTATACCACATCTCCTTATTCTAATATTTCCAATATGCCTGAGTCAGTGTACAAATAAAACTAAATCATTATCCTCATAAATTATATATTTATAAGAAAAGGCTATTTTACAAAAGATGAGAAATCTGGTTGATTATCAATAAAATAGTATATGTTAACAACTCACAACAAAATAAATATTACATCATATATACAAAGAAACAACAGATAACAATTAAAAATACCTGGTATCTTCATAAACCTTAAAAAGCAGGTATTAATAATATAAAAACACTTTTTATTTTAAGACAATTTCCTATTTATCATAAAACCTTTAATTCAATTAGTGTGGTCAGACAACAAGGTCAATTCAATAAAACTAAACAGACAGAATAGTCATGTTATATCATTTAAAAGAATGTCTCTAAACAATATGCAAGTCAAGCTAGAACTGACCGACAAAGTTATTTATAAGAAGTACATATTCTAACCTTTATGGAGGGGCGTAAAGAGGGGGTATCTGCACGGAAGAACGCGAAATAAAATTGCCATTTCCTGATGAACAAACAATTAAAAATGTCGTTCACGTTGATCTTTTTACTGATTTCACTAAACACAGTGAATAATGAATCTTTTTCATGGCTGCAGCCGCTGCACGTGAAATAAAATGGCAAAACATGATGCATGAAAATAACCTTTTACCACCCTCTTTATATGACTATATTACACTTTATAAATCATTCAAAATAACTTGAAATAAAAAGTTTTCTGACTTTACAATCACTGCATGGAAATATCAAGCACCAATCCAAAGTATCAACAATCAACAATCATGACAATATCTAGCAAGATCACAAGCATTAAATGATGTTTTATCAATTTAAGGGAACTAATATCTGCATTGTAAAGTCATCTATGTTAAAACATGAGGTAAGAATGATAAGACAAAAATAAAATGACAAGAAAAATAAAACAAAAATACATCAAAACAGAACAAAATAGTACATTTTATAATAAAACATATATATAGAACTGTTATCTAATGGTATGTAACTAGAAACTAAAATATATATAGTATGTGTACCAATATGAGATAGTTGACTACAGAGACAAATGTTTGGTTTGTATTGATCCTACCATACAATTTGTAACTCAAGTCAATTATTATTATTTTCTTATATTTTGCATTGATATTATTATGTGATAACTTTCCATGTCAAATGAACTCAATAGAGAATGTATCTTCTCAACAGAAAATGGTGATAACATGATGACATCATAAGCCAAGGTAAATACAGATAAAGAGATTATCTAGAGTCAACTAGAGGAAGTTACAAGGCTACATTTTACTGTAGGCTATCACCCTTCAATGTTAATAACAAATTCAACTCATAACCTTAGATAATATATAATTACTTTTATTCCTTGTCAAATTAAAATGGTTATGGTAAAAACTCAAAATTTCTTAATAAAAGAAATATTACAATGTATATATAATTATGTTTCATATTGTCCATTCAATGGGTTATGTAACAATTTCTGTTTTAAATGGTTTAAAAAATGTAATTTAAAAAACTTATAAATAGCCTTTACATTTTTTTTTTACATACTATTTTTCCCTGAGTGAATATCAGATTTATGCATATTAAAGTGAAATTAATTTATCTCCTCTTTTCTTAAAACTAAATTAAATTTATATCTTTTCATTACCATGCTTTCTCTTCATTTCACACATCATCATGATCATAATGCTCTATTGTTTTGTTTTTACCATGATGCGTTTTCATTTCATTTAATAATAGAATATGTGTAACTACATTGGTCCTATAGTTTTACTATTAATTCCATTTGGATGGTTAAGGAAGGAAATCTGACAAAAATCATTGTTAATATCTTCTTTTGCTTATTTTAATTGTCTTGCTGAACATTCTTTTTATTCAAAGTTGCATGTTTTTACAAATGTTTTATTTGAATCTAGGAAATGAAAGTTATCTTGCTTTACTGTTGAATCAAGTTTGTTTGCTTAACAAAGATCCTTTACATCGAAAGAAAAAGTATGTAAAGAAATTTCTGCCCCAAAAAAATGCCATGATTAAATTCTAGAAAATGTTATATGATGAAATCTTTAGTTTTTTAAGTATTTCATTGGCATGTTATTAATTACTACAGATTCCAGAAAAATCTATCATATAATGACATCTTCTCATTTTATTCTTGCTGGAATTGTTTTCAATTTTTATTTGCCTGATGGAAACTTCATACTTGACAAATTTAATGTATCTGATGAACTAAACAGTTAAACATACTTATCTGTGAACATGGTGAAGATTTAATGTATCTGATGAACTAAACTGTTAAACATAGTTATCTGTGAACATGGTGAAGATTTTTTTTCTTATAAGTAGATAAGCAATACAGCCTATAAAAATTAAACATACACCAAGAAGCTCCTCAACCCATGCTTAATAACTTAAAAAAATAAAGTATAGAAAATAAAAAACAATTCTTTCAACATGTATAGAACTCTGGATTTATTTCCGTTCACGTGGTATAGAACACTTCATGGTGCACTTCAATTTCCACCAACTTTGAAACTTTTTAGAGAAAATAATTATTTACTTTGTTCATAACTAAGATTATACATGATAACACTGTAGATGATCAAAACTACAAAATAATATTTCCTTTGTAACTTAGGTTTAAGCATAGTTATAAATTTTTGTAATCTTTTTACTGTTTTTAAAAAAATAACTGCATAGATACCTTGTTATTATTAGTAGCATTGTCAAAATGAGAATTGCATACCAGAATGGTGCAGTCAACAAACTATCATTATAAAAGTCTTTGAACCAAATATATCACATTATAGCACTAGGTTAGACTTGGAGTTGGATCGTGATCCTCCAGCACTGCAACCTGATTGTAAAGAGTTTGACCGTGATCGTCCAGTGCTGCAGCCAGATACTAACGAACTTGATCGTGATCTAAAACAATGTCCTTCTAAATTTTTGTCATTCTGATGATGGTTTGTCTCGGGTATATTTAGAAGTTCATTGATGAAATCTTCTGTCTCCTGTTCAATTTCTGGTTTCATTTCCATGTACGAGTCCCATGAAAGGTCTGGACTATGGATATCCTTTGAAGGACTTGGAAGATTCATGTCCATCTTATCAATGTCAAAAATTTCTTCAAAATTATAGCGTTGTGTGTCTTCTTCATCTTTGTAGTAATAAGCCATTACAGATTCCATCTCATTTGATATGTGTAGGCACTGTTCAAATGTGTCAAAGATTTCCTGGTTGTGAAGTGTGCTTTCTTTCATGTTGGACATATCTGTACTTACTACAACATTTTGGCCATGCGAACTGGATTCCAAAGATATCTTATCAATATTCATGTGATCCATGTGACCTTCAAGGTGACGTAGGGTATGAAGGGAATTTCTTACTTTTGTGTCAAAATCAACAGCAAATCCTATGTTAAGATTTCTAACCACTGGTGCAGTTGGCTGAGGCTGATATGGACTGCTTGATGGCAAGGCACGTCTTGAGACATCTTTGTTCAAATTAAATTCTGTTATAGCCAGCTGGCAAGTAAATCTGTAAAAAGACACATATATGAATATTTGTTAATACTTGGAAGACTTATTTTCTACATTTACTTTTGGGAGAAAATATCACATTTCTTCAAAAATATTATTTTTAAATTAACTTTGGGAAGCTGAATTTCACATTTCCTTAAAAGGTTTTTCTCTCGTCTGCTTATGTAAAAGGTAATTTATTTAATTTTCATTATTCAATAAAACTGAATGACATAATTGAAAATAGTTTTAATCAACAGGCAAATTAAATTATGACTAAATTGTGAAAACTTGAGTTAATGTGCAAAATGTAAAAATGTGACCTTCCTTTTGTAGTCATAAACCTTGTATTAAAATTGTATAGATTTCTATTTACTTATACTGAAGTAATCGTGCAAAAACCGAGAAAAATGCTTATTTGGGCCCCTTATTTCTAAACTGTTGGGACCAAAGCTCCCAAAATCAATACCAACCTTCCTTTTATGGTCATAATCCTTGTACTTAAATTTCATAGATTTCTATTAACTTATACTAAAGTTATAGTGCGAAAACCAAATGTCTTTGGACGACGACTACGACAACGCCAACATCATATCAATATACGACCAAAAATTTTTCAATTTTTGCGGTTTATAAAAAGGGGTCACATGACATTCATTATTCTGTAGTAATAAATTCCATTGGTCATTAACAAAACAAAACGGACCAGAATACTGGTCGTTAATTGCTTTTTATATGATAATGACCGGTGAAGCTTGGTTTCTGTCTGTTAATGACCGCTGGGACGTGGTTAATCCGTTTAGGGAGATGTCCTTTTAATTATTATATTTAAGTTGTTGATTGTTTACCATATGTTTTGGTAAATTATATAAAATTATAAACAACTTGATTTAGTATTCAGATACTGAAAAATTGCACTAAAATGAATGGCATTATTACTACGACTGTTTTTTTGTCACTCTTTGCCATAAAAATCGTACAACTACGCGAGTTTGCTTTGGACATTTTGAATTTAAGAGAGTTTTCAAAAGCATGCATGGTTCCTCAATGAAATAAACATAATAGTTCTTGAATAACTGGTCATTATCGTGATATATGTTCTGCCCGTAGGATAGTGGTATTGACTGTGACAGCCTCGGCTCAGTTATTATCACTATCTTAGTCAAAACCACTGTCCTGTGGGCAGTCCATATATAACGATAATGACCAGTTATTCAGGAATTATTATATAAATACAACATATGATATACCTTGCTGTGTATCGTCTTTTCTTATTGGACAGATTAGCTGATATTTCTCTTACCTTGCTGTGTATCGTCTTTTCTTATTGGACAGATTAGCTGATATTTCTCTTACCTTGCTGTGTATCGTCTTTTCTTATTGGACAGCCTAGCTGTTATTTCTGTCATCAAGTCAATAATCTCTCTGTACATGTAAGTCATATCTTGTGGCAAAGATGGTAAATATTCCAATAACCTAAAATTATATATATTTATTAAAAATTCATGTAACTTTTCAGAATTGTATCTTAGCAAAAAACTTCAAATTAGTTATTTTCCTAAAAGTATGTCCCAAGTGTTGCAAATAATAATTATTGAAACAGCATTTTCATCAACAAAACCAGTAAAACTGAAAAAACAAGAATGTGTCCATAGTACACGGATGCCCCACTCCCATTATCATTTTCTATGTTCAGTAGACCATGAAATTGGGATCAAAACTCTAATTTGGCATTTAAATTAGAAAGATCATATCATCAGGAACATGTGTACTAAGTTAGAAGTTGATTGGACTTCAACTTCATCAAAAACTACCTTGACCAAAAATTTAACCTGAAACTTGCACTATTATTTTCTATGTTCAGTGGACCGTGAAATTGGGGTCAAAAGTCTAATTTGGCAATTAAATTAGAAAGATCATATCATAGGGAATATGTGTACTTAGTTTGAAGTTGATTGGACATCAACTACATCAAAAACTACCTTGACCAAAAACTTTAACCTGAAACTTGCACTATTATTTTCTATGTTCAGTGGACCGTGAAATTGGGGTCAAAAGTCTAATTTGGCAATTAAATTAGAAAGATAATATCATAGGGAACATGTGTTCTAAGTTTGAAGTTGTTTGGACTTCAACTTCATCAAAAACTACCTTGACCAAAAACTTTAACCTGAACGAACGGACAGACAGACGGAAGGACGCACAGACCAGAAAACATAATGCCCCTCTACTATCGTAGGAGGGGCATAAAAATCTTTCATCTAAAACCTTGAACCAAACCTACCTTACCACACCATTGTAGACAATATCAAATGGTAAAACCCATGGTGTTGCTAAAACTCCCAGGCACCGTAATGTTCTAGATCGATGGATATACGACTGAAAACTTGTACTTATAGCTGCCTGGAATGCTGAAATAAAAGGAATATTTATATAAACAATTTATAACATAGTAATAATGTAAAACTCCCAGGCACCGTCATGTTCTAGATCGATAGATATACGACTGAAAACTTGTACTTATAGCTGCCTATAATTCTGAAATTTAAAGGAATATTTATACATGTATAAACAATGTAAAAACAGAACTAATGTAAAACTCCCAGGCACCGTAATGTTCTAGATCGATGGATATACGACTGAAAACTTGTACTTATAGCTGCCTGGAATGCTGAAATTTAAAGAAATCTTTATACATGTATAAACAATGTAAAAATAGAACTAATGTTTGAGTCAAATATTCTATTTAGTGAGATATAAAATTATACAATCCAACCTGTGTATGGAGTGCACCTTTCAGACCAAAAAAAAACTAACATTTGAATTGATATTCATAATGCATAGGAATTACTACAGTGGGACATGAATAGATGACTTCAGAAGACAAGTTTTTCCCTTCAGAATAGAGATGACTTTTACAGCAGTTTTGACTGTAATATAAAGCAATTAAAGCGGTCTTTCTCATGACAAGTGGAGATAATTTTGGTGTTTTGCTTCTCAAGGCTCATAAGTGATCATTTGTGATCTCCCTTTTCCTGACATTTTAATGGCTAAAAATATTTGTTCAGTTGGACACCATTTTCCATTTCCTTGGTTACATTCACTATTGTAGCTACTATGTAGGGCTACTTAGATTTTGACTACTGAAAGTGTAGCTAACATAACCCAAATTCAACTATTTAGCAAAAATAGCAGAGGAAATCTTTCCTAGAGACTAAACAAATTTTTGTTTTATGATTTGATACTACATGTATGCACGTCTTTCAACATAGGTAAAAATATTTAGATATACACAAAACATTCACAGTATTTATCAACAGATAAAGTGTTTACTCAAAAAGCAAAATGTACGGAAATGTTGCTATGCAACTTCATCAAAACGTCATCTTTTTAAAATTAGTAAGTAAATAACGTAACAAAAATCCATTTCTTAAAAAATGAAGAATAAGCATGGACTAATATTTAATTGTTCAAAATATTTTAAGAAATTAAACAAAAGCTCTGTTATTCGACTTTTCACAATACAAATTTAAGCATGGATGCAATTTGGGTACTCCTCATTACAGAATCTTTGATTTTTGGAGGTCAGTTCAGACCAATTTTTCTACGATTCCTTAACGATTCAAAATTAAATTGGTGAAACCATATAGTAAATAATGATACATCTTCAAAATAAACACATAATTAAACTTTTGTCTTAAGCATAAATAAATGTAGGTTAAAAAACTGTCAAAATAGGTGCAATTTGGGTACCCTGGTGTTCGCCATTAAATAGATCTAGATAGCCCATAACTGTTGTGCTATCTACAGAATTTAAAATGTATATACCAGTAAGTGTCAGCAACTGATACAATTTTCAAAAATATAAAAATGAAAAAATTGAGATGTCAAATAAAAGGCAGGCAAAAAATAATTTTCAGTTTTTTAAATTGATGATAATACATGATTTAAAACCAATAACGTAAAAGAAGTACATGCATGTATCTTTGAAAGACAATTTTGGAGACAATAATTTGTATTTTAGAATACCTTCCACAACAATAGGAGGTAATGTATCAACCAGAGCTCCTTTCTGTTTTATTCTGCAATCTTCACAGTTCTCTTCATCACACAGACCATCAACTTCTTCTTCATTCAAGTTACAACTCTCCTGTCTGGAGGGGACTAAACTCAGAGAGGATGAACTCTCTTCTACCGAAACAATGGACGATTTCACTGTCAAATGTCGGGAACATGTTATCAACTCTGCAAACACAGAAAAGAAGTTTGATTTAGATGTTTGTTTTCCTGTACAAACTTGTATACCAATCCTTGAATGAACTGTAAACTGTGAGTCCTTGCATTTGGCTCAGCAATTATACTTTTATTTACAGACTATTTCCTTTAATTTTTATAAAATAAGAGAAATAATAAGCAAGCTATATGTTTCAATGTAACAGTCATCACAGTCAAAAAATATTAGAAAGAGAAACAACTACACTTTTTCAACTATTTTTGACTAATCTAAGTGATTTTAAATGATTTATTTGAGTGAGTCCCCTAACTGTGTACTGTGGATTCATTTATTTTTGTGGATTAAGGAAAACTTGCATTTTGGTGGATATTTGATTTAGTGGTTTTACCAGTCAAACCCTATAGAAAATATGTAATTCGTTGAACATTTGAAATAGTGATTCAACAGTACCCCCAAAACCTACAAATGTTGGTATCCAAGGAATAATAATGAATCCACAGTATACATATAATATCTTAGAACAAGGACAGGTTTTCTTAGAACAAGGACAGGTTGTTCTAATTTTAATATCTGATGTGATGAATATGTGATTTGTTACACATTTTACCCCCATTCTGCCTACAGAATTGAAAATCTAATCAATAATTTTGCTTCTAATGATTTAAATTTACTAACCATTTCTTTGAAGAAATCGTAAACAATCATCAAATCCATGTTTACACATGTCACTAAGTAATTCTGGCTTACATGGAAACAAGATTCGTGTGATTCTGTATAAATTCTTCCCCGACAGCTGTACACTGGTATTGGCAAGATGGATGTGAGCGTCATTGGCGACTTCATCACTGGGACAGATGTCACTTTCACCAGCGAATGGTGAGACAGTGACAGTGTTCTCGTCTAGAACTGGCAAGTTATCACTTAATCCACCATCTACATACCGCTGAAAAAAATAATTATGGAATGTGTAATTCTTCTAAGTCATACTAAGTATGCAACATTACACACGAATGGAAAATTAGCAGTCAGCAGTAGTTTTTTTGTTTTGATTATGTTCTGTATCTATATATATATTATATATAGCTAGCTATATATATAGAGATCTTTCAAATTCATTCAAGACTTATATCTATCATAGAAGACCCTATTTTGACCTCATCTAGTTGTTTTGGTTTAACTGTGTTGTTTGGTTGCTGTCTCACCAAAATTTACATTTCATTTTGATTTGTCAGACAGGAAAAAAATGACAAATCTTAAAGGGAAATTCTGCAATTTTTTACTTATCATCTAATTATGTTCATCTTAACATAAAAAACACATTTGCAAAGTTTTAAATTTATATTCCTTCTAATAACGGAGAAAATCAAGTATTTGTAACTTTTTTGGTTGAATTCTCGAGTGGGTCGTGACGTATTAGCCCGATTTATTGAATTCTGGGAAAAAATAAAATCTGTTTAACTCTTATAGCTTATCGACAATATACGTAATTAAAAGCGCACAGCTGACGAATGGTCGAAGTTATTAACCACAATATAAGAATGAACGAAAATGAATATGCATATACCGTTTTGTATTGATTGAATTAAACTCCTATAAAATTATCTCTAGTAAATGTTTTTGAATAAATTTAATTAATTATTGTTGAGATTTTTTTCATAAAATATTTATTGAACATTTTTACTGATATTGAACTGAAAATATTTCAGTTCTATTTACCGTTATTGTTTTGATAATCATTTCAATGCAACTAATGTGTGAGCAGAGTGTGTATATTATTTTGTAAAGGTCACTGTATATTTCTCGGCTTGAGGTCAATTCGTTTACCTTGTAGCTATTTAGCCGCAGGTGTGAGTTCAAGCGTACACAGGTATAAATGTTGTTATTTGGAAAGGATAAACAGAAAGGATTAGAAAGAGTATGATGTCACGATGTTAATACACTAAGATTTAATACACGATGAGAATAAAGATACAATAATTAAATTGTGTAAATTAATTGAAAATAAAATTCAGATTCGTAATTCCGAAAGTGTATAAAAATAAAAGGAAACAATTTTTGATTACTTTCTTAGCGGCAATTGGCGTAAAGATTCAAATATGAAGCAAAAAATAGTAGTTTTAATCTTTTATAAAAACTAAATGCAATATTACCCAATTTGATATACCATTGTACATCTGTTTGATATCATTGACTTTACCGGAATTTCTTAACTTGTATTCAAATCTGGCTGTGTTTAAATGCAAATAAAACTATTGCAATTTTAAAGTTTTTAATTGACAAAAAAATACAACATACAACATGCATGATTTTTTTTTAGTTTCTTTTTAACATTTTATTCTTACATAATTAAATTCATTTGACAATCATTTACACGAACTTTTTGTGAAAAGAATATCAATTATCTAAGCTAAGGCATTATTTCTTTTGAGGATTTTTGAGGATTTTTTTTAAAATTCTATGATAATATTTGTGCAATGTTGAACATGATAGCCGTCATTAATCCAAATAAGTAATACAGTAGTTGTAATAAAAGTTTTATTTTAGTCATGCATAACTGATAATGACGAATTTATAATAGTTCGTCCATACATCGTTGTTCTTGAAACAATCATTATTAGTATACATGTAAGTTTCCTGACGTATAAGAGCCATTGAGTATGAGCTCTAGAGAAATAAGACTAGTGGCGTTTCGTTCGTTTGTTTGTTGGGAAAGGAGAGGAAATGCAACCGCTTGTACAGATAAACGACAGAATTACCATACAAGCATTTATAGTCAACACAATCAGAAAGAGTTCCCATCGTTAGACGGGGAATATGAAGGCTTCCAAGAATGAACAAGTGACATGTCTAACTCTGAACAGTTAGAAAACAGACTATCGACATCGACCGCTTGTTCTTAATATTTGAAACTGTATGCATATATATATACGTAATATACGTTTATGATATATATAGTGATGAGTTCCTGCGTCTGACATAAACTAAATTCCTTCATGGTTATATCTTGCCATACGTTTATATTGGTTTGTAAGGTGATTACTCACAATCGTTATTTGAAAATCCTGTTTGTGAGATGTAGATTCATTTCAATACAGAAATTTCGTCTATATATTTCACAAGTGTATAACACGGAGAAGCTCTGAAGGTCCATTACTCTCATTTTGTTTGGGTGTGAACCATCGGTGTTTACAGCAATATCACAGAATAAGATGATGATGGTAGAAAGAACTATGGGCGTCATGTGGCAAATATTACATGCATATCGGACAATGAGTTGTCAATCTGTATGAAAAGATTTCCAATACAACCATATTATTGAGAAGGAGTGTTTACATGCTATACTCTCGTACTAGTATTACAGGGTTCTTGTGGCGTTCACCTTAGACACACATCTTTTTAACGATGTTTAAAAAAAAAGACAGAACCAATTTAATGTCATATTTCCCTATTTTTTAAATATAACTAAAAGTCTTTTATCTGACAAGAATACCCCTATTTAGCGAACAAGTAATTTATTCTTTTTTCTGTTATTGAATACCAAGAAAGAAAATAAATCCTGAAATTAATTTGAAACTTTGATACTCAAAAGTTTCCCAGCAAAATATTCACATTCCCTGGGGATAATTAGTGTTCGTCCAGTGGCATATATAACAATTGTGATGTCGAATTACTTCCTTTGTTCGAGAACAATCTTATTGAAATATAAGTCTGTGATTTTACTAGGTCCACAGCTTCAATGAACCAAAGCAAAAGTTATACATCGACCTGTATTTAAATCAAATTGGTTCTCTTCTTCTTCTGGTATTCAATAGTCTATCGACATTCGATGATTACATACTGTTGGCATACGTGGACTAGTCTATTTACAACACTTTTACCCCTATTTATTCAAAATATATGTTTTTTTCTTATGTTCAATGTATACATGTATATATTTTAAATTGCGCTATAGTTCCGTAACTTTCTATCCAGTCGTATAAACGAATCGTCGGCAAGTGCGTACATTTTTTTAAATCAATATTTCTGGTCTGTTCCAATCTGTCCTTCACTATTGACAATGACTATATATTACATTTTCCCAAATTCACCCTTGGAAAAAATATTTAAATAGATTTTAATTTCATCAAATCTTATTTTTTGGGTATTATTTATATGTTTATAAATTATATTCTTTACACCAGAAATGTTATTTATAAACAAGCGTATGAGTTTAGTAATGACAAGTAAGACAGAGTTGTATATTATTCATCTGATAGTTCAAAATGGAAAGTTATAAGTTATAAGTTATCAGCCGTGTACACTGATCAATACTTGCAGAAGTGAAACAATGCATGAACTTGCAAGCCCGACAGGAAATCGCTTGAATACCTGGACGTGTCACCTCACACCCCTCACAATACCTTTGGAAGTAATACCTTTAGCCATGCTGGTGATCAGATGAGGGAAGATCAAAATATATTTGTTTATTACTTTAAAGAATTATGAACAAATTAGATTTTCGAAAACAATTTTCACGGAACACTTATTTATGATTTCAACTTTGACTTTTCACCTAATTCCAATATCAACAGTTTAAAAACAACAGACCATGGAAATTTAAAAAAAGTAAGAATATTTTTCGTATCAAGTTAGTTAGTCGGATAAAACAACCGTACGATTGACAAGATATCGACACGCAATTACGACTACATCGGTTACTGTAGTTTTGTTTCTTTGTGGTTTATAGAGATATCGTTTTTATTAATCGGGAAAGAAGACTAAATGGCGGATCGCAGAGAATTGATATTCTAAATTTAAAATCGATGGTGATCGCTTATCTAGCGGAATAAAACTTTAATATCTATGAATTTGAGCATTTTTATACAGAATGAACATAATATCAATTTTTGATTTTTTTGCGAAGTTTCCCTTTAAAGTTCTAGCAAAACTCTGTTCTCAATAAGCTCTTGTTTATTCTATTTTATTTTTTATTTACCTGATTTTTAAACATGAGGAGTTTTATTTGTTTCAAACGCTTTTTTCAGACTAGTTATAACCTCCACAGTAAAAAAGATTTTTAAATAGACAAAAGAACATGTACCCACTAGAAGCTACAAAAATGTATGTAGCAAAAAAAGGGTTTTAAGAATAGCTTTACAAAGATCAATGTAATTTGGTTTCGCTATGTGGCTCCTTTTGAAATTATAAAATGTATCATATCATTCATGGATAACTGATCGATGATCAACGTGTGGTACAGAGAGCCAGATTCAGCCAGATCAACGTGTGGTACAGAGAGCCAGATTCAGCCAGTTGTGGTTTATAACAAATGTTCATATTGGTCAGATGTGCTAATGATGATACTCTTTGTTTACTTACTGTTCCTTTGAAGACTGGAGGCAGTAGACCAGAATAAAAAGGTATATGAGCACTGCATAGTAGAGCCTGAAAAACATCAAATTTAGATATAATAAAAAATTATGCATAATTATAGAATGAATAAAATAAGCAACAAATTATAGATATGCCCAAGGATCAATGTGAACCAAAGCCACTCATGCCATCATCATAAAGTTTGATGACATTTCCCAGTTTCCCCCCCTAACTTTTTGATATTCATTTTATGGTGAACCATGATTGTGGGCTATCAATTACTGAATTTCTTTCAGGTTTTTTTTTTTTTTTTTTATCAAAAATACATCTCACTTCTCAGATGTCGGTGAATTAAGAAATTCATCTTTAGTTTGTCTTGCAATGTTGTTCAATGTACATTTTACACATTTTTGCAAGTACAGACTATATACTCTGATCTATATCTTTATTTCTTGAAGTAAACCTGTCCAAGAATGAGGTCAGTAGAACAAGAAATTTAGTTATGTAATCTTGTACCTAAAAAAGAGTGCTAATGTTTACATGTACTTGACCAAGATATAGATTTGGCAAGTTGACATATATACAAATTACCTGTATTTATTTATGGACATGACATGTGTAGGGAACACATGATACAATATATATGAAGGAGTAGAAACTTCAACAAATTACGCAGATTATAATTGTTATGACCTACTTTTGTGTCATAAAATATTTATATCCCTCCGACATGTCCGATTGAAATAAAAGATTATTGATTTCTTGTGCTAAAGCATTTTAAATAAAATCAAAACCCCTGTAATAACTTAAATAAATTAGTTATATTTTGAGAACCTTGGCTATAGAATTCTTCCAAAGTTTCAGTTAGCAACCAAATATTGTCAACTTGATTTTAATGCATTTGCACATTCAATAGTTGGTAGGTGCAACATGGTCGTATAATAATTTAACTGAGTTATACCAAGGATATTTACTATACAAATCCTTGGTTATACCATAATTAAACTTCGGTATGCACATGTGTATACAGAGGAAACCATTAAAAACTAATCTATCTTTGGATTTAACATAAAATGTATGTTCCAAAAAAAGTCAGCCAACTATTAAAAGTAATATTGTTTTTTGGGCATTTGTACATGTAGCTGTATCAAGATTGAAGTTGATTGTTTTTCATTCAGATTCAACATTAACAAATACATGTATTAAGCTTAAGACAGAAGCAAAAATAACAGCTAAATATATACAGATAATGTCTAGGGTTCCCTGCCAAATGCATACCTGTATTAGCTCTTCTTTAGAATCATACTGTGAAACCAGTACAGCTTTACGGTCAGAAACCCTTGTAAGTGAGATAAAAAGCTTCCCTGAGGCAATTGTATGTGCATCTTCTGGTAATACTACGTTTAAAGCATCTCGTAAAATCTTGACAATATTAAAACTTGGATGTAAAGGTCCAAGTGATTTCGATCTTGCCTTTGTTGCTAAACGTAAAATAAAACTAGTGCATTCCCCTGAAAAAGAAAATCAAGTAATAAATGTACAATGAAAAACTAATTAAAACAGTCAAAAACATCATAACTACATGTACCACATTATTTTAGGCTACTTGGAATGTTTCCTGGAAGGAGGGAATTATAAAATGAATTTATATAGGTTGTCACTGATCAATTGTGCATGTAGGAAACATCACATATGCAATGACTAATAATGTGGATTTCAGGTTTGAGAACTGCCAAATTACAAATAAGTATGATGATCAGTTGTGATTGTCAATTAAACAAATATTCAGCAGATAAATAAGACAAAGGATGTATAAGATTACAAGTGACAGTCACTGTGTGGCCTTTAATTTACAAACCATCTTAGCAAAATGTGAAACAATTCAAAACAGAAAACTAAATGTCTTTATTCATGAAGACCTGATCCCCTCAAAAATGTCTTAGGAAAATTGATTGTTCAATTCATGAAATATTTTTAAAATCCTACACATTTATATACATGTACATTTGTACATGTAGCTATAGAATATCTATGCTTAGTACATTAAATTACATTTTGTAGATTTCTGTGTACAATGTATATACATGTAAATGTTGCAATTGCAAGCTTTCTTTGAATTGAATTATTGGAAACTGTGTTTTTCTTGTTCAGCCGTCAATATGATATATAATATATTAAAATGAATAAATCTGTTAAAATATTAAGGTTACAACCTGGTACTGCTTATATCAACCAGATTTGTAAGGTTTCATTTTGTATTTTCTTTTGCAATGCACTTTTAGCATGTTGAGTTTGATCATTTTACTTTTTCACCAGTAGGTACCTTACATAATTGGTACCTTATATAATTATATAACAATGTTGTAACATCATCCATTAGACAGCCTCATGTCCAATATGTTGATATGCTGTAAGTGCCCTCAAAAACATTTTGTTTTGTTGGAATATGACATAAAACTGTTGATAGGCCTTATAACTGTAAACAATAATGGGTCCAGTTTGAACTTTTGACATTAAATATTTACAGAGTTAAACCTATATCAAACAAAATAATCTATACTTCTTATTTTTGACCCCAGAATGACCTTGCAGACCAAATTCCAAATAAGAGCTGTTATAACAGCAACTATATACATGATATATATATATTTATATGTATATTAATTGTAATTTGTTTAGAACCAGCTTCCAGTGTCTGTCTGCAAGCACTCTTTATCATATACAATGTATCAGTACTTTGCCTCTTTTGCACACTTGTCACATGTTTTTGTGCTTTGTGTAGACCTGATAAGTCAACACCTTTAACACTGAGTGATTCTTATTGTGTATTTTAGTTGCACTGTTACAACACTGTCTCAGGTTAGAGGGAGAGTGGACTGCTCACAAACCATGCCAAATTCTTTCATGTGTCTGTCCATGTCAGTGGTTAATGTTGGTTGCTGTATCCCCTATTTACTTTAATTAATCAGGTCCTGATTAGTTATTATTGTTTGAATTGTTTCACATTTTATCATGCTGGAGCCATTTATAGCTGATCATGACTATACATGATGGATTTTTTTTCATCCCTGAAGGTTGTACATCCACATCACTTGGTCTGTGCACATGGTGCAGGGACTATATATTCTTATGGTTAGTATATATAAAGACTGTCCCTAGTTTGTGGAGGATTTAGTTTGATTTAGAGTGTAATTTTTGAAGAAGACAAAAAAGAGAGACAAAAGATGGAGATAAATGTACAAATGGGAAATTAAAACTTGTATTTATATTTAGAAATAAACTGACAACACAGTTACAAAAAAGACAAAAGACAATAGTAAACAAAAAAACCAAAGAAAACTGAAGACTGAGCAACATGAACAATAAACATATCCTTCTATATAAACACTACACATACATTGTAGCATGCATAGTGACACAATTTGTCACAAACATACAAAATGTGTGAATTAAAAAGTGATTATGTGAGAATGGTAAAGGAAGTGTTATAATGACCATTTAATGGTGGAACTGACATGATTATCACAGCTTGTCATGGCTATTGTGACATAATATATATAGTCATTATATCTTATATAACTTTAGAATATTAAGTATTACAGTTTGTGTAATGTTTAAATCTTTGTTTCAACAGAGAAACAGAAGTCTTCTAGAAACTGGTACACTATAACACATGTCTATTATCATTTCATTTAAACATAAACACATACATGTAACACCTCATGTCTTTCCAAAATATAATACAGAGTGATATAATGTTTACATATAAAATTGATAATTTGAAATAATTTCATTCGAAATATATTTTTTTAATACACTCATTTGAAAGTTATCACAATCTTAAAGAAGTTGGATGGAGAGTTGTCTCATTGGCACTCATACCACATCCTCCTATATCTATTGACACTTGAGCTTTGAATTAAAGTATAACTATTATATCCGCAATATCATTTTCTATGTTCAGTAGACCGTGAAAATGGGATAAAATCTTTAATTTTGCAATGAAATTAGAAAGATCATATCATAGGGAACATGTTTACTAATTATAAGTTGATTGGACTTCAACTTCATCAAAAACTACCTTGACCAAAAACTTTAACCTGAAGCGGGACAGACAGACGAACGAACAGACGGATGCACAGACCAGAATAACATAATGCCCATAAATGGGGCATAAAAACCAATTTTTTTTCTGTACACGTTTATTCATTCATTGATATTGTCATAGATTGCATTGAATGTAACTTGTTATACATGTAGCTTATGATTTTTATCAATATGTTATATGGGACTCTGGGGCCCTAAGTGTAATTTGATGACATACAATTATATACATGTAAATACTCTGTACAAAATGTACATGTATTTTTTCTTGGTTTGAGCTTCTCATGACCCTGAAGCAATAAACATGTAAACTACTCAAATTGGATTTTTAGAATTTAATCTGTGACAATAGAGTAATGTACATATCTGCCACGCCCACTTGTATTTTTGTCAATCTGATGAGTTAAGCCTTTTTCAACTGATTTTTATAGTTCGTTCTTACAATGTATGTTGTACTGTTATACCACTGTCCCAGGTTAGGGGAGGGTTGGGCTAACATGTTTAACCCTGCCACAGTATTTATGTATGTGCCTGTCCCAAGTCAGGAGCCTGTAATTCAGTGGTTGTCGTTTGTTTATATGTTACATATTTGTTTTACATTTATTTTTTATACAAATAAGGCCGTTAGTTTTCTCGTTTGAATTGTTTTCCACTGTCATATCGGGGCCTTTTATAGCTGACTATGCGGTATGGGCTTTGCTCATTGTTGAAGGCCGTACAGTGACCTATAGTTGTTAATGACTGTCATTTTGGTCTCTTGTGGGTAGTTCAACCGTAGTTGTCTCATTGGCAATCGAATCCAGGTCCGTTTGCGCCCATTCGCGTTTGCACCCACTCATGTTCGCCCCTTTTCACTTTCGCACCCTACATGTTCGCGCCCAATTTTTATTGGTTTTGAGTTTAATAACTTTGTATAAATCAAGTTTTGGCAAGTGTATTATTATAAGTATAATTGTTGTGATTGTCTCAAAATAAAGTGAGACAGCATTTTTTTTGTGTTGAATAAATCTTAATCATGTTTCTGAAAGTGTATTGTTTAAAAAAATAATAATCCTTTCTAAATAAAGTCATGAGTGGGATTCTGTCAAAGTTTTATTTTGTGTTGAATAAGTCTTAACCATGTTTTGGTTAGTGTATTGCTATAACTTTGTTTCACTGACTTGTTTCAAAATAAAGTGAGATTCTGCCTACGGTTTTTTTGTGCATGTTGTGTGTTGAATAAATTTTATCATGTTTTGGTTTTAATTCGTGTATTGCTATATTTTATTGTTTCATTGTTTCAGATCAAAGGAACCAAGCTGTTAAAAACAATTATCTTTTGTGTTTTTCATTTAAAATCTTCAATGTTTTGCTCATACCAAGCTATAAATACATGTACATTCAGTATTTATACACCAAAGCAATTAAAAACAACAATCATGATTTTCCAATTATTCAACTGGAATCTAACTTAAAATTGGGCGTGAACGTGTATAAGTGCGAACGTGTAGGGTGCGAACAGACCTGATACCTTGGCAATCATACCACATCTTCTTTTTTATATATAATTTCACACCTGCTTCATGTGCTTGGCCTTGGAAAGACACCTAAATGACTCTAATTCAGTCAAATAAATCAATCCCTTTCACAATGGAATGGTTCATACAGTTAGGGTTAAGATATTTGTATTCACTGGAAACATAATCTGATAATGTGAAATAAATTGGTCAAACTATATTCAAGTTGTATTATATAATAATTAGGTCACCACAAATTATGGTCAGATCTACCATAACTAATCACAACCTACTGGCAACATATGGTAGATTTATTGACTATCTTCTTGGGATTGAGTTTTACACTTAACTTACCTAAACAACAACCACATAACAAACAGCAAGAAACTATAGCACCAGCGCTAGCTCCAGCAAAAATTCCATTTTCCACAAGTTGAGGGGCATGTTGTCGCAAACAACTCGCTACTCCCACATGATAAATCCCTAGAAATCCACAGCCTGCAAACGAAAAATTCATGCTATGAAGGCAATAACAATAGGCCTTTATTTCCCCATTTTAGTTCTTTATTATTAAATGTGTTTAACTTCTGATCTCTACTCTAGCTGTATGATGTGTCAATGTTTGTTGATATATGACGTAGAAGCGAGCCCCCAAAATGGAACGATTTGATTGGGTTATTTTAATCTTCTGATTAATTCTAAATCATTTAAACGTTTACATGTTTTAAAATCACTAATTTTAAAATAATAATAAACATAATGTCTGCAATGTATCATGCGTCCGTGTACACGTATATTATTCTATTTAATAAAGACGTTGTTTGAATCTTTAAGTGCGGCACAAGTAGAATAGAACAAGAAAGGCGTAATATCGCAGTTATTTTTTATATTACTTATTCCGGATATAATCCGTATGTCCGTTCTTGACTTTGTTCTTTATAAACACACTAGCTGCATGGAAAAAAAGGAAAATATGAATGGTATAGCCTAATTGATTTGTATTAAGCTGGTTGCTATAATATCCTTAATGACAGCAAACTAAATTAACTGATACAAACTACCATTGTCTGTCCATTTGATATTAAGTTTACACTTTGTCACTGTCTTGCAACTTTCTTTGATGGGCATGAAATATTTTGCAACACTTTTGTTTAGATTGTATTTTCCTATCTTGATTTCCTTGATAGAGGGTTGCTGCTCTCAAAGAAGTTTTTAAACCCAAACTTCCATATGGTGAAGTTGAAATATTCACAAATTGGTTGACTGTTATGAAATATTATCTGTTTCACAAATGATATATGATAATATGTTCCTTATGTTATAACGTAACAATCTGTTTTCTTTTCATGAATGTGCCTTACCTAATTATACTATTTACTGGGTTTGTATTAACATGTGCAACAAGAAGGTTGACACATGTGGAACGGGATCTGCTTACCCTTCCAGAGCACCCGAGATCACCCCCAGTTTTTTGTGGGGTTTTATATGTTGCTTAGTCTAAGTTTTCTATGTTGTGCCTTGTGACATTGTGTTATATTATTTGTCTTTTTCTTTTTTTAGTCAAGGCCTTGTCAGTTTATTTTTTATATACAAGTTTAAATGTCCCCTGGTATTTTTCGCCCCTCTTTTAGGTGCTGATCAGGGTGAGGTTACATGTGTCTCCCAAATAGTTTATAATATCCCATTGCCGAATATAGTTTACTGTGCAAGAAACATTTTTCTGAATTAAAGGGAAAAATTGAAAGGAGCTGATGATTACGTAAAAGACAACAACTTTTCTAAAGCTGAATTATGAGTGATTTCCCAAAAGCTGTTTTTCAGAGTCTGAGGGATCAATCTAGCAACTTATTCTTTTTTTGGAATGTATAATTCAAAGATTAAGATTTTATGCGTTTAAAATAATTAAAATTCAATCCTACATGTATATGGCTATGATAACCCACATTTGTTAAAATGACTCATTTGGGAGATAATCATCAATAATTTAATCTGGAATATATATATTTATCGCTATTTTGTGCATTTTTTCTTTGATATTTTTATGATAATTTCCTTATTATGCTACTCGCTTGAGATGGAAAATTATCGCTAGAAACTAAGTAGGCATGTGCGTTTCTAACGAAATTGACATGAAATTGACAACGTGTCCTAGGTAAAATAACAATAAACAGATTATCATTGATCATCTCAACTCGATTGCCTTTCTTGCTTTCGCCATCCCAGCTCAAGCGAGAATATCAATCTTGTTGAGATGATCAACGATGATCTATAAATACATGTATATACAACAACAAAATTACTATCAATCACCAACTGAATATAATTCAATTTTAATAAATAAGTTATATTTAGAGTTCCTTTCCAAGTTGCATTGATGCAAAAGTTTAATTCTGCGCTTGAAACAGTTTTGCGAGCTGCCATTATAAAAAGTGCTGATGGGAGATGAATTGATTAAAACTGGAATCTATCATAATCTGCACCGAATAAGGAGTCCTTTTTCATAAAAAACATAAATATATTGTATTTGAGTAATGTGCATATTTACATGTCTCATTAGAATTGATTGTTACCAGTGACCGTCAGTTACTGTCATTGAATACTTTTAAAATGTAAAAGGTCACTTTGTACATGTTTACACTTGAAATATGGTCAAGATGTAAAAAGACATATAAACTTTATAGGCAAAATGTAAAATTCCAAGTAGCAGTGTTTGAAAATACTTATTTTTCAATACACTTTTAATCCTAAAATCTTAGCAAGCTCTGTACAGCAAGACCATGATAAATGATTCTTACCATGATGAAATAATGATATATGTTACTGTGTATTACAGAGGAAGATACTCCAAGCTCACCGAGCTGTAATCGTAATCCATCACCACCTCCACATTTACAGGAACAGATTGAATCATTAGAGGCAGACAGGATTGGCAACACAACCTATAGTAAACACTGGCTCTTCACTACTTTGATGAAATTGATTGAGGTATGTGTATAAAAAATCATTTGTATTACTATTGGGAAGCTGATTGAAATCAAAATAAAAGTAAGTTGTACTAATAAATACAATATTCAAAATTTAGATACAATACCAAAATGTGGATAATACCTAAATTTATCAGCTATATTAACACCATGATTAAAACAAGGATATAATATATTATTTTAATTGTCTCACTTCAAAATTCACGGTATTTTGTTTCAGTATCAGGCAGCTACAGCAATGTAAATTATTTGTATAAAGCTTTATATTTCAGAAGATTATAAGACCAGTGGATATTTCACTATATATTATATATAATTTGTATAAATCATTTAAAATTGTAGATGAAGCTTTTAGAAAATAACATACAAAAGGGCAAATGAACATGTCAAGAGGGGCTTGAAGTTTTTTTTTATGATTTATTTATTCCTTGTAAAAGACAATCTTATGACATTTGCTCATAATGTAGTCGTATGTAGTCAATGCTTAGTTGATATTATTTATTGTGGTGTTTAATTAACAGGAAGTGGAGAAAGAAGATGAAGCAGAGTTTGGTGTGGATGTGGATGAGGAATTACAGAACGAACTCTGTAAACTCTGGGACATGTCAATGAATACAGTAAGATAACTTAATGAGATGTGGAATATACATCTGACAGACAACAACCTAAAATCACAAAAAAATAATCAGAAGAAATTGTACAATAATTTGAATTTCAATATTTTTTTATAAACCTTTTTTTCATCTCTTTGTTTAGTTTTTTATACGACCTAAACAAAAATTTGGGATTCAGCAGGGCTCACACTACTTCAGAATTATAGGGAGAAGTGACTTCTCTTTTTGAAACTGATAGGGAGAAGTGGTGAGATTTGAAAGAGAAGTGCTCATTCGCGCGGTGCGCCACAATGTTTGGATTTTACAATAGTATAAAGGGCCATATGTAAATAATGTTCTTTTTATATTGTTCAATTCATATCTGAGTGAAAAAATACAATTAAAGTAACATTTGAAATTAAAAGTTGTTTAAGTTTTACCTGAGACTACTATAACACTGTGTTATAGTAGTCTCAGGTTTTACTAAGGAACTAAATATCTAGCACTAAAAAAAAAATAATTTTAAAAAATGTAAAGAAATTATAATATATCATTATTACAATTTAATTAAAAATTATCTTGTGTATGAAATTCAGTGTTTCTCATAAAAAAATATAAAAGTTATTAAGCTGGGCCATAATATATTGAAATTAGTATAATAGTCTCAGAGTTAAGCAACTTTAATCAATAGTTTGAAACAATCCATAAAAAATATAGGGAATTATATACAACCAATCAAAGATGTAACCAAAAGTTTCTTAATGTGTGTGGAATGCGTAATTTTTCCCTTTGGGATCAATATTCTTATGTCAGCTGTTCCGTCCGTGCGTTCGTAGTAATTATTGTAAAAGTACGGATTTCGGTCATCATGGTCATAGCTGGTCCGGTTCAGATCCGTAGTTTAGAAATCGGTCAATGGCGGGCAAGAAAATTTACAAAAATAAACGATGTTTGACAAGTTATTTGAAAAGGAACATGACGTTTTTAATGCAATAAATGGATTAAACATTTACTGGAGGCAACTTTTATCACGTTTAAATGAAGTAACAAACTTATGTTGCCGCCGAAATTTAGGTTGATGTACGTTTTCGAGTAACAAGCACCGGAACTTGCGAAAATGCATGAAGTGATAAAAAGTTGTATTTTTATCAAATAACCTGCTACACACTGCGAAGACAATGCTTCAACCTCTTTTTCTAAAGATAATGATCGTTTATGTCTGAATTTCTTTAATTATCAATAAAAAATTGATGTTTCATCAACTTGGTAAAAATTGAAAATGTCCGATGGAGGAAGCGACTGAAAGCGAGTATCGTCAAGAACAGGGCGACTTGATTTCGCTTTTGGGGGTCGGGGAAAGCGAAGTGACGGTCAGGAAGGCGACTTCTTCGCCCAAGTCGCCTGGTAGTGTGAGCCCTGGATTGTATAATGGTATGATGTCATCGTCTGTGTTGTCCGAAGACACATTTGTTGTGAGAACAATAACTTTAGTTTAAGTGAATGGATCTCTATGAAATTTAATAAGAAGGTTCAAAACCACAAAAGGAAAGTTGAGATTGATTTTGGTGGTTATGGTCCCAAAGGTCTAGGAAGTAGGGGCCAAAAAAAGGGGCCCAAATAAGCATTTTTGTAGTTACCAGTCAATAACTTGTGTTTAAGTGTATAAATCTCTCTGAAATTATACCTCAAGTTTCCATACTACAAAGGGATGGTTAAAGGGGGTTATGGCTCAAATCATTTAGCAATTAGGGGCAAAAACGGGGAAAAACAGGGTTAAAAGACAATTTAAAAGCAGTGTAAGGGAGGTAATCTAATTCTATTTTAAGAACTGTTATGTATATGTTTGATTGCCTCCCTTACATTGCTTGAAAATTATGTATTCAGAAAAGATGATTGTCTTGAGATGATTAGCTGGTTTTTTTTAGAAGTTACTATTGATTAATATTATGTTTAACCATGACTATGTCCTTTTATATTTTGATATTTTATGATGTGTTTAAATGAGTAGTTATTGTTGCAAACTCCATTAGAAATTTGAGATTATTTTTGAAATAAGGAAAAGAGGGATGTGAAAAAAAGATGGGGGGGGGATAAGAATTTGTACAATTTTTCTTAAAAAATGAAGGAAAAACTGAAACAATATTTAAACCGTATTTATTCATAATTTAGGCTAGCTGGAAAAATAAGAATATACCTGCCAAAAAATATTAATTAAAATGATTATGTCCTTGGAGTTTGCTATGAAAAAAAAAATAGTTGATATCTATTCACTCTTGTCAGATGATCATAATGTGTCAAGGTTAATTGTACAAGTTTTTTGATTATCAGATGATGGGCCGCCAATTTGATTATCAATTTTTATGAAGTAAAGATATTAAATTCAAAGATGTCAAAATGCATATTTTACCTTGATAGGCACCAATATAAGTTTTTGATTTTTTACATTTGTTACATTAAATATAACATTTGCTAGAACTGCTCATTTTTCCAGTCCTGGTATGGTTTTGGATTTAAACATAAAAATTAGAAGATGTGGTATAATTGATAAAATGAAAATGAACAATTGTATTCAATTCTTTTTTTTCTAAAATATTCAGAAAATTATCCAAATAAAATGAATTTAAAATCAAATCAAAGAAAAGGGCTACAAAATTATCGGAATCTTTATGAAAAGCTACTAATTATATTTCTATGACTATCACATGACTTTTTGTTATTATCCTTTTATCATATTTATTTTTTTAGGATGTAGCTAAGTTTTTAGAAAAATTTAAAGCTGTTGATATTTTAACTGGTGTAATACAAAGGTCCAAGGCACCACGAGTAACTGTGAGTACTTTAGTGTATTTATGTTGAACATTTAATGTGCTTTTAACTGTATCCTGGTACATATGCCACACAATTGTGAAGAGGGGAAGGTTTAATATCTTAACGTACATTATGTCATAGATGTCAGCTTTCAAATCCTCCTAAGGATTAGATCCCCCTACTAAATTATTTCAGTGTGAGGTTTACTGTCACACATTGTAATAATAAAAAAAATACAAGTTACAAATTTATTTTTGCCATTATTTTTAGTTCAAATTTTTTAAATATTTGGTTATTGGTACATATCACCAGCTATTATTTAGCAGCTTTAAACACACTTTCAGACAATTCAAAATCATACTTGTGTGTTGATCACCACATATTAATGAGGGGAATTATATCATTGTCAAGTTCAAGATACAGATTGAATCTGTTTTAACATTGAAACTAACCTTTCTTTTTCTACCTTACTGACTGACAATACAGGGCAAGTGCTCATTTTGACAGAATGGAAAATAATTTGGATTAACAAAAAAAAACAAAAAAAGTTTCCGTGGATTTGAAATTGGAAACTCTTTTCCCTTCTGGGTTTTTATATAGATATTGCTTCTTTTTATTTGCCCCCTCTATTTATAAAACAACTACTTTTTGGCTATGGTACAGCTGGTGAATGACTTAAAATAAGGTAAACTGCAAGGCCTTTCAAATTATATGGTGACAATTCCCCAAGATTTTTATTATATAACATTCATGATTGGCAAATAAGTCAAAATCTAGATTTCAAATTTCTTAGTGTAAACATTTATTTATTGATAAAAAAGAATTGGTGTGATTGCAAAATTCAAGTGTAAGTGGATGTAAGCAAATATAGGCAAATGTACGGTCTTCAACAATGAGGACAATATCATGCTGTATAATTAGCAAAGAAAGGCTCTGACATGAAAAGTATGAAACAATTAAATTGAGAAAACTAACAGCCTAATTAATAAAAAACCAAAACACAAATATGACAGACATGTACAAGCAACAACAACTGAATTCAAGGTTACTTATGGATAGGCACTTTAAGAATGTGGAGGGGTTAAACATAATCCCCTAACCTGGGAGTAATATTACAGTACAACATAACAAAGTATAAAGATCCGTTGAAAATGGCATAACTCATCAGATTGATACAGAGCAGAAAAACATCTAACAAAAA
Organism: Mytilus edulis; assembly: GCF_963676685.1. NCBI lineage: Eukaryota > Metazoa > Mollusca > Bivalvia > Mytilida > Mytilidae > Mytilus > Mytilus edulis. Next base: position 78,601,039 of record NC_092350.1, on the reverse strand, counting down.
CACAGACTGGACGTGACAGGATATTTATACACACTAACAACAAAAAATACACCAAGTACTTTTCTGAGAGTACTTACAGTTACTGACACTAGTTTATAGCTACTAACAACTTTAAAAAAATCATGTATCTAAGACTAAAATATCAATCAGTACAGATCCAACATCCAACGGATTTTGTGTAAAGACGTCATTCATTAACAGTCAGAGCAAAACATGACCTTGTGCAATTCCCAAACCTAGGTATTGACAACCTGTAGTACTGTGACTTTATGTGTATGTGTCTTTTGTTAGTTTTATTTTGTGTTCATTTTATCTTTCCTTTGAGATATGCCTCACCATGAGCTACTTATTTTACAGGAAATATGTGTCGGTATACTTGGAAACATGGCATGTGATTCAGATATATGTGAAAGTTTATCAAAGAACCAACAACTTCTGTAAGTTTTTGCATATATGTACATTATAAATGAATATCTACAATAGTTCATAAACATATAATAAATATACTTTTAAGAAATGACTTTTATATTAAAAGATAATGTATGATGTTTTGGTTGAATTGTACTGAAGGATATAAATAAGTATGGGCCTGACTGGTATCAAGAAAAATGAGAAGTCACTTACCAGAATCAAGAAATTCAAGCTTAGCAATCCTAGATTGTGTTGGCAGTGGAGATGGTGACATCAACTTTTATGTTCCGTCTGTGGTTAAAGTTTTTTTATTAGACATCAATAACTTAGTCAAACCTCCATTGATTGTTTTAAAATTAAGACAGAAGCTTGTGACCGATAGACAGTTTCAAGATCAAAATTTTGAAAAAGTATATTTGGTGTATTGAATGATTATAAGGTGTACATGTATATCTCATTAGGTTTATCTGACCTTGACCTCATTTTCTTGGATATTTTTAAGTTTATGTGAAAGTTGTAGTAAAGCTTTATATTTAGGACTATTAACATAAAATCAATGTTTAGTAAAAAAGGCGAGACATTTCAGCGTGTGCATTCTTGTCTCTATTTTCAACATTCAGTTATTTTCCATTGTTAACATTTAAATTCAGTCTCATGTTTATAGTTTTTCAGTCATCAATAATTTTGTCAAATCTGTTGTCTAACTTTCACAAAATCTTCTACTCTGAAAATACTTGGCCAAATGAAATCAAACTTGGCCACTATCATTGTTGGGAAATCGTGTTTAAAAAATGTGTTTTAACTCAGACAACTCAAGCTTGCAGTCGCTACTAAGACTTTGTAAAACTTTATTGTTTCATATAAAAAATTTATTACACTTTCAACAAGGTTATATTTAATTAATGTGAATAATAATATTCAACTATTAAACCAATATAACAACCAGGCATTACAATTGTAATAAGATTAACATGTTTTAAAGCTTTCAAACAAACAATCCACAAAACATAAGAATCAATTGAAATGGACTAAACCTATTACAATAGTACTAAGGATTACAACATTAAAATAAATTATAAGAGACAGGAAGTGTCAACTTGGGAGAATGTACTGACAGTGAGTTCAGAGTCCTAGGATGACTAGATCACATTTTCCTTGGCTTGGATGTTAGTGCACCTCTGAATCAAAGTACATTGTACTGTGACATTCATGACATTTGAATGTGATCGCTTGGAAAAATCATAAAAAAGTCCTTATACTGTCTTGTACTCATATAGTTGATGGCTACGTCAGCTTTATCATGTTAAATGTACTTTACATATCATGTATATAGTATAGTGCAATAGTACTTTGATGCATAAAAGTACATGTTTCGATACATATTATTTTACATAAGTTAAGTGTATACATCAGTTTCAAAGGAAATTCTAGATGTTCATATTTAAAGAAATAATTTATGCTATGCCTTGATTTGTTGGAAATTTTTACATGGCCTGGGCTGTTTTATAATTAAATTCTATTCCAAGGTTAGATTATAAGAAAGCCACAAATATAATTTGGAGAGCAAAAAAAACTCAGAAGGGCCTTTTCACAACCAAAAATGTTGAGGTCAAATATTCCTAAAGAAATTGTAACCTAAAATAGTATGGTATTTTATTTCAAGATATTCATAAAATAGTTTGATGTTAAAAATACTTAGACTTTAATTTACAATCCCAACATCTTTGTTTATACACCATTCTGTCTGTAATCAGTACAAAAACTCAAAAAGAAAACTATTGAATTGTGAATGTCTGAAAACCATAACATAGAAGTTATATATATAATATAATCAGTTACTGTTCTACAGTAAGCACTTTCATACAGGTATTGTCAATGACTAAGTATAATTTGTAAGATGAAACAGGATCATTGACCGAACGACACAAAAAGCCTTATCTGATAATAATTTGCTATATTTGAATGAGGTTAGATTTTTATTGATTAACAATTAAACTTTGTAGCCATTGAAGATATTGGCTAGCATTCAAATAAGGAATATATCATCTGGTTGTTGGTACATATTATCAGACATATATTTTCCGATCACCTTGTCTATCTGTCCGTTCCAACAAAGATATTAACAATAACCAGCAATAGAGTTTCAAAGTCCTGCTCCAGATAGTAGTACAATATACTACAAAACTATATGTGAACTATAATTTTTTATCTCAGTAGTTCATTGTTGTACTGATTAATCTTGTGACTTACTGACGACATTTGTGTATATTACATAAGCTACAAAATTGACAAAATGATAAAAGGACAATGATTTATTTTTAGTTAACTGCATGAATATATTTGATAAAAGTGTTATGTACAATGACACCCTCTGAGGCCTTGATGAAAATGATATACTTTATAACTATTACTTAGAGTATATACATTTGACAACAGTGCAACTTTGCTTGTAAAGATAGACCTAGAAAATTGCTCAATATCCCTTGGCATTCACCTTCTCATTGGTACGCTCTGTACACTTGTTATATCCTTGGTATAGTTAAGTCAAAGAGTAAAGTGATCAGGATGTCATTTCACTAGCTTCCTCCAAGTCTTCACTTTGTCAAAGTATAAAAATGGCAAAGCAGGAATATATTTTTTTATACGCCCGTCAAAATTTTGACGGGACATATTATGGTATACAAATGTCCGGTGTCATTCCGTCTGTCCGTCCGTCCGTCTGTCTGTCCGTCTGTCTGTCCGGCGTAAACATGTCGCACCGTAACTTGAGAAGGACTTATCCAAATTTCATGAAACTTAATATAGTTGTTTCTTATGATGGTCAAATGATCTGTATACTTTTTGGTGAAAATAAGATTAAAACTTTTTGAGTTACAGCACTTTGTAACTAAAACAGGGGTGTGTTTTTTTCACATGTCGCACCGTATCTCAAAAACGATTCTTAATTATGGCTTAAAACTTTAAACACTTCTTAGTTATATTAATCTTAATATCTGTATACTTTTTGGTGATGATTCAAAATTTTATTTTTGAGTTATTGAGTATTTTGTAAAAAAGGGGGAGGGTTTTTTTACATGTCGCACCATATCTCAAAAACGATTTATGATTATTGCTTAAAACTTTACACATGTCTTTGTTATATTAATCTAAAGATCTGTATACTTTTTGGTGATGATTCAAAACTTTATTTTGGAGTTATTGAGTATTTTGTTAAACAGGGGAGGTTTTTTTTTACATGTCATGCCGTATCTCAAATACGATTTATGATTATTGCTTAAAACTTTACACACTTCTTTGTTATTTTAATCTAAAGATCTGTATACTTTTTGGTGATGATTCAAAACTTTATTTTGGAGTTATTGAGTATTTTGTTAAACAGGGGAGGTTTTTTTTACATGTCGTGCCGTATCTCAAAAATAATTTTTGATTATTGCTTAAAACTTTACACACTTCTTTGTTATATTAATCTAAAGATCTGTATACTTTTTAGCTCACCTGGCCTAAAAGGCCAAGTGAGCTTTTCTCATCACTTGGCGTCCGTCGTCCGGCGTCGTCCGGCGTCGTCCGTCGTCCAGTTTTTGGCTTATAACTCAAAAACCAAAGCATTTAGAGCAAATCTGACATGGGGTAAAATTGTTTATCAGTTCAAGATCTATCTGCCCTGAAATTTTCAGATGAATCGGACAACCCGTTGTTGGGTTGCTGGCCCTGAATTAGTAATTTTAAGGAAATTTTGCTCTTTTTGGTTATTATCTTGAATATTATTATAGATAGAGATAAACTATAAACAGCAATAATGTTCACCAAAGTAAGATTTACAAATAAGTCAACATGACTGAAATGGTCAGTTGACCCCTTTAGGAGTTATTGCCCTTTATAGTCAATTTTTAACCATTTTTCGTAAATCTTAGTAATCTTTTACAAAAATCTTCTCCTCTGAAACTACTTGGCCAAATTAATCCAAACTTGGCCACAATCATCTTTTGGGTTAGTAGTTTGAAAAATGTGTCCGGTGACCCGGCCATCCAACCAAGATGGCCGCCATGGCTAAAAATAGAACATGGGGTAAAATGCAGTTTTTGGCTTATAACTCAAAACCCAAAGCATTTAGAGCAAATCTGACATGGAGTAAAATTGTTTATCAGGTCAACATTTATCTGCTCTGAAATTTTAAGATGAATCGGACAACCCGTTGTTGGGTTGCTGACCCTGGATTGTTAGTTTTAAGGAAATTTTGCTGTTTTTGGTCATTATCTTGAATATTATTATTGATAGAGATAAACTGTAAACAACAATAATGTTCAGCAAAGTAAGATTTACAAATAAGTCAACATGACCGAAATGGTCAATTGACCCCCTTAGGAGTTATTGTTCTTTATAGTCAATTTTTAACAATTTTCATAAAATTTGTAAATTTTTACTAACATTTTCCACTGAAACTAATGGGCCGAGTTCATTATAGATAGAGATAATTTTAAGCAGCAAGAATGTTCAGTAAAGTAAGATGTACAAACACATCACCATCACCAAAACACAATTTTGTCATGAATCCATCTGCTTCCTTTAATATTCACATAGACCAAGGTGAGCGACACAGGCTCTTTAGAGCCTCTAGTTTGTTTTGATTCAAAATTTTATTTTAGTGATATTTAGTTTTTTGTAAAAAAAAAACAGGGTTGGGGATTTCACATGTCCCCGCTGTGTCTCAAAAACAATATATGGTTAATGCTTAAAACTATCTCAGAAACTATTTATGATTATTGCATAAAACTTCCACACAAGACGTCGGGTGTATCATGCGCTCATGGCGCAGCTGTTTATTCTGGTAACTTCTAAATAAAGTTTGAGATTATTTCGGTAGGAATTTCTTAGAAATTTTTCAGAGATATAAATATTGTTCTTGTTACAGCAATGAGTGGATACTGTTGCTCATTTTCTATTTTTTTCATAAGATTGATATAAAAATATGGATATGTGGTATGATTGCCAATGAGACAAATCTCCACGAGAGACCAACTATATGTTATACCACCTTCAACATAGTACAAAATCAATACAGCATAGTAAGCTGTAAAAGACCCCCAAATTACAAATCGGAAACTATTCAAATAAGGAAACTAATGGCTTGGTATGTGTACAAAATAATAAACGGAAAAAAATATATGAATACCACAATTAGTTTGCTGTGAATTTGAATTGTGCAAATGTAGTACCAGTAATGTTAGTTTAAAGTGAGATATTAAATCTATTTCAGGAAAATGGTTTTACTTCTGTTAGAAGGGAGAGACCCACCTACTTTGGTTGAAACAACAAGGTAATGATTTGAAAAGTAATGCATATGATTATAATGCAATAAGACATGTAATGGCCCTTTTGATTGGCTGACGTCTGCTGTAAGTTTGACGGCTGATAGTCTGAGGCAATACAGCCAACGTTTTCCAATATTTCAATGTTTTAATTTGAACATTTTCTGAGGTTTGCATAATATAAAAAAAAGATAACAGTCATGTTGAGGAAGCATTGCAAGGGTTGTTTGGGATAAGTTAGTAAAAAATGTTCATTTTGCTGGCGTGACCGCTTCTTGATTTCAACAAAACTGTCCTAGGGCTGTCAAATTGCAATTTATATGATCTTTGATTCCAATACGGTTCATTTTTTTCTAAATCCATTTAGTTCAAAACAAGATCAGTTCTAATTGGACAGACTACTTAAGGTGGTACATTTGTACCAAACACCTTGACTAAAATTAATTTGGCTCGTTTAAGTTTCATTAAATTTTGACCCATTGACAAAAATATAAAATTTAAAAAAAACTTGAACCACACACTTTATCCAAAAAAATGTATTGGATATATTGCAGTTTGACAAACACTTAATTTGATCATTGCTAATTTTTACAGAGTTATCTCCCAGTAGTGTTATGAACCACATTTATCTGTTTTGTAATTCTATTAAGACTTACTAATCATTAGACCACACATTTGTTGACTTTAATATATTTAAAAGTATGAATAGAAATAGACAGAAACCTAACAACAATAAACAGGGAAAAATACTTGGCTACTGGAAATTAAAAAAAAGAGGAAAAGTCACTGAAACACATGTAGAAATTCAAAAAACAAGACAATTTTAAAACGAAAATAAGATAAAGTAAATGTTTTCAGTTATTTTGAAAGTCTGGAATGTTATCATGAGGCTAGTTTATTGATTTAATCTCACTATTCTTGTTTCAGGTTAATGTTTACTTGTTTATCATGTAATCAGGCTAAGTCCAGTTGGTTAGAGGTCATTAACAGTTCAGAAAGTCTCCATGATCACATCATATTCATTCTTCAGAGTTCAACAAATGGTGAGGTTCTCTTTGCTTGGAGTCTATTACTCATAACTGCTTTTGTCAAATTTCAAAATCAAAATAGATCAAATTACTGTAGTTTGCTGTATACCTTTTTGTTGAGCCTTTGACTTCTGTTGAAAAAGCAAGTAATATCGATCCTACATTCCGTCGGTGGTGGCGATGTCAACAAACATTCACTATGTGGTTAAAGTTTTGAAATTTTAATAACTTTCTTGAACTTTCTTTGATTTCTACAAAACTCGGACAGAAGCTTGTTTATGATCAGAAGATAGTATCCAGAAATAAATTTTGTAAAAAATAAAATCCGGTTTATCCGTATTTTACTTATAAATGGACTTAGTTTTTCTGCCAGTTAACATTACATTCACTCTGTTGTTTAAGTTTATGAAATTTTAATAACTTTCTTAAACTATCCTGGATTTCTACCAAACTAGGACACCGAGAAGCTTGTTTATGATCAAAAGCTACTACGGTATCTAGAAGGAAATTTTGTAAAAATGTATTTCCTGTTTTTCTGTATGTTACTTATTTATGTACGTAGTTCTCTTCCAGTTAACATTACATCCAATCTGCAGTTAAAGTTCCTAAAACTATTAGATTCATAAAGTAGGCGAGACATTTGGTTCAGCGGAACTCTTACAAATTTTTATTTGAGACAGTGAGGCAAATGTTTTGTGTTATAGATGGGTGTTTTTGATTGGCTCATTTTCTCTATCACACACACTTTTCTGATTATAAAAGTTATTTGAGATTCAATGACTGTAAAAATAAAAGTAAAATAAAGTTGTCCACAAAAAATATTACACATTTTTGTTTTCAACCCATTTCTTTGGATATTTCACAGAAAGTACGCAAACTGCTGTGGTTGTGTACCTTTAATTATATGGTTGTCTAAAGATTTCCTCCATATTTACATTTGATATTTCCATGTTTTTAATGTTCTAGTTAGATCTAGACCTTCCCCATTTGAGTCTATGAAACATTCTTTTGTCTTTCATCTTGAAAACTGTAATAGAACAGAGACAAGACAGTTAAAGCAAAATGATTTGACTCCTTATAGCATATTTATTGTAAAACACCATTAAAGACTTTTGTTAATGTTATCCTCTGGGTGTCTTTCTGTTTTGTGGGATGCCCCATCTCCATTTATGTTATCCTCTGGGTGTCTTTCTGTTTTGTGGGATGCCCCATCCCCATTTATGTTATCCTCTGGGTGTCTTTCTGTTTTGTGGGATGCCCCATCTCCATTTATGTTATCCTCTGGGTGTCTTTCTGTTCTGTGGGATGCCCCATCTCCATTTATGTTATCCTCTGGGTGTCTTTCTGTTCTGTGGGATGCCCCATCTCCATTTATGTTATCCTCTGGGTGTCTTTCTGTTTTGTGGGATGCCCCATCTCCATTTATGATATCCTCTGGATGTCTTTCTGTTTTGTGGGATGCCCCATCTCCATTTATGATATCCTCTGGGTGTCTTTCTGTTTTGTGGGATGCCCCATCTCCATTTATGTTATCCTCTGGGTGTCTTTCTGTTTTGTGGGATGCCCCATCTCCATTTATGTTATCCTCTGGGTGTCTTTCTGTTTTGTGGGATGCCCCATCTCCATTTATGTTATCCTCTGGGTGTCTTTCTGTTCTGTGGGATGCCCCGTCTCCATTTATGTTATCCTCTGGGTGTCTTTCTGTTTTGTGGGATGCCCCGTCTCCATTTATATTATCCTCTGGGTGTCTTTCTGTTTTGTGGGATGCCCCATCTCCATTTATGTTATCCTCTGGGTGTCTTTCTGTTTTGTGGGATGCCCCATCCCCATTTATGTTATCCTCTGGGTGTCTTTCTGTTTTGTGGGATGCCCCATCTCCATTTATGTTATCCTCTGGGTGTCTTTCTGTTTTGTGGGATGCCCCATCTCCATTTATGTTATCCTCTGGGTGTCTTTCTGTTTTGTGGGATGCCCCATCCCCATTTATGTTATCCTCTGGGTGTCTTTCTGTTTTGTGGGATGCCCCATCTCCATTTATGTTATCCTCTGGGTGTCTTTCTGTTTTGTGGGATGCCCCATCCCCATTTATGTTATCCTCTGGGTGTCTTTCTGTTTTGTGGGATGCCCCATCCCCATTTATGTTATCCTCTGGGTGTCTTTCTGTTTTGTGGGATGCCCCATCTCCATTTATGTTATCCTCTGGGTGTCTTTCTGTTTTGTGGGATGCCCCATCCCCATTTATATTATCCTCTGGGTGTCTTTCTGTTTTGTGGGATGCCCCATCTCCATTTATGTTATCCTCTGGGTGTCTTTCTGTTTTGTGGGATGCCCCATCTCCATTTATGTTATCCTCTGGGTGTCTTTCTGTTTTGTGGGATGCCCCATCTCCATTTATGTTATCCTCTGGATGTCTTTCTGTTTTGTGGGATGCCCCATCTCCATTTATGTTATCCTCTGGGTGTCTTTCTGTTTTGTGGGATGCCCCATCTCCATTTATGTTATCCTCTGGGTGTCTTTCTGTTTTGTGGGATGCCCCATCTCCATTTATGTTATCCTCTGGGTGTCTTTCTGTTCTGTGGGATGCCCCATCTCCATTTATGTTATCCTCTGGGTGTCTTTCTGTTTTGTGGGATGCCCCATCTCCATTTATGATATCCTCTGGATGTCTTTCTGTTTTGTGGGATGCCCCATCTCCATTTATGTTATCCTCTGGGTGTCTTTCTGTTTTGTGGGATGCCCCATCTCCATTTATGTTATCCTCTGGGTGTCTTTCTGTTCTGTGGGATGCCCCATCTCCATTTATGTTATCCTCTGGGTGTCTTTCTGTTTTGTGGGATGCCCCATCTCCATTTATGATATCCTCTGGGTGTCTTTCTGTTTTGTGGGATGCCCCATCTCCATTTATGTTATCCTCTGGATGTCTTTCTGTTTTGTGGGATGCCCCATCTCCATTTATGTTATCCTCTGGGTGTCTTTCTGTTTTGTGGGATGCCCCATCTCCATTTATGTTATCCTCTGGGTGTCTTTCTGTTTTGTGGGATGCCCCATCTCCATTTATGTTATCCTCTGGGTGTCTTTCTGTTCTGTGGGATGCCCCATCTCCATTTATGTTATCCTCTGGGTGTCTTTCTGTTTTGTGGGATGCCCCATCTCCATTTATGATATCCTCTGGATGTCTTTCTGTTTTGTGGGATGCCCCATCTCCATTTATGTTATCCTCTGGGTGTCTTTCTGTTTTGTGGGATGCCATTTTGATCATATATTTTGAATTTTGATCACAATTACAGTGGATATATCAAAAACTTTAAAGAATGCTTTAGAATAACAGAATGATATCCATTAAGATTAGTTCATTTTTTAACTAAATGAAAGCAACAGTTTTTAGACAGACAACAACTGGTGTGTAAGACAAGACAGTCACAATATTCATAGTTTATGCAGAAATCATTAAAATTGTATGAAATTTTCCCAAGGAAAAAAGTGGAAATAATTTTACCTAACACAAAGAACATAAAAAATGAACAATCTATAAGGAATGTCAACAAAGTCTGCCAATTCCTTTATCCATATTGACATTTCTATACAGCATTGCTGCTCTGTTACATTTTCATTTGAACTTAGTCACGTACTACTATTTATAAAGAAATTGTACAGCTAAGTGCAAACACACTACTGAGATATAATTTTAAGGACAAATTCTTAGCTTATCAGTGATTGAATTTATATAGTCTTTTTCTGAAAAGTATCTTAAACACTTGAACTGATAATCTCAATAAAAGTTTATAAATCGGTCATCAAACCAGATGAACTGCAGGATGAGTTTTTGGTTACCCTGGGACGCAACATCATCTTTCCTCAAGACCCGTCAGCAATTTCATTGTTTTCTAATTGAAACCATTGGGCCAAAATATTGACAAGTAATTAAAAGAAGAACTTATTACATGTACTTGATAGTAACTAATTATTACAAAAACGCAAAATATTTCATAGTGGCAAGCTAGACTTTGCCTAGTTGTGTAATGATTTAATGTAATGAAAAACAGATATAAAAACTGTTTTGTGCAGTACTTGAGAATTTGTATTTTATTAAATGATTCTTCATTATCGACTCCTAGGAGTCGATATTAAGAATTGAACGATGGACAGTTAGTGCGTGAATTTTTCTTGCTACCTGATTGGAAGATATTACGAGACGTGAATAATCAAAGTTTATTGATTGGTTAGGACAATCCAAACCTAGTAAATGTCCTTCAATCCCGTAGAGTATCGAATTTGTCCTCTTTTTTTTAGCAATTAGATTTTGCCTGTTCATTAATCATGCATATTCATGATATTGGTACACGGATAACTTTTATCTATAAATAGTCAAATCTTCTGGAGTTTCATAAACAACAACGTTAAATGATATATACTACTTCATAACGTGTGACCTCACGTGTGTGATTAAATTTGTTGATTGATGCACGTGGCTATTCTAGTAAATGAATTAATCTACAAAGCGAGAGCACTTTCCATTTTCATCAGCTAAGAGTCGACTAGCCCTTATTGAAAGGCTAATGCTTGTTGAATTGCTGTAATTGATATCCATTGCTGAATGATTAATAATGATTATTTATGTATCTTGGGCAAGGGTTTGTGTTTATGAATAATGATATTAGAATTGCAACAGACATTTTAAAACATCTTGGAAGTCTCTAGTTTCAATTCAATTGACATCCATTAACATACCTTTATGGAATTCTTTAATTGGATTATGTCTTTTTATTAATCATCTTGTTAGTTAAATTGCTCTTACAAATATATTAGAGTAGTTATTTGTGGACCGGGAAGGGATATTTTATAAATAAAATGTAAAACAGCGCCATCTGCTGTATATGACGCTTATTTGTTCGACTTATTCTTAAACTGATGTAAATCTGTTCTACATTTTACAAATAAAATAGGTTAGTAGTATATTAACAAAAAGACGAGAAATTGACCCACAAAATTGAGTAGAGTCTCATCATTGAAGGCCAGTTGAAGAAATTATTTTATTGAAGTTTAAGCTTCGTTTATATTTTCAATTGCAGTGTTTTATAGGCCATTCCAATTAAAGTTTGTTTCACAGGATTTAATAGCAAATAGGATAAAACAAAAATTAACTAAATTTTTGTGAAATTTGAACTTCATTGTCATGTATCTATTAAATAAGCATGTGAAAAATACAATGCATTGATCATTGTTTACATGGAAGAGTTATGCGCCAATCAGCTGCATTAGTATCTGGAAATAATGTTTTTTTTCTAGCTTCAATATGATAATTTGATTTTCTGTAAATGGGGAAAATTGCTGAAAACTATCCTGATACATTCCTACTTATAAAATGTTGACTGAATTTTTATTATCATATCTAAAGAGCTTTTTATCAATTCATTTTTGTGCAATGCCCTAGAAAACTAATGTGTCAAACATAAGACACTTTTCAACAATCATAATTGTTTGATAAGTAGAAAGAAACAGATATGGATTGAATGTACATAAGACAAGACACTGTTTTTATTTTAACTATTTTTTAAAATTAAAATAAAATTCACAAAATTATAAAAAATATACTGTGGATTTGTTATTATTCGTTTGATACCAATTTTTACGGGTTTTGTGGGTACATGTGAACCACAAATTCAATGTTTACTGAATGACAAATTAGGCAGAGATTGGAAAACCACTAAATCAAATACCCATGAAAATGCAAGTTTGCCTCAATCCACGAAAATTGATACCCATGAAAATAAATGAATCCACAGTATTGTGGAAATATATTTGGGCTTTTTTGGTGACCTGCTCTAAAGGGTGTTGAATTAGCTGTTGACTGTCTTTGTTCATTGTCAATCATCTGTAAAGTTTTCTATTTTTAAGCACCAAGATAGACCTTTTTGGTACAATCTGAAGGATTCACATTTGAATGCAATGAGGCAAAAAAAAACATGGCTGCAGGAGTCAATCTTTGATTACAATTTGCTAAATTTCAAAAATCTTCTTCTCTGACACTTCAACGTGTGTTCAAGGAAAACTGTTTACAAACTTAACAGGAATGATGATTTGAAGACCATCAAATAGGATTCTTAGTTAATGAGGATTGAAAGACCATCAACAGGTACAGGTCCTTTTTTGATTCTGATCCAAATTGGAAAGACTACTTAAGGTGGTGAAAAACTTGGTGTCCAGAGGCAATATTTCATTCTTCATTGTAAATTTTCAAAAATGTTTTGAAATTTTATTGGATTCCTGATTGGGAGATCTTGAACAAAAGGTCATTATTTAATGCTGATCGGGGTGGGATCTATCATGTTTTGACACATACAAGCACATGCATTTTAAAATATGAACAAACCTTAGACTTACATGTTTCATAAGTCATATGAGGTATAAAATGCAATTTTTAATTTTTTGCGACATTAAAGAAATATCCTGTTTAATTCATTTAAAAAATGTCAAGCACATGTAGGGTCATGTGAGGTAGACTGTAATGTAGATTGTCTAATAAAAGAAAACTGTTTAGGTGGTATTGACTTTAGATGTACTAGTTTTGGTATGTCAGGACTTAGTTTGGGTCAGATAGATTTATGTCAAGTTTTCCTGGATGTAAAAAATCAGGACATGTATTCACACATTGTTCTTTTGGAAATAGTCCTGAATCTTGCCTTCCTTATTTTACATTTGTGCTTTGTCTGTGAAAAGTCATTGAGAAGATTTTAGTGAAGCTATACAATGTGGTTGTATATGCAATCTATTTTATATTCACCTTAAATGAATATTAATTTCTTATGATTGTGGTTGTATTAGAAGTGCTAACCTCAGATATTTTTGAACTCCTACAAAAGTAACCTATTACACTTGCATAAACTAGAAAATAAGATTCAAGTAAAGCAGAGTTCTTTAACACTTTGAGAAAAGCATAACCAAAATATTCACATCTTTACATGTTTTAGGAGTTGCTTGTTTTTCAGCACAATTTTGAAGTAATTCTTCCTAATTTAAAAATCTGTTTCTCCTCATTATTTTGTACAAAACATTTTCAAACATAATTAATTCATTGAGCTTTGATATACTTTAATAGAAGAGGGACGAAAGATACCAAAGGGACAGTCAAACTCATGAATCTAAAATAAACTGACAACGCCATGGCTAAAAATAAAAAAGACAAACAGACAAACAATAGTACACATGACACAACATAGAAAACTAAAGAATAAACAACACGAACCCCACCAAAAACTAGGGGAGATCTCAGGTGCTCCGGAAGGGTAAGCAGATCCTGCTCCACACCTGTTGTGTTGCTTATGTGATAACAAATCTGGTAAATAGTCTAATTCGGTAGGTCACATTCATGAAAGGGAAGGGGATTGTAGTTACGACGTAAGGAACATATCCGATATCATTTGTGAAACGGTCATTCCATTAATAGATGTACGGTTATATCTATGGTATGTGTTTAAAGATAATGTAAAGAGACATATAGTCTAGGGCTGAAACTAAAGTGAGGTTAGAGTTACTGCTCCATATTGAAGGCCTTTTTGTGATTGACATAAAGATCAGCAATTCACTGTCATACACTAAATCTTTTATGTTATTTCTTCATAGGCAGAAAAAAATATTACAGTTATTCCTTAAATGAAAACATGGTATTTCATTGGAATCATTGAAGACAATAAGCTATAGATAATCTCTGAACCTTTGAATTCTGGGGACAGATTTATTTAATGGGGGCTTTTCCTTCTTTCAATGGTCTGGAACATACATGAAATATTTACCACTGGATGTTAAGCAACCAACAATCAATCCTTCTTTCAATCTTTACTATACTAGTTTTCAAATATCAAGACTTCATAAACTAAAAAATCAAAAAACATATTCTGGTAATATTTTCTTGTTGAAGACAAACAATTAACCATGTATGTTTTGATGATTGGGTTTTCTCGTAACTATATAAAGCTTCATGCTCAATGAGGACTTGGAATAAGTTTTAAAAAGGCTTCAAATTGAATGATTTTTTTTAAATTTGATTTAGTTGAAATATATTACAAACATGTCAATTCTGTTTTTATTGGATGATTCAAATCCTAACAATAAACACTTATGACATAACACTGTATATTCTTAGTCTAACTAAAACTTCCTTCATATGAAAAAATGTCCTTATCACAGAAATTGTTTTATTATATATTTTCAGTTGATTTATTAAAGAACACAGGAGAGTTTGTAGATGTATTATTAGATTTACAAGAAGACATGTGTGAAAACTGGGCCACAGCAGAATTTGTACAGGCTCTGTTAGAGGCTATAAAACAGATTGGGTAACTATATATCTTCTGCTAATAGTCAATTTTACTTTGTGATGAGATCAAGAAAGGCTATCTATTATTATTATTTTTTAAGCTTAAAACAGAACAAAAAAAACCAAATATGTCTAAAAGCAAAAAACTATTAGGCACATTAAGAATATTCCAGGGTTACACTCAACCCTCTCCTTGAACTAAGAGAGTGGAGTAACAGCACAACATAAGATGAAAATAAAAATCTGTTTGCAAATCGCTTCACCTATTAGATCAGTCATAATTGAATAACAGAAACTTTATAGCAAATGTTTTCACTAAGAAAAGATCTACAATAAGTAAACATAGTCGAATCGATAACTATTGCATTACAGTGAATTTTTAACTGGTAGGGGACAATATATTGCCATGCAATACTCACAGAATGCTTGTATTAGTTAAGAACACCAGGGCTTAAAAATGATAACACAAATTCAGTTGTGATATAAAGTTTGAGACAGTTCATAAAATAACATAACTTTTAAAATGGTATTATTAAGCAGATTTTCTTTTTAAAAAATTATCCAGTAAGAGTTGTCTCCCCTCCTCTTTCAGTTATTCAAATGGATAAGCAATGTTTCAATTCTTTAAAGTGATTCAAATTACCAAAAGAGAAAGATTTCTGTCTGACCACTTATCAATTATTTTTTAGCTACAATTTGTGGATGAATGTATTTTAATGTGATTTTTTTTTTTATTTGTTTCTATCAATCATAGCATTTCTATATAAATGATTGACCATTTAGCTGTTCACCAATGATATATGTATTTTGCAGATTGAGTCACAGTCAACAATTAGAAATCTACTTCCGTATTTTACAGTTATTGTCAACAACAGATGCTGGAGCAGAAGCACTAGGTTAGAAGTAGAAAATGACAAACAAAAAAGATTTGAGTGCTTCTTTTTTGTAAATTTATTTGGGTTTAAAAGCGTTGACCATGACCAGAGTACAGTTTGTATGAAGCAGGGAAGTGCTTCTTCTAAAAATGTGTGCACATTCACCACTTTTACAACCCTATAAAATTACTAAAAGAAGCATTCAATGCTTATAATTACAATTTTATTTTGCTAAGATCATGAAACTCCTTTCTATCAGATATCTTTCATTTACCTGCAACTTAATGTGGAAGCTTGTGTCAACATTTCATTCTGAAATGAAGGTTAATTTCAGAATGACTCAAGATCCCTTTTAGCCAATCAAAATAACGTATTATAATGAAATGTACATGGTTTATAAATGTAATCAAATTTTTTAACACTTAGAGCTCACAAAAAAATAATGTGTTTCAAGTCACCCTTATAAATTATACAACCCTAACTTTATTGTCTGAAATTTTGTTTCACGTGTCCCAAAATCTGGGTCTAGTTAGTGCAATTTGTAAAAGTTTTTGGTGACCTTGAATGGTAATAAAAAATTTAGACTAGTGTGTTTCCAGACGATAAAATGCAACCATAAACCTGGCAAAACATTAAATGACAGTTTCATATTCAAACAATCTTCAAAATGAACTGACAAAATGGAATTGAAAGAACAATAAATTTATTATACATATGTAAAAATACACCAACACACAATGCAAGCAAACAGTGAGTGTGAAAAATCCAGTACAACTGTACATGAAAGAATCAAAATAAAGATATACTAGTTATAATACACTTCGATAAAGTTCTTAGGTTACTTACAGTATACTGTATAGCGGGTTGATTTCACTGGGTGAACATTTTCGCTTATTTTGGCGGAATAAATAAAATAGCCAAAATTAATTCCACCAATTTAAAAGTGTACATGCAAAGGTATTGATTAAAATTTTGAATCAGCCAAAATAATAACTGCCAAAACATTTTGTATACCTTTTTCAATGAAATACTCCAAATTTTACACCCACCAAAATAAACCGCTATGCAGTATATCAGCATGTCATACCACACATCATGCAATATGGTATGATTGAAGTTTTTATGTTGTTATGACTTTTATTATAATTTGCTTCTGAATAAATCTTTTTCTTTGAACAGTGTCCTGTGCTGATGCTGTAGAGAAGCCATTGGTTAAGTATCTTAATACAGTGTGTGATGATGAAATAGTGGGCATAGAGAATAAAGAATCTTGTATAGCGTCAGCACTCTCAGTATTAAATATTCTCTTCTCATCAAATGAAGAAACATCTAACAGACTCATAAAAGGTGTCCTTAAAGATACATCATTTAAATGAAATAATTGTACCTGTATTGATGGATAATGCTGTGAGCAGAAATCATTTTGAAAGAGTTCGTTTTATTAATCTTTGCTATAAGCAATAATTAACAGGGTCCTCCACCATTTGATGCTCAACTCTGGCATAGATAATAAACTAATGTTCAGATTAATCAAATTGTATTCTTCAAAACACATCTACATGGAATGGTAACAATAAACCAAGAGAACAATCAAACTAATATATAATCCACAATACGAATAACCCCATAAAATGGTTAAGGAGAGATAACTCTCTTAAAAGTATGTTAACTTTACCAAACATCTTGACCATACCAAGCTGACATACATTTGGATAACACAAACTCTTTGTCCTGCTATAAAAATTTTGCAATCAGTATATGGTATGATTAACCTTAAATTAAAAGAAGAATGTCAGACGAGTTGATATACAGCAATGAAAACAGAATTAACTTCAATTGTAGATTTGCTAGACTCATTTATATATATATTTATGATTGGGCTTTCATTCCATTGACTCTTTAAGATAAAATTAAAATAGAAAGTTTATGTTTGCTAAACTTCCATGTTTAATGGGTATTTAGGGCAAAAGGATACCAAAATTAGTTAAAGATGGTCTATAAATAGATTTCGTTGATGTAAAAAAATCCATTTAAGTTTTTATATTTAGATTATCTTAACATAGTTTTGAAAATGTTTGATAAAATTGTTTATTATTGCTCTGTTTTAGATGAGAAATTAATACGAGTGTTTGTAAAAATATTAGAACCATTGTATCCATGGCTACAAGACATTAAAAAGTCAACAACTGACCAATCAGAAAAGAAACGTTTATTATGTGAGAACAGTGGAAATGTGGAAAAGACAGATTTGAAACGTAAAAACAATGATCATGCTTCTGATACTGACAAAGAATCTTCATTTAATAGTGAAATTAAAGAAGGATTAAAACAAAGAGATGACAAAGAATTTCAGCATTTAGAGATTTTATACCACATTGTTGAGGGATTTGTTTATGATTATATGTTCACTCTGCAGCTGGTAAGTTTACATTTTATGATTCTGTAGAACTCTAATTACCACATACAAAACAAATTGCACTTTAATTGCTGACCTTCATCTTACGATCGGTGGCCGAGTTGTCTAAGTAGTTACTATTGTAATCACTAGCCAGTCAACACTGAGGTTGTAAGTTAGAACCACACTCGTACTGGTGCACTTTACTCCAATCTTAATTGACTAGGATTGTCAGTTTTCCTATCGAAGGTCAAGGTTTTCTCCGGGCACTCTGGCTTCCTCCAACAATAAAAACTGGTCTCCAAGAAGTAGCAATAAAGCGGTGCTTAAAAGTAGTGTTAAAACACCAAAAATCAATTTATTTGAAAAGGGTGCAATAGCCTATGATTTACAGCAAGTGGTATTCATCAATAACCGCTTTCTTACAAAAAAAAGATTTGGAGGAGTAGTCAATAAATCTAGATAACTGAAAACTACCATTCCTTACTTGACAACCAATATCATTATATACACAGCAGATCTACAAACATCATACAAAAATTGTCAATTATGGAAATCATAAAAAGGACAAAGTACATACAAAATATAAAGTTTTTATTGTCCATAATGACGCCCAATGATTTAAATTAAATTTTGTACAAGATTTTACATATTGATTACATTAATTATTATAACAATTAAACAAATGTAATATTTCTGTACAGAACAATTACATACAATGTAATTAAGTGAAGCATTCTGCTTGCCAAAATATAAACTTTCTTTGTATAAAACATTTTCAGCATCACTTACCAGTATGTTGAATACAAGATGTATATTGTTTCTGTTGCAGCAACAATTTTAGCAGCTAAATTTTGATGCCACATATAAAAGGGGAGATAACTGAAATTATGAAAGGATGATAGATTTGTAGAGTTACCTCCCATTCAATAATAACATGTTTTTATTACTTTATACAGATGATAGATAGTGACAGTGAAAATGAAAGTGAAGAAGAAACACAAAAGACAGATGTAACCAAGTTTTTGTCATATCTCAATGATTCTTGTAGTAGATGTCGAATTAACTATCTTGTTCTGACAATGAAGGAGTCCATTAATGAAGCATTTAACCCAACAGAACTTTTAACAGATTTAGCAGCGAAACATAAGAAAGAACGATTGGCCAGGATTACTGCTGATGCACTTGCAGGCAGAAACTTAGACAGATCAAACTCCAATACAGACAGTCAAAATAATACATAGTTCTAATATTCCTACAAGAATCAAATTAATTAGTAATAAAGGTTAGAAAGAACACTAAAGAAATTTATTTTGGTAGTTCTAAGGTAGGTATGTAAAGTAAATGTTGCTATAGAAACCAGAAAACTTTTGACCAATGTAAAATTAGTTGATTTCTGACTGAACAAATGGAAAATGGGAAGGTTTTGTATCATCAAAATTAGTAGATGTGGTATCAATGACACTGAGATAACTATCACCCAGAAACCTTGGAAGTAACATGTTGTACCAATCATGTGGTATCAATGTCTCTGAGATAACTATCACCCAGAAACCTTGGAAGTAACATGTTGTACCAATCATGTGGTATCAATGCCACTGAGATAACTATCACCCAGAAACCTTGGAAGTAACATGTTGTACCAATCATGTGGTATCAATGCCACTGAGATAACTATCACCCAGAAACCTTGGAAGTAACATGTTGTACCAATCATGTGGTATCAATGCCACTGAGATCACTATCACCCAGAAACCTTGGAAGTAACATGTTGTACCAATCATGTGGTATCAATGCCACTGAGATCACTATCACCCAGAAACCTTGGAAGTAACATGTTGTACCAATCATGTGGTATCAATGTCTCTGAGATAACTATCACCCAGAAACCTTGGAAGTAACATGTTGTACCAATCATGTGGTATCAATGCCACTGAGATCACTATCACCCAGAAACCTTGGAAGTAACATGTTGTACCAATCATGTGGTATCAATGCCACTGAGATCACTATCACCCAGAAACCTTGGAAGTAACATGTTGTACCAATCATGTGGTATCAATGCCACTGAGATCACTATCACCCAGAAACCTTGGAAGTAACATGTTGTACCAATCATGTGGTATCAATGCCACTGAGATCACTATCACCCAGAAACCTTGGAAGTAACATGTTGTACCAATCATGTGGTATCAATGCCACTGAGATCACTATCACCCAGAAACCTTGGAAGTAACATGTTGTACCAATCATGTGGTATCAATGCCACTGAGATCACTATCACCCAGAAACCTTGGAAGTAACATGTTGTACCAATCATGTGGTATCAATGCCACTGAGATCACTATCACCCAGAAACCTTGGAAGTAACATGTTGTACCAATCATGTGGTATCAATGCCACTGAGATCACTATCACCCAGAAACCTTGGAAGTAACATGTTGTACCAATCATGTGGTATCAATGCCACTGAGATCACTATCACCCAGAAACCTTGGAAGTAACATGTTGTACCAATCATGTGGTATCAATGCCACTGAGATCACTATCACCCAGAAACCATGGAAGTAACATGTTGTACCAATCATGTGGTATCAATGCCACTGAGATCACTATCACCCAGAAACCTTGGAAGTAACATGTTGTACCAATCATGTGGTATCAATGCCACTGAGATCACTATCACCCAGAAACCTTGGAAGTAACATGTTGTACCAATCATGTGGTATCAATGCCACTGAGATCACTATCACCCAGAAACCTTGGAAGTAACATGTTGTACCAATCATGTGGTATCAATGCCACTGAGATCACTATCACCCAGAAACCTTGGAAGTAACATGTTGTACCAATCATGTGGTATCAATGCCACTGAGATCACTATCACCCAGAAACCTTGGAAGTAACATGTTGTACCAATCATGTGGTATCAATGCCACTGAGATCACTATCACCCAGAAACCTTGGAAGTAACATGTTGTACCAATCATGTGGTATCAATGCCACTGAGATCACTATCACCCAGAAACCTTGGAAGTAACATGTTGTACCAATCATGTGGTATCAATGCCACTGAGATCACTATCACCCAGAAACCTTGGAAGTAACATGTTGTACCAATCATGTGGTATCAATGCCACTGAGATCACTATCACCCAGAAACCTTGGAAGTAACATGTTGTACCAATCATGTGGTATCAATGCCACTGAGATCACTATCACCCAGAAACCTTGGAAGTAACATGTTGTACCAATCATGTGGTATCAATGCCACTGAGATCACTATCACCCAGAAACCTTGGAAGTAACATGTTGTACCAATCATGTGGTATCAATGCCACTGAGATCACTATCACCCAGAAACCTTGGAAGTAACATGTTGTACCAATCATGTGGTATCAATGCCACTGAGATCACTATCACCCAGAAACCTTGGAAGTAACATGTTGTACCAATCATGTGGTATCAATGCCACTGAGATCACTATCACCCAGAAACCATGGAAGTAACATGTTGTACCAATCATGTGGTATCAATGCCACTGAGATCACTATCACCCAGAAACCTTGGAAGTAACATGTTGTACCAATCATGTGGTATCAATGCCACTGAGATCACTATCACCCAGAAACCTTGGAAGTAACATGTTGTACCAATCATGTGGTATCAATGCCACTGAGATCACTATCACCCAGAAACCTTGGAAGTAACATGTTGTACCAATCATGTGGTATCAATGCCACTGAGATCACTATCACCCAGAAACCTTGGAAGTAACATGTTGTACCAATCATGTGGTATCAATGCCACTGAGATCACTATCACCCAGAAACCTTGGAAGTAACATGTTGTACCAATCATGTGGTATCAATGCCACTGAGATCACTATCACCCAGAAACCTTGGAAGTAACATGTTGTACCAATCATGTGGTATCAATGCCACTGAGATCACTATCACCCAGAAACCTTGGAAGTAACATGTTGTACCAATCATGTGGTATCAATGCCACTGAGATCACTATCACCCAGAAACCTTGGAAGTAACATGTTGTACCAATCATGTGGTATCAATGCCACTGAGATCACTATCACTCAGAAACCTTGGAAGTAACATGTTGTACCAATCATGAACAGGTCATCATTTTGCATATGCATGTAATATTTTGATGAATTTAATCAATCATAACTCAACCAATTGGTGGGGAATATTAAAGACTCACATTTAAAGTTAAATAGTTGTTTTTTGTTTTATTGACTTTCACATACAAGATCAGTTCTGAGATGCTGTCATGACATGCAATCACATAACCTGGTGTAATGATGCAGTTTAAAAAGTGTAGCGGTGAAAAAGGTCACTGACTTAAATTTTAGATTAGACATTTGATATTACAAAGGAGATGTGGTATGATTGCCAATGAGAAAACTCTCCACAAGAGACCAAAATGACACAGAAATTAACAATTATAAGTCACTGTATGGCCTTCAACAATTAGCAAAGCCCATACCGCATAGTCAGCTATAAATGGCCCCGAAATGACAATGTACAGACATTTGAGTTCAGATCTATAATTGTGAGTGACATACAACATGTACAATGGCCAGGTGAACAGATGTTTTCAGTGGGATATTAAAAATGTTTATAAAAGTTGCATCACTGTTATACACTTGACACTTGACTGACCTGTAGTCCAGTCAAACGAAGTTTTAACCTCAAACTAATTGCAACAGAAAAGGTTTTAGTTCTAATCTATAGCATTAAACCCTAAATTTGCACAGAAAAAAAAGTCCCATAGAATCTAACTTGAGGAAAACTCAAAATCAGCATTTTTAATTTCCTATGGAAATAAACATTGGAAGGAGAGATAACTCTGCAAAAATAAGTCTTTTTTTGTTAGTTTTTGGTTGATTAACTTAAAATTTATGTAAAGTATGATACTTTGATGGGGTTATAAGTTCGTATTTGACTATATTATATAATCGTTTGCTCATGAAATGTACAGAACCGAAGTTTTATGGGTATTTTTCTTTTTTTATATACATTTTTCATGAAAGAAATTGCAAATTTGTGGCTTTGTGACCATTTTGAAAAAATAATGTGAAAATTTGTTATTTTTTATATCTGTATATTGTATATTTTCAGCATCTACCATATTTAAAGAAACTTTAAACCACAAAGAGAAGAATAATTATTTTTATCAAATTTGAGATTCTTTACCTTGCCATGTTGAAAAATTCAATAAATGGTCAACTAATGAATTACAAAACCTAGATTGTAGCTTGATAAAAATTTGAAAAGAGTTATTTGTTATACTCTAAACACGGCTTAAATATCAAGAGTCAATAAATTCTGTTGAATAGAAGTGGTAAAGTTATAATTTTGTATAAATTTTTATTGATATTTCTGCCTTTTTTGCAGAGTTATCTCCCTTTTCAGTCTTCCTCAAGTTTGATTTTATGGGACTTTTTTCTGTGTAAATTTGGGTTTTAATGCTATAGATTAAAACTTAAAAATCTTCTGTTGCAATTACTTTAAGGTTAGGGTCAAGATTGACTGGACTACTGTGATGGATTTTTACATTTGAGTTCATTTTCAGAGTAAGACACATAAAATCTTTTAACTTTATTGCATTCAGGAGAAAAAGAACAAGAGATCCATATTTTATTCTTTCCATGATTCATATAAAAGTTAACTTCTTTGGTGATACCATTTTGTCACACTGATGTTGAATTCTATATTGTTAAATGTTATATTTTACATCTAAGGTTTAAGTTAATTTAGGGAGCTGTGATGTCTGTATCGATCTATTTATATTTTAATCGTCTACACTAAGTCATCCTATGACCCAAGTAATCAGGATAGTGGTAGAACTTAAATACATGGATCATTTCAGTATACATATACAGTGCTCAAACTTCTTTAATAATCATAAGAAAAAATAATTTGTCTGTCTGACCTGAGAAGTAGAAGTGCTAGACTGGAAACTCTGAGTCTATTTTTTTTATATTTATGTATTGGGTAAAAAGTGTAATATTGCAATCACTGTGAGATGGTTTGGTGATGTATTGTTTCTATATGTTTGTCTTTCCCCGTCTTTCTGTTCATCAGTCTGTCTATTTTGAGCAGCTAGACAGTGAACACTTATAGGATCTGTCACCTACTGTGTGTTTGCTTACACAATCTGTTGAATGAACTTAAATAAAGTTCTACACACATTTCTCCAATACGAAATACGAAAGGACAGAATGATGTCATATTTGGTAAGCATATCAACAGTGATAGCTTTTATGTGTAATATGACTGGTTGTCAACACTTTGGAGTACGAGTGGTGGGGAATACCTTGTATGACAATGCTTGCATTCTTGTTTCATCTGTAAACAACCAAGACTGTATGATTATATGTCTGTCTGCTATGATTTAATAAACTATAAAATTGAGAATGGAAAAGGGGAATATGTCAAAGAGGAACCAACCCAACCAAAGAGCAGAAAACAGCCGAAGGCCACCAATAGGTCTTCAACACAGCAAGAAAATCACGCACACAGAGGTGGGTCTTCAGCTGGCCCCTTATAAAAAAAAATGTGTACTATTTATATGTTCCTTTTAATGTGAATGTAAACCAACTTATTGTTTAAGATAATTTTGCCGTAGTCCTTTCAAAGGAATGTTATACTTATTCACGACTATTTACATTCACATTATTTTTCTACTCACAAAAGTCTTAAAAATAATCTGCGAAAATAAGTTGGTTTACAGTGATTAAATGACTCAAAACTCTGGCTTGATTACTTGAAGATCCAAGGTGAAATTTAAAACTGTAGTTACTAATTCCTTTAATTGGATTTGCATTTTTATATGGCTTATTGACCATAAATCCTAAAGCAAATGGTCTTTAAACTTTTATGTTACAAATATATATTCATATATGTCATAACTACAGATTAAAGTAATTGCAATATAATTTTATAGATTTGTAGTAAATCATAAGCTACATTAAAAATTGACAAAAATAAGTTGCAGGATGCCATTGATTTTCACAAATTAGAATTCTGAAATTAATCACAATGCTATTAAATTTGACTAATGAGGTTATTTAAGGGGTTATCTTAAGGAAAAGTTGCAATAGATCTTATGACTTGATTAAGTTAAAAAACATGGCAAAATTTCCATAGAGTCATCTGTGCTGGAAGACTTTTTTGCCAGTGAGTAGTCCCAAATTTTTGTTTTGAATTTTGGAATTTAATTGACATTGCATTTTAATGATTGGTACCTAGATATACTTCTTAGTTCAAATTATGAATAAATTGTAAGCTACATTTTTTATGCGATATTTTATTGAATATTGAATGTAACAGAATGTGCATATTACAGAGTACTTTGGTCTGTAAAAGATTGCACTAGGATTATTGTGTTAATCTTTAAAGATTATCTTTGATGTATTATACATGTATTAATCTACTAATCAGACATCTGATATACTCCTAATGGTTCATAGTTATAATTGGTTTATAAGTCATTAATTTTGGATTTTTTTTTTTTCATTTCCGCATGAAAATAATCATTAATGGATAGAAAATAAAAAGGAATAAATATACCAGAAATATTTTAGATTTAGGAATTTGTCTGTCTATGAAGAAATAACATAAAAAATGTGGTGCACACTGAATAAACAAAAAAACTTTTTAATTCAGTACACTGAAAACTTGGACAATTTATAGCTGTAATTCAACAAACTAAAAAAGAGACACTTTGTCTATTTAGATAGCAAATTTCAGTACCCTGTAAACACTAGTACAATACATTCAGAGCATTGAGAAAGGGGACAGCATATTGCTGTAAAAGGGGCCGGAACATATATTGTATTTTAGTACACTGAAAGAAAAACAGCACATTCCTGTAATTTGTTACATTGAAAACGAGACTTCAGCAGCCCCTTGCTGTAGTTCAGTATACTGAAAATGGCAAATACCTTTTCAGAATAGAGAGGGGAAATGGATATTTCATTAATAAGTCCAAATTTGAAAAGCAACGATATTTCAATATTCCAAAAGTTATAGAAATAAAAGCTACTGAAAAAGTAGTGTTCTGAAAAAATGATTTATGATTTTCCTGTTTTTGGTATACAAACTTTCTTTAAATTGTACAACAAAAGTATTACATATTTGTTTTTGAGACTTGAGGTCAAATGATAGAATACTGAGGTCATTTGAATTGATTTTGTGTTATAAGTATGCCTTTACATGACAAGATACTTTATGTTGTTCTATTCAACTTCACACCTTTTTAAATCCTTTATAACCAAATCAAGAATAAACATTTTTAAATTGAATGTTCACTGATGAATTATTTGAATTAAATGCCGACCAAACGTTTTCCATTTTGAACGTGAACAATTGTATTCTCATTTATATTCGAACTTACATATATGTATGCATGGTACACTTTCATCCTTTTGAAATTTATTGAGTTATGTAAATTTACTTTTACATCTAGATTTTCGATCGATTACGCACCATGTCAATCACACAGAAAAGTCTTTTGAACATTTTACTGATGTCAGTTTTAAGTCTCACAGCAAACAATCAAGTCAAGATTGTCAATACATTTTTTAGATTGTATACATACAAATATATTTCTATGTACTAGTTTTATCAAATGAAAAGGTAATAATTGTGATGTTTGGATATTGCATAATGGTAATAGTACTTTAGGTTCCTTATATATATCTTAATATTATGTATAAAATGACGTCCTGTTTCCAAGAGAAGTAGTTCATTATTTTGGTTTTGTTTCAATTATTTTTGTTAAGAATATACCTTTTGTAAGTTAATGCTTATTTTTGTTTATTTGTAAGGAGAAGCACATTTTATCAAACACCAATATATTTATATATGTAAAAACAAGTACTGAGTATGAGGGCAGAGACACAAAAAATGGTTTTGTAAAATTACAAATATTGGTCTTGAAAATGCACTGTTATCATCAGATCTGTTAGCATTAAATGAACGCAATTGTAAGGGAAAGTGGCTTATGACATATATAAAGGTTGAGAATTAACATGGATGTGGCCACTTTCATTACCAGACCTACTACCTACTTCTTATATGCCTCTGAAGCTGTTTGGGTTATAATTAGGGGAAATAGTAATCAGAAATGGGTTTGTAAAGTTATCTATGTATTTTATTACACTATATACATTATGATTTTCACTTCTGTGAAATAATGTGAGTTATATTACATTGATTTTTGAAAGATAAATACATCAAAGTTGAAAAATTTAAGTGTTGAATACAGTTGAAATATTTAAATTCATAATTTGACATAAATTTGCCTTTTCTTATGCACTTTATATTTTTTTCAACTTAGACTTGTGGGCTAGATGAGTAAAGAGTAATGGTATACTGTCATAAAATGGTCTAGTTTAAGTTGACAAAAGACATCACAACTAATAATCCCTGATATTTCACAGTTTAAAGTTATATAGGTTATCTAACATAACTTTCAATTCAGTTTTATTCTTTACAAACATCTAGATACACAGCTCTTTGACACATTCCCCATTTCAAATCTCAATTTTAGATATAATCCACAAATTTAAATTCATTTCCATTCCAGTCATATCTCATATTTTGAATTCAGCTATCAAACTTTTGATTTTGACCATTATTTAAAATATCTAGTCCTATTTATTTGATTTATGTAATTTGGCCCAAATTATACATGGTCATTTAGGGTTAATGTTGTGTGACTGATTTATTTCAGTGTAATATTACATCAGTTTGTGATTCGTCCTTGAGGTAAAATTATCCAATGCTTTCTATGGTGAAATTCTTGTATAATGTAAAGCTTCTGTATTATCCTAATATAAAAAAAGAAGATGTGGTATGATAGCCAATGAGACAACTCTCCACAAGAGACCAAATGACATAGAAATTAACAACTTTAGGTCACCGTATGGCTCATGATGAGTAATCTATTAAGTGTAATGAACTGTCTTTTGTTGAAAATCAAACAATATTTTACAAATTTTTCAAATGGTTTAAATGTTTGTTAAAGATTGTCAAGTTGATTTAATAAAATTTATCCATAAACTGCCATATTTTCCCATTTTCATAGCAGTTTCTATCCCTAACTACACAGTCTAATAAACAGAAAAAATTATAGTGCGAGTGGAGCATCAGTGTTACAGTACTATGAACACATGATTGTTTAAACATCCATTGATGTATTCCCAACATCAGTCAGACGGCAGTATACATGCAAATACATTGGCATTCCAAATATATATGAAAGATATCTCATGAATTATTTTTTAAGGTCAAGTAACAGTAAATGGGCTATGTCAAAGATTTCAGTAAAATTTTGCATACAACTCTGGATGGATAAACTTCATCTGAAAATTGAAAAAAATGATGCATTTATTTCATATAGCATTTGAAATATTATTGATTTAATTCTTACAAAATGGGTGAATATTTGTATAGCAATTAGCACATAAAATCGGCCTGAAACCTTCTTAAATTTGTCTTCAAATCGTCAAATCTCTAATTCTACTCCATAGATTTTTCTTAAAAAACTATATGTTGTTGATACATAAATTTCTGTTTTAATGATATAAAAAAATCAGTTGTAATTCAACAAGCTAAGGTTTCATGCAAAATTTTAGCATAAACTGCATTTACTGTTACTTGACCTTAAAAGAACCATTGACCAGAAAACACTTCTTATATAGAAGTATGATTGCTATTGAGACTGCTCTCCACAAGAGGCCAAAATGACATAGAATTTATCAACTATAGGTCATTGTATGGCCTTCAACAATAAGCAATATCAAAACTTCATATTTAGATATAAGAGGCCCCGAAAGGATAAAATAAAACAATTCAAATGAATAAGAAAGAGGCCTGCTTTATGTACAAAACAATGAAAGAAAAACATAGGAAAGGACAAGAAAGAAGATATGAAGACAGCAGAAAGGAGAAACATACCAGGAGAAGATGGATAGAGGTGAAAGGTCATTTATAAGATCACACACTTCACTGGATATATTTTTCTTGAATAGATATTCATAAACAAAAAATTAATATAAATTGCTTTAAACAACAACAGTTTATTTGTTTATTATTAAATCAAAATATTTTCTTATCTATACAAAATATTCAATCAAAGTTTTTACTGTATTGGTGTCCGTTCTTTAATAGATATATAAATATTGTCAACATTTCATATCGCAATGGACTCATTGGTCACAAAGAATACATTTAAATAATTTATATATCAAAGCTATAACCGTGATAAACACATTAATACAATGGGAAATAAAATGATACATTTTATTAGTATTATAAATATTGATCTGCTGGATTTAATAACGTGGGTTACTTACAACTAAGTTTTGTCAAACCACTTTGAGTAAGAGTTGAAATCAAATCTGAAATGGAATAATGTGCATGAAAGGTGATCTATGGGTAGACGATAAGAAACGATTGTTCATTTCACTTGTACAACCATATGCAAATAATGGATTAAGATTAAACGACCGTAAGTGCTGAATTTAAATCCCAGTGTATGAACAGGGAAAGACGTGATATGAACGCTATACTTTCTCTTATAACTCAGTAAAGAATTGTTTAACATTATGTGATAGTTACATGAGGGTATAATTATTCACCATCCATAAACATGGAAAGAAGGATCAGGAAAATATCATTTCCATTCAGACTTGGATTTAATACTCTTTTGGTATTTTTGTGCCAAGGAAACTAATGTTGGGATTTTTTCAATAAATTATTCATATTTCAATTGTATATTTTATTTCTATCAATATATACTTTGAAGGTAGATGAAACCTTAATAAAAAGATTCATGGATGAATGAAAGAAAACATGCTTAAATTGGAATTTGAAGCAGATAAAATGATGAATATGATCTTCAAATTATATAGATTGGAAATTTGTGAAAATTGTGTGAAGTTCAAACAAATTGTGGATTAAATCCATTCTATCAGTTGAGGAAACAAAATTGTCAGAGTATTTTTGGAAAGAATGTTCCACATAGATTGTCCACGTTTCCGTGGATTCATGTCATGGGATGAATTAGGGTAAGTCCATTACTTTATACCTAGTTTTGTTTATGTCAGTCAAGAATATTGCAGTCATCATTTTTCAAAATTTAATAATAATAAAAACATGAATAAAAGGAGTTGTGAATAAAAAGGCTGTTTTCAAGACAGTTGAGTTTTGTAAGTAGACTATTTTAAAGTTTCCAGCATAGTAACTGCTGATAGTATTGAACTAAATTGATTTCTACAGAAATGTACACAATGTTAATTCACTTCTTGTTGTAATGTTTGTTACAGAAATTGATTACTAATAAAAATATTAACAAACTTAAGTGTGTAATAAACCAGAAACTTTATAGTGCTATAAATAATGGTCATATTTCGAATCTTTTGAAGTTTTTCAATTTGCCTAGGAAATAGCTTGAAGCTTAATATGGATTTTTATATCAGTTTTCCTGTAATTATTGTTTTTGAAGCTGGTCACAAAATTTGTGTAAAGAAGTATTATTGGTTTATTTTATTTTTTTGCTTCTGACAGATTAAGTGGCTGTTATCTTTTTAATCACTCTTTATTGAGCAAAAATACTGATAAAAAAACTATAAACTCAACAAATCAGGCGTTGACTTTCATAAACTTCAAATAAGAAGATGTGGTATGATTGCCAATGAGGCAACTCTCCACCAGAGACCAAATGGGGCTTTTAATCAAAAGAAGTAGTAATAGTTTTCTTTTCTATAATGTTTGTCCCTTATCAAAACATTAATTTATAATAGTTGTGGACTAGAGATTTACTGTTTAGTCATATTGAAAACTGCATTTCTGTTTCACCCATGAAACTTAAAATGTGCAACATCAAGGACTTATTTTGGGAGATTTAGTCTAGTTTTGTTATGATATATTACATTTTATTATACCATTATTATACCTACAAGAATAGGAGCTAAACAAACTTCAATGATTGTCCAAAGATATGCTGTAAAAAAAAAAAAAGTTAAATATAAGGAATAAATCTGTAATTAAATGTTTAGGGAAGATAAGTTAGCATCTTATAAGTAGCATGTTATAAATATGTGTAAGATGTCTTTCAGATATTTTACTTGATTTTAAAAAATTCAAATGAAACTTGTGAAGCACTGTATGTTTAGTATTTGTAATTTTTGATACAGCTTCCATATAAAGGACTCAATGGACTTTAAATAACAAAATATTGATTATACTTTGACATGCTGTAACATTGTTGTTTAACTATTAATATTATTATGAAAAGTATAATGATGTAATTATACTCTTATAATGTGATGTAATGTAAGCCCTTCTATCCACTTTCTTTTACTAAATGCATAATCATGTAAATTTCATGTAAATTGATCTACCAAGATTTAAAAATTCAATAAAATATTCAATGAAATTTTATCACTAGGTGAAATGCACCTGTTTTAGCCTAAGTAAAATATTTATGGTCTTGTAAACTCTGTTGGCCAAACACCAACATTTTGTACTTTTACTTTCAGTATTATTGCTGGGGGGACAAATATCGTTGACATTTATAAATAAATGCAATATAAGCAAAGGACACTAAAAATATTTAAGTTTAAATAGAAAGTCTGTAGAACATTTGACACAAATCAAAAATGTGATGGACTTGTATCTTATTACTGGTAAAGAGTTTAAAATATCCTTAGGTCTAGATTTTTGTCTTACTGGAACTTTGTCCTTCTTTTGCTGAATATTGTCCTTGTTTTACCAAATGATGTCATATTATTAGCTGAGACAAGAACATTTGACATATACAATGAAAAAACAAAAAATGATGAGAAAAGTATAAAACAGATTCAGAATTAGAAATATTATTATATATACTTCATTGATATATAGAGAATAATACATTGCAAAATCCGTATCATATGTCGTATCATCCCGAGACATCAATATCAGCCCAAGGGCCTTTAGGCCCTAGGGATGATATTGGTCGAGGGTGATACGGCATGTGATATGGATTTTGCCATGTATTATACGCTTTATCATATATTTCAACAGAAGAGTATTATATTATATGAACTGTTTTCTGATCCATAGCACTGGGTTACCTTCAGTTCTACTTTTGTCTTGTTTCAAAGGCCTTAAAAGAACTGCTCAATTGCTTATCCGAAGCACCTGGGTTACCTTACAATTTGCGTGCTGTTGTTTTAAAAATATTTTGTTTATTATTGTATTAATTTGTGTGTTTTGTATTTTTCATAGTTGCATACAATATGAAAACTCGACGTTCGTGACGTCACATACCAAACAATGACGTCATTCAAAAAATTTACCTATTTTGAGGAAAATTTTTCTTAAGCCAAAAAAAAACCAAAACTGACTTTATGTAAAAAAAAAAAAAAAAAAAAAGTAGGGGTGTGATAAAGGGTATGCAATAAAGGGTGCGCATCAAAGTTGCGCGATATGGATTAAACAGCAGGCTATTTATCACATATGCAAAACTACTGTATTTACTACTAAACATATGATAAATAATTTATATATGTTTGATATACTTTTCATTGATATATTTTAAATATGTTTGATATATTTTTCATTGATATATTTTAAATATGTTTGATATATTTTATATATGTTTGGTATATTTTTCATTGATATATTTTAAATATGTTTGATATATTTTTCATTGATATATTTTAAATATGTTTGATATATTTTATATATGTTTGGTATATTTTTCATTGATATATTTTAAATATGTTTGATATATTTTTCATTGATATATTTTAAATATGTTTGATATATTTTATATATGTTTGATATATTTTTCATTGATTTATTAGGTCTTTCCACCTTTCCGTGGAAAGACCTATAGGTTTTGTTCTGATTATTATTTTTTTTTTCTTCCGCCTAAATTTGTTTTTTGCGTAGTATTGTTGTTTAATAAGTTGTCGCTTAGATATTTGGAATATGATATTGTTTAGTTTATACGCTTTAAAAATTTACAACCGCATAACAAAATACTCTACGTTGTAAGAGTTATCTCCCCAAACACTGTTTTTCTTGTGGCCACTACTCCTTCGCAACCGTTAAAGGTTATGACAAATTTATTTTACCAAATTGCTCATTACATCTTCAGGATTAGGGTATTCATATGAGAGTTATTCCCCCTTTTCCATTTAATTAAGTGATATGCATTTCTAAATGGTAAACCATAAGTGATAAAGACATAGGGTCTTTAGATTTGAGGTCCTTGGTCCAAAAAAATATAAATGAGGTCAAGGTCAAAGGTCAAGGTCATATTCTAAATTTTTTTATTTTGGCTTATTTTCATTTATTTTCAAATACCTTATGACATATCGACAAATAATTTTTCATAAATTGTTAGTTGCGACATGTCCTTACTTGTATATTTTGGTTGAAAGGGTGCGCAGACAATAAATGGGAGTTTTTGTCCATCTTACATTTAGAATTACGCGTAAAGTGATATTACTCATTAACCAAACATATTAAAGACCTAGGGTCTTTTGATTTAAGGTCCTTGGTTTGTGACCTTGAAATTGAGGTCAAGGTCATAGGTTAATATGACGTTCTAGATTTTGACCTTTGCTTTAAATTGATATTAATACATCATAAAGCCATAGGAACTAACATTTGAAACTGATTTTTCATATTTCAATATCAAAATAGATCTTTACTAGTGGAAAGACCTACAATTGTTCTCTGAACAATTGGTTTTTAATTTTATATATGTTTGATATATTTTTCAGATGTCTTGCAAGAGCTGTTGGGGTAAGTTTGATATATACTTTATAAGTATCGTGTCTGAAGGTATAACGAGAAAATGTTAATATGCACAGCTTGGTGTTATGTCTTGTTCTTTTAGCATCTTTTACCTTACAAGAGATTATTAGTGATAGCAGTGGTCATTGTTCTTGCTTGCTTATAAGATTGCATTATGCTGTGGTCAAAGACTTATAAAGCCAATTACAATCCCTTGATTACGTATTGGTCATATACCTATTTCAGTCTCTGCTTTACCTGTTAAATAACTATCACTGCATGTTTCAAAAGATAACACAATAAATAAGACATGTAGTAGGCACTGGAAATGACACACATTGACTGAATTTACCAGAATCACAGGAAAATAAAGTAAAATTTGTTAGAATGACGAGAAAGACTCATGATTAAGTCATTTGAAATCTGTAGAGTTATTGAGGATGAATTTTGTGTTATAGAAGGGAATATATGGTATTTTGAAAATTTCTGGGACTTTAATGTGCTTTTCATATCTGAAGTGACTAGAGATTTATTTGGTTATTCCATCAGCAATATAATAAGACTGAATGTGTCTGACTTTGAGCCTTATCTCTGTCTGAGTCAAACTAGAGAATGACTTAAAATTTCTAATGACCTGCTGGACTAAAAAACAATATATTTAAATGTAATCCTTGTAGAATGAGTTATAGTCATAAAGAAGACTGTGTTGCTCATAATTATTGTGGGGTTATCAAATAATTTGTCTGACACAACCATCAAAGTTGCCTTAGTCACTGTTCCTGAAGATACATGAGCATCATATTTGTCTATAGCAGGTATGCATTATTTCACATTTGTTTATCTGGAATAAACAACCCGTTTTTCCAAGAAAAAATAATAGTTATGATAACATTTTGACAGCCTCTTGTAAAAGTTAGCTTCCTTTTTAGGCCATTGCATGTCTTTGTGTGACAGTGTCTGTACAGTAGCTTCAAATAGTTGCTTTCCTTGAAAAAGGAGATGTGATATGATTGGCACTGTGAATTAACTACCAAATTTTAAATGAAGTGTATATAAACAATTATAGGCAAACAAACTGCCTTCAACACTGAGTAAAACATTATCATTTTGTCATCTATAAAAGGCCCTAACAGGAAAATGTGAATTCATCTGAAAAACTAACAGCCTAATACATGTATATAAAAAACAATTAATGAAAAACATAATATGACAGACATGAACCAACAACAACCACTGAGTTATATACTCCTGACTTTGGACATTCACAAAAAGAATGTGGTATGGTTAAGCATGTTTGTGAGTGCTCAACCTCTTCTTAGTTAGGACAGTGGTTTAACAGCACAACATAAGATATCATATTGTAAAAATTAGTTGCAATTAGCACCACATAAGAGCACTCACAGTTACTGAAAATTAGTTCAAAGCCAATTACAAATAATGAATAAATCATGTTCTACCTGAGATTGTCCTTTTTAGTGTTGTTCTGCAGTTGACCATGTTATTAGCAAGTAAATGTTTGTTTATATTCATAATATATAAGATTTAACCTAGGACTAATACATAAATATATCTATTTGTCCCAGGTTCAACCAAGTAAAAATTTAATTTCTTAATTTCTCAGTCAAATCCTGTAATGTAGAACATTTCACTGTCTAACTTTGCAATTACATCAATTATTATATACACCCTCTCTGGGTGCTTGATTATGTCTCACTGTGTTTATGACCCATTGGTGGATTTTGGCTGTTTTCTGACTTTTGGTTGGGTTGTTGTCTCTTTGACTCATTCCCCATTGCCAGACCCATTGGTGGTTTTCGGCTGTTTTCAGCCTTTTTAGCTCACCTGTCCCGAAGGGACAAGTGAGCTTATGCCATCACTTGGCGTCCGTCGTCGTCCGTCGTCTGTCGTCGTCTGTCGTCGTAAACTATTTCAAGAATCTTCTCCTCTGAAACTACTGGGCCAAATACTTTCAAACTTTAACTGAATGTTCCTTAGGGTATCTTATTTATAAATTGTATCCGGAGTTTTGATCTATCAACAAACATGGTCGCCATTGCTAAAAATAGAACATAGGGGTCAAATGCAGTTTTTGGCTTATAACTCAAAAACCAAAGCATTTAGAGCAAATCTGACATGGGGTAATATTGTTTATCAGGTCAAGATCTATCTGCCCTGAAATTTTCAGATGAATCAGACAACCCGTTGTTGGGTTGCTGCCCCTGAATTGGTAATTTTAAGGAAATTTTGCTGTTTTTGGTTATTATCTTGAATATTATTATAGATAGAGATAAACTGTAAACAGGAATAATGTTCAGCAAAGTAAGATTTACAAATAAGTCAACATGACGGAAATGGTCAGTTGACCCCTTTAGGAGTTATTACCCTTTCTAGTCAATTTTTAACCATTTTTCGTAAATCTTAGTAATCTTTTACAAAAATCTTCTCCTCTGAAACTACTGGGCCAAATACTTCCAAACTTTAACTGAATGTTCCTTAGGGTATCTAGTTTGTAAATTGTATCAGAAGTTGTGATCTATCAACAAACACGGTCGCCATTGCTAAAAATAGAACATAGGGGTCAAATGCAGTTTTTGGCTTATAACTCAAAAACCAAAGCATTTAGAGCAAATCTGACATGGGATAATATTGTTTATCAGGTCAAGATCTATCTGCCCTGAAATTTTCAGATGAATCAGACAACCTGTTGTTGGGTTGCTGCCCCTGAATTGATAATTTTAAGGAAATTTTGCTGTTTTTGTTTATTATCTTGAATATAATTATAGATAGAAATAAACTGTAAACAGCAATAATGTTCAGCAAAGTAAGATTTTCCATTAAGTCAATTTGACCAAAATTGTCAATTGACCCCTTAAGGAGTTATTGCCCTTTAAAGACTTTTTTCACAATTTGTTCATCATGTTGACTTACTTTAAAAAATCTTCTCCTTTGAAACTGCTGTATCAATTTCAGCCAAACTTAGGCTAAATGAGTTTCAGAGTATCTAGTATAAATTTTATATTTTATTTCCTTGTATGTCAAGAAACAGCTCCTATGGCTAAAATAGAACATAGGAGAAAATGATTATTTTTTTTGGCTTTTGAAGAAAATAGGACGATCCAAAAAACATTTAAATAAATTGAAAAGCCAAAATAATCATTGATGAGAGATTTACCAAAAGAATTAAGGTGAGCGATTCAGGCTCTTGAGAGCCTCTTGTTATTGGGTTGTCGTCTCTTTGACTCATTCCCCATTTCTAGAGACATTGGTGGTTTTTGGCTGTTTACTGCCTTTTGGTTGGGTTGTCTCTTTGACACATTCCCCATTTCTAGACCCATTGGTGGATTTTGGCTGTTTTCTGCCATTTGGTTGGGTTGATTCTTTGACACATTCCCTATTTCTAGACCCATTGGTGGTTTTTGGCTGTTTTCAGCCATTTGGTTGGGTTGATTCTTTGACACATTCCCATTCTCAATTTTGTACAAGGTTTGGTTGTGCTATAATTACCCATGTCAAATAAATTGTAATAATTTAGAATTCCCTATCAATTTGTATTAGACAGATTTATATACACAAGTAATTGATTGATATTTGATCATGACACTGATATACAAAAATAATGTTTGTGTATTAGCAAGATTAATCTCTATTTGATCTCTTAATCAGATAAATATATTGTATCTAACTCAAATTAAATATTTGAATTTCAGATTAAAGATTTTATCACATAAAAAGATTTAAAATGTGATAACTTTGATTTATATGGTTGGTCAGTGCGAAGAGACTATCCAAAGAATACACTTGAAAATAACGTTACATTTTGATATTTTTTTGTTAATAAGGAGATGTGGTATGATTTCCAATGAGGCAGAACTATCCAACAAAGACCATAGAACACAATTGTAAACAACTGTACAGGTCTACATATGACCTTCAACAATAACCAAAAACGATACTCTTTTACGTAAGCTAAACACAATGGCCCAAGGATAGCTAAATGTGGAAAAGTTCAATTTTGAAATTAAAAATCTTTTTTTGTTTGTTATAAATTATTAGGTTCAACAGAATTAAAATATTGAAAATGCAGGTGGAATTCAAATTATAAACCATTCCAGTTTTGATACAATTTATACAATGGCAATATTGTTTTTAATTTAAGGACATGTGGATTTGACTGTTTTAACATAGATAAAAATATTTGTTTTCTCCAATAAAAGTTGTCTTTTTGTTATACATAAAGTACTTAATGAATGGACATATTTGAATTGTTTAAATATTTGTGTAGCAGACTTGATCTTGTAACAATATGGTCTAGTTAATTTCAATAAATACTTTTGTTATATCACTGAATACAATGTTTCAAATTATGATAACCAATAACTTATTAACCATTGAGGTATAAAACCAAGATTTTATATGTACTGATTTATAATAAATATCTGACAACAAGTTATTCTGGTTCTGAAAAAGGACAACTCTTCAAAATGCAATAAATGCAGAAAAGTATTAATAAAATTACAATGTCATATTTTTTGTTAAGAGATATGATTTTTAGTTGTAGATGAGAAAAAAATATAAGTAGGAAATGAAGAGTCTATTGTAGCTAATTCTTAGGTTAGGAAATGAAGAGTCTATTGTAGCTATTTCTTAGGTTAGGAAATGAAGAGTCTATTGTAGCTATTTCTTAGGTTAGGAAATGAAGAGTCTATTGTAGCTATTTCTTAGGTTAGGAAATGAAGAGTCTATTGTAGCTATTTCTTAGGTTAGGAAATGAAGAGTCTATTGTAGCTATTTCTTAGGTTAGGAAATGAAGAGTCTATTGTAGCTATTTCTTAGGTTAGGAAATGAAGAGTCTATTGTAGCTATTTCTTAGGTTAGGAAATGAAGAGTCTATTGTAGCTATTTCTTAGGTTAGGACATATATAGTTGTCAGATCTGCATACTTACTCGACAGGAGCACCCCCAGTTTTTGGTGTGGTTCATGTTGCTTGATCCTTAGTTGTCTATGTTGTGTTTTGTGCATAGTTGTCTTTTGAGTTTTATTCCATTTTCAGTTTATTTTTTACTTATGAGTTTAATTGTCCATTTAATATCTTTCACCACTGTGGTAACAGAATTTATAAAATAATTCATTTTAGAATTCTTAAGTAATTTTTTGCTCGAATATTCAAATTGTTTGCATAATACATTGTATCAACAATGATTTTGATTGACTTCTGATACCTATCATGATATTCCATGGATTATTTGATGCAATTTGAAAAGGGTTAAAACTAAAAGAAATATAAATTTAGCCTTTCAGATATATTGTGAAAATATTTTGTACTTTCTGAAAAATATTCATAAAATAAACAGCCAGTGATGATTTATATCATTATGGAAGTTTAATGTGAAAAAAAAGCATTTGTATATCATGAACATTTTAATTCTCCATTTCATATACATTTTGCTTGTAATGTAAAATAATCCTAAAAGGTTTAAAAGTAAATTAAATAATGGAGAGGCATTCATTATTAATTTATAATTATTATAGAAATCATTATAATGTGGGTGTTTAAAGGTTTATTATTTTCACACCAATATTTATAATTATAGATGGGGTTTATGGTCTATAACTAGGAATAAGGACTAGTATTTAATAAAACATTGTATGACAAAGCATATTTTAACCAGTGATAACAGTTTAAAATCTACATGAAAAAGCCTATTACTTAGTAAACAGAATTTCAATTCTATATATCACTGCTCTGAAATTTCTCTACATAGGCAAGTCACAAGGAGAGAGGTGGTGTAGTTGTTAGCGCATCGGACTACAAACACAAAGGTTCCTGTTTCAATCCCTGTTTACGGGGAGAAAATTTCAGGGAACAAATTTTCAGCTCTCCCTTGACACCATTTGCGAGTATGGTCTTGATAAGCAATGATAGTCGGTCAGAAGGGGACGATAAATAGCTGACCCCTGTTAAATTTCTTGCACGTAAAAGACACCCTTGTAGATTTAAAAAAAAAAGAGTAGACTAATACCACTACAAGGCACTCGCACCTGCAAAGTGGAAAGGGATTAATATAAATTGCAATAAAAGAGGGACGAAAGATACCAAAGGGACAGTCAAACTCATAAATCTAAAACAAACTGACAATGCCATGGCTAAAAATGAAAAAGACAAACAGAAAAACAATAGTACACATGACACAACATAGAAAACTAAAGAATAAACAACACGAACCCCACCAAAAACTAGGGGTGATCTCAGGGGCTCCGGAAGGGTAAGCAGATCCTGCTCCACATGTGGGACCCGTCGTGTTGCTTATGTGATTACAAATCCCAATCCACTATAAATAACTACATAGGCTATTGTTGTATTATGAGAGACAGCAACTACATGCAACACAATTGTGAATTGGGGGAATGGCTGTATATCATGTTGTTTTTAGTTCATTGTTTTGTACTTAAACCAGGCTTTTAGTTTTCTTGTTTGAATTGTTTTACATTTGTCATTTTTTAGGCCTTTTATTGCTTACTATGTGGTATGGGTTTTGTTTGTTGTTGAAGGATGTAGTTTGGTCTCTGATGGATAGTTGTCTCATTGGCAATCGTACCACATCTTATAGTTTTATTAGACGACCAGATTTAGCTGATTGCAATCCAATATTGAAAAGCATGTCTTCAAAGTTGAAGACCTAATGTCGTGTTAGCTATGTGTGATTGAAGACCTAATGTCGTGTTAACTATATGTGATTGAAGACCTAATGTTGTGTTAACTAGGTGTGATTGAAGACCTAATGTGGTGTTAACTATGTGTGATTGAAGACCTAATGTGGTGTTAACTAGGTGTGATTGAAGACCTAATGTGGTGTTAACTATGTGTGATTGAAGACCTAATGTGGTGTTAACTATGTGTGATTGAAGACCTAATGTCGTGTTAGCTATGTGTGATTAAAGACCTAATGTCGTGTTAACTCTGTGTGGTTGAAGACCTAATGTCGTGTTAACTCTGTGTGATTGAAGACCTAATGTCGTGTTAACTCTGTGTGATTGAAGACCTAATGTCGTGTTAACTATGTGTGATTGAAGACCTAATGTCGTGTTAACTCTGTGTGATTGAAGACCTAATGTCGTGTTAACTATGTGTGATTGAAGACCTAATGTCGTGTTAACTATTTGTGATTGAAGACCTAATGCCGTGTTAACTATGTGTGATTGAAGACCTAATGTGGTGTTAACTATGTGTGATTGAAGACCTAATGTCGTGTTAACTATGTGTGATTGAAGACCTAATGTGGTGTTAACTATGTGTGATTGAAGACCTAATGTGGTGTTAACTATGTGTGATTGAAGACCTAATGTGGTGTTAACTATGTGTGATTGAAGACCTAATGTCATGTTAACTATGTGTGATTGAAGACCTAATGTCGTGTTAACTATGTGTGATTGAAGACCTAATGTCATTCTCTTTTTATTAGAGTTGTTTGGTTGCTGTGTCATTGACAGATTTCACCTTTTATTGAAATTCTGTTTAGGTTTTTATTTTTTTTGGAGGAGCATTACCTAATGTCAGAAAACCTTAAGTTACAACATGTAGTACATTGTCATGTCAGAAAACTTTAAGTTACAACATGTAGTACATTGTCATGTCAGAAAACCTTAAGTTACAACATGTAGTACATTGTCATGTCAGAAAATCTTAAGTTACAACATGTAGTACATTGTCATGTCAGAAAACCTTAAGTTACAACATGTAGTACATTGTCATGTCAGAAAACCTTAAGTTACAACATGTAGTACATTGTCACACGTTATATCACTAGATATATCACTGTGAAGGCATGCTAGATTTAAACAATATTTGTAATATATTTGACTATTTTTGTTGTTATCATTCCAATCAATCTTATTAGTTATAAGTAATTTCAAATGTAATGATTTCGGTTTGTTAAAGTATTGAATTGAGTATATGATTGCAGTAATTATAGTTTTAATTAGTTTGCTCATTTTAACTTATAGGTCAAACTGCCAACACAAATTTATTTGCAAGATTTAATCATTACATAATGAATTGTCTTTTTGTTCCATAAATTAATCTGCCTTGATGGTGGTCAAATTTACCCCAATAAGGCAACAACTCAGAATGTTTGATGGTCAATGGATGAAAAAGTATCTCGACTTTTTTTTGTTCATACATAATAAAGTTTACATATGGTTTACACAAAGAATTAGTAATTTCCATAATTTTAAAGGTTTTAAAAAGGTTATAAAATATAAAGTCATGATTACTTTATTTGACAGTCATTTAAAAGTTAAAATGGTATTATGATACTCATATAAAGCTTATGAATTTCTTCAGAAAGTGAAGCACCCTTCAAACCTAGAACAGATATTGTTTACATAGTCAAAATTATTGACCTTTCCATGATATGCCAGGGTCTAAAACAAATATTTATCATTACACTGTAGAAATAGTTCTGAGACCAAAAACATGATATTGCATTTTCGTCACAAAAATTATAGATCCTTTTGAAAATTAAATCATAAAATGAAATTTCAGCTAAATTAAAGACTAGAAGAAATGTGGACTGCTGCAAAGCTTTCAATTTGTAAATCACTTTCTAGTTTTTACTTCATAATAGAAAAAAAGAAAGTCATTGAATTTTCTGTGACATTATGTGTACTGTATATAAATTTAGAAAAAAAAATGACCAAATGCTAGCTATATATATAATACTCTGAAAATCCATTGAAATATTTGATTTGGACACAAAGGAATAAGAAAATAGATTTTGTGTTAGCTAAGTTGTAATGCACCAAAACAAAAGGAAATAATATGTATAGAATGTTCTTGTTACTTTATAACTCAGCAATTTTTATTTTTATTTTATTGGTATATGATAAATAAGATTGTATATAGGGTTACAATATAACAACAATTCTTCTTCAAAGAAAAAGAAAATATGAAAATTTATCAATTTGATATCTTGACATATGAAATTGAATTGATGAATTGAGATATTAGAAAGTATTATATTTAGCCTGGATTTATCAGAAATATAATGTATCGGTTAATACTAGTTTGACATAACAACTTTCCTTATCAAACGGCATGAAAGACAAATTTAAATCTCTCTGTATTTGTATAAAGTATACATATCTAAACAGCCGAGTAACAGAGCAAGATTTAGTTCTGTGTTTTGAGGGGAATGTATTAAACAAATATCTTGTATAGAAATGTGGTAACTGTTTATGTAATTTGTTTGGATTTGGCTTAGTGATAAATAGATTTTTAATTTATGTGTTCATCAATTTATCTTGTAAATGACTCAATAAAATTCACATTTCATTCATCTACTGTGAGATGACTTTGTAATCTGGATTTAAAGTTTGTCAGGTATAAGTTCTTAGCCATTACATTGAGATGTATAAAGTCTGACAGTATAACAGAATTTTGATCTCTGTTCTGGTCATTCTGGAGCAAATATTATGTATTACTGTTACATCCATGATGGTTTAAGAGATTAGATAGAGTTTAATGTTGCAAACTGTTATTTTGATATTAGGCCACATTTAATATGGCCCAAATTACCCCAGTTTTAGTGAAACTCTTGGTCTTAGACTTCAATAATACTCAGTGGCCTAGTGTCTAAGTACTGTATCACTAATCAGTAGCCAGTCAACACTGAGGTTGTGAGTTCAAACCCCGCTCATGTGGGTGCACTCATCTCAACTAAAACCACGCATGGAACAATATGTTTTTAAAATCTTGTTACTTTTTACAACACAATGATTTTCTTAGTAAATCTGGATTGTGAATTGTTTAAGTTGACATAAACAATTTTGAACAGATCTACTTATCAGCTCAGAATGCCCTATAAAGTAAATTATGACACGGTCTTTACAACTTTTATTTATGTGAAGAGTTTTACTAAAACAATAATCCTAAAACATATAAGTAATCTGAATGGGTGCTTCAAAATAAAGAAGAAAGAAAAACTCTACTTAGAAAGGGGAGATAATTTATGGTTCAACAACAAAACCACATCATATTTGTAGGAATTCATGTCATAGCTGTAAATTTTATATAGATACCTACTAGTTTGGCTTAAAGCAGCAAGATAGCACAGTTTCCTTATAATGGGGTCCAAGACAATATAATCTTTCAAGAATTTATGCCAAATTCATTTTTTTCAAAATTTGAATACTTTTTATGCAGGATTTACTGCAAACACAAACTTTCCTGCATAATGTCTGAAAAGTGTTTATCCAAGGATGTACTTAGGTGAAATTAAACAAAGCAAGAATTTAAAATTGATACTGTAAGATGGAAAAGCATTAGTTAAGGTTCAAAATAAGGTAAAAATATTGATAGGTCATGAGTCTGGCCTTTTCAAGATATTTGATTTTTTTAATATGGCGGGAAAAAGGCTT
The DNA here is from genome assembly GCF_963676685.1 of Mytilus edulis. Lineage (NCBI taxonomy): Eukaryota > Metazoa > Mollusca > Bivalvia > Mytilida > Mytilidae > Mytilus > Mytilus edulis. Next base: position 78,556,469 of record NC_092350.1, on the reverse strand, counting down.
ACTCTAACTTTTACCTTATATTTGCATTGGTATAACTTGGGTCTCAAATCAAAAGAAAGAAAATCAAGAATCTGCTTAAATTTTGGAAAATTACCTTTTATGAGCTATTAAATCTGATATAAAAAGCTAAATGGGTGTTATGGGGCAAAATATTTTAACTTGTATCATAGCCAAAAATATGAAGGAGTCTGAACATCTGACACAAATTCCATCACCTCACCAAGGTACATCCTTAAGAGAAGTTTGTATATACTACTACTGTGGTATGTTACTAGCAATGACTTTTGAAATAATCCTGGTTCTAACTGTTAAATATTGTAGATTGTTGTGTTGGTGGGTTGATGTCTCATTAGCATACAACCTTTCCTTTTACTTATGATTGTTTTTTAATTTATTAACAGCATGTCTCTGTAATATTATCTTTTTAAGTTTACAAGATTTATTTCATTTTTACTTTCAGTTTCCAACAGATTTATTTAAGACTAACTTAACAAAGCATGTTACAGCAGAGGATCATGGAATGAATGTAGAGGTATGTGAAAACAAACAAACAAAACATGTGTATGTACAAGAATGGGATATAACAATGAATGTAGAGGTATATGAAAACAAACAAACAAACATGTGTATGTACAAGAATGGGATATAACAATGAATGTAAAGGTATGTAAAAACAAACAAACAAAACATGTGAATGTACAAGAATGGGATATAACAATGAATGTAGAGGAATGTGAAAACAAACAAACAAAACATGTGTATGTACAAGAATGGGATATAACAATGAATGTAGAGGTATATGAAAACAAACAAACAAACATGTGTATGTACAAGAATGGGATATAACAATGAATGTAGAGGAATGTGAAAACAAACAAACAAAACATGTGTATGTACAAGTATGGGATATAACAATGAATGTAGAGGTATGTAAAAACAAACAAACAAACATGTGTATGTACAAGAATGGGATATAACAATGAATGTAGAGGTATGTAAAAACAAACAAACAAACATGTGTATGTACAAGAATGGGATATAACAATGAATGTAGAGGAATGTGAAAACAATTAAACAAAACATGTGTATGTACAAGAATGGGATATAACAATGAATGTAGAGGAATGTGAAAACAAACAAACAAAACATGTGTATGTACAAGTATGGGATATACCAATGAATGTAGAGGTATGTAAAAACAAACAAACAAAAATGTGTATGTACAAGTATGGAGTATAACAATGAATGTAGAGGTATGTTAAAACAAACAAACAAACATGTGTATGTACAAGTATGAGATATAACAATGAATGTAGAGGTATGTTAAAACAAACATTTAAACAAAACATGTTTATGTACAAGTATGGGATATGACAATGAATGTAAAGGTATGTGAAAACAAACAAACAAAACATGTGTATGTACAAGTATGGGATATAACAATGAATGTAGAGGTATGTGAAAACAAACAAACAAACATGTGTATGTACAAGTATGGGATATACCAATGAATTAAGAGGTATGTAAAAAAAAAAAAAATATGTGTATGTACAAGTATGGGATACAACAATGAATGTAGAGGTATGTGAAAACAAACAAACAAAACATGTGTATGTACAAGTATGGGATATAACAATGAATGTAGAGGTATGTGAAAACAAACAAACAAACATGTGTATGTACAAGTATGGGATATAACAATGAATGTAGAGGTATGTAAAAACAAACAAACAAACATGTGTATGTACAAGTATGGGATATAACAATGAATGTAGAGGTATGTAAAAACAAACAAACAAACATGTGTATGTACAAGTATGGGATATACCAATGAATGTAGAGGTATGTAAAAACAAACAAACAAACATGTGAATGATGTGTATGTAGAAGTATGGGATATATACCAATGAAAGTAGAGGTATGTAAAAACAAACAAACAAAACATGTGTATTTACAAGTATGAGATATAACATTGAATGTAGAGGAATGTAAAAACAAACAAACAAAACATGTTTATGTACAAGTATGGGATATGACAATGAATGTAGAGGTATGTAAAAACAAACAAACAAACAAACCAAACCAAACATGTTAATGTACAAGTATTGGATATAACAATGAATGTAGTGGTATGTGAAAACAAACAAACAAAACATGTGTATGTACAAGTATGGGATATAACAATGAATGTAGAGGTATGTTAAAAAAAAACAAAAAAAAACCATGTGTATGTACAAGTATGGGATATAACAATGAATGTAGAGGTATGTTGAAAAAAAACCAAACAAAACATGTGTATGTACAAGTATGAGATATAACAATTTATCTTACCTCCTATACATTTCTTGGAATATGATTGGTTAACAGCGCCCTCTTGGAAACCGTGTATATTTAATATTAGGTTAGTTGGGAGGCGGGGCTTATTTCATACACGTTTAGTAGTGGAGTTACACCCCTTTATATTCCATATAAGGTAATAAGGAGGTGGGGCTTATTTCATACATTGTTAGTAGTGGTGTTACGTCCCTTTAGAAAAACAAAACAGTGCTGAGAAAAAATCCTAAAGGTTTCAATAGACGAAGAAAGTGATGATCAAGTGAAATAAATTCATAAAACACATTTAAATCTAACAAGTTGTCATTGTTGGCATCTGTTCTTGTAGGATCAAAGGAAGTAGTTTCATAATCATGTTAATACTAACTGTATTGAAGACTTGCTCATTTTGATAGGTCACTAGTCTAAATTTTACACGTTAAGATAGTCGGTAAGATAAATTCGTTACATAGTGTGCTACTGACATAATACACTAATAATACACACTATGTAACTAATAGAATGTAGAGGTATGTAAAAACAAACTAACAAACAAAACTTTTCTTCTCATATATGTTATGATGGTATGATACTAAACCACTAACGGGAAGGATTGTGCCTGATGTTCATATGATGAAATCATAATCTTTCAGTCAGTTCAATTGAAGTCTGGAGCTGGCATGTCAGTTAACTGCTAGTAGTCTGTTGTTATTTATGTATTATTGTCATTTTGTTTATTTTCTTTGGTTACATCTTCTGACATCAGACTGGGACTTCTCTTGAACTGAATTTTAATGTGCGTATTGTTATGTGTTTACTTTTCTACATTGGCTAGAGGTATAGGGGGAGGGTTGAGATCTCACAAACATGTTTAACCCCGCCGCATTTTTGCGCCTGTCCCAAGTCAGGAGCCTCTGGCCTTTGTTAGTCTTGTATTATTTTAATTTTAGTTTCTTGTGTACAATTTGGAAATTAGTATGGCGTTCATTATCACTGAACTAGTATATATTTGTTTAGGGGCCAGCTGAAGGACGCCTGCAGGTGCGGGAATTTCTCGCTACATTGAAGACCTGTTGGTGACCTTCTGCTGTTGTTTTTTTCTATGGTCGGGTTGTTGTCTCTTTAGCACATTCCCCATTTCCATTCTCAATTTTATGTACAAGTATGGGATATGACAATGAAACTTTTAGATCCATTTTTTTTTCTTTTCTGGAGTGTTGTTTTGGTTTGTGTTTGTGCTTTATGGCACTCATTGTTAAAATCAGAAGCCTGTAGTTTAGTGGTTGCAGTTAGTTGATGTCTATTATTTTTTATTTGTTTATTATCTTCAGCATGAATAAGTCATAACTTTTCTCTTTTTAATTGTTTCACATTTATTCATGCATTGGTCTGATATTGCTTCCTATACAGTATATAGATATAGGAAGATGTGGTGTGAGTGCCAATGAGACAACTCTCCATACAAATAATATAGTTTTCTCATTATTGAAGGATGTGGACCTGTAATTGTTTACACCATTGTCTAATTGTTAGTTGTACCACATTTTATATTAATTTGATTTATACAAAACAAACTGCAGCAGGTAACTAAAACCCCAGCTTCAAACATGCCACTTTTGACAAGAAAACTTTGACAAGAGTACTAGTATTAGAGCAGGATCTGCTTACCCTTTAAGAGCACCTGGTATCACCCTGATTTTTGGTGGGGTTCCTGTTAGTCTTTAGTTTTCTATGTGGTGTTTTTTTTTATACTGCAGTTTCTCTGTTGGTCTTTTTCTATTTTTACCATGGCATTGTAGTTAATTTTCGACTTATGAGTTTGGATGTTCCTTTGGTATATTAATAAGCCTCTCATTTAACAATATTCAAATAAGATTGAATTAAAGAATAAAGTGAGATGAAGATATATAACTACACATGTATTATTAATTAAGCATGAACACTCATAACTGAGTGGTATTGTACATCTAAGGATACATCCAGCTTCACATTAGTACATGTATATAGTAAGATGGATTTACATAGTCAACAACTGACAACACTTTAGAAAGCCAACATGATGGTATAATACTAAACCCCTAACGGGAGGGATTGTGCCTGATATTCATATGATGAAGACATAATTTTTCAATCAGTTTAGTTGAGGTCTGGAGCTGGCATGTCAGTAACTGCTAGTAGTCTGTTGTTATTTATGTATTATTGTCATTTTGTTTATTTTCTTTTGTTACCTTTTCTGACATCGGACTCGGACTTCTCTTGAACAGAATTTTACTGTGCGTATTGTTATGCGTTTACTTTTCTACATTGGCTAAAGGTATTAGGTTGAGATCTCAAAAAACATGTTTATATATCTTTATTACCAAAGTCTATATAAACTTTAGGTATACAATTATATCAACATCAATAATACATATAATACATACATAAACACAGACTATGTGACAGCAGAATGTGTTGTAGTAATAAACAAACATTATTTTAACATTTCAGATCTAAGCTTAAAAGATCTAAATATAAATTTACCTAAATTACACAACTCTTTTACATTGTTAGTACTCATCAGTTTTATAAATTTGTACATGGACGTTTTTTCCAATAAAATGGCTTACCGTAATATAAATTGTTCGAAAAACCTTGAAAACGTGTACATTTGTTTAACCCCACCACATTTTTGCGCCTGTACCAAGTCAGGAGCCTCTGGCCTTTGTTGGTCTTGTATGATTTTTAATTTTAGTTTCTTGTGTATAATTTGAAGTTTAGTATGACGTCCATTATCACTGAACTAGTGTATATATTTGTTTATAGGCCAGCTGAAGGACGCCTCCGGGTGTGGGAGTTTCTCGCTGCATTGAAGACCTATTGGTGACCTTCTTCTGTTGTCTGTTCTATGGTCAGGTTGTTGTCTCTTTGACACATTCCCCATTTCCATTCTCAATTTTATGTCTCCACATTTATATTATTCAGAGACATGTCTGGATAAAGAAGGGTACTCATAGTCCAAAGTTTAGAGGGTAATCAAAAATAAAACTCATTTTGTAACTTCCAAGTTTGTTACCTTTTAATAAGCTCTACTATGACTTTCTCTCTGGTAACTTACTACTGAGAAATACTTATATATGAATAAATTTCAGCAAGTTCACAAAATGTTAGACCTGAGATTGCTACAGAAATCCATCCACAGAACAAGAAACCTCCACACAGGAGAGTGGAATACCAAAGTTATCAGGAAAGCTTTGTTTCTTATGGACCACCATGCTCTTACGTGAGTAAATAAATGTTAAATCAGATTGTATAAACACTGAAATGATCATAAACCTTTAGATATATAAAGTGTTCTCTTATTCTCAACCATTGTAACTTTTTCATAAACCATGCTTGTGGTAATCAATTATACAAGAAATGTTGAGTTTAAAATATGATAGGACATCAACCAATGTAAATATTAGAAGGATATGACTGTTATTTACAGTTCTGCAAGCATAAAAATATCCAGAAAGAAGAATTTATTGAACTACAAAAAGTCTAAAAGAAAAAAATGATAATACTTGTACATGGACTCGTAATAATGTATGAGGATTTTGTGTGCATATTTTAGACTAGATGCTATCTAATGAACCATTGAGGTGACCTTAAAGACTAGTACTGATGATCATACTATTGGATAAGACATAAATATAAACAGATAGATAAGCACATACAAACGCAATATGGCAGTCTGTTAGAAATCATGTCATAGATTAAAAAAGTTCAATCAGTCTACAAAATTGTTCTCCCCGGTGTCTCCCTTGTTTCATTATTAAATGTTAGCATTCTTTTCTTTTTGAGCACACTTACCACAATCATAAGCAAAATCCAGCTAAGGTGTCAAATTAAAGTTTGCATGAAAATAAAATAATGAATTCAAGTGAGGTTGAATTATGACTTGCAATCAGTGTTTTATTCTTTCAATATTTTGCTTTAATACATGTTTGAAATAAAAGCATCACAGTTAAATCCTGTGTTCAAATCTTAGCTAGTGCTCTTTTTAATACCCAAAGAGGGAAAGTTTCAAAAATATTAGATGAATAAATAAATTTAGACTGTTACAAATAAGAAAAGCCAAATCTTTTGATGTTTTTTTTTTCTGAAGAATCAAAACTTTTATTCAGGTAAATTGAAGACTCAGTTGAAATAAAAGATAAAGAAGCATGTACACATATTAAACTGAATGTGCAAATAGAAATTAATGTAGTTTTTTATTTTAGGTTTGAAGAAATATATAATATGAGAATAGCCTACAAAGCATTTGAAGGGGAGGATATGAGGGGTATGCCTTTGGAAGAACGTATGATGCTGGGAGCTCTTAAGGTATTCAAATTCATCACCACAAAATATACTAATAAAAATATGCAGTACTAAGTATCCAATTAAGATTTTCTTGAGTTTTCCAAATGTGATAGAGAATTAAGTTTTCACAATGATCCAAATCATAAATGAAGTTGTATTCATTGTTTATATCATCTCTGTTTAGATGAAGTTATTTGTAATTTAATCCTCTGATGTCAGGATGCTGAAAAGAAGTTTACGATTTCCCATGTAAATACACTCCACCCCTTCCCAGTAAAGCAGGTAGATCATGGTTGAACCATCAACAGAAAATGTCATATTCATCTCATTTGTGTTTAAATTAAAAGCAGCCAGCTAGGCATAAATGAGGTTTAACAAGTAATTCATAGAGGTGTTTGGTATTATCAAAGATGATTTCTAAATTATTTTTATGCCCCACCTACAATAGGGGGGCGTTATGTTTTCTGGTCTGTGCATTCGTCCGTCTGTTCGTTCGTCCATCCGTTCATCCGTCCGTTCGTCCGTCCGTTCGTCTGTCCGTTCGTTCCGCTTCAGGTTAAAGTTTTTTGTCAAGGTAGTTTTTGATGAAGCTGAAGTCCAATCAACTTGAAACTTAGTACACTTGTTGCTTATGATATGATCTTTCTAATTTTAAAGTCAAATAAGACTTTTGACCCCAATTTCATGGTCCACTGAACATAGAAAATGAAAGTGCAAGTGGGGCATCCGTGTACTTTGGACACATTCTTGTTTAAATTTAACAGAAAATGTTACCTTTCTTTTAATAGTCAAAATTACTGTCATTGAAAATAAGTTTTGATGCCCCACCTAGAGGCATAATGTTTTTTCGTTCTGTGCGTCCGTTCCTCCGTCTGTTTGTTGTTTTAGTCCATTAATCCATCTGTCCAGCTTTAGGTTAAATTTTTGATAAAGTTAAAGTCCAATCAACTTGAAACTTAGTACACATGTTCCTTACGACAAGATATGATCTTTCTAATTGTAATGCCAAATTAGAGTTTTGAACCAATTTTCATCATCCACTGAACATATAAAATGATAGTGCGAGCAGGGCATCCCCCATCCCTGTACTAAGGACACATTCTTGTTTCTGAGTTCTGCTGTAACTAGAAATCTTACTCTTTTAAACAGTTTGTATCATTGGCACTCATACATTGTACCACATTTTAATCATATATAACTGACAAGTGATAATTTTATTGTCAAACGAAAACACAAAATCTCAAACTTCTATTCTTAAGTTGATCAATTTTTATCTAAATCTACAAATTTTATCTTTGAAAATAAGTATTGACTGTAATATTTACATATATAACCCAATAAAATGGACCAGGACAGTTGTAGTTAAATGATTAATGTCCATAGAAAACTGACTTATTGTCTAACAGATCTTTAACTTTATTTGCTAAAGTGATAAAATGGGAATGATTTGTTAAAAGATCAATCATACTGTTGACAGATACTCTCCATGTGATAAAGTATACTGATCAAATAAACCAACATTACAATACATAATTATAGGTAGAAAGGAAAGAAGTTAAATGGTATTTGCAAGCGTCAATGTGGACAAAGAGTTACACAATTATATTTAAAAATTACCTTGCCATTATTTGAGATGTTTGACACAAGTAAACTTCTTAACAATAAATTAAAGTGTAAACTCAAAAAGCAATATTTTTAACAGTGAAAGCATTAACTATTACACGTATTACTTTTTATTGAATCATTGTTAAGATTGAGTTAAATTGTAATTTGTAATTTCACAATTTATTTATTTTCGTGGGTACCAACTTTCGTAGATTGCGAAAAACTCACATATTCGAGGATATTTAAATTCGTTGTTTTGGAAAAGTTTGCATGCATTCCTTAGGAAAATTTTATTTTGTTGAACATTTAAATTCGTGGTTCCCCTGTTCCCACGAAATCCACGAAAATTGGTATCCAACGAATATTAATGAATCCACAGTACTTTGTCCTTTCATTAATGTATAAACCCACATGTATAGGTTTATATATCATCTATAGTGCTTTCTTTCAACCACTTCTTCCTGAAAATATATAGACAGACTTCACAAACAACTCCTCATCCAGATTGTCTGACTTGGTACCAGTTTTATGGGTATACAAACCTCATCCTTTTCCATTATGCTATGCAATAGAATGAATTGACATTCTTGAAAAATAGAATAGTAATCAAATGATTTAGGATTGTCTTTTGATTTTCATAAGAGTTGTTTAGATAGACAATTCAAACAATGTATAACACTTCAAAATATTGTTCTTTTATTGTTCTGATGATTTAAGAAACCAGTACTTCACATTTATGTGTTATAATGGTACAATTAAATGAATAACTTTTCTGTCAGTTATTATGTGAAAATAATGTTCAACTTGAATATTGAACAATGATTCAATTTTTCATTGGTGAATTTATTACCTTAAATGTTAATGTTTTACACCTGAATAACTTTTTGTTTACACTGGCATGCTTATAACCTTTTCCTTTTTAAACACTTTCAAATTTATACTTCTTAATCAATGGGAGATAACTCTAGTTGTATTTACTGCACTGCAGACTTGGGTTTTAATGTTACTGGTGACAAATTATACTTCCTAATCAATGGGAGATAACTCTCGTATTTACTGCACTGCAGACTTGGGTTTTAATGTTACTGGTGACAAATTATACTTCCTAATCAATGGGAGATAACTCTAGTTGTATTTACTGCACTGCAGACTTGGGTTTTAATGTTACTGGTGACAAATTATACTTCCTAATCAATGGGAGATAACTCTAGTTGTATTTACTGCACTGAAGACTTGGGTTTTAATGTTACTGGTGACAAATTATACTTCCTAATCAATGGGAGATAACTCTAGTTGTATTTACTGCACTGCAGACTTGGGTTTTAATGTTACTGGTGACAAATTATACTTCCTAATCAATGGGAGATAACTCTAGTTGTATTTACTGCACTGCAGACTTGGGTTTTAATGTTACTGGTGACAAATTATACTTCCTAATCAATGGGAGATAACTCTAGTTGTATTTACTGCACTGCAGACTTGGGTTTTAATGTTACTGGTGACAAATTATACTTCCTAATCAATGGGAGATAACTCTAGTTGTATTTACTGCACTGCAGACTTGGGTTTTAATGTTACTGGTGACAAATTATACTTCCTAATCAATGGGAGATAACTCTAGTTGTATTTACTGCACTGCAGACTTGGGTTTTAATGTTACTGGTGACAAATTATACTTCCTAATCAATGGGAGATAACTCTAGTTGTATTTACTGCACTGAAGACTTGGGTTTTAATGTTACTGGTGACAAATTATACTTCCTAATCAATGGGAGATAACTCTAGTTGTATTTACTGCACTGAAGACTTGGGTTTTAATGTTACTGGTGACAAATTATACTTCCTAATCAATGGGAGATAACTCTAGTTGTATTTACTGCACTGAAGACTTGGGTTTTAATGTTACTGGTGACAAATTATACTTCCTAATCAATGGGAGATAACTCTAGTTGTATTTACTGCACTGCAGACTTGGGTTTTAATGTTACTGGTGACAAATTATACTTCCTAATCAATGGGAGATAACTCTAGTTGTATTTACTGCACTGCAGACTTGGGTTTTAATGTTACTGGTGACAAATTATACTTCCTAATCAATGGGAGATAACTCTAGTTGTATTTACTGCACTGAAGACTTGGGTTTTAATGTTACTGGTGACAAATTATACTTCCTAATCAATGGGAGATAACTCTAGTTGTATTGGCAGCAATGCAGACTAGGGTTTTAATGTGACTGGTGACACGTTATTTCATATAAAAGGTCATAATTTAAGATGGTATATTATGTTAGAAATGAAAAATTTAGAATTATTTATTCAGTTTTATCTCTGTTAGAACTCTGATAAGCTCTAGTAACCTTTCCAAATAGAAAACAGCAGTCATATTTCTGTCATATTTCTGACTTGGTAAACCACTGACAAAAAAAATTGCAGAATACAACACAGAAAAAAATACTGTCTTGAAGAAATTCTGCATATATTTTCTATCAACTATCTGTGTAGTAGTAGTATTTTTTTTATATAACTTAAATTAAAAAGTATTCTTGATGCCAAAAAAGGTAAATGACAATGAGTGTCTCACAAATAACTATGTCTAATGTTTGATAACAGATGTGTGGGAGAAGTATTGCACCGCTGAAGATGATGCACAGGGTCAAACATATGTCAGTACATTTTGAGGAACCAGATCGGATGCAGTTGTTTGAATTTCTAGATCTTGTGTTATGGTAAGATGCACTCCGCATATGTAGTTATATGTATTTGGCATAGGAGAGGTAAAGTTCTAAAAAAAAAAATCGTTATCACATCTTATTTTAATCTTTCGAATGACATTCTTCAACTTGTATTCATTTTTGTTTAGGGGCCAGCTGAAGCACACCTCTGGGTGCAGGAGTTTCTCGCTGAAGACCCAATGGTGGCCTTCAGCTGTTGTTTGCTCTTTGGTTACATTGTTGTCTCTTTGACACATTCCTCATTTCCATTCTCAATTTTATTCAGTTTGATGTCAAGAAGATAGCTATCAAATATCAGATATTGTAAATTTAGAAATTATTGCGTGCATTTATTATTGAAATTTTCAAAAATGGACAAGAATGTGAGTTTTATTTAATGCGATTTCAGAACAACCTATAGTAACATACAGATCTATCTTTTATTTATCAAAACAAGAGTTCTTATTATTGCGATACTCACTTAGTCGCATAATTCGCATTTATAATAAAAACCTCAAAATAATTTCTGAATTTACAGTATCAGAAATTTTTTCTCTAGATATTTGTTAATATCTACATTTATCTTGCATTTAATAAAAGTTGCATACACTGTATACGGTATAAGGTTCAGTTTAATGATAGAATCTTTTTTCTCCAATGAAATGTCCTTTTCTTGCAATCTCTTGATATTTGTGTTCTGTTTGTGTTTTATCACAGACATTTCCACTAACATAATTATTGGTTAGATTAGAAAGAAGATCAGATTTCTGTCTCATAATAAATATCATTTAAAACAAATATAATAAATTGAAGTCAGAAAAAATTAGGGGATTAGATTATAAAGATAAGAGTTATTAGAGTAAGTGTTGATGAAAGTTAGACATCTTTGTGTATTTGCAGGGCTGATTTGTATGAAGAATTCACATTTGACAGCATGGAAAAAGCAGATGGAAAAGAAGGAGATCTGTTCAAGGTAATTATATATACCATAAACAAATACTTCTTTTGTACCAATAAGGTAACATAATCAACAAAGGTTCAAAATTACATTCTGCTGACATTTGTGAATTATTCTTATTTACATCTAATCTGTCCATCTGTCAGTCCATTTTTCCCTCCGTTGGTCAGTCAATACGAAAGAAAATTCCCATCAAAGTGTTCTTTGCTTATACTGAGTGGAAAGTTTTGATACATGGTCTGCACCTTTATATTGTTGAGTTGTATGGAGTCAGCAGTTATTTACAACTGCCCTGTATCCACCTATTTTTCACTAGTAGTTTGACATTTTACAACACTCCTTGTACATGGAATTTTTGCATCAAAAGTTTTATCTGCTCCTATTAAAGGGAATACTCTAATATATGGTCTGTAGCTTGATAGTGTTGCTTTGTAGCAAGTAAGGTATTGTAACAAATGCCATGTAGTACCTTCCTGTTTGCCGATAGTTTGAAATTTTACAACACTAGTTGTGTAAGGAAAATTTCCATCAAAGTTTTCTTAGGTTTTGTGAAAGGGAATGATACTACTCTCCTTAATGGGGAAAACCTTTCGCTGTATATTTTTAATTACTGGTTACCTGGTAGATATCAGCTGGGAACAGTATATCTAACTAGTTAATATATATGTTCCTGATATCAGATAGCACTCACTGTACTCATAAAACATTATGAACTGAACAGAGACCCAGTTATACCCCCTTGGATCTATTGAAAATAAAATCAAAACATGTTCTGGCTTTGAGGTCATAAAACTTTTGAGTCAGTTTTTTTATACAACTGCAAAAATTAAAAAAATTTTGGTCGTATATTGGTATCACGTTAGCGTTGTCGTCGTCGTTGTTGTCAGCGTTGTCCGAAGACGGATTGTTTCCCGATAATAACTTTTGAATCAGTAAATAGAAATCAATAAAATTTAACACAATGTTTATAACCACTAAAGACAGCTTTGGATTGATTTTGGGGGTTATGGTCATAAAGGTTTGGGAATTAGGGGCCCAAAGGGGCCAAAAACAGTATTTATCTAGTTTCAGGACAAAAAGTTGTGTTTTAGAATTTCAATTGTTCTGAAATTGTATTACAATGTTTAATAACATAAGTAGAAGATTGGGATTTATTTTAAGGGTTATTGGGCAAACAGTATAGGAATTAAGGGCCAAAAAGGGGCCAAAAACAAGCATTTTCCTAGTTTCTGGACAATAACTTGTGTGTAACTGTATGGATCTCTCTGACAGTGTACCACAGGGTTCCATATAACACAGGGAAGGCTGGGATTCAGTTTGGGGTTAATTTTTCCAATTATGTAGGAAAAAGGGACCAAAAAGAAGCATTTTTCTAGTTTACAGACAATAACTTGTGTTTAAGTGTATGGATCTCTTTAAATTTTTACCTGATGGTGTATTACCACTAAAGGAAGGTTGGGATTGATTTTCGGGTTATGTGTTATTGTTCTTAATAGTTTAGGAATTAGGGGCCAAAAAGGGGGCCTAAAATAATCATTTTTGTAGTTTTCAAACAATAACTTATGTTTAAGTGTATGAATCTCTCTGAAATTAAACCACAAGTTTCCATACCATGGAGGGATGATTAGTATTGATTATGGGGGTTTATGGCTCAAAACGTTTTGGAATAAGGGGCAAAAAAGGGGAAAAACTAGGTATTACTGGTCAATGGACAATTCAGACAATTTGAAAGCAGTGTAAGGCAGGTAATTCTAAAATATTTAACATACAATGTTAGGTATATTCAGATTTACCTCCCTTACACTACTCGATATTATGTATAAAGGTGTAATACCACCATTGATTTTCCCCTATTAGTCTTTGTTAAATTTGCACTTTTCAAAAAAATGTGCAGAATTAATCTTTGTTTCAAATAAAGAAATACTTGGCATGAGTAAAGTTTTATCCTGTCCAGTTCTATAGAAAAAAAATCACATAACATTTCATTGCATATAAGAAAATAACCATCATTGGAAGTTAACCAATCAAATTTCTCCCCTTATTTTAATCTGTGTACAAGGTTTAGTCACCATGTAACCTCAAGATTACAAAATTTTCTATTGAAATCCCAAATAGAAAATAATGTTTTGAAATACCCAAGACATATGTTTATGACAAATAAATGATTTTACTGCAATAAAATGTAGGATTAATTACCTACAACTGTCAAATTCAAGGGAATATTTTTTTAGACCTACTTTCGTATACAACCGGATGTGACGTACCATGATTTGGTGGTATTACACCTAAAGAAATGTCAGGTTTTGGACTAATTGCAAAAAAGGGGGATGGTAGTATAGTAGTTTTCATTTTTTTTTTCAAATTTCTCAAATTCCAAATTTTTGAAAAGTTAAAAGAAGAATTCTTTAATTGCACAATATTGCGCAATAGATTTGTATGATCTTGACATTTGTTTTGTGTCAGAAACTCAGATTATGTCAAAAATTGGATCGCAATCCAAATTCAGAGATGTGTAGCTTAAATGTTGTGTCCATACATACCCGAACTGTTCAGGTTTCGACTTCTGGGGTAGTATAAAGCTGCCACAAGGTTGTACTAGTACTCCAAAATCAAACAATCAAAATGCTAGATTTTATGTTTCGAGCATGGTTTTTGTGCTCCATGCACTGAGCCAAATTTTATGATTTTTATCCCAGATGAAATTGAAGCATCCAAGAAAAGTCTCCTCCAATTCTTGACCTCCATGCTTCAATATTTAATTAGTCGTATATTGATTTGATTAACTTTACATATTAAGATAAAAATTCAGTACTTTTAATTGGTGCAATGTGCACTTAATAATAAAATTTTAAAAAATATTGATTAATTATAATGTCTGCTTGCAAATAAAATTGGCTCTCTTCAACTACAGAAATAAAATCTCATGACTTGCTATTCTTTTAAAACATGACTTGATAAATTGTCTTGAAGCCATTCACCGTAAAAGACCCCCAATGAAAAAATGCCAAGCTCTTTTTGAAAAGATTGTAAAGTTGATAAAACAAAGGTGATAAGTTTAAAGGTCTTTGCATATTTGTCTTTTCTTATTGGCTTAAAATAAGATTTGAGCTTTAAGTTAAGATTTTATAAATCCTGTTAAATCAGATAAATGTTTTAATCTTGATATTGTTGTAAATATTATTATTTTGTAACATAATCGTAACATCATTTTTGTTGTAACATAAAACTTTTTCAGTACATGGTGGGGTCCCTACTTAGGATATAAAAAATCATGCATTTTTCTTGATCTTATTCAACTTAAACATTTTTAAGTAAAATGGCATTTGAAATATGGTATGTCACTTGATTTTTTTTAAATTAGAATTGCTGGTTTTTAAAATTTTTAATTTCAGGGTGTCTATTGTTAAGTCTTCAAAGTACCCTATTGTGGTATAAGTGTTACTTTGAAACAGTACTGTTAAACAGATAAATATCGCTACTTTTTTAACATTGAAAAATATAATGGGAATAATAAAACAAACAGCTACACTCATTAACTGTATGCCAAATAAAAGACTAAAAGTGTTGATAATTTGTCATTGTTAAAATATTTTGGGTTTCGTCAATATGCTACTTTGAAACTCATTTGTATTACACTAAAGTTTTCATTTTAAGTGGCACAGTAAATATAGAAAATCTTGTAAGACAAATAAGGAATAAGTTTACTAAAAGGATATTATTATTGTTTAGGATTACATGAAAAATGATTGTGATATATGTGTAATTAGAAGTTGTCTATTCTTGTGAATTGGCTAAATGTGAGGTTTTCATAAAATGAAATAATAATGGAATATAGTTAATGGATTAAAACAGTAATAACATAGGATTAAGAGCAGTTAAATATACTCTCTAACCGTATATTAACCTTGGAAGTAATAATGTGTATTCTACAAGAATAAGAAGGAATGTAAATAAAAAAATTCAAGGGTACATTTTATTGGAATTTATCTAATATTGCATCTTTTCTTATGGAATAAATGAAAATACTAAATTTTTGTGTATAAAGAAATACAAAATATGAAAGAATATCAAGATGTAAGTACTGCATGTAGACTTTAAGAAAATCGTTGATATATCTGGGCCAGTTTCAAAATCTTCATCAATGAAAATATTCATCCTGGAAATGGAAAATAATGTCAGAAATATTCTGTAATATTAATGGATTGCAGTCTAGAAATATTAAAAGCTTATAATTGCTTTAATTTCCAAACATTACTTTACTGTAATCATATGATATGACAAAATATTGTGTGTGCCTGATATGACTTGCCAGGTGAGGATTAAACATAATAAGACTTATAGGAGTTACTGGACTAACAGAACCATGTTGATGATTGACATATTTGTTTTGAGTTTTGTCTATAAATAAACCAGGCTTTTGGTTTTTTATACGACCGCAAAATTTGAAAAAATTTTCGTCGTATATTGCTATCACGTTGGCATCGTCGTCGTCGTCGTCCGAATACTTTTAGTTTTCGCACTCTAACTTTAGTAAAAGTGAATGGAAATCTATGAAATTTTAACACAAGGTTTATGACCACAAAAGGAAGGTTGGTATTGATTTTGGGAGTTTTGGTCCCAACATTTTAGGAATTAGGGGCCAAAAAGGGCCCAAATAAGCATTTTCTTGGTTTTCGCACTATAACTTTAGTTTAAGTTAATAGAAATCTTTGAAATTTTGACACAAGGTTTATGACCACAAAAGAACGGTTGGGATTGATTTTGGGAGTTTTGGTTTCAACAGTTTAGGAATTAGGGGCCAAAAAAGGGCACAAATAAGCATTATTCTTGGTTTTCGCACAATAACTTTAGTTTAAGTAAATAGAAATCAATGAAATTTAAACACAATGTTAATGACTACAAAAGGAAGGTTGGTATTGATTTTGGGAGTTTAGGTCCCAACAGTTTAGGAATTAGGGGCCAAAAAGGGACCCAAATAAGCATTTTTCTTGGTTTTCGCACCATAACGTTAGTATAAGTAAATAGAAATCTATGAAATTTAAACACAAGGTTTATGACCATAAAAGGAAGGTTGGTATTGATTTTGGGAGTTTTGGTCCCAACAGAATAAGGGGCCCAAAGGGTCCAAAATTAAACTTTGTTTGATTTCATCAAAATTGAATAATTGGGGTTCTTTGATATGCCGAATCTAACTGTCATGACTGTGTATGTAGATTCTTAACTTTTGGTCCCGTTTTCAAATTGGTCTATATTAAGGTCCAAAGGGTCCAAAATTAAACTTAGTTTGATTTTGACAAAAAATGAATCAGTTAGGTTCTTTGATATGCTGAATCTAAAAATGTACTTAGATTCTTGATTATTGGCCCAGTTTTCAAGTTTGTCCAAATCGGTGTCCAAAATTAAACTTTGTTTGATTTCATCAAAAATTGAATAAATGGGGTTCTTTGATATACCAAATCTAACTGTGTATGTAGATTCTTCATTTTTGGTCCTGTTTTCAAATTGGTCTACACTAAAGTCCAAAGGGTCCAAAATTAAACTTAGTCTGATTTTAACAAAAATTGAAATCTTGGGGTTCTTTGATATGCTGAATCCAAAAATGTACTTAGATATTTTATTATGGGCCCAGTTTTCAAGTTGGTCCAAATCAGGATCTAAAATTATTATATTAAGTATTGTGCAATAGCAAGTCTTTTCAATTGCACAGTATTGCGCAATGGCAAGAAATATCTAATTGCACAATATTGTGAAATAGCAAATTTTTTTTTAATTAGAGTTATCTTTCTTTGTCCAGAATAGTAAGCAAGAAATATCTAATTGCAAAATATTGTGCAATAGCAAGATTTTTTTTTAAATGGGTCAGGATCCCTAATAGACCTTGAGATGAGGAACTCAGATGACGTAATTAAAAAAAATATTAGTCCGCCATACAATTGTGGATGCTGTGATTTTAAAAATGGACATAAATGAACAATAAGAACTGTTTTATAGAGCTGGTGTGATGAGAAAAGAAAGATGTAGATTTGACCTGAAATAAATTATTAGAAAGGACAATTTTTTTATTGAATTTTATGATCAGAATTTTGGGATTATTTCATGAGGAGACTGACATTTTTCACCATCTTCCGGGGTCCATCAATTTGCGAAAAAAGTAATCTCACTTGCCACCCCGAAAATTTAACCAGACATGTATAAATGTATCAGCTTCGATATGAGCCATCATACATGTTCAAGTAAACGATATGGACTGAGCAACGGAGGAAAACGTTACCATTACGGCCTATGGAGAATTAATTGTAAATGTATACCCAAATTAGAAGCTTAATTCCAGAAGTTTTCAGGCTGATTTATGGATGATTTCACCTTGTACACCACCGAAAATGATGGTTAGTAGTTTTTTATTTATACCTAGTTATTATAAATGGTTTAAGATAAATATTATTGATAAAGATCAGCAAAAACTCAATGAAACTTTGCTTTTAAAATGCATTACTGGCACGGGGCTGAACACTTTTTTTTAGGCACAATCATCACTTTGTTTACTTCCGAGAGATCCGAAAGGAATTTGTTTACTATATTGAAAAAGGCAAGAAACAACTTTTAAATATTATTAAATTGTAAGTAAACATGACACAATATAGTCTTTGTTATGTAATTATCACTTCGGTCTACAGGAATACCTGATAATCAAGGGCAAGGGAGATAACACACTTCATACGAGTAAAGTGAGATACATCATCGCATGTGCTTTTATCCAATGATTTGACCCCTGGTCAGTAGATATCATATGCAAAAAAACCAGAAAAAACATGTACATGTTTTAAGAAAATCATGAACTAATATTTTTAATGCGCTTGAGCAAAACAATAGATATTGTCATTTCTCAGTGAAAAAGGGGGAGGGTCAAACCTTTTTGAAAACAATATTTCTGCACCTATTCAACTATTAAGCTAGTTAGCTACTACCCATTGCTTCTAAAATAAAAGGTTTAAATGAAGGTGACTAAGCCACAAGGGAGAAGCATTTGTCTTTCTTTGTGATTAAACTTTCAAGAATTAGATTTTTCTCTCTCAATAGTACTTATGTATTTAAATCAAATGATAACACAGCCTGAGTAATTTTTTTGTCTTATTTCAGTTCCAGACATATCATTACTTTTTAACCTGAGATGGCAAACTAGAGGTTTTAAAAAGTCCTGAATAACTGGTAAGCATTTTGCTTTATTAGGCAAGCTCTAAATTGTTTATTTATGGTATTTATGCAATTGAAATTACAGTCGGTATGTTAAAAATATGCAAATATGAAAACTGTTGCTATGGTCTTGGTATTAAATGAAAAGGCTTAGTTACAGATCGTTTCGACTCAATATTTCGAGTTAAATCTTGCGGCAACTGTTTCTCACGTAACACTGCAAACTATATTTAGCTCTATTTTGATCTGTCGTTATTTAATGACGCCATAATACATGTGATGTCACAATGTTTCCTTTAAAACCTCATGTGGATTTCTCACTAATAAAAGGTTTTCACTGAAATACATGTTAAAAACATTTTTTCTCAAATAGAATTATGTGAAAGGACAAGTTTTGAAAATTTGCACTATATTGCACTCTAATTATATGATAAAGATGACTTTCCAAGTAGTTAAGAGTGCTTTCCACAGTTTTAAATACCAGATTTCCACTAGTAAGAATAATTATTTTGGTGTTGGTTTTTTTATAAAATCTTCATTTTTGCATAATTTCTCTGTCAAAATGCACTTTAAGGCACAAGAAAATTTTATAGAATGCTTTAACAGGGTCTGTGTATTGTAATTAAAGGTTATAATCAGAAGTTTTGTCCTTGTTTTGACTAGTGAAGGTATTCTGGAAGAAATTAATTATACAAACACATTGTATTCAAAATAAATGAATATAGCGACGAAAGTGTCATTGCCTTATAGTGCTAAAACAACTTTATTTTTTTTCAGAAATGGACAAAAATACACAGATTTATTCAGAATGTTATACCGATGAAGATCACATAAAAATATTTGGAAAAATCAGAAGTATGAATTTCAATATGGGTCAGGATCCCTAATAGACCTTGAGATGAGGAACTCAGATGACGTAATTAAAAAAAATATTAGTCCGCCATACAATTGTGGATGCTGTGATTTTAAAAATGGACATAAATGAACAATAAGAACTGTTTTATAGAGCTGGTGTGATGAGAAAAGAAAGATGTAGATTTGACCTGAAATAAATTATTAGAAAGGACAATTTTTTTATTGAATTTTATGATCAGAATTTTGGGATTATTTCATGAGGAGACTGACATTTTTCACCATCTTCCGGGGTCCATCAATTTGCGAAAAAAGTAATCTCACTTGCCACCCCGAAAATTTAACCAGACATGTATAAATGTATCAGCTTCGATATGAGCCATCATACATGTTCAAGTAAACGATATGGACTGAGCAACGGAGGAAAACGTTACCATTACGGCCTATGGAGAATTAATTGTAAATGTATACCCAAATGGAGTTATCTTTCTTTGTCCAGAATCAACTTAAATCTTTGTTATATACAATATACAATGTATATTCACTTTTTACTACCAACTGATAAATTAAAATAATCTTTACCATTCAGTGATAACAAGCAGTTTTTTTACATCTTAATATTTTATGATGTATTTAAATGAGTAGTTATTGTTGCAAACTCCATTAGAAATTTTAATTGAGATTAGTTTTGGAATAAGGGAAAGGGGGATGTGATTAAAAAAATTGGGTTCAATTTTTCTCATTTGAAATTTCATAAATATTTCTTTAAACATTTTTTTGAGAGGATTAATATTCAACAGCATAGTGAATTGCTCTAAGAGAAAACAAAAATTTTAAGTTCATTAGAACACATTCATTCTGTGTCAGAAACCTATGCTGTGTCAACTATTTAATCACAATCCAAATTTAGAGCTGAATCCAGCTTGAATGTTGTGTCCATACTTGCCCCAACCGTTCAGGGTTCAACCTCTGCGGTCGTATAAAGCTACGCCCTGTGGAGCATCTGGTTTCTTGTTTGCATTGCTTTACATTTTGTCATTTAGAGGCCTTTCATAGCTCCCTATACAGTATTGGGTTTTCTCATTAAAGGCCTTTCATAGCTCCCTATACAGTATTGGGTTTATCTCATCATGAAGACCATACAGTCACCTTAAGTTTTCACATCATTTGGACTTTGATGAATATAGTTGTCTAATTGGCAAAATATTATATCTCCATTTTTGTCTCACCTTCAATTAAAGTTGCTGAAAATGAAACAGAGGTGTTCCTCTTTTCTTAGGGACAACAGTTGAGGCTTCAATGATTGTTTTAGTTGTCTGCTTAAGTCAGATTGATAGTAATTACTCGTGATAGATAAATGATGTTTTTCAACAAGTTGCATTACTATTAGTACATATCAGGTTGACGACTATTTGGAAACCTTGCCCCGAGGTCATTGTCCAGCAACTTTGAATTTATGAGCAAAGTTGCTGTCCATCAGATTGTCTATTTCTGAATTTCTGCCGACAAGCAAGACATATCTCTGTGCCAATAGTTTATATTACTTTTACAATTGGTATATTTTGAACTTCTTTATTTGACTCTTATATATCTTTTACAGTTAGAAATTTTTTTAGCATCTATAATAACTTTTTTTTAATGTATTAGTTTGTGATTAGGTCTTGTTTATGGTGAACTACTAGTGGTAAATCAGAGATATTTGGTATGCAGTTGTATAAGTATTGGCACATCTCATTACCATGGAGATTATTTGACCCCGCCCCAGATCAGTTATGGTCTATTGACTTTGAAACTTTTGCTTAGTTTTCATGAATCCGTTTGTAGTTAGGTCAGTTAATGGGGAACCACTAGTGGTAAAGTAAGGATAATTGGTATGCAGTTGTATAAGCATCAGCATATCTCATTTCCATTGAGATTATTTGGCCCCGCCCCCACATTCATGGTCTATTGACTTTGAAATTTTTGCTTAGTTTTATTGTATTACTTTGTGATTAGGTCAGTTTATGGGGAACCACTAGTCGTAGGTTAATGATAATTGGTATCCAGTTGTATAAGCATTGGCAAAACTCATTTCCATGGAGATTATTTGACCTCAGTCATGGTCTGTTGACTGAAACTTTTGCTTAGTTTTCATGTATTTGTTTGTGATTAGGTCAGTTTATGTGGAACCAGTAGTGGTAGGTCAAGGTATGCAGTTGTATTAACATTGGCACATCTCATTACCATGGGGACAAATTATACTTCCTAATCAATGGGAGATAACTCTAGTTGTATTTACTGCACTGCAGACTTGGGTTTTAATGTTACTGGTGACAAATTATACTTCCTAATCAATGGGAGATAACTCTAGTTGTATTAACTGCACTGCAGACTTGGGTTTTAATGTTACTGGTGACAAATTATACTTCCTAATCAATGGGAGATAACTCTAGTTGTATTTACTGCACTGAAGACTTGGGTTTTAATGTTACTGGTGACAAATTATACTTCCTAATCAATGGGAGATAACTCTAGTTGTATTTACTGCACTGAAGACTTGGGTTTTAATGTTACTGGTGACAAATTATACTTCCTAATCAATGGGAGATAACTCTAGTTGTATTTACTGCACTGAAGACTTGGGTTTTAATGTTACTGGTGACAAATTATACTTCCTAATCAATGGGAGATAACTCTAGTTGTATTTACTGCACTGAAGACTTGGGTTTTAATGTTACTGGTGACAAATTATACTTCCTAATCAATGGGAGATAACTCTAGTTGTATTTACTGCACTGAAGACTTGGGTTTTAATGTTACTGGTGACAAATTATACTTCCTAATCAATGGGAGATAACTCTAGTTGTATTTACTGCACTGAAGACTTGGGTTTTAATGTTACTGGTGACAAATTATACTTCCTAATCAATGGGAGATAACTCTAGTTGTATTTACTGCACTGAAGACTTGGGTTTTAATGTTACTGGTGACAAATTATACTTCCTAATCAATGGGAGATAACTCTAGTTGTATTTACTGCACTGCAGACTTGGGTTTTAATGTTACTGGTGACAAATTATACTTCCTAATCAATGGGAGATAACTCTTGTTGTATTTACTGCACTGAAGACTTGGGTTTTAATGTTACTGGTGACAAATTATACTTCCTAATCAATGGGAGATAACTCTAGTTGTATTTACTGCACTGCAGACTTGGGTTTTAATGTTACTGGTTACAAATTAGACTTCCTAATCAATGGGAGATAACTCTAGTTGTATTTACTGCACTGAAGACTTGGGTTTTAATGTTACTGGTGACAAATTATACTTCCTAATCAATGGGAGATAACTCTAGTTGTATTAACTGCACTGCAGACTTGGGTTTTAATGTTACTGGTGACAAATTATACTTCCTAATCAATGGGAGATAACTCTAGTTGTATTTACTGCACTGAAGACTTGGGTTTTAATGTTACTGGTGACAAATTATACTTCCTAATCAATGGGAGATAACTCTAGTTGTATTTACTGCACTGAAGACTTGGGTTTTAATGTTACTGGTGACAAATTATACTTCCTAATCAATGGGAGATAACTCTAGTTGTATTTACTGCACTGAAGACTTGGGTTTTAATGTTACTGGTGACAAATTATACTTCCTAATCAATGGGAGATAACTCTAGTTGTATTTACTGCACTGAAGACTTGGGTTTTAATGTTACTGGTGACAAAATACTACTACTACACAGATAGTTGATAGAAAATATATGCAGAATTTCTTCAAGACAGTATTTTTTTCTGTCTTGTATTCTGCAATTTTTTTTGTCAGTGGTTTACCAAGTCAGAAATATGACAGAAATATGACAGCTGTTTTCCATTTGGAAAGGTTACTAGAGCTTATCAGAGTTCTAACAGAGATAAAACTGAATAAATAATTCTAAATTTTTCATTTCTAACATAATATACCATCTTAAATTATGACCTTTTATATGAAATAACGTGTCACCAGTCACATTAAAACATTTGCATTATCGAATTTACAAAAAAGCGAGACATATCTCTGTGATAACTGTTTATTATATGATTATTACAGTTGCTAGATTTTGAGCTTCTATAATTTGATTTTATATAATTATTATTATTTTATATGATCATGTATTATAATTACAGTTGGTAGATTTTGAGCGTCTATGATAAATGGATTTTATACATTGATGATTATTACAGTTGGTAGATTTTGAGCATCTATGATAAATGGATTTTATACATTTATGATTATTACAGTTGGTAGATTTTGAGCATCTATGATAAATGGATTTTATACATGTATTATTATTACAGTTGGTAGATTTTTAGCGTCTATAATTGGATTTTGTACATGTATTATTATTACAGTTGGTAGATTTTTAGCGTCTATAATTGGATTTTATTCATGTATTATTATTACAGTTGGTAGATTTTGAGCGTTTATAATTGGATTTTATTCATGTATTATTATTACAGTTGGTAGATTTTGAGCGTCTATTATCCCATCATGATAAGAAGTTAGAAGACAGACTTAACAATGAGTACCTTGCTGAAGAATGGGACTTTGGACAGGAAAAGCTTGATGTTTCAAAGTTCAGAGAACCTCCAGTCGTCTGTGGAGACTCAAGAATTCAGCTGGTAAGATCTAGAATTTCACATGTCTTATATAAAAACTGTCGATCCTACAGTAGATACAGCTGTTACAATCAGAATCTAGCATAAAACAGTACCATGTTTAGGGAATGCCATTTAAGATATTTTACTTATTTTTCAGTTGTTCAAACATTTTTATTTATATTTTTTTACTGATAAATTAACATTATTTTTTTAGATATAAACTTTCTGAAAACATTTTATCTTTTCTTCAAATAAACCTGAAGAATATACCATTATTATCAATTAAATCAACATTAAATAGTACTGTGAAGTTATTTAAAATTATTAGAATAGAATATGAATACACTCAATTTTTTCCTTTAGGAATTAAAGAAAAAGGTGTTGTACTTTGTTTTCTACATGTATTGAACCAACTGTCCAAGCAATTTAAACATGTGGTATGATAAACACAAGGTTTTAATGTCTATCTTGAATTTTAAAAAACTATCAACGTCCACTTGTATTTTTGTCCATCTGATGAGTAGAGCCTTTTTCAACTGATTTTTATAGTTCTTTCTTATGTTGTACTGTTATACCACTGTCCCAGGTTAGGGGGAGGGTTGGGATCCCTCTAACATGTTTAACCTCGCCACATTATTTATGTATGTGCCTGTCCCAAGTCAGGAGCCTGTAATTCAGTGGTTGTCGTTTGTTTATGTGTTACATATTTGTTTTTCGTTCATTTTTTTACATAAATAAGGCCGTTAGTTTTCTTGTTTGAATTGTTTTACATTGTCTTATCGGGGCCTTTTATAGCTGACTATGCAGTATGGGATTTGCTTATTGTTGAAGGCCGTACGGTGACCTATAGTTGTTTTAAATGTCTATGTCATTTTGGTCTTTTGTGGATAGTTGTCTCATTGGCAATCATACCACATCTTCTTTTTTATAAGTTCAGATTCAATTTTTTTTTTTGTCAACTTTATACAATGTATCCAAATGTAAAAAGTTATTCTCAGCTCATAACTATCCAATAATTAGAAGATTTACTTTGAATAAATTTCTTTTAAATATACATTGGAATTTTGATTATTTTATTAGTATTATCATAGACCTTTAGTGTTTTTTTTATTGTGGCTTTTTTTTAGAAATCTTTGAAATAGGGTTGCATTTTGAAATTTACATATTATTTAGGAGCAATAACTCAACAATACTCATGTAAAAAAAATAATTTTAAAAATGGCTGATTATCTCCCCTTCTCTGATTTTTTCATGTTAGAAGAAATCAATTGATTTGATTATTGTTGACTGTGACATTCTAGGTCTGAATGTTTACATAACTGACATTCTAGGTCTGAATGTTTCCAGAACTGACATTCTAAGCCTGAATGTTACCAGAACTGACATTCTAGCTCTAAATGTTTCCAGAACTGACATTCAGAATTAGATTACAGCTGGTGTAGATAATTTTTAAGAATTCATTACAAGGAATAATTTTAATGTGCCTGATGCTCAAATCTACAGGAGCATCAGATTTAACATCTCAATATTATCTGGTTGTGGCTGTGAACTTATACATCTCACACAGCCAAACAGACAAACTGATTGGTCAAGGGATTTACTGTTGTTTGGAGGAAGACCAAGGTGACCATATTACTATACTCAAATCACTCTAAATGGTCAACAAAGCAGTTCAAGATGGGTTCATATTTTAACATCAAAATCATAAAATTGGATCTGTTATATATTCTATAAAAGAGAGACGAAAGATACCAAAGGGTATAATACAGGATATTAATTTTTATGTATATTTTTTATTCAAACAGGAAAGAAACATTTCTGATGAACTTTTTGAAATGTTTGATTCTGGGGTAAACAGAATGTTTTAAAATGTTGTGAAGAGCTAAAAAAATCATTGTACCATAAGTGATTGGAAAAAAATAATTATAGATAAAAAGTACATGAAACACAAAAGATTATTTTCTATAAAGGGCTATTACTGCCATCAGATTAAAATGAAAAAATAGTGAATTGAATGACATATTTCTCATTCACTTATGGTTCAGTGTTAATGTTTTATAGGCATTGGTCATTATTATTGTAGAGCTACATATTTTGAAATAAGAAAAAGTTAGTACATCCACATCAATATACCCTGTCTACAATTGTAGATAGCATTTTGTTTTTCTGATTTGTGCGTTAATCCATGTGTCCATCCCCTATCAGATTAAGGTGGTCAAAGTTTTGGTTTTGGGTTATTTGTGGTTACATCAACTTCAAACTTTGCATAATTTTGTTTTGGAGTTAACTGGTGAATGTGTTTGCCAAAATTAGGGTTTTGACCAATATTTGATGGTTCACTGAACATAGAAATGAGATTGTTTAAAGTTTTGGATTAAAGAAGTTTGTGGTCATACTGTATTAAGTTAAAAGTAAGTACATATGTTCAAATTATACCTATTGTAAAGTTTACAAACATTTTATGTATTTAATTCATTTAATCTTTCATAACTACTGAATTGTAGGAAATTCAACAAATTGACTTTTCAAAATTAAAACTTGGTAAATAAAGACTTAGCTCCTGTTCCTCTGAGTAAATATTCTATACACAGAATGCCTGTACCATATATTTTTGAAGTAGGACTATGTTTATAACTCGTTGAAAAATAATCTTCATTGAAGTCTTTCTATGTAAACAATAGAAAAAAGATACATTATATATATGATTTTGTCTTGGCTAGTATATATTCAGTATCTGTATTACATGAAAATGTACTATGACTATTTTTAATTAAATTTGCTAGACTTTATGGTTGTGTGATAATTGTATTTCATATAAATTTTGATTGCAATTTTTCCATTGTGACCTATAACCTTGGTGTTATTAGTATTTTAGTAAGAAACCAGCATGTTCATCTCTGCAGCTAAGTAGGACTGATATATATGTTGAGGTTAAAATATATGAAAGAAAATATATGTGTATTGCATATAAAAAAAGAAATGCTATTCTAATGTAGTGGACAGCTTTTGTTATTCAGTGTTATTTTTTTTCATTATTAGTTTCAAGCAGTTCTAATAAGTTGTTATGTTTGTGCAATGCAAGATAATTTACAAAAGTATGTCACTTCTGATGAAAATTGACCCCTTCCTTTTTTATTAAATCACCTATAAAGACTGAGCAAGCTAACTGATTTCTATTTCTTCATTTATGAAATTCAGTTGTCTCCCTTTTTCTATAGTGTTCACTCATTTGAACTAAAATTATTATTATCATGAAAATAACGGATATTTGAAAATGATTAAATCTGAAGATTAAAGAACAAATATTTACTTGTTCTGTCACTTTAAAGGACAGTTTTAAAGCACTTATATATTAACAAGATCCGTAAAGACAGGTATTTAATTTGTTTGTTCTTAACTTGTATTTTAGGCCAGAGATCAGAAATTGAAATACAGATATTTAAAATCAGAACTGATCAATTCACATCGGAAACTGTATCGAGCTAAAGCAGGCTATATAAGAGATCGTCCCGTGACTGCACCAGACCTGTCAATGTATGAGGAGGAGGAAGCCCCTCCCCCTTCACCAGAGTTCACAGCTCAGACAGCTTATGAAATTGTTAATCGTAAAGTCAAAAGTGCCAATGCAGCCATAGGTTAGTAATACATATGTCATTTTACACTACTGTGGACTCATTTATTTTTTGGGTATCAATTTGTGTGTTTTGAGAAATACTTGCATATTCCTGGATATTTGATTTAGTGGTTTTGGCAAAGACTGCATTCATTCCTTTAGAAAATTTGTAATTCGTTGAATATTTAAATTCGTGGTTCCCCTGTACCCAAGAAATCAAGGAAAATTTGTATCCAAAGAATATTAATGAATCCACAGTATATAGTATAAAACATAACATCTTGACGGGATAACTCAAATGTTGAATAAGGGGAATTGATTTCATACCAAATATATATCACAATTTTCTTTTACCTGTTGTAGAGATCCGAGTTTTACATATTCACAACAATTTATTTTCACGTTTTTTTTCTACTAGCCAAAAATTGCAAAAATAAGTTGATTTACAGTATGCACTTTTAATCTCCATTTGATTTCTTATATACATAACCAATTGCAGGAAAATGAATTGCTTCATAGAACTTCCTTAAAGTCCATGATTTTATCCTAGAGTTGCTCACAGTATAAGGACTTCAATAATCATTCCATTACAAATCAATGAAATTTATCAAAAGATGAATATATTCATGGATGTTTGTTAACCTGAAGGAATAATTCATCATCCATCACTGAATACTTCCCATCCATTGATTTTACTATGAGGCTAAGGATGATGAGATTCATTCCTTATTTTGTACAAAAAGACAACTTCTTCTTTGTGTCAGGTCATTGAAGAAATTTTATCAGTTCAAGATAAAAAAGAATGAACCATATAATATGAACCAGTAAAAGGACTTTTTCACAGATTATTGCATACAACTTTTAAGACATATATATTAAACAGTAACTAAAATTGGGTGAAATGATTAATTTAGCAGTTTAACATGTACTTGCTAATATGTTAATGATCCAAAATATTTAAGATTTGTTGATATTAATAGAGTGCAAGAAAACTTATTGGAAAACTTTTCCCAGATTATCTGTAAAATTCCTTCCTCATAATCAGGCAATACATTTTTCTCAGATTTAGTTATGTAACCTGTTGCTTCCAGAAAATGTTTTTATGTTAATGTAAAATATCTTTTCAATTTTAGTTTAAGGTAGTACCTAACACTTTCACTAAAATTAATTTGGCTCATCTAATTTTCATAAAATTTTGACAAAGTATTTACTTTGACCCTTTGACAAATATATAAATTTCAAAAAAATTTGAACCAAGCATTTTATCAGAAAAATTGCACTGGTTATATAGCAGTTTGACAAACACTAGTTTTGATCATTGAGATGCTTAATATTCCCTTAACAACGTAATTAAAAGGTTTAGCTGATTTCAAAGAGTTACCTCCCTGTAATGTTAGGTACCACCTTAAAGTGAAACTGTCAAAAGATGTTTGCAAATTCATAAAAAAAAAACGGTGACAAGAGCCTATTTTGAATTTTGTGGGCCAAGTAACCATAGTTTTCTGAAAAGTCTCTTCCTTTAGTTAATTTAATTTTTCTAATGCTTAGAATTCTTTGTTTGATTTTAAGACCAAATAATAAGACAACAATCCAAGAACATTTAAAGGTTACAAAGCATTAAATACCTGTTGAATTCTCGATTTGCAATCTGTAAATTAGGTTGGCAATCATTGAAACAATTACTGACTAGGAACAGGAACTTAAAATGATTGTGCTTACAAGTACATATACAAAATAAATGGCAGTTTCTCTGGTTGTGAAATGTGACACTCATAAATCATTTTTTGTAATCTCAAAATGAAATTTTATACATAAATCATGGAATAAAATAAAAAATGCCTTCCCACTTGAGCCTCCTTATTGCCTTTATAATGTATCGATATTATGGTAATGATTTTAAAGGTTGATAGTATGTTAATACAGGTATAGGAATTTTAGGAAATAGAAAACCTAAAGGTAAGCTTTATTTTAAGGTGTCAAGACTTTAGATATTGACTTTTTGATCCTTGATGACATACAGGGTGAGGTGTTGGATGGGAGGGGTTAATTGTTTGTTTTGTGCATTGATTTCATTGAAGATCTGACTAGACTCGATTGCTTGTTAATTAAAAGGGGTACTAGATATCATTCTACTGCCCTGCTCTTATCATATCATTTACATGGGGAACTAACATCCAGCTTTAATAGTAGCCAAATGGTAGGGGATAGCAGTGGCGGATCCAGGGGGCGTTCCTAGGGTTGGAACCCCCCTTTTTTATGATGTTCAATGCATTTGAATGGGGACATATAGTTGGACCCCTCCTTTATCCTGGGTTGCTAACCCCCCTTTTTAATATTGCTGGATAGTCCAGAAAACTTCTATAAAACATAGTTCATAGTAAAATAAATACATATTTTTAGAATGTATTATTTTTTTTCTCAAAACCTCAAAATACTCTATTTAAACAATCTTTTATTTTATATTATTAGCCACCCGACCAATTAAAATACATAACGTAAATTTTGGGACTATGCTTCCTTAAAGATGCCTTTTATCAATAACACTGTTAAAAGGGCAAAATCTATAAAAGTCATTTATATTGTAAGAAAAGGAAATGTGGTAACTTTATAGAAATCAAAGAAACATACCGGTATATGTTTTGTGTCATTTTCAAGACTCTAATGAATTCTAGAAAAGAGTCAAAACCCTTTTTATTTTTGGGGTTCCCCTGGCCTGGCTGATTATTAAATTTTGTTTCTCCACTTATAATGCAAGTATTCATATGTAAAAATACTGTTTATATTTTTGTGTACCAAAATTTGTCTATTTCTGCATCAAAAACAAAAAAATCCTTTGAAAATCTGTATGAACAACTTGTATATGATGATGTCATATTAATATGTATATAGGGATTGATATACAACACGATTTAACAACTAAAACTGCAAATATTAATTAAATATAAACTGTGCATGGGTTAAAATGTCCAAAATATGTTTTACAAATGAATTTACAGTTTGCTAATTCTAAAAGTTAATGTTTGTGAGTCAAAAAGCTTAAATTTGCTTGAACTTTTTCTAGGTATAGACATAACTGTCAAAAATTTTAGTCACTTATTCTATATATATACTCTGTAAATAGAACTAACGAGTTTGTTAAATTTTAAATGAAAAGTTGTATACTTTTGTTGAATTTATATTATGTATCAATAAGCTGACAAACTAAGACCTCATTTTCTATGGTGGCAGTTATTTAATTATTTTAACACTTCCCTGTTTGAAGACAATTTTTCATTTTATCTGAAATTGCTTTCTTGTTTTAAATAACACACATGAATGAGATTAGATCATTATACTTGCCTATATATGAATTTTATTTTAGTGAAGTTTTAGACTAAAGTTTCTAATATAAATTATCTGAATTAAAATCTGTTTCAAAACTTGTTACTTTAATGTACATTGTCAAATAGACAATTTAAAATATGTTACATATAAAATATATAGTTTTAGTACTTTTACTGAGACGGGACAAATTGGAACTCTGTTTATACAAATGTATTATAACTAATGCTGTCTGGAACATTTGGTTTCTAGACAAAATCTATAGAGCTCTAAAAATAGCTTTACTAAACTTAGTTTGATAATCCAATAGGGGGTTATAAAGACCACTATAGCTTGTATAATCATAAGGTCAAAGGTCAAGATGGCTGTGAAAATTGATAGAAGGATATTTTGGCCAAAGTTTGGTTTCTAATGTTTGTTTTTAACCATATGTTTAACAAAGGAGAAAGATACTAAAACAACATATAAAACTCATAAGAGGAGATACACTGATGACACCATTAACACATGAGATCACATGATCTCTGAAGCTAAGACAGCCTTTATTAAACTTGGTTTGACTAAGATCTGTGTTTTAAGGGAGACACATATTGAATTTTTGGCTCATAATACTGTGTTTCATTTTAAGTAAAAATAACTTTTCATGATCAAAAATAAAATACATTTTAGCAATAGTGATTTATTTTAAACTTGAGAACATTTTTGAAGAATAAGCCAACACATGTTAAATGTGACAGCCTTTTAATGCAGTTATAAATCATGTTTCTTGTTTTGTCATTTTCCAAATATTTTTACATGATTAATGTAGAATTTCGTCTTTGAAGTACTGTGAAAAATTACGCTAGTAATTACAGGATGTTGCACATTCCTGATATTGTGTTGATAATTATCTCCTCTGAAACTTTATTGACTTCCCTTAGGTTTTCATGTTATGGACTTACGGTAGAATCTTTATGTTAGGTGTACATGCATGCCAGAAAGAGTTCTGACCACACTTCTACAGGAATTATCATTAGTGAATGTTAATTTATCAATGTTTGGAGACATGTCAGACTATTCTTAAGTCTAAAATTTATTATAGGCATAAATGATTTTTTAGGTGAATGTCTCTGGAGTCTAAACAAAGTTTTAGTGCTATAAATATTTATTTTATGTATAATTTCAGGAAGAACAAGACCAGACTTGTCAGATAAGCCTCAAATTCCCTCTCCACAAAAAGTATGGACTGCAAAAGCTGTCAGTGAGGCTGAATTAGAGGAAACACAGAAAAACTACGACAAACTCAAATTTGATATGGAAACTGTGGTAATTCTTATAATTGAACAAAATGAGGTGTATTTGTCAAAATCAATTATTCACACAAAATAATTGTCCATTTTAAATATTTTGGATTATGTTGGATCTTCTTGTCAAAATTTCACAAAATATATGGCTGCACAAATTTATTGAAATATATAATCTAATGATTGTGAATTTTAAACCACCTTCATGAAATGATTTCCCTTTTTCAGATTTATGGAACTTTAATTTAAAATCTTCCTTTTACTACACATAGAAAATATTGAATTACTATTATTCTGAAGTGTCTAAATATTATGACATCAAGAAACCTTGCACCAAAATCATATGATGTGATTTCCCAGACATGAATCCCAAATGGCTGCCAGAAAATAGATACTAGCATTTTGAGTCAGTGTTGGTCTTACATGTACCATATACAGATTATTGTAGGAAGAAAAAGTCTAATGCTTCAAACGAATATTCTGCAACCCAGATTGCAGAGGGGGATAGGAGGGGTGCTGATCCAGAAATCCTGGGCTTAAAAACATGAAATCCCGAAATCCCGGGCTTAAAAACACGAAATCCTGAGGTCCCCAAATTCAAAGAAAAGAATTCCCGGATCCTGAAAGGGTCAATCCCGAAATCCCGAGCTTAAAAACACCTGATCCCGGAGTCCCGATAAAGGTCCTATCCCCCCTCATTGCAGGAAACAAATGTGTACAAAAGTGAAAATAGATTTTCATGTGGAAAAGCTAGGGAAAATTAAGCATGTGCAGTAACAGATGAAAAGAAATGATCAATCCCAAAAAATCCTCTAGGACCCTCAGATTATCCAATGGTCATCCCCTAAATAAAACTCAATTCATTTAAATTGCAATATTGTGATATTGTTGTATACGTAAGTAACTGTTCTTTAATTGCTTTATGACATCTCAGTATTGTGTTACTGTAATTATAGGAATAGCTTATTTATTTAAATTTTCACCAGTGTTTGTTAAGAAAAATTTTATAATTTATAAAATTTACAAATCATGACATTTTCAGATTTCAAAGTTTAGAATATCAAACATTCAAATATTTACCAGTACTTGAATTTTTTTAAAGTGTGGCCATGTTTTCCATTGTAGCAAGGAAGATATGAATATCATAAAGAAAAAGAGATAGAATATTTCTTCCCAGGACAACTAGAAAGACTTACTAAACAACAAGAAGGTTAGTTAAATAACTCTTGTAAAAGAAAGAGGGAAATAAGTTTATTAGAATAAACAATACAGTAATGTGTAGGATTGGAAGGTAAAATATATCATTGAAAAAGAGATGGTAAATTTATCTTTAAAAAACACACAAACTCATTGTAGTTCAATTTAAGATTTTTTATTATATTCTATGTAAGTATGATTTTATTTTTAAAGGGATAGTAGCTACGATTTTGACAAAATTATGAACAAGTTTTAAAGCTGCTAAAATCAAAGATATGTACTAAATATAAGCAATAAGATCGCTAAAATGTTTTCATAAACTACAGAAGTGTTAATAATTGATAATTCATATCGTGTTGTGTACCTATTCATCTCATTAATTATGCATCGGGTTTACTTCCCGAACTTTGCCGACATAGCGAGTGAGCTAACCAAGATATATATAGATACGAACACGTGCTTTTTGTTTTCTTACATATTTGATAATTACTCTTTATGAAACGTACATATTTGACGCCATTTATCAAATTATGTAAATAAAAAATATAACAAATACCGGCATATTATTCCAACCCAAGATTCTCCAACAATGGCGATATTATACACTTGTTATTACATTTGTATGACCAAACAATGCCGATAATGTATACACGTGTTTGTGTGTTAAATCGGGGCCTCCATGAAGGATACACTTGAAGAATAATACTTAAGTTTAGGAAGTTGATTTCTAATTTCTTTTAAGGTGGGAGATTACTGCCCGTAAATTTATAAACATATTTTTGACAATTATGAACACGTTGAGATTTTTTTTCATGTGATCTGGAAAATTTAAGAAATGTAAACATTACGCAAACCGTCGGCTACTTTTGTTTGACTTTGCCTGCGTCGCAGGTGTTTCGAGTGATTTTAATGACCGATCTCATCGACGTTTTTGTATTTTTAATTTAAAATAACTTGTCTGCACCTCTTTTTTGTTTCTTTTCTCGCTGAAACTGTAAATTCGCGTACCATTTCCGTGATAACATTCCCCTGTTCGACCATTTTCCCTTCGAGGCACAATGTGCGATTGCGCATTGGGAACTGACGAGTAAAGGTCATATGAATAAGGGTTGGGCTTAACATCGAATTATTATCTATAGATAATAAATAAATGTAGGTGTTAAACGTTAAAAAAACTTCTAAATGCTTAATGGAACGTAACCAGTAATTGTTTTAATCATAATTATTTTACTTTTTGTACAAAATCCGGCATATAGATTAAAAAAGTAATTTTAACGAAAATCGTAGCTACTATCCGTTTAAACAAAAACTGCAATATAAATACATTTTAGAGCTTTGAAACAATACAATCAATTTATATTGCCCCTTTTTTATACGAGTAGAAGATCAGGTTTATAAGGGTCACTTTGCATTTGATCTGGAAAGTCACCAGGATATTAGTAGAAACTATTGCTATTCTCCCAAAAGTTTATAACTCTACAGTCAAATCTTCAGACATTGAAAAAGATTATTTATAGAAAGGTTGATTTAATGTAAATAAACTAAACCTAATTATTTATGGTGACTATTGCTTCTAAATTGTGGCTTGTTTTCAGGAAAAAAATATGTACTTAGGCTATATACATTGCCATCTTAAATAAGCCAATCTTGATCTTAATTTAACTTTAGAACAACAAGCTTTTACTGATTGTTCTTTTCATATGTCAGAAAAGGAAGAAGGGGAAGTTACAGAGATGAAGAAAGTATCTAGTCAGTCATCAAAGCCAAAGATTACACAAAAGGAGGTGAATCGGTTAGCATACCCGCCAAACAGAATTCCTCCTCCAACACATGCTAAATTATGTGATGCAAGGTACAATCAGTTTTATACCATTGATGGGGTTTACATATGATATATTTATTATGACACTGTCTCTAAAAGACACATAATATTACATATGATATATTTATTATGACACTGTCTCTAAAAGACACCTAATAGCTAACATGTGTGTCATTTGGATGAGTTGATTTTATAAAAAACTTAGTACACATGTTGATTTTTAAGAGAAGTCTTCTAAAGACAAGGTTCACCTTTGCCTATGTATGGTCTTGAATTGAAACTTTATCATAGAATATCAAAAAGCTCATGATTTTGTTTTTAAATGGATCAATTTCATTTGTCAAAATTCCCTTAATGAAAAAAGACAACCACTGATGAGGCATTGGATAATATATAAGCAAAACCTCACCCCTTTTGTCTCACCTTGACAGAATTAAAAGTGAGATTCAGGTATGCGGTTTCTGGCATCAATGGTGGTGGCTTCAACAGTCTATTAGTTTGTGATGACATTGGTTTATGAAGAACAACTAGTGTTAGGTCAATGATATTTGATATGCAGTGGTATGAGGGTTAGAACATCTCATTTCCATAGACTATCTGTCCCAACCCCTCAGTCATGGTCTTTTGACTTTGAAACATTTGCTAAGTTAACATAAAATTAATAAGATGTGGGATGATTGCCAATGCGACCACTTTCCACATGAAACCAAATGACATAGAAGTTAACAACTATAGGTCACCGTACAACCTTCAACAATGAGCAAAACACATATCACATAGTCAACTATAATAAGCCCCAAAGTGACATAAACAAAACAATTTAAACGAGAAAACTAACTCCGTAGGGTCAATTTGTAATGATTTAAATAGTGACTATCAATGGTCTGTCTTTAACAACAGATTACCTAAATGACAGATTACCTAAAACAACAGATTACCTAAATGACAGATTACCTAAAACAACAGATTACCTAAATGACAAAAGAGAACCACTGATAAGGCTTAGGGAGCTACCATTTGATTTTTATGGGGGGGGCTAGGATGAAAAATTTTGTCCTGCTTTTTTTTTTAGCTGTAATCTCTGTCCTGCCTTTTTATTTTTCACTCTAATCGGTCCTGCCTTTTTTTTTGTAGTTTATCCTGACTTTTTTTTTACCTAAATTGTCGTCCTGACTTTTTTTTTTTTGCAAGTGTCACATCCTGCCTTTTTTTTTTACTCAAAAGCTCTGTCCTGCCTATTTTTTTCAAATTTCATCCTAGCCCCCCCCATAAAAATCAAATGGTAGCTCCCTTATGATCATGCTGCAGGGTTAAACTAGTTATAAGCAAAACCCTCATCTTTTTGTTTGGACTTGACTGATCAGTTTAAGATCAACCATTTATGTTAAGTCAATGATATTTGGTGTGCAGTTGTATTAGCATTTGCATGTCTAATTTCCATGTAGATTATATGGCCCCTTCTTCTCATCATAGTTAATTCACTTATGATCTTGTGTTTAACAAGTTGAAGTTTGTGTTAAGAAAACATATCCAGTATGAAAAAACTCTCAGTTTCTTCAAACAAGCACATAGTAATTTCCCTGCCACAGAAATGTAAAATTCGACAAATGAATAAGAATCTATGAGAACTTTACAATTTTAAATTTTTTAAATCAGTTTATTTGTGGTTGTTAAAAGTTCATATACTTTGAAATGTATACCCCAATCAGGACACTATTTGTTGTTGTTTACTGGGTGCAAGTAAATAAAATCAATAAGACCCAGTACACATTTTGTATATAATCACTTGGACGGATGATTAGTCAAGATGAATAGGTGTCAGAGGATAATCTCAATATCTGTTATAATAACATTATATTCCTGTCACCTAATACTTTTTAGTTTTATGAGTTTCTTAGTTTAATCATTTTAATTGGAGAGAAGACCTTCATTGACATATGTTTGTACGCCATTAAGTCCTTACATTTTTACCTGAGAAGAATTTGTGATAAGGAATTCTCAGTTCATATTAAAATATAATTTGTTATTTAATGGTAAGTGAAATACATATTTGATTTATTTTGCAGAGCGGTACAAAAGTAAGACAATACAATAAGTTTGTTATTAAAATAAAAAGTGTGGGCAATGATTGATAGGGAGGTGACATTGGTTATCTAACTAATTGTTTGTAAAATCTTAATTGATTGGTTGCTTTTTTGCTGACAATCCAATGCAAATAATAAAAAGTTTTACTTTTGGCAGCATACATTTTCTTATGAGAAACATGCAGGTGTTTTTTTGTTTTGCATAGGATATGGAAGGTTCTTGTAAATGGGTTTTCATCCCTATTTATTGGTGTTATACCACAAAATCAGGAATCAGTTTACAGTGATGATAATATGAACTTTAATTTTCAGGATATCTGCTGTCATGGGGCAAACATTCAATTAAAATTAAAACTTTGCCACAAAGACTATCTTTGACAGAAATATTGTGTGTGTGTGTGCCACGTATAAAAAAATACAAAAAAATAAGTTTTATATCACTGTAGATTGCTTCCTATTATGGGGTATAATACCCATAAATCTTGGTAGTATCCTTTCATGAGGAACATTCCATAACCTGTTGATTAGTATTAGTTTGTATGTGATGTTATTTTCAAAAGAACTGATTGAAAAAGTGTTTTCAGGGTGCTTTATGTTAAGAGTTTGTGTGATACATACTTTAAACAAAAATAAACTTATATCTCAAAATTTTAAAACCTATTTTAGGGCTTTCTATGAAAAAGTGTAGCATTGAAATTAAAAATATTCTTTTTTCTTGTAAGGTTGATATTTTTTAGAATTAGGTCTAAAATAAGGTTTCTGCCATTCTGGTGTGGAAAAGAGTGAAAAACATTTAGGTTTGAGGAAAAAATGCTTTGACATTTTACATTTTGTGCTATTATTGTTAAATATAAATCAGGTAATAAAAACAGGGGGGGGGGGGGGAGGTGGGTTCTGACTGGTGAACTTTGGTAACAACCTTTTACAGTATTGCAATTATTACACTAATATATCTAATAATGATTACATTACAAGGATTTCATATTCCATATTGACACAATTAATGTATTTCCTATTATAAAATAAACTCTTTGTTATAAACTACAATAATAGTTGTTTCAAGTTTCAAGTTGAGATTTCAGATTTTGAAAGATGATTAGTTATATTTAGATAATAGTATATAACAAGTTCTTTTTCCTTTCTGGAGTTTGAAAGAAGACAATAACTTTTGTAGTTGTGAGTGATGACTAGACACATTAGAAGTGGTTAGTACAATCCCAGTACTCACTGTCTTTAAGAATAGCAACTATCTTGAACAGACATGAAAGTCTTATTCCATAATAAAATAATTTGATACTTTAGTAATGTGCTGCCTCGGGTTATTAAATTTCCAAAATTAAAGTATTCATTTAATTATTCTCAAATTGAAAGAAAACACTCTCCGAGGTGTGTGAATTTAATATTTAATAATTTAAAGAAATATGACAATGTCTTTAAAAGAGTATGCAATCTATCTTGGTGGTCTTTTTGTAATTGGCTCATGGTCATGGAGATAATCCTAGAATAGATCAAAACAAACGCTGCTTTGCCACATGGCTTTAACATCAAGAGCAAAGACTGGTAATCCACAGAGTTAGTAAGGCAGAAAACTCTCATATTAGTCTGAATATGCATGTAATATTCTTCACTGGGCATTAAGAATCCACCAATCAACCAACCATTAAGGATTATAATGTTTTCTTTGGACTAAACAGGTAATTTGTCTCCAGCATATGCAGCAATTATGATTACATGTTTATTACAGGATATGCACACCTCATTTCATTTCAGATTATAATCAAAAAACTTTTTTTATTTGCAGAATTTTATGTAATCTTGTAACGTTAAGTCAATTTTAGTTACAACTTTTGTGAGTCAGTAAAAATTTTATATACTTTTTTAAACAGGTTGAAACAGAAACTTTTAAAATTAGCAGAGAGGTACTTGTTATTTAGCTAGCCTTTTTCTTTCTGTTGCTGAGCAATACATTTTTAAAACTTGACTATTTGTTAAACAAATTTGAATTCATATACAAACAAATATACATGAAAGATAAAACTAATTCAAGTTACCTATATATTGTCTCTGGATGATTTAGAGAAAAACTTAAGTATAATTAAACAAATTTAAATGTTAAAAAATCCCAATTTTCTAATAACAACCTCTCTAAGTAGACTATTTCACATCACTCTTTAATTGTTGATTTTTTTTTTCATTTTTGGGAAAATTGGAACTTCTTTAAAATCTTTCCTAAGGCACCAAGCACATGTTAGCTAGTAAATATCCAAATGTATACACAACGAAATATTTCGGGTTTTTTTTAAAGAGATTTTTAAAGCTTAACTAGAAAATACAGAACTGCATATAAATAATTGAAGCCTATGTACATATCTCTATCTGTATACTTTCTGAGATTAAGGAAACTAAAATATCTTTCAGGAAGTAAGTACAAATGTACAGAATGCATGTAAACATTGCAAAATTTATCTTAATAGTTAATATAAATAATATTTCTCCAAAACTAGTCCTAGATTTAAAATTAAAAGTAAAATGACTAAAATCTCATGTTTATTTATATAACATTTAAGGGATCACTAAATTAATGTTTGGAGTAAATAGTTCAATCAAAGTAAAATGTATTGCACATCAAAGGCAGCTGGTCTTACACTGTGTGTGAACAGAAAAAACTCTGCCAAAGGTAGCACTACTTTTATATGTTATGTGTTATGTCTCTGAACTAACATAACATTGTTGAAACTTAGCAGTTAATTTATCTGACGTCAGTTCCTAAATGTTTGTCCTGTTTCAGTTAGTTAATTAGTTTTAACGTTTATCAACTTAGACAACAAACACTTTATGCATTTATTTAATTCTTCATTTAAAAAATTTAGCAACTGATGAAAAATATTTTAATTTGAATTTAGTGACATAAGTTTGAAATTCATTATATCTATTGATTATTTAAAATATTGTACAAAGTTCATTTTGAATGATTTGATTTTTTTCTGGCTTTTACATGACCTTCACATTTTTTGTCAACAAGCCCAATACCAAGGGAGTTACATTTATGTAGTTTTTTTTATGATTTTGGGGAACTAAGATCTTTCCAACAGAAGATATTTTCAACTCTTATATCCACGGTGAAAATTTATTCATGATAACAGTACAGTTTCTATATATAATCTACAGTCGGTATAACAGTGAAACATGATACACTTTGAACAAATATCAAAAGTGGGTTGCTGTCTCA
The DNA here is from genome assembly GCF_963676685.1 of Mytilus edulis. Lineage (NCBI taxonomy): Eukaryota > Metazoa > Mollusca > Bivalvia > Mytilida > Mytilidae > Mytilus > Mytilus edulis. The sequence continues at coordinate 78,515,342 of NC_092350.1, read as the reverse complement.
TATAGGTCATGATTCATATAGATTCCAATTGTGTCAAATTTACAGTTAACTTATAGATATTTTTGTTTTTTGGATAATTAATGCTCTCAACTAAAATGTATCAAATTTGATAGGTGTTGTTATAAATTTTGATCATTTTTTCTTTTATCAGATAAGTTTTATTCAAATATAAAACAGTAATTGTGATAACATGGCAAAGTTAATCATTTTAAACGACCCTATATTAAGGAAGCTGTTTACATGTTGCAGGATACCCACAGTTATATACATAAACATATTTAGATTGATTTGCGATTATCTCACAATAAGTTAACATTGGTATCACTTAAACACTTTCAGATGGTTTTAGTAATGAGTTTGCTTCACAGAGCTTTTACTATTTATCTTAAAACACGAATCTGGAACAATTGCAAACTCTTGAAAATTGCTAAGAAATGTATGATGAAAATAAACCTATTAAGGAGTGTTCATCAAAGTGATCTAGTAAGTTCATACTGAAATACCAGTACAAATAACCTGAACTATTTAGTCATGTGTGACCCTCTTTAGTTTGTTAAGTCTTCATCATACATTTCCAGAATTCAGAATTAAGTCCAGATAATTCGTTGTTATAAACTGATTGCTTCCTGTTTTATTCAGGTTGTATTGTTCACAATTACTGAGAGGATGGTGTTACTATATCTGTTATTTTAGTCAGAACTAGAATTTCTAAATCATTATAGAGTAACATTATTATTTTGCATAGATTTATGAGTGATTTTTTTTAATGCAAGCTTTCTGCCTGCTTGTTAAGTAGTATCAAATGTTTTATTATTTTCTTAATTATATCTGAGTGCTTCGTGGCCTGTATATTCTCCACATTGCATTGTGTATATGTGACTCATTTAATAATTGTTTAGGATTTGTTACATCTTCGTAGTTCATGTCAATAATGATATTGTTAATACATTTGTTTTCTACCATGTCTTTAAATATTTGAGGTAAATAATTTGTTGTGATCTTAGAATTGATAAGTCATCCTTTAACAACGACTTCATTTGATTTCCAAGAATGCATTACTGCCACAACTATGCAAATTTATATATAGTGAAGGACGATTACATTGACCACATACTACTAAAACTTTCCTATATACAAAAAAGTAAAGCTAATTTTTTTCAATTGCATTTTGGCAGTAGAATAAATTCGATTTTTAGTCCATGATTCAACATGCAAGTCACATATATATATATATAACTACAATTATATTGCTGATTTGAGTGAAAGGTTTACAGTTTAGAAAAAACAAAAAAAAATAATTTGTTTCATGAAACCAAACTGTTCTGATCAAAAATATTGACAAACACTGTAAAAGAACCACAGTCAAGTCACCAGAGTGAAAAGTGGAAAAATAAAGCATTCTTCCCATTCCATTCTCAATTTTATTGCAATCCTTTTAGAACTGAATTCGTCAGTTACAGTACTATGAAAGTGTTGTTAAAAATTTCTACACTTTATACTGTATTTTTTCATTTGGAAAGAAAGGAAACAATTTTAATCAGCAGACACTATTTGTATTAAATATTTATATTCCAGAAGAACAAAGCTAACGAATCTAAATAATAAGTATTTACTCTGAAATAAGTTTATCTATTTATTTTCAGATTCAGAGGTTGGCATAATATCAAACATAAAAAAGGAAGCCATTTTGTTTTGGTTGCACCATCTTTTGAAAACTCCTATCATGGAAGATTGCATAAAAAACTTGTAGAAAGAACAAATGCACCAGTAAAAAAGGTCAAAGGAGACTTTGTGCATCGCTTTACAAAGAAGGAAGAAGTTCAGAAACCTATTAATCAAGACATGCGCCCATTCACAGCACCAGGAAATCTTCAGCCAAGTGGAACTGACGCTGAAGCTGTCACTAATATGATAACAGAGAGTCCTGCAGATTCTTGTAAAACTGTGGATACTGGATATGGAAGTATGGAGGACAAACTTGGCAGTGGGTCTTCTGCCGAAAGTTTAGCAAAGTCACCAGATCTCAATACAGTTAAGTCTTTGAATGACAAGTCTCAAATCTTTGAGCAGAAAATGAGTTGTCCTAAACCATTTGAGTCTCAAAACGTTTTAGAGAAAAACTCTAAGAAGGACGGAAAATTAATAAATGGTTCTGAGGAGTCCCATGAAATGGCAAGAGAAAGGAGTATGTCTTTGAAACAAACATTACATTCAGATAAGGAAATGTTTTCAGGAGAAAGGTCGTTAAATGGCACGTCAATTTTACAGCAGAGTTCTCATCAAAATTGTAATGAGAGTCTAAGAAATAGATCTAGTCTTAAACACAATCAAACTGCGAATATATATGGACATAACAAATGTATTCAGAACCTAACAGGTGAAAATACATCTGTGTCTTTTAAAACTGAAAATAACAAAACTATGTGCGACAAATCTGCTCAGGAAACAGGTTTGAATGATAAAGTTGACAATTTTAAGAAAATTTTGAGCAAAAGTAAATTAGAGAAAAGGCTGACGCATTCTCAGAGGCAAATTGTGAAATCCCCACCTGCTTTAGAATTTACATTTACGTCAGTATTGAATAAATCAGACGAACACGACTTTAACTCTGTTGAACAAGACTTAAATTCTGTTGAAGTAAAAACTAATAAAAGTGCTTGGTTTGAAGATGATATACCTAGTCCAGGTGTAATGAGTCCCAGGAATCCTGAGATATACACAAAACCCAAAAAGGAAATTATTGACATTGAAAATTTACCTGTTCCTCATTTAGAACATAGCAAACCGAAAACTATAGCAGTTGGTGCAATCGGAAAAATTTCTCTGCTTGAAAGTATAACAGAGTCTCGGTTCTGGGAAGATGCTGTGGAAGAATCTTACAGAACCAGGAAAAGTGATGATGTATTTGTGAATGATGATTTAAATGTTAATCTGAAGGAAACAGAATTGGCTGACCTGAAAGAGGAGGACTTCGATGATGATGTTTCAAATGATAGTGGAGTTGCTGGATTCAGTAAAAATTGTAAACCTAAAAACTTGGCCAAAAAGAAAAGCAAAAATGAATATGTGGATGATAAACTTCAGAAAGCAAAAATTGAAAGATTAAAGCGACAAAAACGAGTTTTAAAAGGATCAAGTTTTGAGAAAATGGGAATAACGGTTAGGAGTAGTAGATCAAGCCAAACCAGTACATCGTCTGAAAACTCTAGCAAAGAACTGGATTCCAAAACTAAAGATCAAATATTACATAAAAAAACTTCTTTCGATTTAAAAACAAACAATAAAAATGACAAAATTAATGAACAAAAAAATGTTACCATAGAGATTTCAAAGTGTGTAAAACAAAACAAAAACAATAAGATTGAGGAGAAACAGAGGAAATTTAGTGCTAGTATGAAAAGACTTGTTAAACGAATGGATGATTCTTTGTCAAATGATTTAAGAAGTAAAATGTTGTCTACCCACCTTTCATAACAAATGATAAATCTTTATTGTTGCTTTTTATGTTGACTGCATGATAGTGAAAATTGTTGTGGTTTTTTATTTGACAGCTGAACAATGTTTTGATTTGTTTTTAGTAAAATTCATTCGGATTTCTGAGAACAATATTTTTCTTCTATCAGAATTGTAAATTTTCATGTAAAATACCATCTGGTATGTAGATGGTACAATTTAAGGAGAGTTCGAGTGGTCAAGATTGTATTCAATTGTTTTCAAACAAAGAGGCAGACGATGCATGCCTTGGGGGACTGAAAACTCATAAGTGGTATAGAACTGACAACTTTTCATTTTAGATAATTAATTAAAGCTATGTGTACTTTTACTTTTAGCTTTATCAACTTTTTAGCTTTGTAAGGTTTTGTTTGCTTATTTATTCTGATAAGTATGCTTTTTTGAAGACATTCCATTTAGAATAAGCCTTTTATAAGCATATATGTGAAGGAGGTTTTGAATGTTTACATTTTTAGTTTTGATTTTCAGTGAAATAGCTAGGAGTTTGAAATAAAAATAAAACATAGTATAAGGGAAGGCCTGTCTGAATAAGGGTATATGGATCTTACATCATATTTTATGAGACTTATTAAGGCATTATATGTATGAATTTATTGACCGATAAAGGTACAGTAAAAATAAAGTTCATTTAATTATTTTTTACAAAAACATGTAAAATTTGCCATAATGTCTCAAATTGTATCTGGCAACATTATTTTATAGTAGATGTTGTTATTGATAATTGTTAAGTCATCAAATAATATGTTATTTAATATTTACATCTACTGTTTTAAATATTCAAATTCCAGTATGTATCAACAACTTTTACTGACGGATCTAGAAATTTTCATAAGTGGGGGCCCACTGACTGCCTAAGAGGGGGTCCGCTCCAGTCACGCTTCAGTGAATCCCTATATAAGCAACAAAATGTTTTCCCAAAAAGGCAATCCTCCTAAATCCGCCTCCAACTTTCTGGTCTGAATAAAACAAATGTAGGGGAAATAGGCCCTACCCCTTTGTAGATTCATTCCCTTTGTCATCTTTCGTCCCTCTTTCATTCAGATATACACACCAAAGATTGGATTACGTGTTTTCACTGGTCTAAGAGGAGTCAACTTTTTTTTAAAATATATTCATTGTAAATACGTATGTACTATTTATTGCATCATTGGTGCTATTTTCTGTTTTCAAATGAAATAAATTTGTAGAAACTGAAGATTTATTTTTACTTTGACCATTTATGTTAAAGAGCAATGCTGTATCAGAGTATAACAGGATTTACCAAATATATTTGACATATTCAACTGACATGGTACAGGGGAAAAGTTTAACATACTATTATGATGATCGATATATTCAACTGACATGGTACAGGGGAAAAGTTTAACATACTATTATGATGATTGCTCTTATGGAATACAATGTACACCGCTTATAGAAACATTATATGATTTTTCACATAAATGGAACACCCATCCATTCGTGAAGGAAGTCTGATGAATTTGAACCATAATATCGTTGCTGCTGTTGCTTGAAGGATGTACATATATTTGCCCTTTCGAATAAGCGGAAATAATATAATGGGTTTATGTCTAAGAAAAAAACAATAAAATGTCTAATGTCCTTGACCTCATTTTCAAAGTTCAGTGACTACTTGAAAAAAAAAGTTAAGATTATTTGTAATGTTAAATTCTCTGTTATTGTAAGTAATAGGATAACTATGTTTGATATGTGCGTACCTTGCAAGGTCACCATGCCCGTCAGACAGTTTACACTTGACCTCGACCTCATTTCCTGGATCAGTGAACAAGGTTAAGTGTTGGAGGTCAATACCACTGCTGTGGACGTTTCGTTTCGTCCCCGAGGGTATCACCAGCCCAGTAGTCAACACTTCGGTGTTGACCTGAATATCAATAATGTGGTGAGTTTTATAAGTAAATTTCCTGTTTACAAAACTTTGAATTTTGGAAAACTAAGGAGTTTCTTATCCCAGGCATAGATTACCTTAGCCGTTTTTGGCACAACTTTTTGGAATTTTGGATCCTCAGTGCTCTTCAACTTTGTACTTTTATAAATATTTTGATATGAGCGTCCCTGACAAGTCTTATATAGACGAAACGCGCGGCTGCCGTACTTTAATATAATCCTGGTACCTTTGATAACTAATTAGATGCTATAAGCAATAGGTCTAGTATATTCGGTAATTGGAAGGACTGTAAGGTGAACATGTCCAACTGGCAGATGTCATCTGACCTTGACCTCATTTTCATGGATCAGTGGTTATAGTTAAGTTTTTTAGTTTTGGTCTTTTTTACTTATACTATAAGCAACATATCTATCCATTATCACTGTACTATTATACATATTTTTAGGGGCCAGCTGAAGGATACCTACGGGTGCGGGAATTTTCGCTTCATTGAAGACCCATTGGTGGCCTTCGACTGTTGTCTGCTCTATGGTCGGGTTGTTGTCGCTTTGACACATTCCCCATTTCCTTTCTCAATTTTAGATCACCTATATTTGTTGTATGGAAAAACTTTATGATGTACATGTCAGTATCGCAGGTTTAAATTGACCTTGGCCTCATTTTCACGGTTCATTGCTCAATGTTAAAAAAAATAAACAAAAATACTGAACTCCGAGGAAAATTTTAAACGTAAAGTCTTTAATCAGATGGCAAAATCAAAAGCTCAAATACATCAAACGAATGGATAACAAATGACATATTCTTGACTTGGTACAGGCATTTTCTTATGTAGAAAATGGTGGATTGAACCTGATTTTATAGGTAGCTAAACCTCTCACTTATACTGATGAGTCTTATGTAGACGAAACACGCGTCTGGCGTATTATAATATCCTGGTACCTTTGATAACAATTTACACCACTGGGTCCATGCCACTGCTGGTGGACGATTCGTCCCCGAGGGTATAGCCCAGTAGCCAGCACTTCGGGGTTGACATGAATATCAATTATATGTTATTTTATAAATTAATAAAACTGAATTTTTCGAAAAACTAGGGATTGTCTTATCCCAGGAAAAAGTAAAATCGAAAAAATACTGAACTTAGCGGAAAATCCAATCGGAAAGTCCATAATCACAGCAGCATGGTGGATACTCTTCTGTAATAATTTGTTTTTCTAACACTCTTAGTAAATTTGATTTACGTAGGCATTTATATTTTCCCGCGTTTGTTGAAAAATCACATATTTATCATAAGGTTAACTCCTTAGTATCATACTGCCTGTCGATACTTTGATTTTTAATTTGTTATTGCACAAATCATGCCTTTTTTCACTGTCCTTTGAGTTAAATAATGGCAACCATAGTATATCGCTGTTCAAAGTCATTAATTTGATTGAGAGAAAACAAATCTGGTTTGCAAAATAAAACCGAGGGAAACATATCAACTGGAATCATTTTCATAACAGCGTGGACAAGACCATTTCTTGTTGTGCTCAGGTAAGCTATTGACTGGGTAAGATAAGGTGAACGTTCGTCTGTAACGCCCAAATTTAATCTGCTGGGTCGTCAAGGGTTCTAAACGCCTAAATACGTATAAATAGCAGAGGACTAAACCTTGTATCACGGCTGGTAATCTACACACGCAGAACATTTGGTTCTGCAATATAAACCGTGAGAGGATTTTCCGGTTGTGCTTGAGTGGAGTAATTGTCACCGCTTCAAAAGGTATGTACATTTCTAAATCTAAATTTTCTTATTCAACTGATCAAAATATTGAAAATCGGAGAATGTCATGCTGTGGTGAATACTTTAACGAAGAGATACATGTATCATTTACTGTTCTACGTAGAGTTGAACTCATACAAAATCAGTTGTCCAACAAGAAATTGCCTAAAAAAGTGACATTTCAATTTTGAAATCGTTTTATTTACAGACCTACAAGTTCAAATTTAGTTTTTTTTCGGGCAATGGGTATGAATGTTGTTTTTGGCGGCGTGTGCGCTGTCCGCCGTTGATAGACATCTTAATAATTCCAAAAACTAAATTTTTTCATGAAGTCATGCGTGAGGGAATCGGTTCTGATTGAGGACATCGTGAATGCGTGAGGGGAGGTACAAATCTTATCTTTATATTCAAGCTATCAGTCGTTGAAACTTACCTAAATTTGGCTACATTGTTCATGAAAAAACACATATGTGAGTGTGCTTAAAAAAGTTTACGAAATTGGATTTTGAAATAATTGTAGGAACCTAGGTTTATTGATATGTTTCACGAAGAATAAACACAAAAAATGTTGTTAACGATTTTGTTTTCTTGCTACAAGTAAAAACTAGACCGATTATTTGCCCACATCAGCAAGTTTGGAGACAGATTTGCAATTCAATAGTTAGACTGTATTCACATAAAGAATATTTGGTGATTTATTGTATAAATCAAAATCTTTAAACAAATATCAAATTTTGTGTTTTTAGAATCATCTTTTTTTTTAAATAAACTATTTTAGGGGAGATAACTCCTTTCGTAAATGTGTATAACATGAATCTTAATTAAGCTTTTTTCAACTGATTTTTATAGTTCGTTCTTATGTTGTACTGTAACGTTATGGGTCATCGTAAATTCGCATTTTACTATTTTTATGTATTATATATAACTTGTTCGTCCGGTCACTTTTTTTCGCGGGGATCGGTTTTCTCGTGCTTGAGACTCAATGTCCAGATTTATTTAAACAAATAATAAGTTTTCATCGGCGATATCATTTTCTTAGATATATTAGGTATATTTGACGACAGGACTACTCCCAGAGGGTTTAATTCGCTTCGAGGGCGGGGATAACTTGTATCTCCATGGCTTTTTGTAGAGAGTCAATTTCAGTCCTCTTTTCCTTTTTCCTTTGAAAAATGGCATTTTCTGAAATTGAACAAACAATTAATAGTTTGATTTCATTGAATCAGTGATCAGTTTACATCTATTAAAGTATAAGGATAAATCTGTGCTTTTAATCAGCATTGATCACATTTATTGAGTCAACAAAAGTCACAAAGCCAAAGATTAAAAAAAAAAATGTTTGTACTTCCCCTCACGCATTCACGCTGTCCTCAATCAGAACCGATCCCCTCACGCATGACTTCACGGAAAAATGTTGTTATTGGAATTATTAAGACGTCTATCAACACAGGACAGCACACACGCCGCCAAAAACAACATTCATACCCATTGCCCGAAAAAAAAACCAAATTTGAACTTGTAGGTCTGTAAATAGAACCATTTCAAAATTGAAATTTCACTTTTTTAGGCAATTTCTTGTGGGACAACTGATTTTGTAGGAGTTCAACTCTACATACAACAGTAAATGATACATGTATCTCTTCGTTAAAGAATTCACCACAGCATAGCATTCTCTGATTTTCAATATTTTGATCAGTTGAATAAGAAAATTGAGATTTAGAAATGTACATACCTTTTGAAGCGGTGACAATTACTCCACTCAAGCACAACCGGAAAATCCTCTCACGGTTTTTATTGCAGAACAAAATGTTCTGCGTGTGTAGATTACCAGCCGTGGTATGTTGATTTAAATCTTGAATACGTAAACTTTCATTTATTCTTCTCGTGCACCTGCATGTTCTTTACTCTTTTATTATATTTAAATCCCCATTAGAAGGTCGTTGAAAGACTAGGTGAGCGTAAAATCACGGTTATTGATAGCCAATGACATGCAAGTTAAAGGTAAATCATTTAGTATTACCAACATAAGTACTATTGCAGTTGTCCACGCTGTTATGAAAATGATTCTATAAGAGGAAAAAAACAAAAGCGACAACAACAGAACACTGAAGTGCAACAAAAAACAAACGGCACGGCAACATACATAGAAACGAACGATTAGACAATAACTGTCATATTCGGACATTTAAGAAAATAACTATATCCGTGAGATGGGGTTTAAAAACATAAGAATAAGAAAATGCCTTTACCAAGTCAGGAATATGACAGTGTTTGCGCTTTTGATTTTGCCATTTGATGAGGGACTCTCCATTTTTAATTTTTCTCAGTATTCGGTACTAATGTAATTTTACTTCTTATCTATTTAAAAACAAGAGGCTCTCAAGAGCCAGACTCGCTCACTTTGATTTTTTTGGCATTTATCTTTCGTTTAAGAGTTTAAGTGTCCAATTTCATTGTCGTTTGTTAAATTTGGTTTAGGTATATTAATAAGTGTTAAAAAACAAGATTAACAAATGTGTAAAATTGTCCTTAAAGATATAACTCTTTAAGGGGTCAATTTACAATTTTGGTCGTATAAACTTGTTTGTAGATCTTACTTTGCTGAACATATTTGCTGCTAACACTTTATCTTTATCATTATTACTATTCAAGATAATAACCAAAATTTGCAAAATTTCCTTAAAATTACCAAGTTAGTGGCAGCAACCCAACCATGGGTTATTAGATCCATCTGTAAATTTCAGGACTGATAGAACTTTACCTTATAAACACTTTAACCCCATGTCAGATTAGCTCCATCTTCGCTAGCCAAGGGTTACGATCCACTCCCGCTCTCTTCACCCTTGGCGGATTGAGATAATATTTCGGAGACTTAAGGTAAGGATTTTTATTGGTTGCAGTAGAAACTCGCTGCATCCAATCAAAACGCGACTATAACATCATCATTTGTAAATGTAGAAAGTGTTTGTAAACATTTGCCACGTGTTTATTGTGCAACAAGTCTTTACATCACTAAACATACGACTAAATTTAGTGACAACTTGAATGTTTTTATTCAACTAATAGAAGTTCCTGTGTACATGTATGTTTCATGCACAAGTGCATGAATGTTGACGTATGTATGTTTTCGTTTCCGGCCTTACCAAGTGTGTCGACTCTAGACGCTACAGTGTTTTTACCTCTAAATTGAAGAGTTCATGTGCTACCATTGGCCAAGAATAATGTATTCGGAATAGACGTGACTTTAATCTTCCGATAGATGGCGCAACATTGACATCCTAAATGTTGGCTCAATCTGCCAAGGGTGAAGAGAGTGGGAGTGGGTCGTAACCCTTGGCTAGCGAAGATGGATTAGCTCTAACTGCTTTGTTTTTTGAAATATAAGCTAAAAACTGCATTTTACCCCTATGTTCTATTTTTAGCCATGGCGGCAATGTTTTTTGACAATTTTGGTCGTATTAACTTGTTTGTAGATCTTACTTTGCTGAACATATTTGCTGCTAACACTTTATCTTTATCATTAATAGTATTCAAGATAATAATCAAAAACTGCAAAACTTCCTAAAAATTACAAAGTTAGTGGCAGCAACCCAACCATGGGTTATTATCTGTAAATTTCAGGGCTGATAGAACTTTACCTTATAAACACTTTAACCCCATGTCAGATTAGCTCTAACTGCTTTGTTTTTTGAAATATAAGCTAAAAATTGCATTTTTCCCCATATGTTCTATTTTTAGCCGTGGCGGCCATGTTTTTTGACGAAACAGAAAATAAAACACAAACTTTATTCTAGACACCATAAGGATCATTCAGCTTAAGTTTGGTTGGAATTGGTTCAATGGTTTCAGAATAGAAGATTTTTTAAAGTTAGAAAACATGATAAATAAATTGTGTAAAATTGTCCTTAAAGAGCAATAACTCTTTCCTCTGAAACTGCTGGGCCAAATTAAACCAAACTTGGCCACAATCATCATTGGGGTATCTAGTTTAAAAAATGTGTGGCGTGACCCCGCCAACCAACCAAGATGGCCGCCATGGCTAAAAATAGAACATAGGGGTAAAATGCAGTTTTTGGCTTATAACTCAAAAACCAAAGCATTTAGAGCCATCACTTTGAGTCCGGCGTCTGGCGTCGTCGTCAACTTTTACAAAAATCTTCTCCTCTGAAACTACTGGGCCAAATTAAACCAAACTTGGCCAATCATCTTTGGGGTATGTAGTTTGAAAAATGTGTACAGTGACCCGGCCATCCAACCAAGATGGCCACCATGGCTAAAAAAAGAACATGGGGGTAAAATGCAGTTTTTAGCTTATAACTCAAAAAGCAAAGCATTTAGAGCAAATCTGACATGGGGTAAAATTGTTTATCAGGTCAAGATCTACCTGCCCTGAAATTTTCAGATGAATCGGACAACCTGTTGTTGGGTTGCTGCCCCTGAATTAGTAATTTTAAGGAAATTTTGCTGTTTTTGGTTATTATCTTGAATATTATTGTAGATAAAGATAAACTGTAAAAGGCAATAATGTTCAGCAAAGTAAGATTTACAAATAAGTCAACATGACCGAAATGGTCAGTTGACCCCTTTAGGAGTTATTGCCCTTTATAGTCAATTTTTAACCATTTCTCGTAAATCTTAGTAATCTTTTACAATATTCTTCTCCTCTGAAACTGCTGAGCTAAATTAATCCAAACTTGGCTACAATCATCTTTGGGGTATGTAGTTTGAAAAATGTGTCCAGTGACCCAGCTATCCAACCAAGATGGCCGCCATGGCTAAAAATGGAACATAGGGGTAAAATGCAGTTTTTGGCTTAAAACATAAAACCGAAGCATTTAGATCAAATCTGACATGTGGTAAAATTGTTAATCAGGTCAAGATTTATCTGCTCTGAAATTTTCGGATGAATCGGACAACCAGTTGTTGGGTTGATGACTCTGAATTGTTAGTTTGAAGGAAATTTTGCTGTTTTTGGTTATTATTTTGAATATTATTATAGAGATAAACTGTAAACAGCAATAATGTTCAGCAAAGTAAGATTTACAAATAAGTCAACATGACTGAAATGATCAATTGACCCCCTAAGGAGTTATTGTCCTTTATAGTCAATTTTTAACAATTTTTGTAAATTTTTACTAACATTTGTCACTGAAACTACTGGGCCAAGTTCATTATAGATAGAGACAATTTTAAGCAGCAAGAATGTTCAGTAAAGTAAGATGTACAAACACATCACCATCACCAAAACACAATTTTGTCACGAATCCATCCTCTTCCTTTGTTTAATACTAGAACACACCCGCGAAATCGCGGGCATTCAGAGCGTAGTTTAAAGTATGTAAAGTGTTGTTGGAAGAATTTTGTAAAATATTGAATGACTGGAGAATTTCAGCAAAAGTATCATAAGTCATAGGTTATTTGGGACAGGAAAATGCTTCTTTTTTTTTTTTAATCCCTCCTTTATTTCCAAAAATCCCAATTTTTGGTTTTCTATCAATTTCAATATGAACATAGTTTTCATTTAGTATGTTATGAACATTTAAGTAAGGAGTCTGTAATTCAGTGGTTGTCGTTTGTTTATGTGTTACATATTTGTTTTTCGTTCACTTTTTGTACATAAATAAGGCCGCTAGTTTTCTGGTTTGAATTGTTTTACATTGTCAGTTCGGGGCCTTTTGAAGCTGAGTATGCGGTATGGGCTTTAATTAAGGTCGTACGGTGACCTGTAGTTGTTAATTTCTGTGTCATATTGGTCTCTTGTGGAGAGTTGTCTCAACATGGCAATCATACCACATCTTCTTTTTTTTTTTGTAATCAATGAATTTTGTAAAAGATTAAATGACTGGAGAATTTCAGAAAAGGTATCAAAAGTTCACATGAATATTTTTAACGCTTATCTGTATATTATGAACATTCATTACTATATAAATATAGTGTATTTACTTTCAATTCCAAGTTTACTAATCGATCCATGGTGGTCATTGATATAGTATACAGACCCTCTCTATTTAATAAACTCTGTGACTGCCGTGGATAGTAAACTTGAAAATGATAGCAGATAGAATTCTGAAAATACACTTTATTCTTTGTATATGTATGTTCAAAGTATACAGAAAAACGCAAACCGGAAGTCTAATCTGACTTAAAGTTTTGTCCAATGACGGGACAATATCCGGATGCCTTTTTTCTCGTTTTTCTCCCAAAATAACTCAATCTGAATAATCATATGAATGGATGACAAATGCGACTATGCACTGTACCTATAGGACACAGAGGCGTGTTGATTAATTTATTGTGGAAAGGAGAGAAGCGACACCAAAAATGAGGTCTTCTCGTTTAATAGTATAGATTCACAAAGAACTAGGTGAGCGACACAGGCTCTTTAGAGCCTTTAGTTGTTGAAATCAAACAAAGTTTAATTATGGACCCCAATTTGGACCAACTTGAAAACAGGGCCTTTAATAAAAAATCTAAATACATGTTTAGATTCAGCATATCAAAGAACCCCAAGTATTCAATTTTTGTTGAAATCAAACAAAGTTTAATTTTGGACCCCAATTTGGACCAACTTGAAAACTGAGCCAATAATCCAAAATTTAAGTACATGTTTAGATTCAGAATATCAAAGATCCCCAAGAATTCAATTTTTGTTAAAATCAAACTTAGTTTAAATTTGGACCCTTTGGACCTTAATGTAGACCAATTTGAAAATGGGACCAAAAATTGATAATCTACATACACAGATAGATTCTGCATAACAAAAAACCCCAATTATTCAAGATTTTATGAAATTAAACAAAGTTTTATTTTGAACCCTTTGGGCCCCTTATTCCTAACCTGTTGGGACCAAAACTCCCAAAATCAATCCCAACCTTCCTTTTGTGGTCATAAACCTTGTGTCAAAATTTCATAGATTTCTATTTACTTAAACTAAAGTTATAGTGCGAAAACCAAGAAAATGCTTATTTGGGCCCTTTTTGACCCCCAATTCCTAAATTGTTGGGACCAAAACTTCCAAAATCAATCCCAACCTTCCTTTTGTGGTCATAAACCTTGTGTTTAAATTTCATAGATTTTTATATACTTATACTTAAGTTATAGTGCAAAAACCAAGTCTTTGGACGACGGACAACAACGCCAACGTGATACCAATATACTACGAAGGTCAGATAAAAACAAAGGTAACATAAATCTTTTTTATTGACATAAATTTTCTACAAGACAATAGAAAGTTACAAAAACAGTACACTGAAATCTTATCAATGCCTAATCTGACAAATTCAAAGAAAATGTTTACAATTATTTCAGGAAATTCCCTACAAAACACTTCTATAACTCTTTCAAAATCATTTTGGAAACAAGTAATCTGTATCCAAATTAAATCATCAATAATCAGTGCACAAGAATAGAAATTGTCATGATCTTCAATTTATTCACAGATTACAGTAACATAAAAGAATAAACATCTTAAGGAATTTAGAAATTTTGTCATCTTATTTAGTATGAAAACAAACATAATTTCCTGAATTTTGACCAGTACTAGCCATCTACATTGAGATAATAAATTGCCCTTTCAGATCATTGAATCATTCCCTCTGTTTATTATGCAAATCAAGTGAATATGTGCAAAAGCTGTTGATAGTGAGCCCTTACATTGGTTGATTATACTTTCTTCAACAACTTGCACCTGAAGTTTTATCACAGTTTATCAAACAAATCTAGAAGCTCAATGCTGATAGGCAGTATTTACAAAATGCCTTTGATAAAAAATTTCTTTCAAATAGAAGTAAGACTGTTTCAAAGTACAACGGGTAATATACCACTAACTTAAACAAAAATAACTTAAGAGTGAGCATTTCAAGCATAACCTGTATTAAAGACGCTTTGTCATGAAACTTTTAAATATCTATTAATGTAGCATATCTTATTTGATGGTAGAATTGTCTACACTAAAAAAGTTGTAAGTTAGAAGTCATCCCTAAATGTACTTGCATAAGAAGACAGTCAGATAATCTTTACAGACCTTGTAACAAAACTCTCTTTAAGGATCTTATAAAATGAATTGAACCTAAACTGATTGTCTCATGTCCCATTGTTCTACACTTATTCTCTCATTTTAGAAACCTCTCCAATTTAATTCAAAACTCAGAAGACTACTGTAAATTCAGAAATTATTGCGTTCATTTATTATTGCGATTTTGTCATTTTAAATTAAATGCGATTTTAATTATTACGATTCTGAGAAAAGCCATGCTTAATTCAGTTAAGATATTACAAAATGCGAGTTTTAATTATTGCGTTTACAACTCTGTCGCATTATTCGCAATAATAAAAACCTCGCAATAATTTCTGAATTTACAGTATATCATTAGAGACAACTACGTGTAGTATACAATATAAACAGTCATGTTCCTGTAAAACATTATCTATAACTAAGTTATCACTCAATCAGTAATATTTGATCTATTTCTACTGACAAACATGTTGAAATTATAATCTTATTTTTTACAAAGTGATTTAATCAATGGACAAGCAGGAATTTGTTAATAACTACAAGATAAAGAAATCATCAACACTCATAGATTTATAAATTCTAAGAGATTTAATCATAATTAACAAATATCCTTGTTTTTTTACTTTCATTTACTGGCATTTAGGAATTAAAAATAAATTTTATTATATGATCCTTTTATAAACTCTATTATCTATTTGATTTATATTAATCAAGACACATTGAGATACTTATAATGAAAAAAAGAAATCGGATGTTAAATAATTGATCTTACACAATTATTGTTGTTTATGGTTGTCTATACATTTCAACTATTAATATTGATGAGAAAAAGGGCTATTACAAAAAATGTAGATAAATTGGATGGTCAAAAAGTTTCATAACAACAAAGTGGAAACAGTTGAATCTAGATATACTATTTTTTTTAAATAGAGCCTCTTAATGATGATTCATACCAGTTGGATCAGTGAATTAAAAAAAAATATTGTGATAAAATCTTATATGACTCTTCATGTCACTTGAAAATTTATTTTTTATGATAAATGAATAATTTTTTCATTCATGATGCAATAATGACATTTCATATATAAATGTTAGAGACCAACATAATTGAATCTAAGAAGCAAATTCACAACTTAAGCATTCATTTTCCTAATAAAATGCACATTCACAGCAGAGCCTGCTAATCACACTGTGGAAGGACTTTTATTATCCCCTACAATGTATGTATATGTCAAGACATTCCAAAATTTTGCAAGGGGGTAATAAAGATTGACATTTTATTATGTTTTAACGATGATAAAGTAAACTCATAGATTCCATTCAGAAAATGATTTTGTCCTTAAACATCTAAAAACAAGCAAATATGGACCTTCATTCCTTTGGCAGGTCAGAAAACCCCTAGCTTAAATCGAAATCAAAATTTAAAGTCAAAGGAAATTTAGAATATGGAAGAAACTTTGTCCCTTAATTTCTGTTACAAATGTTATCTTATTTTTCTTGTAAACCTCAAATTGAAACTAAAGTATTGTGAAAAGTGCAAAATATTCTGTGTAAAAACTTAACCTTAAATTAACATTGGATCTTAACTGTACTGTAATCTGATGAAGATAATTTACAAGTTTTTTTTTAGAAATGAGAACCAAACATGTTAACTGTAATACTAAGACCTCTGTATGTATTGTTGTAAACTGAAAGTTACGATACACGTCAATATCAGGAGAACAATGTGAAATTATGAAGCTTACGATACACACCAGTATCAGGAGAACAATGTGAAATTATGAAGCAAGTTAATAAGCAGCAATGAGTATAATTTTTTACATATTTTTTCATACATAAAACTGAATGAAATGGAACATGCTTTTCTACATATATTTTTTAGACATTTATTTTTTGCACAGATGAGAGTAACATAAACATGTATAAATATAATGATGAATAATAATTCTTTCAAGGCAGTGTAAAAATATGCAGGTAAGCAGTGTACAAATAAATTTCTATTTATAGCCTTTAATCATTTTCACAATTGTTAATAACTCTTTCATACTTAAAAATTCTAACTAATGTTTCATTCTAATTTCTCTGACAGCTATTTATAATCCAGCAATTAAATGCTTTACAACAACATACATATAAATGCTTTTTGAGATCCTTATATTCCAAAAAATAATAAATCATAATATAAAGCTATATTAGTATAAAATCTGATTTCCGTTAGTATTGATAATTCTATGATTTAATTCACTTGCAGAACATTTTGCGTCATGGGTCAAATAAAGCCATCCATATCTGCACTTTTTATCACACGCAATCACTTAATAAATATCCAGGCTTACAATCAAGAGTTTGACCCAAACTGCAATATATACTGTTCAAGCAAGAAATATGAAATTTCAAGTTTTTAATTTATGATCAAATGTCTTTCTCCTAGCTACAAACTTTTGTCTGTTTTCTTGAACTACTAATAACTGAGCCATTCACAAAGCAGTAATCTCCAGGAAAGTTGCCAAGTCAGCTTGAGTTATGTATAAATATATAAAATGTCAAAAAGTTATAACAAAAGAATTGTTTTTTCACAGTATTTTCAAGTTAAATATAAATAGCCAGCTGGTTGAACTTTCCTGTATAACAGTAAATATATAATCCAATTTGTGAATTGTCTCCCTTTTCACTGTATGTTTTTTTGTTATCCTGTAAATTAATTATCTCCCTTTAATGCATTCTTTTGTAAGAAGTGACATTTAGTCTTCCTCTTCATCAGATTCTTCTTCTGCCTGTTCTAACCAGGTTAGCCAAGTATTAACCTAAATAAATCAAAATAAAGTGTAAATACATGTGACATGTTGATTATGGAGATAAGAAACATGATAAGACTATATATAGCTACCCTGTCACATTATGTATGTATGTGCCTGTCCCAAGTCAGGAGCCTGTAATTCAGTGGTTGTCGTTTATTTATGTGTTTCATATTTGTTTTTCCTTCATTTTTTGAACATATAAAAGGCCGTTAATTTTTTATTGAATTGTTTTACATTGTGACTATGCGGTTTGGGCTTTGTTTTTTATATGTATTGTAACAGAACATCATGTGACTGTGTTGTAGTGATCCTGTCACTTACATTACTTTATATTAGTTTTAATATCACAAAGTATAAGGCAAGTTCCATATGATTGTTTTTTTTTGCTATCTGTAACTAGTAATAATAATCTTTTTCTTTGGTACTTGATGTGTGTTGGTTGCGGTCTAAATGATGCATACCCCATATTTCATTGAGGTATACCCCATCTCTCCTAGGTGGAAAACCCAACTTCATAACCTGAAGTTTGTTGTCAGGTCCAAAAGAACCCAAACCATCTTTAGAAGGGGCATTAGTTAAATAGATAGGCAAGGTGTTCAATAACCATCTTTAGAAGGGGCATTAGTTAAATAGATAGGGAAGGTGTCCAATTGGATTTTTCTAGATCAGTTATTTCAAATTAAAGATTAAAAATATATGTTATCGTTTTTTTTGTTGTTGTTAGGATTGCATCAGTCAATCAAATGATTTATCTTTGTTTCATTTACGGTGTTGACATTTTTCCCTTTTAATTACTGAACATGCATAATTTATGCATAATCCACTAAGAGTTTAAATTGAAGGTCACACGAGGTCAAAATTATTCCCTTGCAAGTGAATAATTCATTATCAGTGTTTCTTACCTTATTTTAACAAAATTTAACCATACTGGCTGCTTAGAGCGAATTATTATTTCTCTTTCACTAATGATTGAACTAAAAACAAATCCTATTTTAAATCTGTTCTACATAGCTAGTGCTTCTTACAGTAGCTGAGAGCACTGGAATTCAGTATGACATTGAATACTTGGGTTGAGGTATCAATTCATTAGAAGTCAATATCATGGTGGACTTTTATTCACAAGCAAACAAGAACAAATGATTGAGCATTGTTACCTGAAACAGAGCTTTTCCTTTACCAGGATATTCATCATTTACTTCCTCCTTCCATTTTAGGAACACCTCTTCATCAGCTATCTCTAAATCATAGTAGTTCATAAACAACCTTAGTAACATCCCTACAACAATCAACAATATCATTCAACATTCTCATTATTTACAACATTTTGACTGTATGATGTGCAGAAAAAAAAATTGATTTTTTTACAGAATAGATGCACATTTGCCAGATACAAACAATTGGAAAACAAATATTTGTGTGACATGTTTATACAGTATTATTGTATTATAATTATAAATATAACATTGCCTACCTTTGGGGAATTGTTGTGAGTGGCAGAACACTTGTGTAGCATACAATGTGACCATTTGGAGATCTGAATGATCATGTAAGAACATCTGTAATACTCCCTACAAATAGTAAAAGCAAACATCTCAACAATATGTTAACATCATTTATAATAATCAAACTTAATGTATATATAATGTAAATAACAAAATGTAAAAACATTGGTAGTCACTACTAACTGAAAAAAACCTGTTTAATACAAGAATGTGTCCATAGTACAAATATCCCAACTCACACTATCATTTTCTATGTTGAGTAGACTGTGAAATTGCGGTCAAAGCTCTAATTGGCATTTAAATTAGAAATATCATATCATGAGAAACATGTGTAGTACTAATTTTCAAGTTGATTAAACAAACACTACCTTGACCAAAAAGTGGGACAGATGAGTGAACGAACAGACATAAAAAACAGATAAAATATAAGAGCAGATATTCATGTACATATTATCAATTCAGATAGAAAATATTTTACATTAAACAAATTCCACATGAGATGAGGTCAAGCCTGTACATTTTAAATTGATACCCCCATTTATATAAACACAATTGTGTCAAAGTCTCATATGGCCAGGTTACAATATATGTGACTCAATTTAACTAAAATATAACCAAGTTCCAAATTCTGGAAACATGAGAACAAAAGCTGCAAACAGTTCATAACAGCAGGTACACAACTTAAACATATGTGCAAACATCTTGTGGTGTTAAAGGGAGTCTTATTTAATGTTTTATTTCTTCTCCTTCAGTAAATTAGGGTTATCAGTGAGATAAAATGGTATTTATTGCTATCTTCACAAGTTTAGTGTTAAGTTCTTTCTCATGTGAAAATATATATTATTTACCTTCATTTTATCGAGGTTCTGTTTTTCTTTTTCTATTCCTGTCTTGTCTGGAGTAGCAGATGTATCTATATCTTTCCCTAAAGTACAGTCCTGGGTCACATATTTTAACACACTAAAAAACAAAGATAAACATCACAAGACCATAGGAACATGAACTTCGATTCTTGGCCAGTATATTATGGTACAAAAATGTTTCATATACTTTGAAACTTAATACATTTTTATCCTCAATTTATTACTCACCAACTCCACAAAAGTTAATCATGAAAACTTTCAACCTGGTCATGAGGCTTAAAATGAGAATCTTAATTCATTTTCAATAATGTAATGTTTGTTTTGGACCTACACTATTCTACCTTAAATATGTACCTAAGCATGTGAAGATTGCTAGTATAACTTTCAATGTAGTACTTTGAGTACAATTAAACTTAAACATTTATATGATATACTAAAGTTTTACACGGATTTTTTACATGAGTACTGTCTACTAAAGCTTCTATAACTTACCATGCAGTTGAAACATTAATAAATCCTGTGGTATATTGGAGGTTTGTATCTATAACTTACCATGCAGTTAAAACATTAATAAATCCTGTGGTATATTGGAGGTTGGTATCTATAACTTACCATGCAGTTAAAACATTAATAAATCCTGTGGTATATTGGAGGTTGGTATCTATAACTTACCATGCAGTTGAAACATTAATAAATCCTGTGGTATATTGGAGGTTGGTATCTATAACTTACCATGCAGTTAAAACATTAATAAATCCTGTGGTATATTGGAGGTTGGTATCTATAACTTACCATGCAGTTAAAACATTAATAAATCCTGTGGTATATTGGAGGTTGGTATCTATAACTTACCATGCAGTTATAACATTAATAAATCCTGTGGTATATTGGAGGTTGGTATCTATAACTTACCATGCAGTTAAAACATTAATAAATCCTGTGGTATATTGGAGGTTGGTATCTATAACTTACCATGCAGTTAAAACATTAATAAATCCTGTGGTATATTGGAGGTTGGTATCTATAACTTACCATGCAGTTATAACATTAATAAATCCTGTGGTATATTGGAGGTTTGTATCTATAACTTACCATGCAGTTAAAACATTAATAAATCCTGTGGTATATTGGAGGTTGGTATCTATAACTTACCATGCAGTTAAAACATTAATAAATCCTGTGGTATATTGGAGGTTGGTATCTATAACTTACCATGCAGTTAAAACATTAATAAATCCTGTGGTATATTGGAGGTTGGTATCTATAACTTACCATGCAGTTGAAACATTAATAAATCCTGTGGTATATTGGAGGTTGGTATCTATAACTTACCATGCAGTTAAAACATTAATAAATCCTGTGGTATATTGGAGGTTGGTATCTATAACTTACCATGCAGTTAAAACATTAATAAATCCTGTGGTATATTGGAGGTTGGTATCAACACTATCCTTAATCCACTTGTACAGAGCAGTGGCATTTGGTTCTGCCTGGATCTGTCGCCACAACTCGGATTGCACACGTAATAACGGGAACATAAAACTCAGTCCACGGTCCTCTAATATCTCCATCATTCTCTCCTTATTCTGATCGATTTCTGCAGGGAAAAGTCATCATATATACATCAAGGCATATAATAACAGTATTTTATGTATATTACTGGGTATTCATTATTATGTGTTGATATCAATTTTCAAGAATTTCATGAGTAACAATGAACCACATATTTCATTGTTCAATGAAGATAGGATTTTTTTGTAGGTTTGTATGCAGCCTTTGGCAAAACCATGAAATCAACTAACCCAGGACAATTGGTGCCAACAATATATAGATTAATCCACAATTTATAATTATTTTATGTGTGTGTACTAAAATCATTACAGGTATACCAAGGTGTGTTATAATGTCACTACATGTATATCAAGGTGTGTAATACAAATGTAGCCTCATTTAATGTGTTCAAGGTGTAATATCATCATGACATGTATATCAAGGTGTGCAATACAAATGTAGCCTCATTACATGTCTTTAAAGGTGTAATAACATCATGACATGTATATCAAGGTGTGTAATACAAATGTGGCCTCATTACATGTCTTTAAAGGTGTAATATCATCATGACATGTATATCAAGGTGTGTAATACAATTGTGGCCTCATTACATGTCTTTAAAGGTGTAATATCATCATGAAATGTATATCAAGGTGTGTAATACAAATGTAGCCTCATTTAATGTGTTCAAGGTGTAATATCATCATGACATGTATATTAAGGTGTGTAATACATATGTAGCCTCATTTAATGTGTTCAAGGTGTAATATCATCATGACATGTATATCAAGGTGTGTAATACAAATGTAGCCTCATTTAATCTGTTCAAGGTGTAATATCATCATGACATGTATGTCAAGGTGTATAATACAAATGTAGCCTCATTTAATGTGTTCAAGGTGTAATATCATCATGACATGTGAATCATGATGAGTAATAATACATTATGTGTGTATAGTGTGAAAGAATTGTCTTGTGCAAGGTGCAGGAGACTTAGACAAGAGAATTACTATTATAGTAACCAACAGTCTTTACCATTCTACAAGATTTGTGTATTAGTTTGGTTGAATATTAATTGCTTCATGTCCAGAGGTGAACATTATGTACATACACAGAGTTTAAGGGAGTTTAGATAAAGAACTCAACTAAGAATTTACCACATGTAAATCAGGTTTCTTTCTTACCTGGCAACATTTTCTGCAGATTAATTTTACTGTTGTTAAATGAAGCCACCAGCCAATTCTTGTCCTTTATTTTATGTATCTGTTGAAGACAGAGGAGAAACAAGGGGTAATAAGCACCATTCTCCATTGGGTCAGCCAATTCTGCCAGAGTAATTACCCCTTCTGTCACTCCCATAGCAGCAAACTTAGCCAGGTAAGTTTTAATTAAGGGAGTTTCAGCCTCCATTGCAGACATTTGATCCAGTAACATCTGGAATCCCTGCAATAATTAGACATTGGAACATATGTATATTGAACCCTTATATCTTATATCACAATGTAAACACTACTGTTAATAGACCACTTTTGAGTTCATCCATCACCGGAAAAAACTCGTCAATTATACACGCCTTTATGACGTCATTTACCAGATAGAGGGGGTCGCCTGTATCCCTGCACTATTTACGTTCATCAAAAGTCTTGGTGATCGTCATTGTGCATGATAAACTAGAAATAATGGTTGTTCTGTAGGTACTTAATGACAATTCCCTAATGACATCAATGCTGATTGTCAATTTTGAGAATTCAATTTGTCGTATAATTCGTACAATATAGAATTATAGTTTTCCAACCACTCGCTCAACATTGGAATGGAAGTGACGACGCCCCTAAACGCACAAATGACGTTCACTAAAACCAGAGTTTTTGACGGAAATGCATCGAACTCAAAAGTTGTCTATTCACAAATTATTTCTACATTTATTATTGTGATTTTGTCATTTTTAAAAGACTTAAATGCGATTTTAATTTTCACGATTTTGAGAAAAATCCTGTTTCATTTATACAAAATATTTCAAAATGTGAATTTAGTTTAAATTTTATATTGCTTTTACAACTCTGTCGCATTTTGCGCAATAATAATAACCTTGAATAGTTTCTGAATTTACAGTATATTTATCTGTTTGAAAATAAGAGCCGATTTACTTTCTGATTCAAAGTTTCAAAGTTTCTGTTTTCCAGGATATTTACTTCCAACTGTGCCACATTAAGTCCCTTAAAGGTAAAATGGTCAAATACAACTGCTTGATCCTTACATTAGAGAGATGGAGTGATTACAAATCAACAGTCTAGATACAAGTACACTACAGTTTAAATGATGGCTTTAAGTTACATTAAAACTCACCTCCATGAACTGATCAGCAAATATCAGATTCTCAGATTTCATGGCAGTTATCAGTATCATAACATTTTCTCTTTCTGTATCTAAAATTGAAGAAAATAAATGTCAGCTACATGTTATCAAGTTCAACTGTTATATAGAATAAAACAGCATTTTTATGGTAAAAGATGTTCCTGCTGATGTATAGTATCTGTCATTGTAGGAAGGTAATACAATTGATTTTATAATAAAGGTAATCAATCAATGAAGACATACCACAATCATTAACTGTTATACATACCTGATTTATCCACAGAAGCTTTCATCATCTTCATCAAAACTTCACCCATAAACCTATAATACAGAACATATCATCTATAACTCTTCCATTCAAGTTTCAGTTTTGAGATAAAAATTAAAAAAGTACTTCATCTTCTAACAACTTGGAATTCATTCTCAGCAAAAACTATTTAACATAAGCATGTTGTCTGAAGTATGTATTATGTTACCACTTTTTCACAAAAAATTTAATTCAAAGAACTAATGAAACTGTTTTATATACGAGTAAAAACAAACAAAAAAACATGCAGCATTGTCTTTGCAATCAAAGTTTGCAAAAAAAAATAACACCAATGCTTTATTTTCTTGTTTATAAGATCATGAATTGAGTTTAATTCATTAAATGTTGACAGTCCATTATATAAAGACAATGTATTTGATAGGATGCTTACTTTATCAACATGAAACAGGGTACCAGTCTATAGATTTAACCGTCCCCCTATTTTTTAACCCTTGAATTTGATATGTAACACCCTATATCTCAAGCTTAACCTTATCAGAATGGTCCTTTTTTTTTAATTTCTGAACTGAAATACTTATAATAAGAATTACTACTGGAAAATAAATCATATGGAATTGCATTTAATTGTCAAAAGAAAAGTGCACTCACTTCTTTGGACAATTAAGATCTTTAAATGCATTGAGAGCATCATTACATCCACCAGCCTCCAGATATTCTGTCAGAATATTAGTCTGAAAAAACACCAACATTATCATACATTTACATCTAACAACACCCTAGTCATATTTCACAACTTTTTTTTACAACAAAAACGTATAATAGTTACAAAATCTTGATACATCATAAAATAAAACTAATAACATATAATGCTGTCCTTGTTTGCGATGTTTGCATAGAAAAGTGATAAAACTTAACAAAAACTTCTCAGAAAGTCTATAAAATTGCTTTGGAACAAATAAAATCAAGTCAGATACTTTACATATTATTTTCTTAGTATATCAACATATTATTCCAGGTGGCATTAAAAAGTCAGCTGATTCCTAATATTTCTCCAAGTTGGCAGTACAAATTCATGCAACAGTACAGTTACAGGAGTTGTAATTAAGTTTTCCAACATAAAATAGATCAGAAAGTAAAATGTTGTTTAACTTACTGTAGCCTTGTCCACCTCTTCTTTATTAGGTACAATCTTTTTAACAGGTTTAGGCTTCTCTTTCTCCTGCTTGATAGTGATTGGTTGCTAAAATATATAAAATGTAAAGATCAAATAAAGGATACAAAGTACTATGTGAAAATCTTAGTTCTTTATAATCATAGCAACATAATATATAGTACATGTCTACATGTTGATTAGATATACTAGAGGTTGCATACCTTAAAAGAATATCCTTGCTAGAGACTTATTGGTAACAAGAAAACTACTGAACCAAGAGTTGGTAAAACTAGTAGAGCAGAAACTACGATTCTAGAGCTCCACGGTTTATCATCTGTTTTTTACTGCTTCTTTTTGCTTAGTCTACAGTAATTATTGTTGTGGTCTATGGATTAATATTCTTCCTTTTGTCTTTTATTCCTTATAAAATTTACGATTTTTGGTATCTTATCTAATTATCAAAATTAAAGTAAACCTATAGCAAGATATTTAACTTTTTTAACTTCAAGAACTACACCATATATTATTTTACTATGACAATCTTTTAACTGTATTGAGAAAAGCTATTTTAGAGCTTTCTACGGGCAAAAACATGCTATCTAGAAGACATCTTTTACCTGTTTATTAAGCAGTGGCTTTGGTGGCTCTGGTGGTGTGACTAACATTTTACTCATCTGACTTGAAGGTGGCATCCCCTGTGCAGATCGTGGCAAATTGCTGGGAGATGTTGGTTTGAACACATTGAAGTTTTTGGCAGGCCTTAAACTGATCTCCTCTTTTTGTGGGTAGGATCCACCAACACCATTCATCATGGCCATAGGTGGCACTTGATTGTTGGATGATGGCGCTGTTATCTGAGTTGAGGGTTGTGTCAGTTTAGCAGCAAACCTTGGTGGCAAATCCCTACTCTGTTGACCTGCTGCAAATACAGTATTAAATTAAAAATAAATACAAATTTTAACATTGAGTTGAATATAATTCCTATCTCCCAAAAGAGTTAAATTTTTTTTCAAATGACCATCTCCTACAAATTCAAGTCACTGTCATTTTAGATATCACTGTATAATGATGTCAGCTGATGCCAATTTTATGTATACAATAAAATAGTTTTTATTCCAAACATGTAGAGCAAAGTAATATGTTACAATAATTCTTATAATTGACACAATAATTTTGATAATCAAATATATAAATATTTCTCCAATTCTTCCATGTTTTTTCTTTTTCTGACCCATTGATTATTTTTATCCATGTGTGGTTTGTTTCAACTCAGTTTTTCGTTGGTCAAAACTCAATTATCATGAATTAAATTTTCTCTCTTTCATCTGAATTTCAAATCATGAAAAAGTCCTTGTTTCGGTCAATTCAGAAATGTACCTTGTTTCCTTTGTTGCTGTTGTGTAGGTTGAGCTTGTGGTGACAGTCTCCCTGACTGGTTACCTGTCGTACCATTCTGTCTCTGGTTCCCCGTCCTTCCCATCATGTTCTGATTTTGTTTGTTGTAGTTGACATATCCCTGTTTTTGTTTGGGCATGTATCCTGGTGAATCATTTATAACCCCCGGTCCAGTCCCTGTGCCTATTGTCCCTGTAATATACAAAATTGAAAATGACCTTACATCCCAGCTCCTTTGTTCTAACAGGGGTGATCTGAGCCGGATCACCCCTACCAGATCACCCCAGTTTGAGTTTCTTTGTTATGCATGCTTTCCTTTGTTCTGCAACATTTTGGCGGGAATGTCAAATCCACTATAAAACTTATAATTAATTATACGGAAAAGACTATCTATCAAAATTCACGTAGAAAAAAATCCAGTGTATATGCAGGGATTCGAACTTAAGACCTTTAGCATATCAAGCCACGACACATACCACTATACCAGGACGACTGGATAAGAACTACCAGTAATTTAACATACTTAAAGGAAGCAAGATCATTTTATAAGTGGGGCTAGTTGGCAGACCTTAATTTAGCGGGGTTTAAACCTTTTTCGTTAATAAGTGAGTTGTCAGACTAATTGTTCAATTTGATTTTACACTTTTTCAAAAGTGGGAAGAGTCGGTAAACAAGAGTGGGGCGATTTTTTTTATAAAGTGGCGATATAGTGTGGGCCGATTGGCAAGTGGGGCGAGTTGACATTGTTTGATATCTACTCATCGTGTTCGGGGGGTCATAAAGGGTATACATCATATAGTAATATATAAAGTATATTATAATGGTTGTGTGGTGTTCTAAACTCGATTTTGTGAATTGTAGACGGTTTTTCGTCTAATCTAAAACAGCTGGGATGTAAAATAGTTATCCCAAAATAGTTATCCCACTTGGTGTGTCAGTGTTAGATCACCCTCTGGCCTCCGGCCATCGGGGTGATCTTACACTGACATACCGCGTCCTTGTGGGATAACTATTAAATATTGACCTGCAAACACAATGATAAGCTAAATGTGCACTTTTCTACTCTTATGTTCTTTTAATAACCTATTTATTCTTAGTAGCTTACTTATTGCTATAACAAAGTTTCACAAATTTGATTATTGTTTCTGCCTCTGTATAATGTTCAACCTACCCATAACCATTCCTGGTCCTGACATTCCAAACAGATCTGTCAGGTTACTCCCCCACTGTGGTGGCAGTCCACCATTCATATGTCCATGTCCTGTAAACCTTCCTTGTTTCGTTGGAATGTACTCACCAAATTCCTAAAAAATAACTCAATTTTTATTACCAGCATAAACAACTCACACTGTTAGTCTGAAAACTAGAAAATTAAAAAGTCCAGACAGCCCATAATGGTAAAGGGCACAAAAACTTATAAACCTAGTGCATACTAAGCAATGTGTCAATGTAGGAGTTAAAGTTTTATAACTCATATAAAGTTTCTCAAACATTATGTACCAAATTATCATTTCAAATAGCTGAATACAAAGTATAAATACACAGTTCTAACTTTAAACCCATGTTTTGATAAATTTTCTTACAAAAGAAATATATTTTATCATTACCATTTAACTTAAACAAGATATGCAAGCAAGGAGCTCATTTTCTATGTTTTGCAGTTAAAAAAAATTGTAAATATGCTTCCTAGCCAAGTTATAGTGCATGTGTAATATTATTAGCACATCAATCAATTATTATAATACAAAATCTGATCACTGTGTAAACACTGATACTTTTACTCCCTAAATCACCCAAACTATATATATATGTCTTTTTAATGTATGTTTTATTCAGAGGTTGTAAGAATAAAAGTGTTGATTCTTACATCAGATGCTTCAAGACGTATCTCAGTTATCGTTCTCGGTCCATTATCCTTAGAAACATGTCTTGGAACCCACTGGAATATAAACAACAGTTAATTAGAAAAATATAATGAAATAATAAACCTATAATTAGACAAAGAATATAAGATTGATTCATCATTGTTCATTGATTGATGGTGGTGTTCTACTTTTATTGTTTTTTCAATTTTTGTTCTGAAATCAAATTTATCCAAGAGAAAAAAAACCCAAGAAACACAAGATAAAAAGCATTAAAAGATGTTGTACTTCATTTTTAAAATTCTAAAACAGGTCGTTAATACTACAACACCTGTATATTGTTGAATTCTCCAAATAAGTTATCACCAAAAAATATAGATACCTATTTAAGTTTATATTTCCTGTAACAACCACCTACAGAAATGTTTAGAATGGCGATAATGGGGGAGGGTTTTCTTGAACTTCCCTTATTAACATGATTTATAAAACAGTTGAGATACATTCCATCAGGGAAATTTAATATTTATAGTGGATTGGGAAACAAGTTATTGCAACTTATATTAATCCCTTTCCACTTTGCAGGTATGAGTGCTGCCTTGTAGGGGCATTAGCCTGCTCTTTTTCGAAATCTACAAGGGAGTCTAACATACAAGAGACATGGTTCTCTCTAACACGGATCAGCCATTTATTGCCCCCTTACGACGGACTATCATCATTTCTCAAAACCATACTTGCAAAAATAAAGAATGTGTTCATAGAACATGGATGCCAAACTCACACGATCATTTTCTATGTTCAGTTGACCATGAAATTGAGGTCAAAACTCAAATTTGGTATTAAAATTAGAAAGACCATATCATAGAGAACATGTGTACTAAGTTTCAAATTGATTTGACTTCAACCACATCAAAAACTACCTTGACCAAATACTTTAACCTAAACCATGACAGACGGAGGAATGGACAAACAGACCGAAAACAAAAACTAGGGGAATAACAAAGAACAATAGGGGTTTAAAAATGACACTTATTAATTACTTGAAATAAAACTTACTTGATCATTTCTCAATTCTCCTATATCTTGAAATAAGACTTACTTTATTATTTCTCAATTCTCCTATATCTTGAAATGAGACTTACTTTAGGCCACAATTAAAAATATTTTAGTTTGCCCAAACCCGACCCATGTTGACTGGGTGTGGGTAGGTAGGTAGGCAAATTCTTTTTTTTTTTATTTTATCCGAATTTGCATGAAAATATTAAAAGATCTTAAAACAGTACACCTTTTTTTTCTCTGTCAAACCTTTGTAGAGACAACCAAAAGCCATGAATTTAAAACCTCTATAAATAAATTAGTCTACTATATGATTTGTATCCTGATATGTTTATAACCCTGACAATTGCTAACTGTGTGAAAGGGCTGTTGGATTTGTGAAGTGATTTTCAACAGTTCCATCAACACGATGTTTGTGTAAAAAAAAATATCAGCTGATTATGTTAAGATTAAATTTGCTTGCAGTTTTAAATCCTATTTCTATTAAAATAGATTAAATGTCCTAAAATATTTATATGAATTATTATCTGCCATCCTTAGTTTGTGTCTTTTTTATGTTTTGAAAACAAATTTATATTTTACATTATCACACAGGTAAACTAATTTGGCTATAAATAGACCAAAGCATGTTCTGTAGAATCTCCAAACTAAAAACGTATTTGTTATAATTTTATTTTCTTTAAATAATCAAGTTTAAATTTTTGAAAATAATCATTATTAATAAAATATAATTGCATAAAGTTAACGTTTTCTGAAGACTTTATTTTCAGGTCATGGTTCTAGAGGCTTCCTCACAAGTTGTATAAAAATCCAATATGGCGTCCATAACATGTTTTTACTTTTGCACATGTGAAAAAATATTTCTGACAAAAGTCAGATTTCTCTTGTCAAAAGGGATTTATATTTATATTGCAATAAATTATTCAGAAGGATCTACATTCAGTTAAGATTATATTTCTGATTCTGTGAGCAATTATAGTTTTATCAAATTCTCCCAAACAGCAACGTGCTGACTGTCTATATAATGAGACTTGTAAATTTGAACTATTTGAATAAAAGGGCATCTAATTTACATGATAAAGGAAGATTATAATTAAAGACAACAATTTATCAAGAAATAATTCCTTTTTATTCAGTAAAAACAAAATCTTCTTGCATGATTGTAAATTCGCAACTTCCGGATCCATTTCCTGTCAGAATAACTTTGAAAATATTCTATTGCACATGGTTTTGAACAAATCTACCTGAATATTCTTATCAGATATTCGATAACACGATGAAATTAACATTGAGCATATAGGTAAGGGTTTGGTAGTACAAACAACTACAGCGTAAAAAAACTGTGCCACTTCACATGTTTTACTTCTTTACGTTCGTTAAATCAGAAGATAAAAACAGAGAACATCGAATATCGATTAACTGCGTCTCTTATACGCTTTCTTTTAATCTTATTCACAGTTACTTTCAAACGCAAAGATGACAAATATTAAGTTTCGTACGATGACGGAGCGGACCCAAAATAAATCCGAAAAAAAAAAATTCTTCCAAAAAACGTCAAAAAAAGAATTTGAGTCGGCGGGTTTATTTTGGGTTGGTCGCGTTTGGGCAAACATACAATCTTTTTATTTTGGCCTTATTATTTCTCAATTCTCCTATATCTTGAAATGAGACTTACTTTATTATTTCTCAATTCTCCTATATCTTGAAATGAGACTTACTTTATTATTTCTCAATTCTCCTACATGTATATCTTGAAATAAGACTTACTTTATTATTTCTCAATTCTCTTATATCTTGAAATGAGACTTACTTTATTATTTCTCAATTCTCCTATATCTTGAAATGAGACTTACTTTATTATTTCTCAATTCTATTTCTCAATTCTCCTATATCTTGAAATGAGACTTACCTTATTATTTCTCAATTCTCCTATATCTTGAAATGAGACTTACCTTATTATTTCTCAATTCTCCTATATCTTGAAGCATAAATCTAATCCTTGAAGGTAATTCATCATGCATTGAAAAACTTCTAATCCTTTCAAAGTATTGGTCCATCCATGACTGAAACAAATAATTAATCATCATCCTAGCATGTCCTTACTGATTTTTGCTAAGGGCTATTCCAGAAAAAAATGTATGGGGGGTTGGTTGGAAGGCAGTTTTTATCAGCACCTGCCACCCAGACAATTGTAATTGAGAATTATAGTGCATTATAGTATGAAAAGTTGCTCTGATACCCATCACCCATGTATTATTAATATAATGTGCCTTCACCCCCCCCCCCCTACATTTTTTTCTGGAATAGCCCTAAATCAGAATTTCCCTGTCAAACTATTTTTTTAATTTAAATAAATATTTTAAATTTTTATCTAAAAATGGAACGACATTTATATACTAACAAAAATAGACACACGGTTTTACAAAATCTCTGTTTCATGCTTTACTGCTATCAAGCAAACATTCTCTTTGAAGTCTTGTGTAACTGACTTTCGTCCCAGGTGATGTAAAAATTCTGGTCTTGGGTAACTTGTTCCTTTGCCATTTTAACTTCTTGCAGAATAAAAATTCATTAATCTTTTTAAGAATTTTCCAAGTACAAGCACATTTAAGGATGTACTTGGGTGAGGTTTTGGAATTCGTGTCAAATGTTTGGACTCCTTGGTGTTTTTCCATTCAATACAAGGTAAAATATTTTGCCCCATAACACCCACTTATTTTTTCATATAAGACTTAAAAGCCCATGAAAGGTCATTTACCACAATTTTAGAAGATTCTTGATTTTCTTTCTTTTGCTTTGAGACTCAAATAATACCAATGCAAATATAAGGTAAAAGTCCGAGTCAGTCTTTTCCAGCCATATTTTAAATCTCAAATATCTCAAAAGGAGGTCCATGACCTATCAACATTTTTAGCTTATTTTTATCCTTAACAAATGCTCTACCAGATTAAAGTATAATTTTAAATTCTTGATTTATTAATTTTCACCTAACCTCAGCTAAGTACATCCTTAAGAGAAAGGTGGTGTAAAATCTTTAATTTCAATTCAATCATGTTGATATACTTTTTTTGTGTAGGTTGAAAATAAATTCCAACAATAGTTTCAATGTAATGTGAAAATGTACCTTTGCCATAGATGTATCAAGACGACGACCAATTGTTCTCCTTATCTTACAGAGGCATTCAAAGTCTTCTGTCATATCTCTGATCGGAACACTTTTCTTACCTTTGCCTTAGATGTATCAAGACGACGGCCAATGGTTCTCATTATCTGACAGAGGCATTCAAAGTCTTCTGCCATATCTCTGATCGGAACACTTTTCTTCTTCTCCAAAAGCTGTTTAATGCATTTGTGAAGAATTCCTTCGTGTAGCATTTCAAGTTTACCAAGTTCACCTGTCAAAAAAAATATGTATACATAACGGTATTCAAAACATTCTAAGACATAGCTTAAAGCAAAAAAACTAAAACCTTTGATGTTGATTAAATTTGAAGGTCTAACACTGTGAATTTGAGCACTTGGATAAATAAAGAAATGGCTCATAATTGCAGGAACAAAACATATGCATGGACATACACTCAAAGAAAAATTAGGGATGAACAAGAATGTGTCCCAAGTACACAGATGCCCCATCCGCACTATCATTTTCTATGTTCAGAGGAGCGTGAAAATGGGAAAAAAATCTCTAATTTGGCATTTAAAATAGAAAGATCATATCATAATGAACTTTATTACTAAGTTTCAAGTTGATCGGACTTCAACTTCATCAAAAACTACCTCGACCAAAAACTTGAACCAAAACTATAACCTGAAACGGGACAGAGGGACGAACAGACGGACGGATGCACAGACCAGAAAACATAATGCCCAGAAATGGAGCATAATAAATGGGGCATAAAAAAAATCAATCAATATATTAAATGTATAAGCTTACACTTAATATCTGATAACTGTTAAGCTACTACCAATATGAAGTCATTCTGTTCAGAGCTATTCCATTAAAATGTATGTGAGGGTAGGAAGGAAAATATCAAAATATCCCTACAACCAACAACCATTTTCACATATTTTTTGGCATAATGATAAAAGAAGCATTTGGTAAAAAAGACCCATGACCCACATTCAATAATTAACCTTCTCTTCCTGCCATACACCATACAATTTATTGGAATATCCCTCAGTAGTTTCTGAACAAGGTGTCATAAAATATTTGCTGTACTGACCAATGAACTTGATATTTCCCAGCATTTTCCTCTTGGCCAGGTGATATTGTTCAGCTTCTTCAGGTGTGAGGGGGCCATCTTTACGATCAAAAACTGAAAAAATATAGCAATATACTAATTACTTAAACCTTCAACTTACAAGAAATCTTTACAATCAAAAGCTGAAAAATATATCAACATACTAATTACTAGGGATGTCAAAAGATCTGAAATTTAATACTCGGATACTCGGTCATGATACTCGAGTACTCGGATGAATCTTAAACTTCTATTGTAAAGTTAAAATTTTAGGTGGGATGCAGTGTTTTTGTTATTGCCTTGCTTGCTCCTCTGTTTTTTTGTGTGTCAATTACACATGAATTTTCGACCGCCGTATTTACAATAACCTGTATCATAATAGCAATTATTGTTTGTCTACGTGTTCATGATCCAAATTCCAATAAAATCAAAAATATTTGCATAAAAAGTCCGACAAAGTAGAAAATATATGTATCATCTGTTCCAGAGGAATTGGTATTTTTTTATAATAAGGCTTGTCCATTTATTTGTCAACAACAATAGCTGGACTTCAAATTACAAGTACTTTTTCTGTGTTTTGTTTTTTTGCACTATCATTTGTCTGATTTTCTTTTTTAGTTAGCCATGACGTTGTCAGTTTTGTTTTCGACTTTAGCATTTGAATGTCGCTCTCGCACTTTCGCCTACCTTTGTAAATTAACAATTATAACAATTATAGTTAAGTTTAAAATACAGAGTAATTAAATTAATTCAAATGTAATTAAATAAAGTTATCAAAGTCGGCATATATCTCATCTTGCACGGTAGAGTTTGTTAATGAAGTCAATCTACATCATTCGCGGAGTCGGTAAGGAACTTACACCGAGTCGGTCCAAAACTTGCGAGGTCGGTACAAAACATTCGCGGAATCAGTAAAAACATGCACTGATTCTGAAATCTTACACGGCCATGAAAGTACTTTATAAAACTTGAAGGGAGTCGGGGGGTCCCATGTGGTTTTCCATAACATCTCATACCAATCACGTGTACATAGAAGTCTTGATTAACCAACAAAGAGTTTTTACGGCTAACTATTAATCCATGAAAGTGTTGATCCGTGTACCGTACAAACACCTTAACACCCATTCTCTGTAACCGTCAACCAAAGTTGGGCACGGGTGGTCACCGATTTTGTTTAAACTTTCTGACAACAAACATTGATATAAAATATGAAAAAAAGTCTGTACATGTCACCCTGAATTATGTATGGTTACCATGGCAACAGGCTTTAAAATGTTGAAAATAGCTGATTTTTGCTATTCTCGGCTTACAGTGACTTATATACAGCATAATATGTTTGGTGCAGTTTATATCATTTCAATTTCTTTTAACTACTTGTTCAGTGACTTTTTTTCACTTTTTCTGATATTAAACTCAAATTGACATTTTTAATCTAGGTAAGTAGTATGAATTTTAGCATATTCTAATGCAATTATGAACCAACTTTTTTCCTAATTTATGAAAAAACGCATCCATTCCTGAATAAACTAAAAAATAGCTTTTATTCCAAAAGATTGATATTTCTCATTTCTGCAAAAACATTTTTGGGGCTCATTAGATTTTTTTTATAAAAATTAGATAAAAATGCCAAAAATTGCCTGAAATCTACAAGAGTTATTTCCCTTTTTAGAACTCACCAAAGTTTAAAAATAGAAAAAGTCTTTGTTTATCTACACAAAAAATGGAGACAGACGTCTGCAACATGTTTTGCTTCTTTAAATCAACATATTTTACACTTTACATTTAATTCTAAAATATATCTGTATACATGCTTCATAATGGCTGGTCAGTTTTATAACAATGATAAGCCTTTACTATGTCAATGTATGTTCAGAGGACATGAAAGTCATAACAAACTTGAGAGAACATGTGAAAATTGTGATGGTGACCATGATGAACAAGATGCTGTTTGTACAGAATGTGATTTGCTCCCGTCACTTCATGAAATTTACAAATATGTTCAAGCCATTGTTCAATGTACTTGGAAACAATGAAAAAAAGAAAAAGGGGAAAACTAAGTGAAGTTCCGTTTTGATCAACTCCTACATGTATGACATGAACCGTCTGATGCTAAAAAAATGATGTGACAGAACTGTCACTGTCTAATGTGGAGACTATAAATATGCTTCATGGACTAGTCCTTCAACTTGAAACAGGTAAGCATAGTTTTAACTAAATTATAAATTTCTATTTTTTGCAAAGACATGTGTTCCATTAGGCGTAAGCCATTAAGAGGGGCTGTCCCATTTCTTTGCATGTTATTTCTTTGTCCAAATTGTATAGGCCTTGCTCATGATCTAGGAAAGTTGCATAAAGCTTGTTTTCCAGGTGGAAATGATGACCAACTTTTTCAGTGACTTTTTCAATCTATTTCCATGACCATGATGACCAAATTTATTTTATTCAAAGTGTATGTTTGCTTTGTATACAGTTCCTTGCCAGGGAAGTACATTTTTATCTTCATTAAATATAAAATATCTATTACAACCACAAGTTTAAAATTCTATAAGGACCTTTATGAGTGGGTTTTAAGTCACTTTCTTTGAGAATGAAAATATGAAAAATTGTCTACATACATGACATATGTACAAAATGTAGCACATTTATATGTACATGTTTGTATAAAAAAAGAAGATGTGGTATGATTGCCAATGAGACAACTGTCCACAAGAGACCAAAATGACACAAATAGGTTATGCTTCCATTTTGTGTATTTAAATTAAGATGCTGTGCTGACCAGGTCAAGTTGTAACCACATACAGTAAAGTGACATGCTAAATTAAATACTGTATATACTTTTTAAATAAATCCTAATTAAACAATAGTTATAAAAACATATGACCATAAAAATGTTTATGTAAAACAGTTAGTGATTCTTTTATAATTTCAGGTACATGTGTTTGCAGAGACTGTAGACAAAGGTTACTAGATTGCCAAAACAAAGCAGTGCAACATTTAAACTTCTTAATGTAAGTAAGGTTTGTATTATATACAGTATATATGGTAATGATTTTACATTTGATGCATGTATGTTTATTTCTTTTAAAAAAATTATGAAGAAGACATAAACATGAATTAATTTTGTTGAAATCTATACAACTGAACAACAGTGTATCTCCTTTAGTTGCATACATCATGTCCATGTATGTTGTCTTTTAAATATTTAAAGTTAGAAAAAGGTTCTGATTTAAATGTGGTTTGTGCATGCTTATTTTAGGCACATACTATAGTATTAGTATTATTTTTTTAGGATTTTAATTAGAAATACAGACTAATTAATAATTATGATCTTCACTGTCCAAATATGCATTTTCTTTTTTTTTTCTTTTTCAAATAGATCAAGTCACAGCTTTAGATGATTCAGGTCCAATCAAAAGAGCAAGACAGGTAAATAGCAGAACACTGTTACAGCTATTCTATAAAAGCATGTAAAACAAAACTTTCATAGACTTACTTGCTATATTTGCTTGAATGTTTGCAAACAATATATAGGCAGAGTTTCAGTCTGTTTTATATGCTGTGACTTGATTGGACAATAGAAATTAACATCAAATTCCAGTATATAGTAGACAGACTGAAACAGACTACATACCTGTTGTTTACAAACAAACATAAATGCAAACATACATACATAAATACAAACAAACATAGCAAGCAAGTGGATCAAAGGTTTGCTTTGCATGCTTTCATAAAAGAGCTGTAATTAAGATTCAGGAGTAGATCTAGTACACTATGAAAGAATAGTTCCAGTACTTCCCAATTTAAAAACAAGGGGTTACCCCAAAATTCCCGCACTGCTTCACTGGAATATTCAAATCTGACCTCTCTAAGATCTGATACCAGTATTGATGTCAATTAAGGAGGCTGAAAAATACTGACTGAAACCAGCTTTGTCATTTATAATGAAAATTGTGAATAAACATTCTAATATTGTTTAGGCCTAAACTTAAATCAATATTCAGCTGCGTAGGGTTCACCATAAGTCACTTTGATTTTTTTCTTGTTTGGAAATATGATCTAGTCAACAAATTCCGTCTGAAGGA
Source organism: Mytilus edulis (assembly GCF_963676685.1). Classification (NCBI taxonomy): domain Eukaryota; kingdom Metazoa; phylum Mollusca; class Bivalvia; order Mytilida; family Mytilidae; genus Mytilus; species Mytilus edulis. The sequence goes on along the minus strand of NC_092350.1, from coordinate 78,477,022 downwards.
AAGGACGTTGCTGGTATTATTATAATAAATAGTAGTCTCAGGATAAATATATGTATGTTGTTAATTGATTTCATTTAGTATTACGAAAGGGATATTCCAGTGAGTGGAAATGTGAAGAGAACTATACATCTGAAGCTGTATGCAGGCAAACGAGTATCCGAGTACTGAAACTGTACTCGAGTACTCGGCCTTCCGATCGAGTACCAGAGTACTCGCTGCCATCCCTACTAATTACTTAAACCTTCAACAAGAAATCTTTGTTTACTAGAATGCTAGTACTTTGCCTTACTTTACTATTACAAATACAACAAATTCAAAAGGTTTGATGTGCATTCATTATGACCAGTGGTGGACAAAAGTGTGAGCTCAGTTATTGCAATTTCAGGAAATGCTGCATAATAATCATGTTCTCTAAATTTCATTTTTGTGAAAGCTATCCTGGAGCAATTTTTTCAATAATAAAAAAAGTTTTATATTAATGAGTATCAGTTATTTCCTAACTCAGAACCATATTTGGCTGGTTCCATATTAGTAAAAGGAATTAATAGGTTGCATGCTTCGTATCTTGCCCAATACACTTTGACTTTAATTGAGCCTTAACAAAAAGTACATTCTTCTTCATTTTTTTTTAACAATACAGACATGAAGTGTCTAGATAGAAAAAAAATATCTTCTATTCCAACCTGTGTAACTTTGTGAAAAATGGTCCAACCAGACAACAAACAAAGCTATAGGAAATTACATTCCTTAGCACAGGAATTTGAATGTAAAACTTAACCAAAGTCACTGAAGCATTTAAACATGAGAGTGATCGAAACTTTACTTTGAAGCTGTTATATACAATGATATATAATCCCCTTGATACCAGTGGACAGCCCAATAGGAGGTATTAATAACTTGGCTTCAATTACTTTCATATTATGTTAATAAATGGGGAATGTGTCCATGGGACAAAGATGATGCCTCATCTTGCATGTTATATAAAGCTATAAAAGGGACATAACCGGAGAACATTTAGAGTGGCTCTACCAAAATTTGTACTTGATCTGTGTTTTGTGGTAAAAAAAAATCATTTGTAAAGGACAATTACTTTAGAACAGTAAAAGTGGTACAACCAAAATTCAAACTTAATCTGTATTTTGTGGTCACAATCATTGTGTATAAGTTTCATAACATTCAGTTCAACTAAAGTGAAAGAACGGGAATGAAAAATTAAGCTATTTTTTCCATTTGTTGAGGGGCATAACTCTAGAACGGTTAATATGACCCCACCAAAATTCTCACTTGATTTGTGTTTTGTGCTAATAAGCAGTGTGTATTGATAGCAATTTTGGGACCTACGGAGGGACGTACAGGTAAAACCTAATGGCCCCCCACTACGGCAGGGGCATAAAAAAGTTAAATCACAGATTGAACCTCAATGTTGACATAGCTGCCAGTGTACTCTAGGATAACTTTTCTTATGTTTCAGTAAAAACTTAGTTTGTTCATTACAACATTTCTAGGCCATTTAAGATATACTTTACCTTCTGTAGCTCGTGATCTGTTTTCAAATTCATCTTGACACTTGTTTAAAAGGAGGCGACGAAATGTCTGAAACCAATAAAAATGCTTAAAAGTATGATCAGATGACAAAATGGTTAACATTTAGAATTAGATGAATTTAAGTAAATATTTGCAACAAGTAAAATTGTGAGCTATTGTTCCTTATGATACTGTTGCTTTTAGTATTCATAATTAGGAAGTTGAACAGAAAAATATCTGAAAATGCATTACTGTGGATTCATTATTATTCGTTGAATAACAATCCTTGTGAATTTGGTGGGTACAGGTACATTGTAAAGCAAGAAATTAAATGTTCAACTATTAACAAAATTGCCAAAGACTTGTGTGCAGACTTAAGCAAAAACACAGAACTAAATATCCAAGAACATGCAATTTTCTTTTGATCCAATAAAAATGGTACCCACCAAAATAAATGAATCCACAGTACAAAATATACATCACATTCACATGAAACCAGATTGGAGTAAAAGCTTGTAATACTCAAATGTGATTGACTGATATTATACAGGGATAAAACAGTGTCCATCAGCATGGGTATAATCATTGACATAGCTACTACTTTCTTACAATTACAATACAGCTTCAGCTTAGGATAAGCTGCTTATGAACAGAATTGCTATGCTATTCCTTCATACTCTATAATAACTTCTTTACAATGATCTGTTAGTACTTAGAGTTACACTAGAGGATGAGGGATCAAAGTTTGGTGTGTCTTCACATAAGTACTTACAGTTACACTAGAGGATGAGGGATCAAAGTTTGGTGTGTCTTCACATAAGTACTTAGTTACACTAGAGGATGAGGGATCAAAGTTTGGTGTGTCTTCACATAAGTACTTACAGTTACACTAGAGGATGAGGGATCAAAGTTTGGTGCGTCTTCACATAATTGATGACACAACTGTGCGTACATAGAACTATACTTGGGTTCATCAAGAGCTTTTTCAAATATCTGAAATTTTATGAAGAACATTTAATATATTAAAGTTAACTCACATTGTAAAACTGTAAAATCATTCATTTCAGTATTAAATTGAAACACTTTTAGCAGGACTTGTCATTAAAATGAACCATGAGCAATATAAGTAGCATAAGTGAATATAAATAAGGAATGTGTCCTTTTCCATTAGTTAAGGGGCATAACTCTAGAACAGTAAAAGTGATGCCACCAAAATTCAATCTTGATCTAGGTGTTTTGTGGTAAAGAGCATTGTGCATAAGTTTTATAATATTTGTTTGAGGCAAACTAGAGTAAGGGAACAGAAACTCAAATTTCATAACTCATAACTCTAAAACGGTAAAAGTGATGCCACCAGAATTCAATCTTGATCTGTGTTATGTGGTAATAACATTATGTATAGGTTCTATAACATTTAGTTGAGGAAAACAAGTTAGCAAATGGACATACATGATACAGACAGACGAACAAGAGTAAATGTTGATGCTTCCTCCACAACGGCAAGTTTTTTGTTGTTGAAATAAATACACAGCCTCAGTGTATAGAAATTGATTCAAATCATCCACAAGCTATTAATAAAATAAATGCCACCATTTATTTCCAACTCTCAACAAAGATAACTTGCCTTCTTTCTTAAATTAATGAAGAGTAATATTTCATACATTCTTATTTAAATAGGAACTACTGGTACATGCAAGCCAATTAAATAAAACTGAATCAATTTTTTCCACTTCAAAGCTATTTTTTCATTATTTAAGGCCAAATTAATAAAAAATTTGGTACATGACCAAAATGGGGTTTAATACTTTCATTTACACATCTCCTATGGTTTGATAATATGCATATAATTTTAAATGCTGTCCAATGTTTAAATATAATTCTGAATGCTGTCGAAAGTCTAAATATTAAGTGGAAATATTGAGACAGATTACCTGATTTTTGTAACTTACCAATAAAATAATTCCATGGAGAATGGTATTGGTTTCTATACCTACATTGAGTAGTTCCAAACTTAGCTTATCAAACTTCTCAGGTGTAAGTTTATTGAGTATTCTAAAATATACAAATAAAACCTAATCAATAGTCACAGAAAGTGAATAGATCACAAAAAGATTACCTATAATACAGTTTCTGAACCCTGAAATTGTGGTCAGAGGTAATGAACACATTCATGAATAATTTATTTGCAGATGGAAACTTCATAGTATAAGTCAAGATAAAAGATGGAAACTTCATAGTATAAGACAAGATAAAAGATGGAAACTTCATAGTATAAGACAAGATAAAAGATGGAAACTTCATAGTATAAGACAAGATAAAAGATGGAAACTTCATAGTATAAGACAAGATAAAAGATATGAAATATTCAGCTCATCAGCTCTTGCCTTCTGAAATGATTTAACCTTGTAAATGCAAATAATTTACAAACCCTCTAACTTTACGAAATGTAGCATCATTTTTATCATCAAGAATTGGAACATCTCTTTTCAAACTACTTGGAGGAATCCATCTGCTGTTAGCAGGCAGTTTGGATGCTGCAGCATCCGATCCAGTTAAGTGGGGTGGTCTCTCGTCCCTGTAAAAACAAGCAGTTTATCTTAGACAACCAGTTTCATTGTAACTTGGTCAATAATGTTACATACAATGTAAAATTTAATTATATTTGAACTTGATCCCAATATAGCCTTTTCAAGGAGAAGTGGCAAAAAGCAATCTGTAGACATATAAATCCAAAGAGAAAATTATAAGTAACATCTTATCTAAATATAATATGTAAAATATGTCCCCAAATTTATAATAGATATGTGGAATTTTATTTTTAAGAGATGTGGTAACAGCCCAATAATGATAAACTTGTCAAAAATAGCTTAATATTGCCAAATTTTATTGGTTCATATTTTATAAGGATATATTAATTTCACTTAAAAAGTGCCCTAAAAATCTGGGCCGAAATAGCACCTTCTTAGATGTTAAAAATTTACCACAGCACTGTGAAAAATCCTGGGGAGAACACTGTTAATGAAATATTATTTTCATTATTACTATTAAAAGAAATTACCTTCCTCCTACTTGTGGAGAAGCACCACCCTGTCCTTGCTGTCCGTCCAGAATGTTGCTGGTTTCTATTAACAGATCACACTTCAGCAAACAACAAAAAAATAAATAAAATAAAAACTGCTTTCGTCTCTGAAAAATAACAATAAAAGAAAAATGTATAAAGAGCTTGTTCAAATTATACAATGATTAAATCAATTTTAAACAATACTGTTAAATATTTTGATAAAATACATATATTGTACATATAGGGGGAGAGATCCGTTAGCACCAAAAATGCGTCCTTTTACGCCACAAAATTTTTTCCCCCAATGCTATGTTTGCCCCACCTGTTTTAAAATTACATGGTATCATTTGCGCCACAAATAAAACATACGATTGCGCCAATTAGAAGAAAAACTACTACCCTCCTCCTTTATTAGGACTTGGAACCTGCAGTTTAAACGGTAAATGTTTCCTTTTCTGAAACATTCTTTCTTCTTACTGCTGTTGCATGGGTTTTCCTCAATTTAATGTATGTAGTAGCTTGTAACTTCAAGTTATTGCCATAAAGACAAACATTGAGGGATGAAATTGCATAAAACAGTTTATAATAAGGCCACCCTTAAAAAATTGCTTGTTTGGCATTGCCGACCCACAATATCAGCAGGTGGGTAGGTAGGTAGGATTTTTTTTTTTTTTTTTACATTTAAAAGCCTTATACATGTAAATCATGAAGTCTCCAGATCAATGTTGTCTAAAGCATTGCAGCATTGTTGTGTGTACATGCTGGTGGTTTCTTTGAAAGGGGTCAACAATCAATTTCACATTCTACATCATATGGATAATTTCACGTAAGACTGTCAGTTTTATTGGCAAAGTTAACCAAAGTACCCAGAAAAAAACACAGAACTGAGGCAGGAAACTGACAAATTAACCATATAAAATGTATGATGTGCAAATTTTTATAAACTTTTATTGTGGGACTGCCCATTGAACAGAGGCCTGATGTCACATCTTGAAGTTGTGGTCACAGTTTGGTAAAATTACCATAAGTTAAATGGCTCAACCACTACGGCTCCTTGTACAAATGGACAAAGATTTAAAACTTTGCTTTGGTTTTATAAACATCACTTTCTACACCATATGGGTAATTTCATGGCAGTCAGTTTTAGTGCCGTACTAAACCGTAGTACTTGAAGGAAAATGCCAACCTGTGGGAGGAAACTGACTAACCTTATCACATCTGACATGAAAATCAAACCTTAATTTTGCAACTGCCCAACTAGGGCTCAAACCAATACCTGGAGGCTAGTAATCATACATGTAAGGTGTGACGAACTACCATACAAACATGCCTACTTCCCCTGATAAGTTTTGAGGATAAAGGATCTGTTCCAAATTAGGATAGCAAAATATTAAAAATTTGGAAGGTTGGCACAAATAGACATGGTGTTTATACTAATATTATCCAAGTGCAAGATTTTTCAGGGATAGGTTTAAAACGTATGATAAATTCAAAATGGAAATATGCAGCAGGACAGACACTTTTTGCAGATAAACTATGGGTTGTAATGTTTGTTTGATGAACAGAAATCTGGACATGCATTACATGAATACAGATAAATTAATGAGCCCTTAGAATTGTGGAAAAGGAGGGGATTTTAGTCATCACTAGTACACTGGATACATTTATAAATATGTTTCTGTCAGTATCTTTTGTGTTTTAAGAATTATCTTATTCATGTTAAGAAGAAAGGCAAGAAAAGGGGGAAGTACTACTATTGACACAAGATGCTAGTCTTTAAAATATGTATGTTTTGTTCCAGGCTAGCATCTACTGGTACAAAACTACTATAAACCTGTAAATCATTATGGTCTTTAAGCTTTGGTGCTTACAGCCATAATTATCTTGAATGCATCATTGTGGTTCTGACTATAGTAGATACTTTGTTCTCTGGTTCAAGGGAAAATTTGTCAATGATAAATTTCAAATATTTAATAAGTTCAACAAATGTAAGAGCCAGGCATAGTTGTTCTGTGATGTCCCGGTGAAAAACTTCTATCTCATGAAGCGACAAAGTCAAGCAGAAATCATCTGTTTCTGCTTTACAAAAGATAAAATTGAGTCCTCTAAGAACGTTTCTTTCAAAGAATAGCTGAAATTTGATTTTTGATAAAATCCATCTCCCTTAACAAATGCATTGCAGCATAGGGAGATGCCTTCCCCTGCCGGCCTCTTTGACATTACTTTTGGCAGACTTTTTCTATTCCATGTCATTTAAATGTTTGCTCCCAATACAGTGTAAGGCAAGCGCTTTTAAGATCATGATTTGAAATAAGTAAAGCCAGGAACAAACTAGGCGGATACGATCAATTTCCGGCACAATTTTGATTTTTTTAAATAAAAAAAAATAAATTCCTGAAACGCAAATAAAATTATTTGGGCGGCAAGTTTTTCAGTGGGTCGGGCGGCAATGCCAAACAAATGAAATTTTATTTTAGGCCTAATTCCTGTGGAATGATTCTGTTCCATTACTGGTACGTCTTGTGGTAGATAGCGTTTCAGCCAATACGGATGGTGGGAACAAAGCACTGTGTCATCAACATATGTGGCAATAAGTTTTCTTCTCTCTCTGTACATAGACTGTCTCATGCATTTCAAGTCATTTCTCTCCAGATGCTCATCTTGATGGTAAAATATCTCCGAACATATGATAATTTTTAGGCCAAAAATAGGAATAAATATTAATCATTAATATTTATGAAAGATATTTGTACAGGTAAATTGGTGCAAATGAGTTCCGAATATTGGCGCAACTGATACATTTGGGGGAAAAAATTTGGCGCAAATAACATCCCTAAAAAACAGTAATTGGCGCAAAAGGACTGCTGCCCATGTACATGATGTAGGGATATAACGACTGACAATGACCCAGATATTGGCAATGGTTTAGAAAAATAAAATCAAGCATAATTACAAATTATACATTACAGTTGACTCTTTATAGCTCTAGAAGGTATGGCAAGAAGCTAGGGTAACGACAATGGAAAAGGATTTTTGGGATACAGTAAACAAAGATAAATTATTCACATCATATTAAAAGTGCATGTACTTTCAGAGGAAAACCTTTCAAATAAGAACTTTTAAAAGTCATTTTATTTTAATTTGGGTGAAAAGCGGCCGAATTCTAAATCAATGTTCACCATATGGGTCATTAACAAATCTCAGATAATTTTTTTTTAATTCACAGCAGCAAAATGAAGGCCAGCTGACAGGTAATTTGGGTATCATCACATTATATTCTTCTTCCTAATTGCTTTTTTTCAATTAGCATGATTATTTGTATCTATTTTATTGACATTTCAGAATGAATCTAAAAACCAACAGGAGTTTCTAGAAGTATTCAACATGTTGAATAAAGGAACATGATGCAGACAGTTTTTTTTTATCACATTATCTTAATTCACTACAAAGAAGTGTCCAATCTGATTCGTTAGTTTACATCTACCATAGATTCATTTTTAATTTATTTTTTTTAAAACAAAGAAAATAGTTCATGCACGAGTTCGGTATGAACCCAATATTATTTTGTATATGATATTCTCCTTCACAGATTAATAATTGTGCTTTTCAATATACACAACTTCATCATTGACAATAAGGCATCACACCGAAAACCAAAAAGAGTTAGGCCTATAGATTATAAGGATCATGATGCTGAAAGTGATTTTTTTTCATTTTCGAGTCGTAACAAAAAATGAAGTGTCCAATCTGCTTCGTAGTTTCTATTTTCGAGAGAGTCGTGTATCAAAATATGTAAACTCCTCGAGTATATTATCTTACAGTTCATTCTGAAATAGATTCTGTTACTATTTAACGCTAAATACTTACTGAAATTCAAAATAATTTTCGTTTGTTATGCAAAAACCAAACCCTCTTGGTAAAGAAAGCCAAAGTGGATTATGGGTAATGAATTAGTAACACCGGAGAACTCCGTTGAGTCACGGAAATGCCCGAGTAATAAGTCATCATTAAATGTATTTTTATTTACCGTAAATGTAAAAATTATCATATCAATTAATCTATGATGTTATTGCATGGAATAAATTCTGGATTAAATACAAAAATAATATATTATAGTCAACCAATGTTTGGTTGATTTGTTTCACATATCAGTTCGGCGAAACAGACATTCCGGTCACTGAGACATGCAAACCCGGCCACAAAAAAATACGGCCGTTTTTATTCCTATGATCGTGTTCATTTAAATCTAAATAATTCTATTGAGAATTTTTGTTTCTAATAGCAAAAAATAGACAAGATTATTGTTTTCAATCCAGTTCATTTTTTTTCTCTCAAATATCTAAGACTGCCTCCTCAAATCAAATCATCGGGTTCGTACCTTAAGACTTTAAATCTATCTAGAGCTTATACAGACTTGGGATTATTATTCAGCTGTGTTGTTTTAAAATAGGCTGGGCGTTTGGAGTTAAACATGTTTTCGTATGTAAATGATATTGCTGTGGAACTTGTTTTTTCATGAGCCTCGGAGTGTTAGTCTATAGAGTATTACTTTCTGTTTGGTGGTATAGTGAAGTAGAAGTCAATACGTTCTTGTTCAATCCCTTGTTGCTTTGAACGTGTTATCATCGGTTGTCATCCCCAGCCTAAGCAATGTATTACTGTAATTTGAATTTCAAAATGACTGAGTGACGTTTGTTCGACGCACTGGTCAACTCCACCATAGCGAATCACTTGACAATCAGTAAATTCCAGCGAAAAATATCTTTATAAGTAAAGAATTGGCGCAAAAAATAAATCCTAGAGTACAAAGGAAATGGCAAAGTTCACGAATTCTAGTCTGATTTATCCTTTAACAAAAAAAAAAGTCCAATTAAAGAGGGGGTGTACGCCAATTAAAGAGGGGGCGTACGCCCTCTACCCCCCCTTTCCGGATTCGCCACTGACAATGCTGTTGATTAAAAATACTCCATTCCAGAACCTTTTGTTGTGGCCAAAATATTAATATTACCAATGATTGATAAGTTCCGGTGAGATCAACGGGTTCAAACAGAAAGATTTTGAAAGCAGAGAAAACTATGCATTTTATAATCGGCATGACTTTATTAAATGACAATCTCAATACTAAAATAAGGCTTACACATAGTTATATACTTTAATTCAGTCAAGGACCCGCGAAAATAACGTGTTACTGAACACATTGGTCAAATTTATTTTGCGGGAAATGATGACAAAAGTCGACACTTAATTTAACCGATGAATATCAAAATTTAGTTTTCTATCGATTTTACAATTTATGGGTAAAAATAAGATTAAGAAAATTGTAAATTTTTTTTTTAGCGTTTTTGCCTTATATAAATAGTTTTGATAAGAAAATAACACTCTTTAAATCGATTAGACCAATCTTTGACCGACCAATGGGCAAATATTTATATACCTTGGTACCATTTGCATGATATATGGATTTTTTTTTAATTCGATTATTGCCTTGCATCGTTTCTTTTGTTGACTAGTATATACCATGGAAGTGTTATGTATTCATAACATTTTACTAACAATGTTATACGGACAATACAAAAATAATGGAAATTCAAAATATATAAGGAACATAAGAGTTCTCAAATTGCACCTATTTTGAAGTGGTTTTTTTTTCACCTATCGGTTTCTTTATGATCTAGACAAAAGTTTCCATTCTGTGTTTAATTTGTCGATGTATCATTATTTACTATATGGTTCCACCAAACTAATTTTGATTTTTGATTCCACATGCAGAACAATACCATTTTGAACCATTCCAAGTTTTTACTGTTTTCAGTCCTGAAATGGTCAGGTAGGCTGTTAATTCCACCAAGGATTTGTATAGTAAGACCTTAATTCTTACTATACAAATCCTTGATTCCACAGAGTAGCAGCACTGAGAAAATTTTAAAGTTACCAAACTGTGTAGTTTTTACATGTCATTGTGGTATATTCAGTATATTACTATATCTGAAAGAATGTTTACAATCTTTTACATTTATAAACATGTAAACAGACAGACGCTAATTTATAATTTATTTACTATTATATTTTTAAAAGTCTCTGGAAAAACGGCACTGAACTAAAACATTGTTTTTGTTACTATCGGATACGTTTCCTTACTTCACCAAGAATTATTCTTGGATTTAATCTTTTTCTCAACAAAAGGAAGTGATGACTTCGTCACCTTCTATTACAGGCAATACGAGTTCTGCTCTCATATTTAGAAACTCTACGGTATTTGGCCTCATTTTTTTATATTACGGAATTTGATACTAACACGGGCAAACAATGGATAGTACCGTCTCTGTCTTACTTTTATTTAGTTTACATTCTGTTTATCTTATTTAATGAACATATACATCTAAATCCCAACCGAAAGAGAGATAGAGCTTGCTCGAGTGGGTCATACAACTGGTTTATTTTTAGTTACGAGCAAAGGAAGTAGAAAACGGTAACCAGTCCGTTTCCTTTTGGAAAATGATGCATGGCGGTCTAGATTGGTGAGAAGGATTTTGGGTAAGTTTTCCCAGTGTTCAGCAGTAGTAGAGGCTGTTGGGATATTTTTACTGAAGTACACAGTAGTAGTAATGCTGATACCAGATACAGAGTTTAATTTTAATAAAACAAATAACAATTTTACACTGTTGTCGTTATATAAGTAATAAAAACAAAACAAAATGGTGGACGTTACTTGGCACATCGTTCTATCTGGAATGTGTCCAGAAAATCTTCACAAGTACTGCTAGGCCCTTACTGGGCTTAGTTGATATTTTTTCATAAACTTTTAGCAGTCGATAGACTTGACACTTAATGATCACACCAATATTGCCATATTGAATGGAAATTATTTTCTTATTTTCATATTGCATGTATGACTACAGTATGAGTTTGTATCCTGCTGTATTAAAAGCTGTCAGTTGATTCCCTATAATCTAACAATAAATCTGGCACTGAAAATCTCTACACAAGAAAATGTTTGCAACTAAGATTTGTCTTTCAAAAGTTTAGAAACTCAAAACTGGTGTAAGATAATACAATTTTGTAATTGACAAGTTGAATAAATGTAAAATGATGCTATATAAATTCAAGGATTTGTATAGCATCTTTACATTCATTCAATGTAAAAAAAAAAAAAAAACCAATAAGCAAATATCAGAAATATGGCACAAAATTGGGAAACTCAATACAGGAATTTATAATTACCAAAAGCCTTGAAAGGTCTCAGGAAGCACGAAGGAGAGAAGCGAGCATTTCCATTTTTTTCACTATCTGCTATATAGGTGATGTCCTGTGAATAAATATTAATTCATAGGTGACTGTTGAAAGCATAGGTATATTCCATCGTACTTGAAATACAGGAATCAGGATACAACATTTATACACTTAAATCTGACCCATATCATGATTTGCACTAAAAGTTGACAATTATCATGATTATGCACTTTCCTTTTCTATGCAGCAACATTCCAATTTCCAGCATTCCATTCAAGGGAAATTAAAACAGAAAGTACTTTATCAAAATAAAATGCTCAAACACATCAAACGAATAGAAAACAATTGTCATATTCCTGACTTAGTACAGAAAATTGTGAATTATACATAGTCCAGTCAATCTAGCATAAACTTGACCCTTACCTCAGTGGCAGATCCAGGAATTTTCATAAGAGGGGGGCCAACTGACTGCCTAAGAGAGGGCCCACTCTTGTCATGCTTCAATGATTCCCTATAATATCAACCAAATTTTCCCCTTAAAAATGGGGGGCCCGGGCCCCCTGAATAAACCTCTAAATCCGTCTCAGTACCTTGAAGTAATTTCAACAGAAGATTTTTAAGTTTTAATTTTTAGTATTATACCACAAATATACACAGAAAAAAGTCCAACAAACTCTAACTTGAGAAAAACTATCAGAAACAATTTTAAAATTCCTATGGGGATTTGCATTGAAATGGGAGATAACTCTGCAAAAAAAGGCAGAAATATCAATAAAAATGTATACAATATTATAATTTTACCGCTTTTATTCAACAGATTGTATTGATACATGATATTTTAGCCGTCTTTAGGGTATAACAAACAACTCTTTTATCAACATGATCAAGCTACAACCTAGATTTCGTAATTCATAAGTTGACCATTTATTAGATTTTTCAACATGTCAAGGTAAAGAATCTCCAATTTAATAAAACTTATTAAGCATCTATTCTTCTTTTTGTGGCTTTAAGTATCTTGAAACAATGTTGATGCTGAACAAATATAATTTACAGATATAAACAATACCAAATATTCACATTATTTTTTCAAAATGGTCAAGAAGCCATACATTTGCAATTTCATTAATATAAAATGTGCAAAAAAAACCCCAAAACAAACCCATAACACTGGTTTTGTACATTTCATAAGCAGATGATTATATAATATAGTCAAATACGAACCGATAACCCCATCATGATCAAAGTATCATACATTATATGAATTTTAAGAAAATCAACCAAAAAACTGACAAAAGGACTATTTTGGCAGAGTTATCTCCCTTTCCAATGTAAAAATGCTGATTTTTAGGTTTCCTCAAGTTAGATTTTATGGGACTTTTTTTCTATGTATATTTGGGGCTGTAAAGTGCTATAGATTAGAACTAACATATTTGCTGTTGCAATTGGTTTATGGTTCACACTTAGTTTGACTGGACTATGTGTTCACTTGCATGACAATCTCGTAGAATTCAATTATATTGACAACGTCAACAATATGTGAGCATTGGAATGATCCCTTAAATTTTTTTACAGACAACAGCCGTTGTGAGTTGGTTGACCTTTGAACCCTTTCACATGTTTAAAGTATATGGAATATCTCCTTCACAGATGATGACTGGTATATGTTTTAATTGTCTTAACTATCCTGTTCTCTTTTCCCTGAAAGTGATCAGTGCCAAACACTTAAGGTTGCAAGTCCGATTTGTCCATGTTGAAGTGGCCATGTAATAATGGTTTGATTGCTGTTTCAGGCCACTTTCAGCATTTTGTGATATTTGTAGCAGTCAATTTTTATTGGACATGTTGGTGGAAGAAGCTGGAGTGCCTGTAGAAAAGCAAGAAACTGACAATCCTGGTCAATTAAGATTGGAGTTGAACATGGTGAATGCACTGGCCTAATGACGAATACAAACTAGTGATACAGTAGTTCGACTACTTATACTATATATTCACAAAGGTCCTCAATCATGGTTTGACACTGAAAAGCCTACTCATATATCATACAAATTTTCCTTCGATATTTCAGTAACTAAAATTGTCATTATTTAACTAACATTATGCCATGCGTATTTCTTACGACGAACAGAACTAGTTCATTCATTCACCATACTTGTAGCCAGGGGGGGGGGGGGGGGGAGTGGGGGGTTAAAGTCGACGTTTTGTTCAAATTGTGACTGTTAAAGTCGAGTTCATGAGTCCAACTAACCCCCCCTTCCGAAATTCCTGGCTACGGGCCAGTTCACCTCTTAGTTTCATCTTTCCTCATGCAGAATGATATTCCTATAAATTATTAAAATTATGTCTGTCCAATTGCAGACAATAGTAGGCGTGTTATTTTCTGATATAGTTTTCAATCGAATTACCTTGATAACATGACAATTTGGTGCTAGTACACCATGTCCACTAGTTTGCTAGCCCATGTTGTGTTCCTAGTTTGACAATTTACAATCAAAGTATAGACAGCAGTGAATGTCAAACCATGATTCCAAGGTAAAATTGAACCTAAGAAGACTTTAGATCATGTCAAAGCCTCATTACAACACTGGATTGGCAGACTGCAATTCTTGTCAAACCTTGATCACAAAATAGAATTTTAGATCAAGCTTATTAATTTATTTTATACAATTTAATGCTCTTCTGGAAACCTTTATTCTTGCCAAGTTTGCATATAATTAGTGAGAGTTTTTTTTACATTCACACAATAAAAGCTATGAAATTCTAGGGTTGAAAAAAAAAAAAAAACTTTATACATGTGTCGTGTACATATTATTATTTTGTACAGGTTATTACTTGTACAAAAACTTTGTACAAGTAAAGACTTGTATGATGCCATCATACAAGTTATTACATGTACAAATATAACTGTATAAGTAATTACTTGTACAATTTTTGTGGAGAAAAATATAATAACTTGTACAACTCACTATCTTTGAGTTATATTTGTTTTTATACCCCCGCTTTGAAAAAAGGGGGGTATACTGTTTCACCTCTGTCTGTCAGTCCGTCAGTCGGTCAGTCAGTCAGTCCGTCCGTCCAATGAATATTTTCGTCGCATTTATCTCAGGAACTACTTGACAAGGATTTCTAAAATTTGGTTTCAGGGTTTAAATAGTTCAGTTATACCGTGTGATGCGTTATTAGATTCATCACACGACAACTTCCTGTTTACCGAACACTTGTATCATTTTACACATAATAGCCAAGTTGAAAATTTCGCATTTTCTCAGGAACTACTTGACAAGGAATTCTGAAATTTGGTTTCAGGGTTTATTTAAGTCAGTTATACCGTGTGATGCGTTTTCAGATTCATCACTGGACAACTTCCTGTTTACTGAAATATTTCAGCGAAGTTTCATCAGTGAGCAGTAGCTCACAGTTTTACTTGTTTCTTCCGTTTTAAATTTTTTATTCAAACACTTTTTTGGCTTTGTTAGATTGGTATTTTTTTGTAATTTGTCAGGGGTATTTTTTTTTCATTTAATATTTTTTCTTATTTATTTATTTGATTGTTTATTTTTTCTTAGTAGATATCACTCAGTGTATGTATTTTTGAAATTTTCATTGTGCTAGTTTTTCTTTTCTTTCAAGTGTTTATATGGCCTTGGCCTCCTATTAAAACTAGAACTCAAAAAGTTGAAAAATCTGCAATTTCAACAACACATGTGGACACAAACATGGTGGTAGTCTCACATATCAAAAATCACCTCAAAATCTGAAGGCGTATAGAAAAAAGTTTCTGGACCATAAGAAAGCAATTGTACTGCTTTCCTGATGTTTACTTCAGTTATTGAATTATTTAGAGAGAGAAGATCATCTATATAGAGAAAGTAAAGTTAAAGGATACTGCTTACTTCTTAAATCTTTCTGTCTCAGAAGTTCCTTTGTGAAGTCAGCCTAATGAGAATAAAGGAACAAGTAGGCAAGAAGATGAGCACACTTTGTTCTCATTGGAATGCAAATAGTTAGTTGAAAAACATTCAGAGAATATTATATTTGAATCCAGAGTTGTTTTTTTACAAATTAGGATGTATCCCTCCCTAAGACAAGATACTTGTGTCCACATTGGGCTTTCTTTTTTATTGAACAAATCAATACCAATTCTTTCAATTTGTTTTTAAGTTTGGAATCGGGAATACTTGTTTAAAATGTAGAAAAATCAAATGTTTTTAACTTATTGCAAGAAGAAAGAGTCTTAGGTTGTATGGACATGGTGTCATTTGGAATTTTACTGACGCCATCACGAGTTGGTTGACCTTTATGGAATAACCGTTTCATAATTGATATCGGATATGTTCCTTGCGTAGTAACTACAATCCCCTTCCCTTTCAATTCAAGACAAGACAATTTATTACAACTTAGGCACACATATGGTGCTACAAGAGGATAACATGAATATGACCTACCGAATTAGACTATTTACTGGATTTGTTATAACATGGGTGCCACATGTGGAGCAAGATCTGCTAACCTTTCCGGAGCACCTGAGATCACCCCTAGTTTTTGGTGACGTTCATGTTGCTTATTCTTTAGTTTTCTATGTTGTGTCATGTGTTCTATTGTTTTTCTGTTTGTCTTCTTTAATTTTTAGCCAGTTTATTTTCGATTTATGAGTTAGACTGTCCCTCTGGTATCTTTCGTCCCTCTTTTGGAACTTAATTTGTCTTCCTGGTATTTCCTTTAGAATACTTATAGTCTATCTGTATTTGCCGCTTGTTAATACCAGAAGATTTATTGTCATGATTGTCATGACACAAGTTAATTACTTCATCATAAAATTACTTTTCTACACTGTTTTCAAATAGGCCATGGTAGAATAATGATTTGTACAACTAATTATCTTTTTTTCAGTAAAAATTGTAATAGTAATTACTTGTACAATTGTATTTGTACAAGTAATAACCTGTATGATCATGATGATGGCTTTATACAAGTAATTATTTGTATAAAATGTTTGTACAAGTAATTACCTGTTCAAAATAATAACATGTACACGACATATTATATATATACAATATCTGTCCAAATGGTAGTCATTTTCTGTCCTTGAATAGATATAAGAAAATGTGGTATGAGTGCCAATGAGACAACTCTCCATCCAACAGATATAAGAAAATGTGGTATGAGTGCCAATGAGACAACTCTCCATCCAATTTTAACTCGCACTTTGAGAAAAACCATTATAGGTCAAAGTACGGTCTGAAGTATGCCTAGATTTATTTGCTTAAGACCTTTCACATTTTTTGGGGAGCTTTTGGAAAAGTAAAGCTACCTTTCAATTTTAGAAAAAATTCTCCAATGGTAACAAACACTTATATTTGTTCTAGTAAAAATAATATAAGATCAGAGTATTTTCCATTTTGAAACACATATTATGAAGTAACTTCTAATTTTCATGACAATAAGATTTTGACAGTACACCATTTCATTCTTGCAACAATTTCAATATGTACAGGATGAGCTTGACATAATATAGTCTTTTGTTGAAGACTTGGATCATGATGGTGACTCCATGTTTAACATGTTTAAATGTCTTTATGTTGTTTATGACATTTGGTTCCTGTGCACATATGTCACATACTAATATTTGTTCTTTAAAGATATAAAAATATACTACAACTGACTTTTAATGAAACATGTACCATGCATGCATGAAATGTATTACATTTGCATAATTGATTTCAATTCAGGGGAGATAATTCAACTGGATAAATCTGTGTCCCGACCGAAGCAAAAAACCCATTTTAACAGATTTTAAAATTTTATTTTGAAAGCTGTACATAACAACATATATATATAAAAATAAATTTTCTTTTTATTTCACGAAAGAGATTGACATGACTAATGTACTATCTAGTATAGGTTATTGTTTGTTACTTTTTATCTTATTCATCAACACCTTAAAAAGTTTAAGCAGCAGTAGGTTTACACATGTAATATGTAGTGATCACAGTGTATTTGATTAGAACATACCACTCATTAGCCAAAAACAAATCATGCTTATTCAAGACAAAATCACAGCACTAAAAGAATTATTAGAAACAAGCTTGCACACAAGGTTTTACTCTTGCCCATCCAGATTATCTTTCTATCAACTTGTAACTTTTTAAAATGCTAAAATTTGATACATTTTCTCTCTCTCAGATAATACCAAGAAAAAAGATTAAATGGAGAGCAACACAATAACTATACCTTCTTCAATTCCTGACCAGTTAACTGTGGATGATGAAGTGACTCCAATAACTGACTGTTCAGAGGAGGATTCTAATCCACCATTACAGACATCTGACCAACTTACTACAGATGGCTTGGCAGATAACTCAGTTGTGGATAGTTTTGTTGGGAGTACTGTTATGCAGGCAGGCAGCCTAGATGGAAGTGTTGTCATTGATGCAGACAATCTGGATGGAGGTACTGTCATTGATGCAAGCAGCTTGGTAGTAAGTTCTGTCATAGATGCAGGTAGTCTTGAGGGAAGTACGGTCATTGATGCAGGCAGCTTGGTAGTAAGTTCTGTCATAGATGGTAGTTTGACTGGGAGTACAGTGATTGCTGCCAGCAGTTTAGCTGGAACAACAGTTGTAAATGCAGGAACATTGCCAGTGAGTTTTGAGGTTAATTACTCTTTTGCATATCCTAATATATCCATCCTGTTATTACAAGGCTGCATAGTAGATATATACATGTACAAATAGTAAAATAAAAATGCTCATATCCCATTACGCATTTAATGGTTGTCTTGGTGGAAATAATACCACATTTTTATACGACTGGTTTTGCATCATATAATGCTATCATCATGATCATGTCGTCTTGCGTTGTCGTCGTTGTCTGCATCATCCTCCGAAGACACATTTAGTTTCTGGACAATAACTTTAGTTTAAGTGAATGAATCTCTATAAATGTTTACCAGAAGGATCAATACCACTAAAGGAAGGTTGGGATTTATGGTCCCAACAGTTTCGGAATTAGGGCCAAAAAAGGGGCCCAAATAAGCCTTTTTGTAGTTTCCAAACAATAACTTGTGTTTAAGTGTATGAATCTCTCTGAAATTATACCACAAGTTTTCATACCATGAAGGGATGGTTAGTATTGACCAATGGGGTTATGGCTTAAATCATTTAGGAATTAGGGACAAAAAAGGGGGGAACTAGGTTTTTCGGGTAAATGGACAATTAAGACAATTTAAAAGCAGTATGAGGGAGGTAATTCAATACATTTAGAATACAATGTTGTGTATGTTCAGATTGGGGTATAAATCATTTTTTTAAATTAATTTTATTGGGGGTTGGGGGGGGGGGGGGGGGGCTCCAATTCGTAACAGCAAAGTGTATTGCACAAAAGCAACAATTTTTAAATTCAAATCATATTACCAACTCTAAGTTCTTGGACTAAGTTATTCTGTGTCAGAAACCTAATATGTATCAATTTTTTTTATAACAATTCAAATTCAGACCTGTATCAAGCAGGAACAATGTGTCCATTTTTGACCCAACTGTTCAGTGTTGGACCTCTAGGGTTGTATCCAGCTGTGCTCAGCAGAGAAATTTATTATTTCTGTGCTAATATGATACTAATTTCTGTACACGTCATCATCATGATCATATGTGATTCTCATGAGGGAGTTATATGTTGTAACCTTACTTTTAGTATAATTAGTATTTGTTAATTGTATTGTGTCAACACCTGGGGAGTAAGCAGTCTACTATTGGTAGATAAGACCATATAGTAGCTAAAAAAGCAACTATAGTGGACAGGTTTGCTTTTATGGCCTTCATCTTGTATGTTTGAGACCAAACGTTGAAAATCAAAATATACATGTACCTGTAAAGCTAGGTCATACAATAATGAGTTACCTGTATACTTTATTTCAGTCAGATCAGTCTAATCACCTTGATATTACCAATGCCAAGGTCACTAGTATGGAACATATCCAGAATGTAATGAGTTTCCCTACTTCCTTGGACACTCCATCTACTGTTGTTGATATAAGTCATATTGTACAGCAACTAAACACTTCCGTAACACCCCCAGCCATTATAACTGGAGATGGATCTCAGACGGTACAGGCTGTTACTCTGTCAGATGGAACTACAGCCTTTATACAACATCCAAAAGGTCAGTCAAATCTCAGTACAATACAATCAAACCTTAGATGAGAGATATTATGTAAACTAGCTGCATACATTTGTACAGTAATGGGTACTTTTACTTGTTCAAAAGGACGTATTAGATACATTTTAAAAATGTTAAATACCAATATGAACTGTTCAGAACAATTGCAGAACCCTATATAAAGTATGTTGAAAAACTCCCAAATAAAAAGCTTTCTTATAAGTAACTGAAAGACTTGTGAAGATACTTTTGTGCAACTGTATTACATGTTGTATAAATAGACTCACACATATTTTGATATTTTCATTTACCAGGTGGCAAGTTTTTGGAAGGACAGACTATTACATTAGAGGATGGTACTACAGCAGTTGTTCAAGGTATTTACCTGTTGCTATGGAAAGCTTAATATACCATATAGCGATTTATTTATGCAGGTGTAAAATTTCACAATTTTAATTGAATAAGGTATATAAATTATTTTGGCGGTTATTATTTTAGCGGATTCAAAACTTTTCTTAATACCTTTACCTGTACCTTTTTAAATTGGCGGCATTTATTTTGCCGATTGTGTTCTATCCGTGAAAATAAGCAAAAAATTAACACCCTGTTAAAATAACCTGCTATACAGTATTTAACACAGGGCTAATTTTTAATATAACTTTACTTTCAAGTGCCAACGATGAAAGATCCATATAAGATCCTAACCCCTTTTTCCATAACCATGGACTTTCAAATAGCAATTCCCAGTAAATTATAGCACCATAATTATGATATTTTAAATGCTATTCAGAAAACACTGTGGTTGGCAACCTATCATGTCTATGGTGCATTTATAAGTCTCTGGGGGAGAACACACATCATTTGTGGTTCTGTGGAGGGAAATTTGTTTAGAAGACTTGGTACAATATTTTTCTTCACCAGCAACAGTTTGTAGATAATTTAGTCTGACTATCTGTTACAGTTACTAACTTATCAGTTCACCCATCATCTATGGCAACTGATGCAGATACAATTTTACATGAGAATACATCAACATTGGAGAACTCTGTGCAGGGAGACCACTCTATCCAGCTTGAGGATGGAACAACAGCATACATTCAAAATACAGTCAAAGGTAAACTAAGATAAACTATGATAGATGTATTCATAATTATTTGAAAGATGTCGGCATTAACAAGGTAATGTATCCTATTAATGCAATGAAAAACTGATGAAAAACACACAACTTTTAAAATAAAAATAAACAGGCCAATAGTCACCCATAAAACAGTACCCTACATGAATCTTCATACAAAAAAAAAACCTGACTGAGGGTGCTCTGTTTAGTTATTCTAATCAACGATTATTTGATCTTTTGTAGGACTTTCATTTTAATGAAAATCAAGTATATAAGAAATATTTAAGACTTTTGCATAAATGGTAACCTAGACATTTTTAAAGTGGAAAAAACTGAAAATATTATTTTACTTAATTAGATTGATTGATTGGTGTTTAACACCACTTAAACTTTCAGCACTATTGTGCTATTTTGTAACAGTCAATTTTTTATTGGTGGAGGAAGCTGGAGTGCCCCGAGAAAACCATCAACCTAAGGAAAAATGATAATCCTAGTCCATGAATATTGGAGTCTAGGGCACCTGCCACATGTGGGATCTTAACTCACAACTTCAGTAATACAGTAGTTAGGCTGCTTAGAGCACTGAGGCACCAACCTTTATTTAGATGTTGTTGCACTGTGTACTTTTGAAACCCTGCTAATTTCTAAATCAGTCTAAAAATAGTTTTTGAAAGGTTTGATGGCATTCTTCATTATAAATTCATATGCCATGTTTAGTGCTAGGCCATGTAAGTTTGAATTATAGCGACTCTATTTATATTGGTTTATAACAACCCTTCCATCTTTTATCTGGAATTGTCCTCCTTAAATCCATGCAAAGTTTCATACCTTGAAAGTTAATCAATCTACTGAAAGAAACTCTACCATCCTAAGAATTTAATCTGGTTGCTTTGTTTTTAGATGGCACTAACATACAAGCATTACAACTAGAAGATGGAACAACAGCTTATATTACACATCCATCAGCTATTTCATTGTTTGGAGAACATGCCCTTGATGCATCAGGAATAAACCTGGAACAATTCACCTCACAGGTAATATCAGAACAATACAGTTACTTTCTCTACAAGTACAATCTGAATGCTGTACAGGAGTGTTAAATGTATACAATGAGCTTTATTACAGGATAAAACCCATGGAAACAAAAGTTTTGACTGCAAAACAACAAACTCATGAATACAATAAATCTCTAAAGATTATCTTTCTTTAACTCTTTGAAAGCACAAAATTTATAGAGTGTTTATATAATTTACCAGTAATTCTGATGCTGGTTGACTGTTAGTCCCATATGGTATCATCTTCTCATTAGCAAGAGCTTTTGAACTGCCATGATTTAAATAACATATACACTTATTTTGAAATGCATCCCTTGCTTTCATAAATTTATGTTTAGGCATTCCCAATGCAGGGAAATTCAGAAAAGCTTTCAAGATGCCTTAAAGTTCTATTTTATTTACATGTTTAACATGTTTATTTTTAATCTGTTTTTTGTTTTAAATTTGATTGAAAATGCCTAACAGACACAATGACAGTTAAATAGATAGAAATCCTTTATTTATCATAAATCAGGAAATGTTTCGAATATTTGAGAAATAATTCATGGGGGCTTGAATATATCGTGATTTTACCACGGGTTGGCACGTTATGACAAATGTTTTACCCTGAGCGATAGTGAGGGGTAAAATATCAGCATAAAGGGACAACCCGTGGTAAAATCACGATATATTCAAGCCCCCATGAATTATTTCAATTCAAATAAGACAAATACAGCAATTGTTTTGGATTGAAGCGCTCTAGGTGAAGCATTATTGGGATTCCCATAAATAAACGCACTATCAAATTGACATAAAAGAACGGAGCAAACTGAATAAGTGACATGCTTAAGGTCATGTTTTTCTCTGGCTGTTTATGACGTCTTTACACTAAATCCATTGGATGTTGGATGTGTACGAATTGATTGTTTAGTCTTAGATGCATGATTTTTTTATTAGTTGTGAGTGGCTTTGAACTAGCTGTCAGATAACTGCGAGTACTCTCAGATCTGTTCATTACGTCTTTTTGTGTCGGGATATATAAGTACCCGGCCACGTCTACTTGTATTTTTGTCCATCTAATGAGTTAAGCCTTTTTCAACTGATTTTTATAGTTCGTTCTTATGTTGTACTGTTATACCACTGTCCCAGGTTAGGGGGAGGGTTAGGATCCCGCTAATATGTTTAACCCCGCCACATTAATTATGTATGTGCCTGTCCCAAGTCAGGAGCCTGTAATTCAGTGGTTGTGGTTTGTTTATGTGTTACATATTTGTTTTTCGTTCATTTTTTTACATAAATAAGGCCGTTAGTTTTCTCGTTTGAATTGTTTTACATTGTCTTATCGGGGCCTATTATAGCTGACTATGCGGTATGGGCTTTGCATATGGTGACCTATAGTTGTTAATGTCTGTGTCATTTTGGTCTTTTGTGGATAGTTGTCTCATTGGCAGTCATACCACATCTTCTTTTTTATCTTAAATTATTTATAATATAATATTTAGATAGGTTTGGATGAATCTAAATGACAATCTACTTATATGTCTTATAAATATACAAACATGGCTTACAGAACACATTTGAGTATCGTAAAGTTTACGTTTCCTTGTTAGTGATGATTTTCTGTTTCACAATCGTGTATTTTCCCGTAAAATGCCTATATTCTGACGTCATAGTTTTATGACGTTGGATGGATCATACATAAAACACCATATGACGTGGGAGTACGATCGGAACAGCCCAAACAATATATTCATATTTTACCACGGGTGTGTTCTCAAAGCGTTTGAATGACGTCGTGTTAGAATTGTTCTTAATTTACATTTAAAATGCCTGCGTAAAGAGGTGGGCTAAACAGAAGAGTAGCGTGGTAAAGCCAACAATTACTCAATAAGTAATTCTTCAACAAATTGACATCCCTTGAAGACTGAGATGACAGACTAACAATTTATTTTATTTGGCCTGTTTTAAAGTAATTAGTACTATCATCTATTATTTTACTTCAGTATACAAAACTAATTATGACTTCAGTGTTTGTGAAAGTACCATAAAATTCCTGATAGTGACAACTTAACCTTTTTTTATAGGCAGATGGAGTGAAACAAGAGGGCAGTCTACAATCCTTACAGTTCAGTAAAGGACAGATATTACCAGGACACATAGTAAGTGCAGAGTTATTTCCCCTTTCTAAAGAATGGGAGAACATAAAGCTCATTTTATGTTTCATTGGTGAGAATTATTGTTCAGGTTTGTCTCCATAGTTGTCAACCTCTGGCAATGAGAAATCATCTATGATATGTTATGACATGCCAAAATGTTGGTATAACATGTTAAGGTAGCTGGGGTGTCGAAATTGTGGGTCAGGGACTTTGTTTTTAGTTTAGGAAATATTTAACTATAGAATTGGTTAAAACTCAGATAGAGATAAAAATCTACTGAAATATTAGATAAAAATAGGGGATCACAGGCCAAACTATCTTAAAATAATCTAAATAACACAAATTGCCATATCAAACTCATTATATTATTGTCCTTGATTTTTAAAAGATTTTTTTCTAAAAAATTAAAATACATTTTGTTTTATGTTTCTGTTGTATATTGAATGATGTAAGGATTGTGTTAAGTTAATTTCCTTTTGTTAATAATACAGGATCATTGACATGATTTAACTTGTGGATTGTGTATCATGTGCTTAAGAGTACATCTATTTATTTCTAAATTAAAAATTTCTTTGAATTTTGTGTTTTAGACAGTAATCACAGCTGGTATGGGACCAGAAAAAACATTGTCAGAGAAGTTCATGAGTAATATTGGAGAGAGAGCTTTCAGATGTAACTTTGATGGATGTGGTAGATTATTTACAACTCAACACCATCTAAAGGTTCGTTGTGGTTAGATTGTACTGTAAACATTGTCAGAGAAGTTCATGAGTAATATTGGAGAGAGAGCTTTCATATCTATCTTTGATGGATGTGGTAGATTATTTACAACTCAACACCATCTAAAGGTTCGTTGTGGTTAGATTGTACAATAAACATTTTCAGAGAAGTTCATGAGTAATATTGGAGAGAGAGCTTTCAGATGTAACTTTGATGGATGTGGAAGATTATTTACAACTCAACACCATCTAAAGGTTCGTTGTGGTTAGATTGTTCTATAAACATTGTCAGAGAAGTTCATAAATTATATTGAAGAGAGAGCTTTCAGATGTAACTTTGATGGGTGTGATTGTCAGAGAAGTTCATGAATTATATTGAAGAGAGAGCTTTCAGATGTAACATTGATGGATGTGGGAGATTATTTACTACTAAACATCATCTAAAGTTTTGTTGCGGCTAGATTGTACTGTAAACATTTCCTTCTTTTTTCTTTTTTTTTTATACCAGAACTACCTGTTAATAAGATTTAATGGTAACTGAGTTTTACATTTATATATATACTGCAGCTGCCGTATTTGAGCAGTCAAATTGCATTGACTGTATATTCATATGTGATATACAGTCACTGACCATCATCTAAATTAAAAAATGATGGTTTTTACCCTAAATACTTCATTTAGAACACAAATAAGAGTTGCAGTATATAAAGAATAACCATACATTGTCTCGAAATATCAATGTTATTTGTACTCTGCTTGAAACAGGTAGAAATGCTCGACACAGCCTCACTTTCTACCTGTTTCTAAGCCTTGTACAAATAAAATTGATATTTCGAGACAATGTATGGTTATTCTATATATGTATACAAGTAATAATATGTTTAACAGATACAGCGGACTTCCTATATACTTATTGGTTTCCCTGAAATAAATTTACATTAAATAAGATGTCTTCATATTATCGACTTTTGACTCTAGATTATATAATTATTCGACAGGTGGCCTAATCTTGGGTAGGATACTCAGTCAGCTAAGACCAACCAAGGGAAGTAAAATCAACATTTAATAGGTGCAATTTTGGGGGAAAGTTAACTGTTTTATGATTAATTTGTTGTGTGAAGAAAAAATAAAAAGTTATCTTCTGCCCAAAATTGTACTGATTGAAAGCTTAATTTCACTTCTTTATGTTACTCTCAATTTACTGAGTATAAGGGTATCCTACAAAAGAATAGGAAACCTGTCGAAAAGATATAAAATCAAGCCTCAAAAGAAGGTTGGAGTATATATTAAAATTCCAGCTTTCACTGAGGGTAATAAATATGAAAGTAATTTTCTATGATTAGGGCTGTATGTAGGTGTTGAAAGGCACTTTTTATACCCATGCTTTATAAAAGTGGAGGTATAGTGTTATATATCTGTCTGTCTCATGAATATTTTCCCCGCATCTTTCTCAGGAACTACAGAACAATGATTACTGAAATTTGGTTTCAAGTTTTATTAAAGTCAAACATACTGGTAATCAACAGTGTTTACCTCTGGCTAACTGCCGTTGTGTAATAAAAACTTTGTGTATTGAAATATTTTTTGTTATTTCCCTTTGATTTATCCTGTTTTCAGTTATTTTGCTTTTAAAAATGTAAATTGTTAAAAGAATATAAATGAATAATACTTTAATCAAATAATCATATAAGGATGGTAATTAAATGAATTTAAATGTTTTGGAACAAATAAAAAAATATAGACTTTTTTGAAGGATTAAATTGAAATTTATATAATAAGTCTGACCTATGACATTGAAAATGAATTATACAATGTTCTATATTCTAAGAAGAATAAAAGTTATTGACAGTTTTACCTCTAACATGTCCTTCAAAGTAGTAATTGTCAGTATATTAGATATTCAGTGATTCAGCTAAAATTAGCAAAACATTTCACACTGTAAGTGTTTCAGTCTTTAAGTCTTCTAGAAATATGACTTTCATAATGCTTAAAGACCATGCAATAATACTATTAATATTGTTTGTTATTTTTTTAATTAATTTATCATGTTATAAACATACATGTATAGAATATATCTTTCTTATTTGTCTATACAGTTATCAATGATAAGGATATGGCGCCATGAATACAAATCTATACACAAAGAAAAGGTCATAATGATTTATTTTCAAGCAGTGAACAATCAATTATCAAAAACAAAAAACAAAACAAGAAACAGATTCTTCTCAATATATTTTTTTTAATAATGTGATATATCATTCAAATAGAAAGGCAACAAGGGTACTATCATTTTGATTGAAATTTGATGAAAAAAAAAGAACTTTAAAAGGCAATTTCTACATCATACGGTTACATTTACGACAAAATTTATGTCAATAAAAAACCTCCTGATCTGAGTCCTAATCTCCTGACCAAAATTTGCAAGTCTCCTGATCTAAGTTTGACAGTCCATCACATGTATGGTAGGTATTATCAGTGAGCATAGTTACTTTACTCTACCAAGCATTAGATAAGATAATAGTCTGTATTAGGTCAGACTAAAATTCTTAAAGAATCACCACCCTTCATATTTCAATTGTGCCAGTTGGATTCCACTTGAAAATATTTCACATTTTTTCATGCCAGGGCCTTTATAGCTGACCATATGGTATGGGTTTTGCTACATTGCCCTATAATTGTTTAAATACTCAACCTTTGGTATCTGCTGAATAGAAGTCTCATTGGCAATAATACCTTATCTCCTTATCCTTATAATATTAAATCAAGCGCAGTGACCTATTATTGAGATTAAAGATTTGATATTGTGACACAATTTTTATTTATAGGTACATGAGAGGTCCCATACTGGAGATCGGCCATTTAAATGTGAAATATCAGGATGTGGTAAAGCTTTTGCTACTGGATATGGTCTCAAAAGTCACACACGAGTGCATACTGGAGAAAAACCTTATAAATGTCCAGAGAAAGAATGTGATAAAGCTTTTAAAACATCAGGAGATTTACAGAAACATGTGAGAACACATACAGGTATAAATCATAGTTCATGTTTGTGATAAAGCTTTTAAAACATCAGGAGATTAACAGAAACACGTGAGAACAAACACAGGTATAAATCATAGTTCAGGTTTGTGATAAAGCTTTTAAAACATCAGGAGATTTACAGAAACACGTGAGAACACATACAGGTATAAATCATCGTTCATGTTTGTGATAAAGCTTTTAAAACATCAGGAGATTTACAGAAACACGTGAGAACACACAGGTATAAATCATAGTTCAGGTTTGTGATAAAGATTTTAAAACATCAGGAGATTTACAGAAACACCTGAGAACACACACAGGTATAAATCATAGTTCAGGTTTGTGATAAAGCTTTTAAAACATCAGGAGATTTACAGAAACATGTGAGAACACATACAGGTATAAATCATAGTTCAGGTTTGTGATAAAGCTTTTAAAACATCAGGAGATTTACAAAAACACGTGAGAACACACACAGGTATAAATCATAGTTCAGGTTTGTGATAAAGCTTTTAAAACATCAGGAGATTTACAGAAACATGTGAGAACACATACAGGTATAAATCATAGTTCAGGTTTGTGATAAAGATTTTAAAACATCAGGAGATTTACAGAAACATGTGAGAACACATACAGGTATAAATCATAGTTCATGTTTGTGATAAAGATTTTAAAACATCAGGAGATTTACAGAAACACGTGAGAACACATACAGGTATAAATCATAGTTCATGTTTGTGATAAAGATTTTAAAACATCAGGAGATTTACAGAAACATGTGAGAACACATACAGGTATAAATCATAGTTCAGGTTTGTGATAAAGATTTTAAAACATCAGGAGATTTACAGAAACATGTGAGAACACATACAGGTATAAATCATAGTTCATGTTTGTGATAAAGATTTTAAAACATCAGGAGATTTACAGAAACATGTGAGAACACACACAGGTATAAATCATAGTTCATGTTTGTGATAAAGCTTTTAAAACATCAGGAGATTTACAGAAACACGTGAGAACACATACAGGTATAAATCATAGTTCATGTTTGTGATAAAGCTTTTAAAACATCAGGAGATTTACAGAAACACGTGAGAACACATACAGGTATAAATCATAGTTCATGTTTGTGATAAAGATTTTAAAACATCAGGAGATTTACAGAAACATGTGAGAACACATACAGGTATAAATCATAGTTCAGGTTTGTGATAAAGATTTTAAAACATCAGGAGATTTACAGAAACACGTGAGAACACATACAGGTATAAATCATAGTTCATGTTTGTGATAAAGATTTTAAAACATCAGGAGATTTACAGAAACACGTGAGAACACATACAGGTATAAATCATAGTTCATGTTTGTGATAAAGATTTTAAAACATCAGGAGATTTACAGAAACATGTGAGAACACATACAGGTATAAATCATAGTTCATGTTTGTGATAAAGATTTTAAAACATCAGGAGATTTACAGAAACATGTGAGAACACATACAGGTATAAATCATAGTTCATGTTTGTGATAAAGATTTTAAAACATCAGGAGATTTACAGAAACACGTGAGAACACATACAGGTATAAATCATAGTTCATGTTTGTGATAAAGCTTTTAAAACATCAGGAGATTTACAGAAACACGTGAGAACACATACAGGTATAAATCATAGTTCATGTTTGTGATAAAGATTTTAAAACATCAGGAGATTTACAGAAACACGTGAGAACACACACAGGTATAAATCATAGTTCAGGTTTGTGATAAAGATTTTAAAACATCAGGAGATTTACAGAAACATGTGAGAACACATACAGGTATAAATCATAGTTCATGTTTGTGATAAAGATTTTAAAACATCAGGAGATTTACAGAAACACGTGAGAACACATACAGGTATAAATCATAGTTCAGGTTTGTGATAAAGCTTTTAAAACATCAGGAGATTTACAGAAACATGTGAGAACACATACAGGTATAAATCATAGTTCAGGTTTGTGATAAAGATTTTAAAACATCAGGAGATTTACAGAAACACGTGAGAACACACACAGGTATAAATCATAGTTCATGTTTGTGATAAAGCTTTTAAAACATCAGGAGATTTACAGAAACATGTGAGAACACACACAGGTATAAATCATAGTTCAGGTTTGTGATAAAGCTTTTAAAACATCAGGAGATTTACAGAAACATGTGAGAACACACAGGTATAAATCATAGTTCAGGTTTGTGATAAAGCTTTTAAAACATCAGGAGATTTACAGAAACACGTAAGAACACATACAGGTATAAATCATAGTTCAGGTTTGTGATAAAGCTTTTAAAACATCAGGAGATTTACAGAAACATGTGAGAACACATACAGGTATAAATCATAGTTCAGGTTTGTGATAAAGATTTTAAAACATCAGGAGATTTACAGAAACACGTGAGAACAAACACAGGTATAAATCATAGTTCATGTTTGTGATAAAGCTCAAAACATTTACTAAATTTTATCATCGGTATAAAGACATCATTCGTAAATATAGCTCAACATGCAGACTTCTAATACGTTCAGGTATTTCACATCCAATTTTTTATGGAAATATTCTTTATAAAGCACAAAGGTGTCAGTATTCACCTCAGAAACTCACAAAACCTTTGAACAGACTTATTAAGAAGGGATATAATTACGATACTGTTGTCAAGTCATTAAAGATTGCATATTTTGGCGTTAATATTGAGTCACTGATAAGGTCTTTGCATCGGAACTAAACACATTTATTCTAAAAACAGTTGTTGGCATGACACGGGTTATGTTCTTCTCATATATGTTATGATGGTATGATACTAAACCCCTAACGGGAAGGATTGTGCCTGATGTTCATATGATGAAATCATAATCTTTCAGTCAGTTTAATTGAAGTCTGGAGCTGGCATGTCAGTTAACTGCTAGTAGTCTGTTGTTATTTATGTATTATTGTCATTTTGTTTATTTTCTTTGGTTACATCTTCTGACATCAGACTCGGACTTCTCTTGAACTGAATTTTAATGTGCGTATTGTTATGTGTTTACTTTTCTACATTGGTTAGAGGTATAGGGGGAGGGTTGAGATCTCACAAACATGTTTAACCCCGCCGCATTTTTGCGCCTGTCCCAAGTCAGGAGCCTCTGGCCTTTGTTAGTCTTGTATTATTTTAATTTTAGTTTCTTGTGTACAATTTGGAAATTAGTATGGCGTTCATTATCACTGGACTAGTATATATTTGTTTAGGGGCCAGCTGAAGGACGCCTCCGGGTGCGGGAATTTCTCGCTACATTGAAGACCTGTTGGTGACCTTCCGCTGTTGTTTTTTATTTGGTCGGGTTGTTGTCTCTTTGACACATTCCCCATTTCCATTCTCAATTTTATTTAAAACATCAGGAGATTTACAGAAACACGTGAGAACACACACAGGTATAAATCATAGTTCATGTTTGTGATAAAACTTTTAAAACATCAGGAGATTTACAGAAACACGTGAGAACAAACACAGGTATAAATCATAGTTCATGTTTGTGATAAAGCTTTTAAAACATCAAGAGATTTACAGAAACACGTGAGAACACATACAGGTATAAATCATAGTTCATGTTTGTGATAAAGCTTTTAAAACATCAGGAGATTTACAGAAACATGTGAGAACACACACAGGTATAAATCATAGTTCATGTTTGTGATAAAGATTTTAAAACATCAGGAGATTTACAGAAACACGTGAGAACACATACAGGTATAAATCATAGTTCATGTTTGTGATAAAGATTTTAAAACATCAGGAGATTTACAGAAACACGTGAGAACACATACAGGTATAAATCATAGTTCAGGTTTGTGATAAAGCTTTTAAAACATCAGGAGATTTACAGAAACATGTGAGAACACGTACAGGTATAAATCATAGTTCAGGTTTGTGATAAAGATTTTAAAACATCAGGAGATTTACAGAAACATGTGAGAACACATACAGGTATAAATCATAGTTCATGTTTGTGATAAAGATTTTAAAACATCAGGAGATTTACAGAAACACGTGAGAACACATACAGGTATAAATCATAGTTCATGTTTGTGATAAAGATTTTAAAACATCAGGAGATTTACAGAAACATGTGAGAACACATACAGGTATAAATCATAGTTCAGGTTTGTGATAAAGATTTTAAAACATCAGGAGATTTACAGAAACATGTGAGAACACATAAAGGTATAAATCATAGTTCATGTTTGTGATAAAGATTTTAAAACATCAGGAGATTTACAGAAACACATGAGAACACATACAGGTATAAATCATAGTTCAGGTTTGTGATAAAGCTTTTAAAACATCAGGAGATTTACAGAAACATGTGAGAACACATACAGGTATAAATCATAGTTCAGGTTTGTGATAAAGCTTTTAAAACATCAGGAGATTTACAGAAACATGTGAGAACACATACAGTTATAAATCATAGTTC
Organism: Mytilus edulis; assembly: GCF_963676685.1. NCBI lineage: Eukaryota > Metazoa > Mollusca > Bivalvia > Mytilida > Mytilidae > Mytilus > Mytilus edulis. Next base: position 78,444,519 of record NC_092350.1, on the reverse strand, counting down.
AGGTTTGTGATAAAGATTTTAAAACATCAGGAGATTTACAGAAACACATGAGAACACACACAGGTATAAATCATAGTTCAGGTTTGTGATAAAGCTTTAAAAACATCAGGAGATTTACAGAAACACGTGAGAACACACACAGGTATAAATCATAGTTCAGGTTTGTGATAAAGCTTTTAAAACATCAGGAGATTTACAGAAACACGTGAGAACACACACAGGTATAAATCATAGTTCATGTTTGTGACAAAGATTTTAAAACATCAGGAGATTTACAGAAACATGTGAGAACACATACAGGTATTAATCATAGTTCATGTTTGTGATAAAGCTTTTCAAACATCAGGAGATTTACAGAAACATGTGAGAACACATACAGGTATAAATCATAGTTCAGGTTTGTGATAAAGCTTTAAAAACATCAGGAGATTTACAGAAACACGTGAGAACACACACAGGTATAAATCATAGTTCAGGTTTGTGATAAAGCTTTAAAAACATCAGGAGATTTACAGAAACATGTGAGAACACACACAGGTATAAATCATAGTTCAGGTTTGTGATAAAGCTTTAAAAACATCAGGAGATTTACAGAAACACGTGAGAACACACACAGGTATAAATCATAGTTCAGGTTTGTGATAAAGATTTTAAAACATCAGGAGATTTACAGAAACATGTGAGAACAAACACAGGTATAAATCATAGTTCAGGTTTGTGATAAAGATTTTAAAACATCAGGAGATTTACAGAAACATGTGAGAACACATAAAGGTATAAATCATAGTTCATGTTTGTGATAAAGATTTTAAAACATCAGGAGATTTACAGAAACACGTGAGAACACACACAGGTATAAATCATAGTTCATGTTTGTGATAAAGCTTTTAAAACATCAGGAGATTTACAGAAACACGTGAGAACACATACAGGTATAAATCATAGTTCATGTTTGTGATAAAGATTTTAAAACATCAGGAGATTTACAGAAACACGTGAGAACACGTACAGGTATAAATCATAGTTCATGTTTGTGATAAAGATTTTAAAACATCAGGAGATTTACAGAAACACGTGAGAACACATACAGGTATAAATCATAGTTCAGGTTTGTGATAAAGCTTTTAAAACATCAAGAGATTTACAGAAACACGTGAGAACACATACAGGTATAAATCATAGTTCATGTTTGTGATAAAGCTTTTAAAACATCAAGAGATTTACAGAAACATGTGAGAACACATACAGGTATAAATCATAGTTCAGGTTTGTGATAAAGCTTTTAAAACATCAGGAGATTTACAGAAACATGTGAGAACACATACAGGTATAAATCATAGTTCAGGTTTGTGATAAAGATTTTAAAACATCAGGAGATTTACAGAAACATGTGAGAACACATACAGGTATAAATCATAGTTCAGGTTTGTGATAAAGATTTTAAAACATCAGGAGATTTACAGAAACATGTGAGAACACACACAGGTATAAATCATAGTTCAGGTTTGTGATAAAGCTTTTAAAACATCAGGAGATTTACAGAAACACGTGAGAACACTTACAGGTATAAATCATAGTTCAGGTTTGTGATAAAGCTTTTAAAACATCAGGAGATTTACAGAAACATGTGAGAACACACAGGTATAAATCATAGTTCAGGTTTGTGATAAAGCTTTTAAAACATCAGGAGATTTACAGAAACATGTGAGAACACTTACAGGTATAAATCATAGTTCATGTTTATTTTCACTAGTTTTTTGCAGATAACTAAAATTTTGAAAATAAATTCAGCGAAATTTTTTGGTTCTTTTTAACAGCTAATTACTGTGGATTCATTAATTTTGGTGGATGAATAAAAACTTGCATGTGCGTGGACATTTAATTTCGTGGTTTTGCCAAAGTCTTCATACAAGCCTTTATAACATTTGTCATTCCTTGAAATTTTATTTCCTGGTTCAACTATACCCACCAAATCCATGAAAATTGGTATTCAACAAATCATAATGAACCTACAGTAATAGCGTTTCAGAACAAAAACCATCTGTTGTACATACATATTTATACCCTTACGTGATTTAGGATAGAGATTTGATTGTCTTGTTTTGGATTAAAATGTAAATGTTATGTGTTTTAGGAGAGAGACCATTTAAATGTCCGTTTGAAGGCTGTGATAGATCATTTACAACATCAAACATCAGAAAAGTCCACATAAGAACACATACTGGAGAACGACCGTATGTGTGTACTGAGGAAGGGTGTGGTCGAGCTTTTGCCAGTGCTACAAATTACAAAAATCATATCAGAATACATACAGGTAATTTCGAATGGAGATTTGATAATTAATCGATTATTTATACATTTTGTCCTTAAAGAGGCACTAGTTGCCAAATTCATGGTCACCGATTTGACTCAAATTCTCATATTTTATTTATAACAATGTAAAACATTTTTCCAATGTATCAAAAGTATAAAATAAACAATTTACAGGACATGGTCTCAATAAAATGTAGCTTCGTTTCATGTGAATTTAAGCCAAGACGCCATCTAATTAACTATTGAGTTGATCTTATATGACCATATAAGCTATGTAAACATAAACATGGATATAAATAGATTTTAAGCAATTGGATTTTTAAAGGTCTGTTTAATTTTGTATTATAGATTTAAAATTTATGTTTATCATGGTTTTGACCTTGATGAGAATTATTTTGTGTGGATCAAATCAGTTAATCAAATTATTTACCTTTGTTTCACTTTCAATGTTGACATTCTTTCCCTTTAAAAACCCATACACGGACAATACATGCGTTATTCTATCTCTTTCTACGGGGTTAAATTGGAGTTCACATGAATACTTTAATGAGGTCGAATTATTCACTTGCAAGTGAATAATTCATGATCAATGTTTATGAGCTTAATTTGACATAATTGAACCATTTTAGCTGATAAAAGCAAATCATTATTTCACTATTTCACTTTCATTAATGATTGAACAAAATAAATCATACTTTTGATTTTTATATAACTCAGACTTACTAAAAAACTATTTGATAGTGTTGTCATGAACAAATTAGGCATCAATGTGACTTTTTTTATTACCATTCACATCAATTTATAAATGTATCGCATTTACATGATTGTTATTCATACTATCAAACAACCGTAATTTCATACTCTACCCCAAGAAAAATATTGATAAGACAGATTAATACCAGCAGGCTTGCTTGATATTCTTATTGATATAGTCATTATCAAAAACATAAAAATATGCCATATTCTATATATTTATTGAATATTCTAAGGTAAATTGCGGTATTATGATCAGAGCTTCAAGTTGTATACAGGTGGCACACTATTACACTCTCAACAGTTTTCTATAGAACTTAGTCTACTGATATTAGGTTATTGGCCCAACAATGATACCAACAAAGATTATTAAAAATTCATTGTAAATTAGATTTCCAGTTTCAAATTATTCAAACTCTGTCCACAAAAAAGCAATAAAGAATATTTGCTCATAAAATTTTGTATTTACTGAGTCCTCAAAATAGTAATGATATTTACTTTGGAAAGTGTGATCCATATTTTAACTTGGCACATTTCAAGATCTCCCTGTGTTTGGATTATAATTTATAATTTTTGATACAGCCTAATACTTGCCATGTTATTTTACAGGGGAGAAGCCTTACGTTTGTACAGTAGCAGGTTGTGGGAAGAAGTTTACAGAATATTCCAGTCTATATAAACACCATGTAGTGCATACTCATTCTAAACCTTACATATGTAATAGATGTGGTAAAACATATAGACAGACTTCCACTTTAGCCATGCATAAACGTACAGCACATGGTGAGGAGGTCACTGCAGAAAGTGAGGCAGAACTATATGCTCAGCAACAACAACATATTACGGGTAGCCACCATTATCATATTCTACACTGTTGACCATTTAAATTCTTTGTCAGATCAGAATTATCAGTTTATGTATGAGTATATTAAATTGAATCTTCTCAAAATGATTTCTGACATTTAAGCTTAAATGTCGCACCTGAAATGTTCATGCTTGTAGATTAACTTTAATGAGTTATTACTCTGCTTCTGCTCAATTTAATCTTTCAATAGACCACTTTCGAGTTCATCCGTCACCGGCAAAAACTCGTCAATTATGCGCGCCTTTATGACGTCATTTACCAGATAGAGGGGTTCGCCTGTATTCCTGCACTATTTACGTTCATCAAGCGTCTTAGTGATCTTCATTGTGCAGGATAAACTAGAAATAATGGTTGTTCTGTAGGTAATTAATGACAATTCCCTGATGACAGCAGTGCTGATTGTCAATTTTGAGAATTTAATTTGCTGAATAATTAGTACAATATAGAATTATAGTTTTCCAACCACTCGCTCAACATTGAAACGGAAGTGACGACGCCCCTAAACACACAAATGACGTTCACTAAAACCAGAGTTTTTGACGGAAATGCATCGAACTCGAAAGTTGTCTATTGCTCCTCCTGCTTGGACTGTTCTGGTTAGGATCAAGTTGGATTGGAATGCTCCTCCTGCATGAATTGTTCTTGGTAAGAATTAAGTTGGATATGATTGCACCTCCTGCATGGACTGTTCTTTGCTAGGATTTTGTTGGATCAAAATGTTCTTAATGACCTCATGCTTCGAATGTTCCTGGATAAGATTAAGTTGGACTGGAATGCTGCTCTTGCTTAGAATTTACCAGGTTAGGATAAAGTTTGATAGGAATGTGACTTGGGATGGTCTTGGGCAAACAATATTTCAAAGCCAGTTATGATCGATTTGTGTATTTTTAGATAGGTAGACATAGACTAATTTTTGATTTTTTTTTTTTACAACACTATCAATTCTGTTTGTGTTTAAAGCAAATCATTTCATAACAAAAGAAAAGTTTTATTTATATTTTAGGGATAATGTTTTTGTGAGGGTTGGCAGGGAAAAAAAGAGCATGCAATGTCAATTTTATATTTATTCTGCAAATTGGAAAGATAGGGTCGGCAGATCCAGGAACCAAAAAATTAAAAAACCTTGCCATACACTGTCCTAAAGGTTTGATATTGTTTTAATGTCATTTTAACTGAAGCATTTTAATTGTAGAGAATGGAAGTGAGGGTGAAACTGGAGAGCCCCATGCCAAGAAAGTTAAATTTGAGTACGCTTTAACTACCACAGAAGGAAATGACACATTAGTGATAAATAATGGAAACAGTGGAATGGAATCTATACAGGTAAATATACAATATTATATAAGGTCAATGACAGAAAAATGCCAACTTTTTTAAATAAGGCATAGAAACTGGAGAAGGGCTAGTTTTACCACACCCTTCAACAGCTTTACCTCAAATATGAAAAATACATTTTTGTATAAAATTTTATATGTAAAGCTTGATAATTCAAACCTTGTAAAGAGATGCTTCCTGTCTGGCCTTTTTATCTGTGGTCTTTGAAAAGATGGTAATTTAAATTCAGTTTTAATAAATAATATGATGGGTGATAGAAGACATTGCTAATCCAAATCTTTGAAAGAGTTGCTTTCTGTCTGGTCTGGCATATATCAGTGGTCTTTGGATAGATATTTATCAATTCAACTCTTAGTTTAAGCATATTTATTTATAGTGGATCAGGAAACAAGTTATTGGTACTTATATTTACTTTCTTGAAAGCCTTGTGGTCTGTTTTGCACATGTCTAATGTTTGTGATCTCATTGTCATGATTCAGTGATTGCATAAAAAGGATGTTTAGGTCATGCAAAAGTAAGGAGATGTAGAATGTTGACCAACGAGACATCTTTGTGATCTTTTCATTTATTTTGAATAACTTGTATACTTGGTATTTTTAATAACTGGAATTTGTATATGTTGGTCAGACAGTAAGTAATATGTTGGTCAGACAGTTAGTAATATGTTGGTCAGACAGTTAGTAATATGTTGGTCAGACAGTAAGTAGCCTCCAGACCTATATATCTGAAGGATATTCAAAGATAAGTTCAGTTTTCGATTAGACTTTTAGAGTGTACAACTGTAAATGTTCTGCAGTTTAATAATAAATTTAGGCTATACATGTCAGTTTCATAGGGTTCATCTAACCTTGACTTAATATAGATGGCTCATTGGTCAACATTGTTCTTTCCTACAATTAGATATTCATCAGAAATTCTACACTTAAATATATAAAAAAAATGAGGGATTTTTTCTTCCCCTGTTGTAAATTTTCCTTTTCGTCTCCTGCCCAAATTGTGTTGCATAAAAATATACATAGAAGTTGGTTCATTGGCACTCATTCCTATTTATTATTTAGCAGTCTCAGGAAGATACAGATAATAACACAACAGTTATACAGAATACCCTCCCTGGAACAATGACACTAGATCAACTACAACAGCAGGGAGGAGTCACTGCCATATCTGTTTTAGAAAATGGACAACATGTATATGTAATCACTGATCCTTCACGACTAGAAGCCTTACAGGTAAGTTTTGTACCATCACTGTTTTTCTTAAAAGTAAGGCTCCTGATGTTCTGAAGAATAGAGATTTTACAGGTGTACCATAGTCGTGTTATCTGTCATTAACAGTTCTTGTGTTATATCCCTTTATGATGTTATATGCAATAGGGGGCATCATCTGTGTCCCATGGACACATTCCCTATTTATGTGTCTTGTCATGGCTGTATTACAGATGACTGGACAATATTGTTAAATTAAACAGCATGTTTTATGAAAGTAAATAGATTCAACATTGAATTCTGCAAGTTTTCATTTTAGGACAAATTTGGCCCAAAATGTACCTTGTCCTTTGCTGTTTAGAAATATTTGAAAACTTTATTTGTTTGGTTACAAGTGATGTTCAAATATAGGACATACTATTAAAGCTGTCAGAAAACCCCCCCCCCATATAAAGCTGTATATTTTATAAAAGCTTGAGGATTTATTTAAGAGCAAAATGATTTTATATGAAATTGACCTCTTTGAAACATTTTAAAGTTAGTACCATTAATGCATAGACTTTTGCTATTTTAACATTTGTCAAAGCAATATCTTTAACAATTTACACTGAGTTGATTGGCATGTCATTGGAAAATGGTTCATACCATTCATATTTTGAGAGTAGTTGTCTTTTTGATATAACATTGGAGATATACGTGCTATGCCAAAGATTTGTGATTCTTTTGTTTGTCTTGTAACTGTTTGTAAAATAAATATAATTTTCGTTTTAGCATTTAGCTCAGCAGCAGCACCAGCAAGAGTCCAATTCTGTACATGATATTGTGAATGCTGGAGAAGAATGTGGACTGAGCACAGAGGAATCATTAACTTGTGAAGATTTAAACACAGAAGAACCTCCACTAAATATAGACAATACAATGACTGTTGTGGGAGATATTGAATTCAAAGATGATTGATGTTAGTGACAATTTAACTGATTGTAATACAATATAATATGATAAAGTGGGAGGAGCAGTAATAGCATTGTGTATTTAAGTGATGGTAGTAAGCAAAGTTAGGCATACTTAAACATTAATCATTACATTACATTGGTTAATAGACAAAATGTTCAGGATTGAGAATGGTCTATTGAAGGAAGCTACAGGAGGTTTAATGTTAAAATGACTGAAAGCTTTGTAGGTAAAAAAGGCAGGCAAACAAACATTGATTTGTTCAACTCAGTGAGCCATGTGCTTAAAACTGGCTGACAAAATCAAATCCGCCTCTATTTTCATCTGTGAAAGGCCAATATCATGTTTTGGTTCCACCATTATATAAGATTGAAAAACCAAAACAATAAAGTTCATGTCATAGTCTTCAGTCATCTTTATGACTAACAGAAAATCTGAAAATTATCAGTTTCATTATTGTCATTAAAGCTCTAAACATGTGGATAGTCAGCATTTGTTTTCTTCTAAAGTCATTACATTTGGTTACTTATTCACTTCTGACAGAGAAATTACAAATTGCTAATGTTAGAATCATTCTACTGATTTACCCCTTTATTCTCTGACAAGAGGTGACCATCTAACTTATGTTGGTCATCCTTTTGCATTTAGCCTTAAGAGAAATATTAAGGGGGCTCACAGGTCTAAATCAATTTTTTTATTTAATATAGGATTTCTCTATATTTTTCTATACATGAACTTTATCTTATACTTAATAGAAAAATGAAATAAAAAAATGGGGTCACCGTCCATTTACGCTCACAATCTGCCTTTGAAAGAAGAATACATTTTTGTTAATGTCGTTTTTTTCTGTTGAAAAGTAACGGTAATATCCAAATAAAAGAAGAACTAAATTACAGAAATTGCTTAAATTTTACAATTATATAGTTTATGTACAGCTTATTCGAAAACAACAATAAAAAATATAGGTCACCGATGAGTTAAAAAAGATATTTCAATTTTAATACCAAAAAAAATGGCATTTTTGGACCAAAGGGAGATAATTTGGAGCTTTTTCAATGATATTTACATTTTAAAAGTCACCTGGGGCCAACACGAACAGATTTTTTGGAATCATTTTTGTACCATATGATAAAGTAACAACTACTAAAGGTAATATATAAAATTTGTAATGAAAAATTAATGTTTAATTTTTTTCTGAAAATCTTATACCCGCGAGCCTCCTTAATCTAGAAGATGCTTCAAATCAGATTTAAATCTACCTGTAGAAATGTCTATTTGGTGCAGATTTTTCTCTGTTTGCAGAATTAAGATGTGAGGATTTGAATAGAAATTTACTAAGTGCTAGATAGTACTAAAAAAGTGTTGAAGAAGGAGACATGGAGTGTTTGCCAATGAGACAACTATCCACCAGAGACAAATGACTTAGATTTTAGCAAATAAAGAACCCTGTATGACTTCAACAATAATCAAAACTCAAACTGCATAGCAAGCTATATAAGGATCCTAACATGACAGATGTTAAAATAATTCAAATGAGAAAGCCAATGGTCTAATTTACAGTGTAATCTGCCTAGTCCAACACGGAGTATTCCAACAGCCTGCTTGAACCAACATCTTCATAGTCCCAAAATATGCCTATCCGTGCAGATAAAAACCTGAGTATTCTAATGCTCTGCTTAATCTGACATTTTTTCAGATACTCCAGTGTTTCAGATTACACAGGTTAAACTGTATATAAAAAAATTGAATTCATGAAATATCAGTTATAAAAAATATTTGACATTTTGAGTTTTCTCATTTGTCAAATTGCACCATTATAAAAAAAACTCTTTTCATCATGCATGTAGCTTTTCTATAAATTATTCTTCTATGACTCCAGGTGGACATTTACCACATAGATGACCCATACTGATCAGGGTTGAAAATATTTCATAAAGTTTCCAGTGATCTCAGAAGATGATTGGATGGGTTTAAGGGTCACAAACTTTATCAGCTCACTGTATAAATCAAAATATGCTAACAGGTGTTCATGAAATTGACAACTTTGTAAAATCTGGAAGGCACTCAAAAGGTACTTTCTTTTAATGAATGAATTAAATTTATAGAGAAACGGGTTCTTTTATGGTTATTCCTGGATTATTAGATTTGTCCAAGCTGGATACTAGTAGTTAAATTATCCATTTTAAAGTCCTCGTGGAGGCGCTGTATCTAAAATTGATAATTTATCTGGATTGAATATATCATTAGGAGGGTGTGTTTTTAGCAACAAGTCAACATTTCTATTGAAGTTAGTTATTCTCCATCTTGAAGACCTGTTCTTATGAGGTTAAATTCATACAGAAAATAGAGGGGCAAACGATACCAAAGGGCCATTTAAACTCATAGATTGAAAATAAACTTACAACGCCATGGTTAAAAAAGAAATATACAAACAGACAAATTATAGTACACAAATCAGAACATGGAAAACTAAAGACTAAGCAACAAAATTCCAACGAAAACTGGGGATGATATCCGGTGTTCCTGCATGTAGGGTAAGCAGATCCTGCTCCACATGTGTCAGCACTTCTTCCTAAGAAGTTCCTAAATGAAGTTAGACTCATAAGAATAAATAAACAAGTCGGCAAGGAGAGGGCCCAATTGGTTCACATGGGAATGTTTGTTGAAAAACACGTCCTCCAAAAGTAACACATATGTTGTCAACCGAGAAGTCCAGCATCTACAAAGCTACAAAGTAGGATTTTTCCCTCCCTAAGACAAGATCCTTGTATCTTTCTTGGCCATTCGTTTTTATGAAACAAAGCAATACCAACTGTTGCAATTATTCTTTTAGTTTGGAATTGGGAATACTATTGTAAAGTGTAGAAAAGTCATTTTTTTAATACTATTGCAAGATGAAAGCGTCTTAGATTGTATGTACTCTAAAAGATCTTTGGATTTTTTTAGTATCCACATCTGATTCACGCCATCTCTATAATAGGCAGTTTTTACAATTACTTTGAAGCATGGTTTTGATTGCTGATAAATTTGATGTTTATAATTTAGAAAGAGTTTTCGTAGAGCAGCAGTAACTGTTGTTTGTCAAGATCGTCAAGACAAACGAACTAGTTGCTCTCAAGAGCCTTTGTTACTCACCTTGGTTTATGTGCATATCAAACAAAAGATTACAAATTTTTTCAATACAATGTTAAAAATTGAATATGATGAGTAAGGTCTCCTTATAATGAATCAATTGACCATTTTGGTCTCGTTTGACTTATTTGTAGATTTACTTTGCTGAACATTATTGCTGTGTACAGTTTATCTCTATCTATAATAAATAATAATGTTCAAGATAATAACAAAAATCTGCAAAATTTCCTTAAAATTATCTATTAAGGGTTGTCCAATTCGTCTGAAAATTTCAGGGCAGATAGATCTTAACCTGATAAACGTCGACGTCGTCCGTGTGTTAATTATTTCAGACATCTTCTCCTCTAAAACTACTGATCTAATTCCAAGCTGAATGATCTTTAGGTAATCTGGAATAAAGTTTGTGTTTTATTTCCTGTTTCGTAAAAAAACATGGCCGCCATGGCTTACAGTAGAATATACGGGTAACTGCAGTTTTTGGCTTATATCTCAAAATCCGAAGCATTTAGAGCAAATCTGCCATGAGGGTAATAGTGTTCATTAGATGAAATTCTATCGGCCCTAAAATTTTCAAATAAATCTTATAACCCATTGTTGGGTTGCTGCAACTAAATTGGTAACTTTAAGGAAATTTTGCAGTTTTTCGTTATTATTTTGAATATTATTAATGATAAAGATAAACTATAAACTATAAAAATGTTCATCAAAGTCAGATCTACAAATGAGTTTAATGACCAAAATTATCAACTGACCCCTTAAGGTATTATTGCCCGTTTACGACAATTTTACACAATTTGTTTATCGTGTTTTCAAACTTTAAAAAATTTTCTCTGAAACTACTGAACCAATTCCAAACAAACTTAAGTACAGCTCTTTATAAGAACCAGGCAGAGTGCCATATACATGTGATATATGGGGGGTTCCAGATTTTATCTATAATTGGACTAATAGAAGCAATAAATGAATAAAGCTCAAAAAATAATTTTGAGTGTGAAAATATGAGTGGTTTCCATGGTAACGGACACACTATTTTTGGGTTGTTAAGCATTGTAAAATCATTAAAAAATCAGCTAAATCACCACATTTTAGAGCCTGATTATGAATAGAATCATGCATTTTTCATTAATGTTCATATGTAACATTTATACAACTTGGTTTAAGCTTCATTTTAGTGAAGATTGCATGTCAACCAAGTTTGTATATATTTTTTGAAAAATTTTGCGAAAAAATGCATATTTTCAACATTTCTGAAATTGGGATTTTTTCGAAATTATCAAATTTTCTCAGGTGTTTTTTAAAAAAGTGCAAATGTGTACAGAATAGTTAGCACTGTAGTAATGAAGTTTGGATACTACTTTACCAAATAAAATAGAAAAATGCGTGGGATTTTTTTAGTTTTATCACCATAGCAACCGATTTTTTCCTTGGAAACAGAGTTTTTATTTGCAGAATATTGCAGTTTTAGAGCTTCAATGTCCTGAACCAATAAGAAAATACATAAAAGCCAACTCAAACTTTAAATAACTATCGTCAAGTGTTGTTGACTTCAATTGTTACCACGGAAACACATATTATCCATAGCAACATCCACTTAAAAACTGCAAAAATAGAAATTTATGTAAAAAAATACATAAATAGAGGGTGTTTATTTTCAAATTGGAATATGGCTTCATTCTTTGCTTCACTCACAGTCTTGTCTGGGTTTTTTTTTCCTTCAGATTGTTAATAAATGTAATATATAATGTAACATTGGGGTTGGAGGGGGTGAGGGGGTAGGGGGGTATGTTGATTTTTTAAAATGTTGCATACAAGTAGATACTTAAAAAGATAATTGCATTTGGTCGGACTTTGTTCCGAGTTCATCATCTGATTATCAATTTTTGGAAGTTAGCAGATGATGAACTTCATGGGTTTGCAATAACTGGGCCAACCTGGCTTATGGCAAGGCAAGATAGATATGGCCCTAACAATTGTAAGAAAATTCTTAATTTCTTATGGCACACACCCGTCTAAGATGTTATTCCAGCATAAATCACAAAATTGACCTGTAACATAATATTAACAAACCAATAATAGAATCATTTGGTCAAAGCATTTCTAAACTGAAACTTAAGTGTGATGGACGGACGGATAGACGGACAGGCAAACTGAACACATTTTAAGTTGGTGGTGACTTAAAAAATATAATAATAGTCAATTGTTGATCGCTAATATCAGAAGTCCAGTATAATGGAATCCTCTTTAAATATACATGTAGCTATTAACATATCATTAATAACTCCTTTGTTGTACTACTATCCCGTAATTAAAATTCAGGATCTCCGAGATAGACAAATAGAATACATCTGCTAAGTTGGAATTGTGCTCATCCCGGTAAAATAATTATGCTATTACCAGCAAGATTATCATATAAAAATTATCTAGCAAAATAATTGTATCAATTATGAATTATTCCTTACTATGCGTCGTTCTACATACATCTCATAAGTTCAAGATTCCGATAACATTATATCTTGTTTTGTGTGTGTGTGTCAAAAGGAAGGTTGGGATTGATTTTTGGAGTGTTGGTCACAATAGTTTAGGAATTAGGGGCCAAAAAGGGGCCAAATAAGCATTTTCTTGGTTTTCGCACTATAACTTTAGTTTAAGTAAATAGAAATCTATGAAATTTTTACACAAGGTTTGTGACCACAAAAGAAAGGTTGGGATTGATTTAGAAAGTTTTGGTTCCAACAGTTTAGGAATTAGGGGCTAAAAGAAGGGCCCAAATAAGCATTATTCTTGGTTTTCGCATAATAATATTAGTATAAGTGAATAGAAGTTAATAAAACTTAAACACAAGGTTTATGACCACAAAAGGAAGGTTGGGATTGATTTTGGGAGTTGAGGTCCCAACAGTTTAGGAATAAGGGGCCAAAGAGGGGCCCCAATAAGCATTTTTCTTGGTTTTCGCACCCTAACTTCAGTGTAAGTAAATAGAAATCTATGAAATTTAAACACAAGGTTTATGACCATAAAAGGAAGGTTGGGATTGATTTTAGGAGTTTTGGTCGATAAGGGGCCCAAAGGGTCCAAAATTAAACTTTGTTTGATTTCATCAAAAATTGAATAATTGGGGTTCTTTGATATGCCGAATCTAACTGTGTATGTAGATTCTTAATTTTTTGTCCCGTTTTCAAATTGATCTACATTAAGGTCCAAAGGGTCCAAAATTAAACTAAGTTTGAATTTAACAAAAATTGAATAATTGGGGTTCTTTGATATGCCGAATCTAACTGTGTATGTAGATTCTTAATTTTTTGTCCCGTTTTCCAATTGATCTACATTAAGGTCCAAAGGGTCCAAAATTAAACTAAGTTTGATTTTAACAAAAATTGAATCCTTGGGGTTCTTTGATAATTATGCTGAATCTAAACATGTACTTAGATTTTTCATTATGGGCCCAGTTTTAAAGTTTGTCCAAATTGTGGTCCAAAATTTAACTTTGTTTGATATCAACAAAAATTGAATCCTTGTGGTTCTTTGATATGCTGAATCTAAACATGTACTTAGATTTTTGATTACAGGCCCAGTTTTCAAGTTGGTCCAAATTGGGGTTCAAAATTAAACTTTGTTTGATTTCAACAAAATTGTATATTTGGGGTTCTTTGATATATGCTCAATCTAATCATGTATTTAGATTTTTGATGTTTGCGACCGGTTATCAAATTGGTCCACATTGAGGTCTAAAGGGTCCAAAATTGAACTTTATTTGATTTCATAAAAAATTGAATTATTGGGGTTCTTTGATATGCTGAATCTAACCATGTATTTTGATTTTGGATATTGGACCATAATAGGTAATGTCCAATTTAAAATTTAAAGCTTTTAAGTTCTGAGACCACATTCATTATGTGTCAGAAACCTTTGTTGTGTCAACTATTTAATCACAATCCAAATGCAGAGCTGTATCAAGCTTGAATGTTGTGTCCATACTTGCCCCAATGTTCAGGGTTCAAACTCTGCGGTCGTATAAAGCTGCTCCCTGCCGAGCATCTTATTTTAGGTTCAAAGTTCAAAAAAAATATTTTGCTATTCTCAACGTTTTTTTAACCTTTACCCTATTTTCTGTATCTGTCTATGTAACCTTTATAAAAGACTGCATTAATCCCAAGATTTGGAATGAAACCACTAAGCTGAGAATATTTGCATAAATACAAGATTAATAACAGTAATAATTTGAAGACAAATTCCACACATGGTCTTATTTAATTAAATGCAACACTAGAAACAGCGCAGTACATACCAATGTTATTTTTCTTTGTAATTATCAATGTTTTCTAGTCCCAACAAGTTGTAATCATTCATGAATACAAGACTTTAGTGTCCCATGTGTAAAAAAAGAATAAATTTCCGATGTCCCACGCGTTGTGCACACATTTGATCGATTCAAGGTACAATGGCAAAAACTAAAATAAACACTTTTATGACCGCGCCGCAATTTGGGAGGGGGGACTGGGCGTTGTAGTAGGTTTAATCCATGTCCGTCAGTATATTAGTCGTCACAAAGTTGGTTTCTATTTTGCAATTATAGTTTGCCTCAATCAAATCTTATGAAACATGTATACACAATGCTTATTACCACAAAACAGAGATCAAGTTTGAATGTTGTTGGTTAACTATAAAGAAATTTCTAAAAGTGACCATTTGATCTTAAGATGTGGTAAAATTGTTAATAAGACAACTCTCTACAAAATACCAATGATCATAAGATAGTATCCAGAAGTAAATTTTGTAAAAATAAAATTCTATTTTTTTCCGTATTTTACTTATAAATGGACTTATTTTTTTCTGCGGGGAAACATTACATTTACTCTGTGGTTAAAGTTTTTAGAATTTTAATAACTTTCTCAAACTATCCTGGGCATGCTGGGTTTGTACCAAACTTGGACAGAAGCTTATTTATGATCATAAGATAGTATCAAGAAGTAAATTTTGTAAAAAGATAAATCCATTTTTTCCGTATTTTACTTTTAAATGGACTTAGATTTTCTTCCAGTTAATATGACATGCAGTCTGCAGTAAAAGTTTTTAAAACATTTATTAGATTCATAAACTATCCTGGATTTTTACCAAACTTGGACATAAGCTTCTTACAATCAAAAGATAGTATCAAGAGGAATATTTTTACCGATTTTTTTCCTCATTTCTGTTGAGCCTGCGATTTACAGCAAAAGTAGGCAAGACACTGGGTTCCGCAGAACCCTTACAAATTTATTCTTAAGGCATTCAAATGAATAAAACTTGAGGTTTCCCAAAATCTGACAAAAATCCCAAAACATGACAACTACAATGTACCTTAACTTAGCTTTGAAGCTAAAACCAAGTTATATCGATGTTATATAAGAAATTTCTGAGAGAAAAAAAATGATTCTATTTATAATCAGGCTCGCTGACTAAACGTTATCTTTTCAAAAATCTTCATGTATGATATCTTTAAAAAAAATGAACCTACCCCCCCCCCTTTTTTTTTACCTTCTAACCCCAATATTACATTATATATTAAATTTATTGAAAAATCTGAAGGAAAAAAAACAGATAAGACTGTGAGTGTAGCAAAGCATGCAGTCATGTTCCAATTTGAAAATAAACACCCTCTATTTATGTATTTTTTACATAAATTTCTATTTATGCATTTTCAGAGTGGATGTTGCTATGGTTAATATGTGTTTCTGTGGTAACAATTGAAGTCAACAACACTTGATGATAGTAATTTAAAGTTTTTATGTTTTTTCTTATCGG
The DNA here is from genome assembly GCF_963676685.1 of Mytilus edulis. Taxonomy (NCBI): domain Eukaryota; kingdom Metazoa; phylum Mollusca; class Bivalvia; order Mytilida; family Mytilidae; genus Mytilus; species Mytilus edulis. The sequence continues at coordinate 78,428,184 of NC_092350.1, read as the reverse complement.
TTATGAAAAAATCTAAGACATTTAAGCTCTTAAACTGCAATATTCTGCAAATAAAACTCCGTTTCCAAGGAAAAAATCGGTTGCTATGGTGATAAAACTGAAGAAAATCCCACGCATTTTTCTATTCAATTTGGTAAAGTAGTATCCAAACTTCATAACTACAGTGCTAACTATTCTGTACACATTTGCACTTTTTTGAAAAACACCAGAGAAAATTTGTTAATTTCGAAAAAATCCCAATTTCAGAAATGTTGAAAATATGCATTTTTTCGCAAAAATTTTCAAAAAAATTACAAATTTGGTTGACATGCAATCTTCACTAAAATGAAGCTTAAACCAAGTTCTATCAATGTTAGATTTGAACATTAATGAAAAATGCATGATTCTATTCATAAGCAGGCTCTGAATTGTGGTGATTTAGTTGTTTTTTTGAAAGATTTTGCCAAGCTTAACGACCAAAAAATAGAGTGTCTGTTACCATGACAACCACTCATATTTTCCCACTTAAATTTTGTTTTTGAGCAATATTCATTAACTGCTTCTACTAGGCCAATTATAGATAAAATCTGAAACCATCATGTATCGCACTCTGCCTGGTTCTTACAAAGAGCTGTACTTAAGCTGCCTGTGTTTTATAGTTGTTGATTTCTGTGTCATTTGATCGGTTGTGGAGAGTTGTCTCATTGGTAATCATTCCACATGTTCTTCGTATATCTTAGATCTATTGTAACTTGTCTTCATACACGATTATTTGCCTTTACTAGAATGCTGAGTTTGAGTTTACCCATTTTTGGGTTCTTGGCTAAAAGATAGCCAGAAATTATCAACAGAATAATAATAAACTATCGATAATACAAGATTACAAACAAAAAGATTTCAGTCGTTAAAATAAGTACTAATTATTAGAGGGCGTTCATTGTTTAAAATGCACAAAGACCTAGAGAAGTGAAACGTGCTATTAAGATGAGGTAGTTATTCAATCTATTGTTTCTGGATTGCATCCTTGGTATATTCTTATTTTCAACAAAGTATTAACAGAAAACTATCTTTTAGTCTATAATTTTCCACATTTATCAGTGTTTTCAGCTACATGTGTCGTCAACTGGAATCTGTCAAAATTATGACCAAAAAAAAAAAGAAAATGGTAGGGAACTAAAATTCTACTTAATTTACAAAAATTAAGAGCTTATAAATCAAAGAGTCGCACTCATAAAATGAAAACAACACCTTATTTCGTGCGTCTTTTCTGGATATACCTTAGTAGACTTTTTGTAATTTAAAAATTTATAAACGGACAATTTTAGAAAGGTTTGTTATAGAATCATGTCCGTACCGAAGTTCCGACTACTAAGCATATTTTGGCACAACTTTTTAGAATATTTGTGTTTTAAAGCTATACTCCGTTTTTGATTTGGTTTTCCAAATGTTCCAGTGCCACTTACGAGTTTTGTAGATGAAACATGACATTTGAAATGCTTCGCTAGCAGGAGCCACTTACCTTGTCAACTCTACCGGGCATGCTCTTTTTAAAAGGCATCCGATCACATCAGTTTATGTTTGCTACGTTGGTTTCTCTTCTTAAGTAAAGAGGTGTAAACATCGGTAAACTACAGCTACATTAGTTTAGAACAAGCTTGACTTCAAGGATTTTTCAGGACAATTTAAAGTTTATGAATTGCTTAAAATATGAGAATAGTATACTCTTTGGCAATAAGGATCCATGACTCATTTTGGTTTTGATGCATCGAAACGTTTATTTTCTTTTTGCTCGTTAGAAAAAAAAACATGCTAACACTATATATATCAAAACCATCGAAATCTGCTTCTAATTGTTTTTGTCTTAATGTTACTTTAAGGACAGCTGAATTTATCTTATGGACAATAACCTTATCAGTGTGATCATGCCTTATCTTCTGATACATTAAAACTAAAAGTGGAAAATGTTCAGGACAGTGTGTGCAATATGTGAGTCAAACTTTATTCACAAGTAAAAATAATTTGTATATGAAAAAAATACAATTAAACTTAAAAATACAAAATCGGGATCAATATATAAATTAGGATCCAAGTAATTACTATTTTTTACAAAGTTTAATCATAAAGTATAATTAAATGTTGCAGAAATTTCAAATGGTGAAGTTCATCCCCCTTCGTACGTTTTACGGACACCAATACGAGTTTGTTTCACCGTTACGGAATATCCATTCACAGATGCTAATGTCGTAACTACATTTCAACGAATGTGATCTACTAAATTGACTATTTACCGGGGTTGTAGTAACATGAGCAACACGATGGATCACGATGGGTACCCAATGTGGACAAGAATCTACTTACCCTTCCGGAAAACCTGAGATCACCCCTAGTTTTGGTGGTGTTCGTGTTGCTTAGTCTTTAGTTTTCTATGCTCGTGTCTTGTGTACTATTGTTTGTCTGTTTGTCTTTTTCCTGTTTAGTCCTGGCATTGTCAGTTTATTTTCGATCAATGGGTTTCAATGTCCCTCTAGTACCTTTTGCCCCTCTTTTCTAAACAGTTAACAGTGAAAGGATATCAGCTTATAACATTGACAATGAAGTTAATATTAGCTTTCTAAATCCGGTCACTTGCGTTAACTTCCTTGTCTGGTAGGTTTTTATTGAGCAGACGTAAAATCAGAAATTTACAAGGGTATTATCTGTCAAATTCATTTTTTATCGATTTGACTCAAATTTTCATAGCTGATTTATAACTTGCAAGAATTCTGAAATAAACAATTAGCAATGCAAGTACTCGACGATATTTCTCAGGCTTTTGTCTGTATGTTTGTCTAGACGCAATCTAATTAAACATCGATCGAGGTAATTTCTGAAGACTGCCGACGGTTATATTACCTGCTATAAACGTGAATATAAATGAATAGTGACCTTGTGCAATTGGACTTTTTAATTTGTGTCATAGGTTAGATGATAAGCTAATCATAATTTTTACCTGTGTAAAAGTGATTTTTTTTGTGTATCAGTCAGTGTTGACATTCTTTTTTCTTTTATGGGCCGACCACGACTTATACATGTCTACAGTTTATAGGTTAAATTAAGGGTCACATAAACATTAACTTCTATCGATAATTGTGTCGCGTTAAAGTAACAACATTCGGCTGAAGCGACACATGGAAAACGTCTGTCGTCTTTTACCACCGTCATCGCTCTTCTACAAGGCGTGAAGTTCTTCATATGTCATTTTAATTTTTGATTTAAGTAATTTTTGTAGTTTCTCATACAACAAAGGGAATATTTACTTTGTATTTGATTGGGCTTGCTATTTGTTTTGACTCGAACACCATTGGTGAGTCCTCTATAGACTATACGCGTGTGTAGCCTATCAAACTAAACCTGGTATCTTAGATGAGTTTTTACATGTAACACTTCTTTTTAAGAAATGCTTTAACGAAGTGTTTTAGTTGTCTTAAATGACACAGACAAATTATTTTATCATATAGGTTGCTTTTACATTATTTATGGCGACAGGATGTCAAAAATACAGAACACTAACGCTACGTGAGTACAATTATACAGCTACATTTCATAGTATTAAGAGTGTTGTGTATTAATATTCTCCCGCAGCAAAGATTCTTTTTATATAATTTTGAAACCAAATACTCACTTTTAGCAGTAACATCGATTCGAAGAACTTGGCATAGATAAAACACATCAAACGAATGGACAACAACTGTCATACTCCGGACTTGGTACAGGCATTTTCAAATGTAGAAAATGATGGATTGAACCTGGTTTTATCGCGCTAAACCTCTAACTTGTATTACAGTCACATCAAGATCCGTCATATTTTCAACGAAACGTGAACAAAACAGACAAAAAATTCAGGTAACATTGGCAAAATAGGGTATACTGTACTTACACATGTAGTATCTTCTGTAAGGCTTATTGTCGGTTGATTATCCAGACTGGAATTGCCTTTGCTGTTTAGCAAGGATACTTAGTATTCTTGTGACAACAATACTTATAATATATTTAAGGGTTGAACTGTTTGGTTTCCAAGACGTCATGATGCATATGGCTGTTGGATACAGAATATCATTTTATGTATCGGAAACAGACTGTAAAGACCCGTCGTCTTTGCCGGGAGAATTTCACGAACCTTTTGGTGGAACAGTTGACTTCTACTTTCAATACACTGAAGACAATGTTTTGACAGCGCAATTCTCAATGTCAAAATTTGAAAGAAACTCCACAGGTATCTTAATCTTGTTTTGCTAGAATTGGGATACAAAACTCAAATTGTTATTGGCAGTCAAACTATTAAGCAGCATACTATACAGTAGCGTTTTTTAATGATACAGAACTAACAAAAACATTGATTGAACCTTGATTTACTTATTTACCACACACATGAATGGTACATGCGAAACCTGAAAACAAACTTACCTTTTGATCTCGTTTGGTCGTTGTTACTTTTTGTAAGTGTTTTCTTTATTGCTAGTAAGATTACTACCTTTTTTGTTAAAGTTTTAACATTCAAATTAATTGCATATTTTCACCATCAATAAAAGACAGCACACATCGCAAATACATTATATACAACCAATGATACTTGTATTGCAGGAGGTCTGGTAACCATTCTTCGGCAAGCTTTCTTAACACAAACAGACGAAGCATACTGGATAGTATCAGTTCTTACACCAGACAAATCTCAAGTTATCTCATCTTGGTCCTTTGCTTGCGCATTTGGAAACAATACAAAAAAGTAAGAACAAAGTGTATTTGTAAATATAAGTCTTTTTAGTTATCTTAAAAGTTTTAAAATAATATCTTATTCTGTACAGGACAATGACAATGATAATGCATTTGCAATGATTAACAAAACCCATATTATATATATATATATTTACAAAGCTTATTATAACAAATCATACCTTTTAGTTTACATGTATTAGTTCTTAAGTTTAGGTTGTGAAATCATGCTTTAGTATAAGTATAAACACACTGAACATGCAAATTTAGTTATTGTTATTCTAACGGTGATTGAATTTTACCTATGTGCCCTTTTAAGTATGTAAAGCAATCAGAAACATACTTAAATCAACTAATGGTGAACTTAACATTTATTCGGTGAATCATAGTATAATCATTTACCTGTACCTGTACCATACTTAAATCAACTAATGGTGAACTTAACATTTATTCGGTGAATCAGTATAACCATTTACCTGTACCTGTACCATACTTAAATCAACTAATGGTGAACTTAACATTTATTCGGTGAATCATAGTATAACCATTTACCTGTACCCGAGTGACATTTTAAGGCATCTACGAACACGGGTATGGATCCGTAACCCAGAATAGCAAAGCTGGTCACAGTAAAAAACAAACAAACAATAAAACAAAAGAATGCCAACATTGAAAAGTTAAATCGGACAATTTTCATGACTGATACGGCCCACCAAAAATATTCTTTTATAGGTAAAACGATGATTTATATAAATTTCAACCTATAACATGAAATCAATCAGATCTAGAAATATCATCATTATACGATTGCACGTGCATGTCTGTCTATATTATATTTATTTTTATATTTATATGACTATCTGCAGTATTTTGACGTCACCTCGGTGGATAATATTATGATGGCGTCTAAATCTGAATTACGCACAAATGCTAATACATTTTAACGAGTTTATGCATTGTTAATTGTTGGTTTTTGTCGAGCCTTCGACTTTAGTCGAAAAAGCGAGACTAAGCGATCATGCATTCCGTCGTCGTCGGTGTCGGCGGCGGCGTCCACAAATATTCACTCTGTGGTTAAAGTTTTTGAAATTTTAATGACGTTCTTAAACTATACTGGATTTCTACCAAACTTGGACAGAAGCTTGTTTATGATCATAAGATAGTATTCAGAAGTAAATTTTGTAAAAATAAAATTCCATTTTTTCTGTATTTTATTTATAAATGGACTTAGTTTTTCTGCGGTGAAACATTACATTCACTCTGTGGTTAAAGTTTTTAAAATTTGAATAACTTTCTTAAACTAAACTGGATTTCTACCAAACTTGGACAGAAGGTTGTTTATGATCATAAGATAGTATCCAGAAGTAAAGTTTGTAAAAATAAAATTCCATTTTTTTCAGTATTTTACTTATAAATGGACTTAGTTTATCTGCCAGGAAACAACACATTCACTCTGTGGTTAAAGTTTTTAAAATTTTAATAACTTTCTTAAACTATCCTGGGTTTGTACCAAACTTTGACAGAAGCTTGTTAATGATCATAAGATAGTATCCAGAAGTAAATTTTGTAAAAACATAAATCCATTTTTCAGTATTTTACTTTTAAATGGACTTAGATTTTCTGCCAGGAAACAACACATTCACTCTGTGGTTAAATTTTTAAAAATTTTAATAACTTTTTTATACTATTTTAAATTTGTACCAAACTTGGACAGAAGCTTGTTTATGATCAAAAGCTAGTCTCTAGAAGGAAATTTTGTTAATATTTTGAACCTGTGTATCTGTATTTTACTTATAAATGGACTTAGTTTTTCTTCCAGTTAACATTACATACAGTCTGCAGTTAAATCTTTTAAAACATTTATTAGATTCATAAACTATCCTGGATGTTTACCAAACTTGGACAACAGCTTCTTACAATCAAAAGATAGTATCAAGTGGAATATTTTTGTTGAGCCTGCGATTTACAGCAAAAGTAGGCGAGACACTGGGTTCCGCAGAACCCTTATGAATTTTTTTTGTTTGTTATTTTTTTAATCATTTTTAGGACTTTTTAAATCAAGAATGAGAATTTGGTTAAATCGGTTAACATGTATTGAAATAAACTCATCATAGATACCAGGATTAAATTTTGTACTTACACCAGACGCACGTTTCGTAACTGTAACTCGCGCAAATTCATCCTAGAATTCCAGATTGGTATTTTCCGTAGCCTATGGTGAAAATGCATTATGATGTCTGACTTCTTATTGTCTATGAAAATTCTGTTTCAGCAGCAACGTTCTGAGGTTTTTTGCAGACGAAACATCACAACCACAACAGTTGCATTCCTTTGATGATATCAAATCCGCTTTAATGACGGGAAGCCGAGTGTGGTATAACGCAATGTTTTTTCTCTGTAAAGGAGATGTTCCCTGGACAGTTACCGGTGGTAACGTGAGAGGTATGAAATGTAGTCCACCAATAGTGTTGAGCTGACAGTATTGAGCGGAACTTTCTTCATCTCAATAATGTGCTTTTCTGTATTACTTAAGAGCCAATATCAGGAACATTACCCCTGAATGTTTTCAACATTAAACTGAAAACACTGTTGATTCATACAGTAGCGTTCCATTTGATCTACCGAAACCTCGATATAAACACCTGTTATTGGTATCATATTTTCGATATTTGTTATCATTATCATTTCTACATTTTTAAAACAAATTGATAAATCATAAAATTATACAGAACACTGGTTGAAATATTATCAAACTCTTAAACTTCTAAATCTATTCTTCGCATCTGGTCAGATCAATTGTCTAAAAAATGGGGGGAAACGATATATAAAATGATATAGTAACAACCATAGCTACCTCTGAATTCTTATTTATGTGAGTAAATTGTCTTGATAGGTATACGTTTTTCCGCCACATAAATGACAAATATGCTGTTGTTTTTATTACTAGTATAGCGATTTAAGAAAAAGAAAACCCAGGAAATTGAAGATTTGATTTTTTTCTGTAGATTTTGATATAACTGTCTCAAACTCTCAAGAGATCATCAGTTCCTCTTTGAATGCACTGGTACGTCGGACAGGTACAGTACAGTCAGAATACATTGTTGTTACGAGTACAATCCATGACAACAGGATTGTTAACTTTGAAGTGACTGACAACGATGCTAAGACATTTAACACGGTCTTCACTGGAACGAAAATGTGTTACCTACAAACAACAATGCCTGGTGGAACTGTCAATTATTATGTTGTGTGAATGTCAATATAAACAACTTGTAAAACAATATCTTATTTTCATGCCAACAAAGCCCTATTAGTATCAATTATCTAACGTATAAGTAAAATTAACATTGAGAGTGTTAATTATGTAAAAGAGAGGCGAAAGATACAAAAAGAACATTCAAACTCATCAATCGAAAATAAACTGGCGACGCCATGACAATAAAGAAAAGACCAACAGACGAACAACAGTACACAAAACACAAATAAAAAACTAAAGGTTAGCAACACGAACCCCAACAAAACTGGGGTGATATCTGTTAGGAATGGTAGGCAGAGAAAAGGGGATTGGATTGCAGTTACGACAATTGAAATATATCCGTTGTCATCTGTGAAACGGATAATCCATAACGGTCAACCAACTAATTATGTTAAACACTTATTGCTATTTGACCTCCGTTACTGGAAGTTCCCATAAAATGTTAACGTCATAGCATATAAATGACAATTAGCTGAGAGGTTGATAGAGCAGATAGCTACTCCGGGACAACCGTCTGTTCGAGGGTTTTTACAGCCAGTCAAGTTTGTCTTTTTTATTTAATTTTTTTCTTAAATTTAGATATAGAGTCGATGTACGAATTTGTAAGTCAAGCTAATCCCATTCTCGTATTATTCAGTGGAATATATAAACAATGTATGGTATGAGAGTTTCTCGACGTAAATATGATTTTGCCAATATCTTGTATTTATTGATGGTGTATTTATTCATCCATGGCTTTCAATTTATTGGGTTTAAACATTCCAAGTAAGCACTGCACCCTTATATAAAGTTTTCTTTTCTTTTCATTGTCAGTGGATGTTAAACAAACAGTCATTAATCAAATTGATCATTCACAATCATGGTGTATGCAAGACACGCATGTTCATATATTTTCTTACCAAATGCAGATTTGATCCATCTTTTATAAGATAGCCTCCTAAGTGACTTACTTGACATATTCGTGGGGGGAAAATACTGACATATATCGTTAACATCATTTATTTTAGGTATACAATTGTCTGAAATGTTGCATTTTCTCTGTGTTTTGAACGTGCGTGTTTCTTATAATATCAACACTTTGGTACTTTAGTTTTTATTCTATATATTCATTTCTTCCGTTACGTTTTAAGCCTGTGTTTAGTCGGAAGTAAGAAAATGGCTAGATGTCAATAGCATGACGGTGAGGCAGTGACTGCTAAATAGAAATTATCTGATAAAGTTGTTTTTCGATCTTTCATGTGCTTAAACAACACCTTTTTAAATAACAATTAATTGTTGGTAACGATAAAGCTATACCAAATTAAAAAAAATAAAATTTACACATTCAATACATACGTGTATTAAGTTTAAAATCAATGTAGTATCAAGTTCTCGGTCAACTACCGTCAAATATCTTTAACACGTATCGGAAGCACTATTAACAGAAGGACGCACACACGACAATGTAATGTTCGTCTTCTAAACTATAGGAGTTTTAATACTTAATATATATAGATGAATGAAAAGAAAAACAGACCATTTAAAGTCATCAGTGTATTGGAAAATAAGGCATTAGTTTGAGACAAATCAATGAATAGGAAAATTAACAGGCGTTAGAAAAGCAATAGACGTATTTGAAAGACATTCGACAAACCATTTATTGCTAGCTTTAATGAACATGTTAATAAAACTAAACGTTATCTTTAAAACGGTAATATATGTTTATACACTAATAGACATGATAAATAAAAATGAAATCAAATATCGCTAGGAAAGCTTAAACTTCACATTCAGGGCAACATTTATTACAATGTAGGTGGCCTTCGTCTGTTTTCTGCTCTATTGTCGGGTTGTTGTCGCTTTGACACATTCTCCAATTCCTTTCTCAGTTTTACATATTTCATTAGTAGAACAAAATAAAACTTTAACCGACATTATTTTCCAAATTTTATTCCAGTTAAGCATGTATACGTATCTCATTAAAAATAAACGTTTGGGGAGAATTTTCAGTATAAAACTGAGAATGGAATTGGGGAATGTGTCATTGAGTCAACAACCTGACCAAAGAGTATGAGCAGCCGAAAGCTACCAATGGGCGTATTCCACTTACAAGCAGGCCAATTAAAAAAACCACTAAAATCCACTATTTCATTGTTCGATGTGCACTTTCAGGATTTGACACTCCATGAATAATTCAAGATAAAATCATGAATGGATTTAAGACAGTAAAAAATACCAGAATTTTTTAACATTTTTTTTAATCAACTCTCTCCTGAAAACAAAAATCCAACAAAAACCAATTGCAAACATAAAAGAAAAGAAAAATAAGAGGACATTCCTAGCCAGACTTGAGTTGGGTTTCCTATATTTTTTTCTCTCATTAAAACTAGTCATATTCTCAAGCATCTGTAAATTGTTTGTTCAATTATCAATTCGTTCCTTTTTGTTTCTTAAAGTCCATTGGCAAATATTTTAGTATTTCAATTCAATTCGAAAGCATATGACATCATGTAAAATTAGAGAACGTTTCTAGATTTATAATCAAAATAATCAAGCATGTAACTTAAATGAAAAACAATGAAATAGATAAAATTATATTAAATATTATTAACCAATACATCCATGTAATAAAACATCACCGGCAGGGGACATGACTCCCATCATGATTCTATGAAAGAGGAACACTACAGAAATATCCTTTACAGTTTTTGATAGATATTATTATTTTTTATAAAACGAAAGAACTAAAAAAATCATGAAATTGATAAGAATATTAAAGAATTTAATATGAATGCGGTTCGAATATTAAAGGAAAAGATATTAGCCAGTTTAAACAGTGAACAAATTATATAATAACCTGACTTAATAAAAAATCTACTACACTCTCTCACCCGCATTAAATCAAATTCTGTATTGATTTACATAAATTATTACCCTTCCATTCTTTAATGAATACATAAATTTGAACAAATACTGAACAACAGAATGATATGTGAGCCTTATCGGTGAATTTCTTGTTAACTTTGTTGGCTGACTGTCAGTAATTCTAAAGCACTGGTTATAGATCTTTTCCTTCTTCCTGAAAATACAAAGTCAAAAGTATTAAACTATACATGTTTTATTATTGGGACACTTTAAAAAAAAAAGTGCTACATGATAACAAGGATACGCACACCATAGATAAATGTTAACGTTATATTCATAGGCAAATAAAACAAATATCACATAAACATGAAAGCAAAAATTAGCCCGGTCAGCTGTACTTGTCTGATTTGCAAACTTAGTTTTCAGTATAATTACATTCTGCTTCTAACTAAGAAATGAATAATTAAAAACCCTTTGTATACTACATTTAATGCTAATCCCGAAAACATGAGTAAGTGCATGATATGAGTTTTGTCAGACAGAAGTAAATCTCATGTATTACAATTAACCACAAAAAAATATTCCAGGTGTAGACAACTCCTTAGTCACTGGTATTAAAGAGATAACCGTAAATGGAATTACGACTATCCCAATATGGCGACGGCAGATATAGATAAAATATTAACAGACGATTTTCTCAAATGTAGCATGTTTTTGTCAATAGTTACTCAGCTACAAGGTTTTTCTATACCATTACATCATATTTGAATCTTAACGGTGCACTGGAATTGTCTAAGTGCTTTGAAAATTGCCGTTGAAAAATTCGTGGTGATAATCGTAACTCTATGAAATTTTTCTTGTTTAATAATCGTAATTTTCTTTATCGAATAATAGTTACTGAAAAATAATAAATGTGTTTTTCAGCATTTTAATGGTATTTTGTGTGTTAAAATGCAAATGTCCAGTTAATTGATGACATTAACGGAAAATAAAAATAAATGAAGAAAATTACAGGTAAATATTCAAGACAAATTTACTTATATATCTCGATTTATGGGCGTTTTTCAATAAAACCGTGATTTCTTGTCCCAGCCCCTTAAAAATGTGTTTGATCTTTACAAGTGATTTTTTGTGCAGTCAGTACATGGAATTAGATTTAAAATTTTTAAGCAAAGAAACATACTATTTTTAGAGGGATTAATAAGATATTGAATCCTGAATGATTAAAAAAAAAACCAAAATGGCATGTCCCTAGACGCCCTATTCAACATTCATTCTCAATGTTTGCAAGAGATATAAACATAAGGATCTAACAAAAGTTATGCTTTTATAACGGAAGTTTAATTGTTGGCAAAAGAAGAGCACATCAAAAGGACCAGAATGATATTTTTGTTAATGTCCACTACGAAACGGGTTAAATCTCCTTCAGTATCTGGTTTCAAAATTATGAAAAAAATATCAGTGTACAGCTTAGTATGTGCTTTGAAGAATAGAATAATTCTTGTTACTATTGCAATATAGGGATTGTGGGAAAAAATAAAGCATGTAAATATGTCTACTACAAAACGGTCACCTACGACACAAGTATTGGCGATTTTGTATTTTTTCAATTATATTCGTGCAAAACAAATAACAAGGTTTAGTTTCGTGTAATTTTCAGTATGTTATCAACATAGAATAGGGTTGATGTCAACTACGAAACTTTTTGTCCACTACGATCGAAACGGTTTTGTCCACTACGACACTCATCAAAATGTCCACTACGTAACATGAGTTGTACGTTCATATGTGAAGTACTGTCTAATCTTTATCGATAAAAAATGGTTTTATAATTCAGAAAAAAATGAGATCTTTCTAGTTTATAAAGTAAAACAAACTGGAATGTCTATAGGAGACATTAAAATGCAATAAGATGTGCATTTGAAAATAGTTCATGCATTATGAAAATGATATAATTTTAAAGAGTATTTAAGATTGCACTTTTCATTTACAAACAGGTCTATAAAAGAGGTTTTCAAAATAACTCTAGAAATAAAAATTTCGATAAGTTGATTTTTCATGTTTTTAGGTCTGAAATTCACACTTTTATTGTAAAACGCCCTTATAACTGACAACATTATGCATAACCTTTTAATATATACATGTACCTGTTAAAGCTATTGAAAATGAACCAGCTGTCGAGTCAGGTATTGTGGTAACTATATCTTTTAATTTCTTTCAAAGTTTCAATATTATGTCCGCGTTTAAGGTTTTTTTTGGGGAGAAAATGGAGGGGGATTAGCAATATCCCATATCCCAAAAGTGCAAAACTGTAGTTCCTAATTTCTCGCCCAACTGTCTATGGCGAATACTAAACGTTTTTCCTACTTCATTATGGCATAATAGGGTATGGGCTAGAACCGAATCAGCGGTGGCTTCCCGGGGGCAGAAATAGCACATATAGCCACCTGCAATAAATGATTTAATACAATATTTACTACATTTACAATGTTTTTATTCAGGATAAATCAATGTTTTTAACAGTCTTAATCACAAATCTGATGTAGGGTGACACATGCGTTTCATCCGACCATTATTGCCATATATCATAACTTCCTTTGAAATTGCCTCTTCGCTCATTCCCATATTTTGTGACATTCCTAGTTCTTGGAGTTTTCTGTATTTTAACATAGTTCGTGTTTTTCCCATTTCCAAATTTCTTGAAGCTTGTTCACCCTTCCACTTTTATGATATATTAGTATGTAGCTGTTTTCATTAGAACTATTAATAATATATGCACAAAAAGAAATGTCATAAGATGTTGAAACGTGATTTATTCATCACCATGATTTCATCATGTGCTATCAGATCAACGTTTTTAGTGTCAATATCAATAAAACACTATCCAGTTACGATTATCTTCTCATTTTGTAATACCATAATTACGATTATCTTTTGTCTGAGTTACGAGTATCATCCTGCATTTTTCAACGGCAATTTTCAAAGCACTTAGACAATTCCAGTGCACCGTTACGATTCAAATATGGTATAGAAAAACCTTTCAGCTGAGTAACTATTGACAAAAAACATGCTACATTTGAGAATTGAGATCTCACAAACATGTTTAACCCCGCCGCATTTTTGCGCCTGTCCCAAGTCAGGAGCCTCTGGCCTTTGTTAGTCTTGTATTATTTTAATTTTAATTTCTTGTGTACAATTTGGAAATTAGTATGGCGTTCATTATCACTGAACTAGTATATATTTGTTTAGGGGCCAGTTGAAGGACGCCTCCGGGTGCGGGAAGTTCTCGCTACATTGAAGACCTGTTGGTGACCTTCCGCCTTTTGTTTTTTCTATCGTCGGGTTGTTGTCTCTTTGGCGCATTCCCCATTTCCATTCTCAATTTTATATTTTACATTTGAGAAAAATGACTTTAAAGATTTTACCTATATCTACCGTCGTCATATTGGGATAGTCGTAATCCCAGTTACGGTTATCACTTTGATACCAGTCTTAGTAGACAAACAGCCAAGTACTTCAGTATTGACAGGAATTATCATTTATATGGGCATGATTCATATACTAAGGATTGTATTCCAGGAATGATACCTTACCTTTATTTTTTCAAAACCTTCAATGCTCTTCAACTTTGTACTTTATTTGGCGGTTTTAATTTTATTCTATTTCGAGTTTCACCGATGAGCCTTTTATGGACGGCTTGTGCAACTGGGTTACACAAACTTCAATCATGGTATCTTTATTGAGTTTATTTAAAGATATCAGATTATATTACAACTTTTGTATAGTGATGCATAAGTTTCTCGTTAAATCAGTTAAAGGAACAATGGAACTATTAATATTTAAGAGACCAATACTATCTAGGTGTTACCCCTGACGTAAATCTATTATACATGGTTCATTAGGTGCCTTAAACACATGTAGAGGCGTTCAAAACAAGGTTAGTTTGTGTATACATGGAGGTGCCTAGAAATTCATTTGAATAACTGGAAAAACCTTGAAGTTAAAACGTTATGTTGTGTTCCAAATTTCAAGGTTTTTCCATTTTGTAATATAGCATTTAAAATATTTGTAAGAGGCGCGATTCACTGAACTTATAAATATATATACATTTATAGCACACATAACGCAATTAATGAATATAACTATAAAGTCTTAACTGGAATGGCGTTGTCTTTTAGCCTAACCAAACGACTTACATACTTTTTGTTTTCCAATATGCCATTTTCTCGTTTATTCAAACATTGTAGCTGGACAAGACGACATAGAGGGTATACGAAACACGTAAATTTAGTTTTAGTTAGTTTAATTTGTCATTTGGATGATTCTAGATAATTTGTTAAATGCTAATTCAACTTTTGACTGGTAGAAGTATGACTAGTATAAGAGTGTGTGATGTTGCTTACGTCGCGTATTTCCAAATAGTTCGGTACAAAAGATATGTGCATGTAAACATTGTGTTAATTTTCTATGATTTTCATATAGGTTTAAATATATACCAACCTGGATTACAGTTTAAATCAGATATACAGTCGTCTATAAGTCTTGCCAATTTTCTATATAACGATGCCCTTCCTGCTTTTGCTGAAAGATGTGTATACATACATGGAAATCCCGCACAATCTCGTTTACTAGGTGTTTCTATAGGTTGTTCTATGTTACCCCTAAAACGAAAGAAATAAATCATTTCAAACTCGTCTGGTGATTGTATCATGTTTTTTTTTCAAACATCCAGAATAGATTACTGAGAAGTTATATTATTTTAATAGTTAAACTCCCAACATTATACAGACTTACGCATGACTAGTCTGTCTTATCAACCAATGCCGATACTGAAATACATAAGTAAATCCAGCTGTAACATTATTCAGTATTTTAATCAGTTTAATTGAGCTATATTGAACGTTTGATGCCAGATAAATTAACAACCTCAAAGTAACGTAGAGTCGCTTTAAAAAACTTTCACTGACATCAGTACCAAAGTTCAACACGAGAGAGCTGACCCTTAATGTCTTAATGTATTTCTCGATTTTGTCGCAGGAAATTCTTTTATGATAAATTTGTAGAATCATAACAGCACAAAGGCAATAAATAGTAAGATAACTTATTTCTGACATGAGAAATATTGATTTTGAATTTTTTGAATTTATATGCAAAATCCCTTTTTGATTTTGATTTAAGAATTAAATGCTTCTTTTTGTAAATTTATTGGGGTGTAAAAGCGTTGAACGAAACACATTTTGTATGAAGTGCAGAAGCGCTTCATTCTAAAAATGTGCGCACGGTCAACACTTTGACAACTCTATATACCGAAAGAAGCATTCAATACTTATAAATACTTTTTTTGGCTAGGTCAATAAAATCAAAATGTCTCTAAAAAATTTTTAGTTTTTTTTTAACTGTGCACTTTATTGGGGAAGCTGAAAGATATCACGAAAGATATATTTCATTTTGAAATGAAGGTTGATTTCAGAATGACGCGAGCTTGATATTAGTCAATCACACATTAACCTACTTATTATGAAACATACATGTAATTTAATTATCAATTCATAAATCTAGCAATCGTTCACTATCTATAACGCAGGTTCGATTAATGAATGTAAATAGTTATTACTAATCACGTAGCAGAGCCATTAGTTTCTGTTGATAGACTCCCCTTTTTGAAATTATTCTTGAGATTTGATTGGTTGCTTATTGGTGTAGCTTAGATTCTATTAAGTTATCATATAAAAACAAGGAGATGTGTAATCTTCAATCAACTGCAGGTCCAGATACGGGTTAAAACGGAAATCAATAAAAAAAAAACAATTCCACAAAACAGCAAAAATACATTTTTTTCAAAACGTTTGCCGCTGCCTATCTTAACAAACATATCGACACTGAATTTGAAACAGTGCAATTTACGTGGATAAACGATACCATTTATTTTCGTTACATTTTTCTTAAAATTTACTTAAGAGGGTAATATAGATATACACATTATTGATTAAAAGTCTATTACTTTTTTTTCATTTAATGTTTCTGTCTTGAATAAAATTTCTGTTTTTTATCGGTGCACTCTTCAGTGCAGATAAATTTCAAATGTCCAGTAGTATTCCACAAAACCATGGATTTTCAAAATTACATCTTTAGTCTCTGTAGTGTATATTCTTATGCTGGAAGTCTACAGCCGTACAACTATATCGTTTTTGTGAAAGGAAATCTTATATATCTTTGAACACCAGTATACTACTGTTGCCTTTTCTTACATTTGTATATAAGGGTTCCTTAATATTAATTTATCAACTACCGACATAAGCCCGTTAACCATTGTATTAACAGTGAATACATTTTGAATAATAAAAGTTCTGACTAAATGTGGATATCATTTTGTGCTCAGAAGAATACCAAAATGATTGAAGAAAAGTCTTTAGAAATATAACTTGTGTAAAAATTTCTAGTTAAAATAAAGATTTGATACGTCAAATCTAACTTACAAAGCCGAAAAAGGCTTTGTGAGTTTGCTCTTCTTCTATTTTAAAACTTTGTTCAAAATATGTGCTATTTTCAACAACAGCTTGTCTACATATACTTTTTTTTTATTAGCATAGTATTGTTAATAATCAATCTAATTAAAATTAAATCTCTCACTCGCTCATTTTTTGCTCCCACGCAGCGACCAAGCATTAAAAAAATGAGCGAGTGAGAGATTTAATTTTAATTAGATTGGTTAATAATAATACTGTATCCTACATGTTTTATGTTATACAATGGTACTTGATAATTACTACCTTGTTCTTGCACGTTCTTAATTTTTACAAATACTATATCACAGAATAATTGATCATGTAGCAGGAAAAAATCGTTGGATTCAAATTCTTCTTTTAGGCTTTCATATGTAAACGTGTACTTATAACGATTATAAGGAATATTGTCATTATCTAAAAATATAAAAAGAGCACTATCTCGTCTTCACGCGTCTGTGAAAATGACGTCAGAGTTATGCTTGTCTTTCGTGATTGGAAACATTGAGACTATTAATAATACTCCATTATAAGTTCTTTCCTAGCTGAAGATTAATGCAGCGCCTGTAAGCGTTTCTCCGGAACAATATGATTTTTAATGTTCCTATTGCTAAGACGAGGTGTTTAATCGGGTGCTTTATGTCGTATTCAAATAATTTGAATAGATACCATAATATTTAGTAAAAAGACAATGAAAATAATTGTGTGTAGATGCATCATAGATACTAGGATTGAAATTTTATATTTACGCCAGACGCGCTTATCGTCTACAAAAGACTCATTAGTGACGCTCGTAAAAAAAAATGTTGAAAAGGCTAAATAATTAACATTGAGGACCAAAAATCCCTTCAAGTTTTGCCAAAAAAAAAAGATAGTGAAATTCTACTGCTACATTTTCTTTACATATGTGACATTTTTGGTCCTCCGCTGGAATATTATGCTAACGCCCAGTTTCATTACATATACGTCTTTACTACAGTCGGTACACTTGATGGTTGAATATTTCACTTGAAAGATTATCGTTAATAGCTAAAACCATCTTATAATTATAACAAAACCATTTTTTTTTTATATTCGAGGCAACGAGAAGACTGCCGAGTACAAAATTATAGTGTTTTTATAATAATGATAATAATGATAATTATAATGATCATAACAATAACCTGTTACTGTACTTTTTCTTCATTTGACTTACTCTATAGGTTGGTGTCTCTTTATTTGAATTATTCATCGCAGCTAAGGACAATACTGTCTAGATAAATACTGTATAATTTAACATAGGTTAAAAGATTCTTTGCTCATACAATGGCTTGTTTTCTCTAATATAAATTCGATTCATAATAAATGTTTGAAGGTTTCAATTCAAGTAGCGAACGAAATCATTTACCTAACTGTCTCAATCCACCCTTTCTTATGCGTAGCTATATAATATTATTGTACCTAACAGATTGTAGTTTGATTATAGTATAACATGTCATCAGTTGCAAATTACTCAACAGGAACGCGTTGCATCCTTAGCTGTAAGTGGCATTTTGTGTTTTAGTGATATCTTCTGTCGCTATGAATTATTTATGTTTACAATTCTTACAAATGATATTTTCGTTGAACGTGTTTAATGTTTAACAGCAAGACCAAATTCACATGAATTTATTTCAGACCAGGGCCATTTAAAACAGTGTCTTTCAATCTTTTCTTATATTTAGATAAAAAAAAACATTTGGCACTTAAGATTCTTTAGAGGTTCATTAAAATCCAGTCAAAGGTTACTAAGGAACCTTTTAACGGACAAATGAACACAAAGAACTTCAAATATCCAATTCAATCAGTAATTACTTATCTTCTCTCAAAATTATACCGGTTCATGACGTAGTGGAAAGTTGACTACTCAAGTCTTCATCATGCCATTGTTTTGATTAACCTTAGATATTACTTAAGTAATGACTCTTTTGTTCTTATTTTGAAGTAGTTATTTCTATATTTATGCATCTCTTTTCGTGTTACCGACAACTACTTCAGGAGTTCAGGATATCTGTTTGTAATATAAACTTCATCTCCGCCTAAACAATGTTATACTGTCGCTTGATTGCTTGCTTATATATTATGCATTTAATTCTCCACGGTGAAGGTAGCACTAATTCAACTCTAATGTGGATGTGGCTTTTGCATATACAAAACTAGTTGTTGCAATATATGACTTCACATTTCCCACCATTTCGCTCGTACTAGAGAACTACCTAATACTATTAAAAGAGGGACGAAAGATACCAAAGGGACAGTCAAACTCATAAATCTAAAACAAACTGACAACGCCATGGCTAAAAATGAAAAAGACAAACAGAAAAACAATAGTACACACGACACAACAGAGAAAACTAAAGAATAAACAACACGAACCCCACCAAAAACTAGGGGTGATCTCAGGTGCTCCGGAAGGGAAAGCAGATCCTGCTCCACATGTGGCACCCGTCGTGTTGCTTATGTGATTACAAATCCGGTAAATAGTCTAATTCGGTAGGTCATATTCATGAAAGGGAAGGGGATTGTAGTTACGACGTAAGGAACATATCCGATATCATTTGTGAAACGGTTATTCCATAACGGTCAACCAACTCGTGATGGTGTCCGTAAAATTTACGAAGGGATGATTTCAACTTCACCATTTGGAACTCTTGGTTTAATAGCTTCCTTGTGCGCAGCAAACTTCTATCAAGAAAATCATGATAGGAAATGCAAGCACGGGAATATCGTATATATATCCCGAAAGATTTCCCCCATTATTTTTAATCAACATTCCTAAAAATTTATACTCATTTGTGTCTGATATTGGAATATCTTTGTATGTTGCAACTGAGTTTGCTGTTTTAAAACAGTTTTGCTTTAAAATCATAGTTTTAGTTTTATTTACATTTACACTTAATTGCCAATTATCACAAAAAGCACTTAAATTGTTTAAACTATTTTGTAATCCCTCTTTAGTTTCAGATCATTAAAAGAAGATCATCTGCAAATAGAAGAGAGTTAATATTTGAAGAAACTAATGAAACTGGATCTGAATTTCTTTTATCTAACTCTTTGATTCATCATTAATAAAATGGTTAAATAATGTTGGACTCAATGAATCCCCTTGTTTTACCAAAGATGGATATTATTTTTGAAGTATTTATATACGTGTAGTCAATGAAAGTGTATTACTTCCGAATATTGTCAAATTGGTGACGTATAAGCCCAAAAAGTTTTATATACATGAATGGCTAAGTATTATTATTAAAAAAATGAACATGAACTTTATTGTTAAAGACAATTCTTTATCTATTTTCTTCCCTTCCTCCAATTTTTCGACAGCTTTTCCGTATGTAGTGACCTTAGCCACTTCATGTTGCCATTGGTTATCAATGTAAAAACCGTGCACAAAGGACTAAGTTCAGTGAAATAAATACATGCATTTTTTCAATAATTTCCGTAACATCATAATAACAAAATACTAGTTAAAGAGAACTTTAAGGGATTTATGAGTAGGTAGTAATAGCCTTTTTGGTACAATATCTACAATCACAGACAATAAATCGAGGTATGGATATAAATGTTGTATATATGATAATATATATATGTATGGATTATATCTTATTTTCAACTTTTATTTTCAATTTCTGTTCATGCGAGTTTGATCCGTAGCTACATAACTTAATCTTTAGTGTTATTCAGGATAGGATTGGCAACATACAATGTTTTTCTACCGCATCAGCGAGAATGTTTGTATCATGCCAATAGTATGAAAGGAAGGTTCAATCGGACTGGCCGTCTCGGATGGAGTATTCCGAAGTTCTGCCAATAGTATGAAAGGAAGGTTCAATCGGACTGGCCGTCTCGGATGGAGTATTCCGAAGTTCTGTCATTATAAGTCGACTTATGAGTTACAGTCTGAGACTGGATCAATATTTTCCATACTGGATAAATAGAATATTTTCCATACTGGATAAATAGAATATTTTCCATACTGGATAAATAGCATACTTTCAAAACTTGATAAGTAGAATAGTTTCCAAACTGGATGAAAATATTTTCCATCTTTATGTACATTTTATTTATATTTTTATGTTATTATATTTCGGAGGCAATCCTTTCACAAATTATCAAATGAAGGCTATTGGAATTTATATAAACGTACAAACAGAAATCTCGATGACATAAACATTGATAAATTCATACTTTTGTCATGATTTGACATTTTTCAGTTGTTAGTATTGTTCATGAAATTGATCGGTAATTATTTCCTGGAAATTTATGTTCGTATTGATGAATTACCGTGTTTACTGTTGATAGGGAAATAAAATCATATAACCATCAATTTCACTTGAAAAATGAAATTTGATTCGGAAACAAAAGTATGCATTAACTTACTATAACACATGACTTGTACTGTTTAAAAACCATTTGTAATCAATTTCATGAAGAATGAATTTAGATGCGTTTGAATACCTTTGTATCGTTACAACAATACAATGAATGATTTCAAGTCTAACTTATATATATAGTGTAGGTGATATTTACATAAAAGTAAAAACGTCTGAAAATAAGTTTGCATTGCAAAGTAAGTCTATCGTAAGCATGTAAGATGTAATTTGCATGCAGCAGATATTAATAACGTTAGTTCAATAAGAATCACCAATGCGGAATATACTCATCTTTCATATATCGGACAAAGAAGTCTAGCAAACATTGTCATTAAGCCCGACATATAAAAGACAATCTACAATAAAACATGGTAATTAGAATGGGATTACTCAATTAAAAATAAGATAACTAATTCAAAATCTGTATAAACAGGTTGCAAATTTTCAAACAGACGTGCGCTAAAAAATAAATAAAATATAAGCTATCTTATGAGATGAAAAGCAACATGCATTTCGGGAAAACATTGCACTTCACATAAGCGTTCAAAAAAATATATATCAAATGCAAATGACACAACAATTATAAAACCAAAACAGACATCTAGCTGAAAATGCCGACTGCAATGATTGAAAGTGGTCCTTAAAAATCTGATAAGGATTCATTTAAATATACTTTGTGATACATGATAAGTTGCGGATACAAATTGTGTTTAATTGTTTGAAGATAAGCCGATGTAAGTTTGCTATGGAAAAAGTAAACATCATCAGAAGATAAATAATTTTAAATAATACCAGTTAATCGCTTATTGATATTTAAATTTAAAAAAAAAGATATTTAAAGCTAGACTATATTAACATGACTAAGGCAACAGTAGTTTACCGATGTTAACAAAATCGTTTAGAAGACAAATCAAGGAAGCAAACAAAAAAACTGAGGGAATCGAATGAACTTCAAAGGGTGTGAGAACGGCTGCACAATAGATTTAAATCTACCATTAGCATTGTACAATATTGTGTCTTCCTGTATTATATAGAATTGTTACACAGTGTCATTTTACATAAGTAGTTCAGAAACGTTTGGCATCTTAAGTGACTACACACGCTATTTATACAGTATTAATTGTGACTTTGCTAACACTTGTGTTAAGTCATCTATGATACCATTTTGATAGAACAAAGTGCTTTCCTGTACGGATTCTAGTTGTAGTTTTTTTTTTATTGTAACTTGATAGAGTTCAAAGGAAAATTAGTTTAGATAAAGATATGATACATAACTGCCATTGGTATTTTTTTTGTATTTCAATCTATAAATAAACATTGCAAAATATTTAGATGACTTTGTCAAGATAAATATATATTACGTTTATTAAAAAGACGAATTTCATTGGATAAGTCAAATTGAAATTTGTAAATTACAAAAATAAGGTAAAAGAAAAATTCGAAATATTATACGTAACATAGAGGGTGAAAATAAATATTTTTCTTGATATTCATCGTCCATATTAATCATCCATATTTCACTCGGATTTTGAAAGGTGACTATGGCAAACTGTCTCTTAAAATCAACACAGTGTTTACATTTACTGTAATGAAGACCGCTTAGGACAACTCAATATATTTACTTTAAAGGAAAATCTAACTTACGCATCAGTTTACAATGTAAGGTCTGCTTAAAAGTACCTATTTGTTTACGTTACCTAATCAGTACTTTCCCAAAGAGCTTGCATGGAAGCGTATTTAATTTCTACTTAATACAACAAAAGTGACGTTTAAAAAGGAGTAATTATTGATACTATTTATCAATTGTTACAGCTTGTATCATTTGATATATTTGCATGTAGTGCAGAACAATAGTGCACATAAATGTTGTGTCAAATGATGTCATAACTTTTTTTATGGAACTAATGTCAACGAAATAAACGTGTGGTGAACTTATTTTGCTTCATTAAGAAATCCCAGTAGAAAAGTACTTGAGAGGTTTGAAACTGGTCAAATGTTTTAAATAATCAAATGATGAATGTCAACATAGGAGAGGCTAAAATAAAGTTATGCTTATCCGAAAGGGTGTGGATACTACAATAACGTTGATTGATATCAGAATAAAGAATATAGAAACCACATATCTGTCTCATACAAGCTGCAGTTTCCCTAGGTAGAAAACAGTTATGAAATAATACATAGATAAGTAGTTGTCAAATAATACTTGTTATCAAATCCGTACAAGTTGAATTAAACTTCCGCAATGATTCGACATGGCTACTGAAAAGCTACAAGAGCCATTTGTCCAAAACATTTGAATGATGTCTTTTGAAAATATATTTGGACATCAAAACATGATATATTGACAATGTAGCTAAACATTGCCTTTTCCATATATTTTTGAATAATAAAAAAATAGCATTAGTACATCAATGCTCTCCCCTCCCCCCAAAATATGTTTTACTCATCTGAATATCAATATACTTGTATATAACATTTTTTTTGTAAATACCTTTATGGGTAAATCTTAATATTAAACGAAACTTTCAAAACGTGACAGCTTTTACAGTTTATCTAAAATAATACGTTCCACTAATATATAGAACTAATTTGTGCTGTGAACGCCCAAAATATGTAATCTTATAGAATTAGAACACTTTTGAAGGAAAGAGAAATAGACCATTAATCCATCAGGTGAGCAGCTATGGTGAGATTTGACACTTGACCCTGACTTTATACTTTTAGTTTTGGTTATGTTTACGTCTTCTACTGTACATGTAAAATGAAAGAGGATAATGTATTGGTATCTCAAAACATTGAAAGGTTATGGGTTTCCATAACACTGTAGAGTTATGGCTTGCCATGAATTCTCACTGCTGTATAAGCAGGTTTGATCTCTTCTTAACATACACATTCACTCCCGGAACATAATATGAAGACGACTCCAGATATGTTTATTCATGCATGATTTTCAAATTCATTGCAATGTATCAATATGACAGTATTTAATTTCCTTTTCTCTGCCCTCCAATTAACTCGCTTTATTCTAAAGGTGTCTGATAATGCTGTCAGTGAAAATTGCATTCTTGTCCGAGGTTAGGGGCAGACGAAGCGATTGCAATGCATGTTTCAATATTCTACATTTATTGTTTGATTCATTGTCCTGCTATCTTTACTTCATAATTTTACATAAAAAGGGAATTTTATCAAGTATTTATTTAATCAAATAGGCTGGGTCAATAAATTCGGTGATGTTGGTCGTGGTCTGAATTTTTCAGATAAGCCGTATTGAAAAAATGTTACTTCTAAAACGGATTAAAGTATTCTGTCTTTAATAAATGGCGTCATATCAATCTACAATTAAAGGAAGTCATTTACTGTCGTGAGAATGACATGAAAACATCAAAGGCTGTGAAGATTCCTTTTTATTGATAATCTATGGATATCAATTTAAATTATTAACTATGGATAACGAGTAAAGATATAAAGTGCATTTGGTATTTATGTTGTGGTTCGTCAATCGATTTATGTTGGTCTTTGAAAACTATAAGCCACTGACTTGAAGTTAAATCATATTTTAAACTTAACAATACATTTGACATAAATCTGGGTACATGCAAAACAAAGACAGAAATAACATCGATAAACGTATCAAGTATAAAAGGAACCAGATTACCAATAGTAATCCAGCTCTTTCTTAGTTTTGGTAGCAGTGCATAGAAAATATTCGTTATAAAGCTCAAATAAACTTCACCAAATCAAACAAGTTCTTATTTAATTTATCTAGTTCAAATGTATATACTTACCAAAGAGAGACGAAAGAATCTTATAAACAGGTATTCAAACTCATTAACAGAAACCAAACTGACAATACCAAGGCGAAAAAACCCGACGAAAACGACGAAAAAGACAAAGAACAGTACACCAAAGACTACCTAGAAAACTGTGGACTGAGTAGCACGACTCCTATCAAACACCCGGGGGGTAAATCCAGGTGCTTCAAAAGATAAAATAAGATTAGAGACTGAAAAAGTATACCCGAAGAAAAAGATAAGGTAAAATCAAAGACTTACAGTCACTCTTAGGATCGAGGAAAAACAAAAAACTCAGAATGCTAGGTAAATGAATATTTATATTATTACATTGGTCATTTAATTTACGAAAAACAGTCTCATTTGATCCCCAAAACGGACCAAGGTGTACTGATAGAATTAATTAACATTTGTTGACACACATATAAGAGCACATACATATTCACACAGCACTAGATTCACACAATTATCAACACACGCACACACACACACACACACATATATTCATATTTATTTGTATATATATATATATATATTATATACAACTCGTCTAAACATCAACCCAACAATGTTAGATATGTAAATTTGCTTTCGTAAATTTTTGGTTCTTCCCTCGCCGGGATTCGAACCCATGCTACTGTGATATCGTGACACCAAATCGCCTGCACTGCAGCCGTCCCGCTAGACCACACGACCACCTGGGCTCTCAAAAAAAGAACTTTTGCTGGCCGTGTGTTACCTTTTCTCGTCAGTTTTAATCTAGCGGCGTACTACAGTACATGATATATAAGGCATGCAGATGTTATTGTTACAGATCAGCTAAATTATCTATATATATTATATACGATAAAAAGCGCAACATTTTTATTTCTAATCAAATTGTTCAATAATTTTGTAAAATGCCGATTGCACTTTTGTTGTTTGTATTAATGTAATGATAATATGAACTATTATCAAGGAAGCTACGATATTTATTACCACATATTCTAATGAAAATTTTAAAAACACCAAATAAGTCTTCAACACGGAGCCTTGGCTCACACCGAACAGCAAGCTATAAATGACTCCAAAAATACTCGTGTAAAACCATTCGAACGAGAAATCCAACGGGTTTATCTATATCAACATCAACATCAACACACGACAACTACCGAACATAAGATCCCTAACTTAGGACATGTGCAAACACATGCATTGGGGGTTTAAACGTTTGTATAGGTACCAACCTTCACCCTTACCTGAAACATTAGTGTAACATCACAACTTAGAAAAGCACACTATAAAATATCAATTGAAATGGCTTAACCAAATGAAAAGATATATATAACTCAAGTGAAAGTATACTGACGGAATACATTTGTTCTGTGACCCCTTGTTAATACAAAATCAATAAAATATAGGGTGAACAAATAAAGGCAACAACAGTAAACTGCTGTGAGATGTTAAATATTATCAGAAAGTCAACCATAACCTGTATATTTAATCAATATTCGCGTTTATATATACAAAAAAGTGAATAAATTTGTAGTTCCTTAGGATGTCCTTTGATGCGCATTTAAACAGTGGTTTTTTTTTAAACAAACAACTATTATCCTTTATATTCATATAATCAAACATTCATTTAAGAATTGAATGCTTCTTTTAAAATTAATTAAGGTGTTAAATCGTTGACCGAAATCCATTTTTTTTAGGAATAGCTTCATTCTAAAAATGTGCGGTAAAACCTTTCAAAACCCTATAAAATTACTGAAAGAAGCATTCAATACTTATAATTTCATTTAATTTTTATTTCGGATCATGAAAGCACTAATTCGATCAAGTTTTTCTTTTATTCACTTGTGCACTTTATTGTGTAACCTCGTGTCATCATGATTGTCACAATTCATTTTGATATGAATGTTTATATCAGAATGACATATCATTCTGTAATTTCAATTAATAGACCATATTTATTGTTATGTACATGACATTTTATTGTATAAACATGAAAGGCTGTGAAGATTCATATCTGCTGATTAAATATTGATATTTATTCTTATTTCAACTATTGGTAACAAATGATGAGTGTATTTGATACTTGTATTCCGACTTGCGTATTGAATTCTGTTACTCTGTGGTGTTTTAGTAAATGGTATTTTAATGGATTAACGTAAAACCATGTTTCATTTTTAACTACCAGTAAACTACCGAATTCAAAATATTATATAAGATATGTAAAATTTTCGGAAATATATATTTTTTAACATTGTATCATTTTGTAAGAAGTATGTAAGTGGTTACTTAGGATAAAGGTACGGCAGTTCCATTTTAAAATTTTTTGTTTTAGAGAAGATCAAATAGCAATTTTGCGGCTACTTTAACCTTGTTTCAGCTCCCTTCTCTATTTGTAGTATAACAACGCGAATGATATTACATAAAAAAACAAATGTTAAAGTGCTAAAACAAAAAGCACAAAAAGATAAAAAATGAATGTTATACAAATTATTTATACATATATAACGCCAGACGCGCGTTTCGCCGACAAAAGACTCATCAGTGACGCTCGAATAAAAAAAGTTATGAAGGACATAAAAGTCCAAAGTGGAAGAGCATTGAGGACCAGAAATTCCCAAACGTTTTGCCAACAGCTAAGATAATCTATTCCTGAGGTAAAAAAGCCTTAGTATTTCAAAAATTCAAAGTTTTGTTAACAGTTGATTTATAATTAAATTCATAACAATGATAATTCATGTCAACACAGAAGTGCAGACTGCTGTACTTGAGGTTTTGATCTTTTGATTTCGCCATTTTATTACGGACTTTTCGTTTTGAAATTTGTGCGGAGTTCGGTATGTTTGTTATTTTACGTTTGACGTATTTGTCTCTCCATACAGACACATCAATTACATATCAATAAATATATGTCAATATGCCTATTTTTGAAAATATATAAGAATCTTTATAAGATGTCAGATATGACAAAATGCTGCTGTTTCCGGGATTTTATAGGATTGATGATATTCATTTACTCTTTCCCGAACCTTCCTATTTATCTGTACCTATGTGCCTATTAATTTAAATGAAAATTTCATATTTAAAAATGAAACAAGAAAATTACAAAAATTGTGCTACAGCGTTAATATGAGAAAGCTTGGTTTATTGACACCAATGAATGATTTAATTTTCATAATACCGCTAGATAAAAAAAAGCTTTACAGATTACATATAAAGTTTTGACAGGATACCTATTATAACGGATGCCAAAATAAGCATATCAAAATAAAAAAAAGTATAGTTTCTATTATCGTGTGACATGAATGTCACATGTCATGGAACCTGTTGTAAAGTGGTTGTCTTATGTTTATGTGTTTCTCGTTTCTCGTTTTATTATATGTAAATTTAATCATTGGTTCACCTGTTCAATTTAGGGTCCTTAGTAGCTTACTGTTCGGTAGGACCGAAAGTGCCATGAATGGAGGCCTGACTTTGACCTATAATTGTTCGCTTTTTACACATTGTGACTTGGAAATCAAACCACATCTTGTTTCTTTGTTTAAGACTAACTTTTAAGGAACGCAAAGAAACTAAGTCACTGCAGCCCAATGGTAATACATACACGAAGATATGAAACACATATAAAACATTACAATATGTCAGTTTCCGATATGTTATCGGATATGTTCCTTATGTAGGATATGTTCCCTATGATATCGGATATGTTCATTAAGTCGTAACTACAATCCGCTTCCATTTTCACGAATATGACCTACCGAATTAGAATATTTACCGGGTTTGTAATAACATGAGCAATGTAACGGGTGTCACATGTTGAGCAGGATCTGCCTACCCTTCTGGAGCACATTAGATTATCCCGAATTTTTGGTGGGGTTCGTGTTGCTTGGTCTTTAGTTTTCTATATTGTGTCTTGTGTACTATTATTTGTCTGTTTGTCTTTTTCTTTTATAGCCATGGCGTTGTCAGTTTATTTTCGATATATGAGTTTGACTGTTATGTTATGTCCCTCTGGTATCTTTCGCCCCTCTTTCCGAAACAGAATTTCATATACATATTTTCTATATCAATCGCACAGCCATAAATTATACCTTTTATTGAGATGAAATAACATAAACTGTACCATATATTTGCATTTCGAAAATCAATGTCTCTTAAGTGGTGCTTCAATCCGAAATTTTTGAAAACCCCAAATCTTATACAAACACTCAAATAATTAGTATAGCTAAACCGGACAAGAGATCAGAGCCGAAAGTAGAGAAAAATCAGGACAATGGGGGGTTCAGAGCTTAAAGTATAGTAAAATCAGGACAAAGGATCAGAGTCTAAAGTAAAATTAAATCCGGACAAAGGATCAGGGCCTTAAGTATAGCAACATCAGGACAAGGGATCAGAACCTAAAGTAAAGCCAAATCTGGACATGAAATTAGAGCCTGAAGTAAAACCAAATTCTGACAAGGGATCAGAACCTTTAGTATAGCTAAATCTGGATAAGGGATCAGAGCCTTTAGTATATCCGAATACGAACATGGAATCACAGCCTGAAGTATAACCAAATCTAAACATGGAATCAGAGCCTTAAGTATAACCAAATCTGGATATGGAATCAGAATCTAAGGTAAAATCAAAGTCGGACAAGGGATCAGAACCTTAAGTATTGCCAAATCTGGATATGGAATCAGAATCTAAAGTAAAATCAAAGTCGGACAAGGGATCAGAACCTTAAGTATTGCCAAATCTGGATAAGGGAGAAAGCCTATAGTATAGCCAAATCTGGATAAGGGAGAAAGCCTATAGTATAGCCAAATCTGGATAAGGGAGAAAGCCTATAGTAGAGTCAAATCTGGATAAGGAAGAAAGCCTATAGTATAGCTAAATCTAGTTAAAGGAGAAAGCTAATAGTATACTGTAAACCAACTTATTTTCGCGGATACTTTATTTCGCGTTTTACCCTTTCTAGATCACTTCGCGGGTATTTAATTTCGCGATTTTCTGATTAACTTGATGAAGTTTAATAAGGAATAATTGAAGTTTTACATATTCGCGACGATTTAAATTCGCTTTTTTTTTCTACTCGCGAAAGTCGCGAAAATAAATCGCTCGCGAAAATAAGTTGGTTTACAGTAGCCAAATCTGGACATGGAACCAGAGCCTAAATTGGGAGATATATTCCTTGATTTAAATGTTTTCTTTATTGTTATGAAAGCAAATTTCAATAAATAAAATATCCGTAAGTAAATTATTTGATTCGTCGCAGGTCTGTAGACAATGCTATTAAAGGAATGTTTTGAAAAAAATCTCTTTGTCAATTTATTTTGTTTTTATCACACGAGTAATATCACAACCGGCAAAGTACTTCACACAGTCTTTACATGTATATAATGCACAGTCATTTTCTTATCTTTTAAGCTATATGGAATTATTGTCCAAAGAGTAACAGGCACCGACGACGCTTCAACAACTTTGTTTTGTCAACAGTTTAACCTAACAGGACTATTTAGGACTTTTTAACATTTGTTTGATTCTTTAACCTATTTTCTATATATTATAAAATTAAAACATTTAGAGGAAGATATCCTAGCTGTATACAGTTAATTGTGACTGAATTTTCTATTTATTTCCAAAAGATATATTTTGTATCCTTGTCTAAATACGAACAAGGAAACGTAATAAAAACAAATAATCATCACGAATTGCCATTGCCATAAGCAGGAGTTTCTTAAAAAAAAACATGAACCCGATTATCAAAATATTCCTTGTTTATATGATCAATTCTGACGTATGTGGATTATAAATCGTGTTCAGTATAGTATTCAAACATGTAGAAGAGTTGTCTACATACATCATGCGAACAAGAAACATTCATCATATGTCATAAAAATCTCATTTTGCCTATAGTTGCATGTATAACAATAGAAAGGAATAAATTTGCAGATTATCATCACAATTAAGCCATCTTCGTCAATGGAAAGACAGTCATTTCAATATTTAATGTGTTATTGATGGACTATGTAATCTGGCTCATAACACTTTTTTACAGTGGCATATTAATCAGACATTTCGTAAGTTGGGATACAATCCTGCATAAAAATAATTTAATTGTAAATCAAAATGCTAAAATTTCTGTGTAAATAGTAAAGTAGTAATTAAATTGTTTTTGATAGGAGAAATAAGGAGGATAGATGAATTAACGTCAATAAAGCTTTAAAAGTTTCTTGAAGGAGATAGAAAGACGAAGTCAAAACAATTTGGAGAAAGTGCTTCAAATGCCAAAGTTAACAGACAATTTTGAATTATTCGAAACACAAATGTGTATATATCCCCAGAAAATGATGACCTTATCTGTATTTGACAAAACCTTTTTTTTGGAATTTGCGTCCTCAATGCATTTCAACTTCGCACTTATAATCCTGGTACCTTTGATAACTATTTATTTGGACTTTTAACCTTTTTGATTAGAGTATTACTTATGTCCTTTGTACACTCAACGCTCCGATTGGTTACAAAATTGTAAGCCGGTTTTTATTGAGGAGTTTCTGATATATATGTATACTTAATGAGTTAAGCGGATTGTTTTCATAACTGGTCTAAATGTTGTAAATGCACTGTTAAAATTATTGATAAAAAAACGCATCTCCCAAAGTTTTGTCTTAAATGGTCACAACAAGGGAATATTTTTTTCTACATTAGATTTGTGAAATAAACACGATCAGTAAATGATTTTTCAGTATTTACACCGTTTACGTGCTTATTATATTTTCATTGATAGATGGTTGCTGCTTACAAGAAAGATATTGAACCAGAAGTTCCAAATCATAAAATTGTAATAACCCGTCGATATGTTACGAACGTCATAATGAGTTGAGCTGCGTCAGATAGAAATCAACCTTACGCAAGTGCACGTATACATGAACATGTATCATACTTTGATTGGTATAACATTCAAATATGAAATAAAATATGAATGTTGGTCTATTTTTAGGGTTCTTCAGGTTACCAATTTTGCACAGATTATATTAAACAAGAATATAACTAGTCACCGTCGTATTACATGAACAGACAGACGTCTAGACGTCTATCACTACTGGTTCAGGAACTGCATCCCCTTATTTGTTCATTTGAGTTCACGTTTGGTTTTTAGTGGGGATACATAATAATTCCTCAATCTTCAGTTTAATGTGATTTGGGGACTTGTTTGTTTTTGTCTCTTTATTTTGGTCATTACAATATCTATTTTTATTATGGGTAATGATAGCCCCTTCGGTCACTCCCCATTTTCGTAATGGTTGACTAAAAAAAAAATCAAATGTTTAATGAATATAATTTGCTTGAAAGCAATTAATCAAATATGCTACCTCGAAACTTTAAACAATAATAATTAATGTATTACAAAATGAAAGTCAAACTCTAATCCATGTCTATTTAAGCTGATAGAAACGACTTACTAATATTGAGATGTGCTACAACATGGATCATGTTAAATTTGCTAATTATACCATTATCCGCATTTTCCTATTAAGCTGTGTACTTTTATAAAAGCATCCATAAAATGCACCACACAAACTGGTTGTTTTATTAACAACAAAGCCGTTTTGCGTTTAACATGCAAAATGATGGTTGATAGAAAAGCTTTTCATTTACTGGCGAACATAAATACTGATCGTTCGTTAATGCGAAAAACATAAATCTTCCCCATTTAAAACGTAAAAAGATATGACATAAGAGTTGTCTTTTGAGCTAATAAATGCTACTACATTCATTTTGTTTTACAAGTCTTAGAATGGTTTGTAAATAACACTACTATTTAATAAAGTATAAACCCTACATGTGATATTCTTCCTCAATGTGGGCCCTATGCGTTTGGTAAATGCAATTTTCATCTTTCTATCTTTTTACGATTTTTGACGAGAAAAAGAAACAGTTTCAATTTTTATATATTTAAAATCAGTTATTATAAAATTATATCTGTATATATATATTTGGCAATGTCTCGGGGAAAATGAAAGACAATTACCGATCCATTATTATATAATTGTTTGTCATACAGTAAGGCAATAAGTCATGGTCAGATATCACATTATGTCTCAACAATGGTCCTTAGGAATGTGAGTTCATCGTCTTTTTTGATGGGTTAATGTTGATCAGTCTGGTTTTCTAGATAAACTCGTGTTTTCTTGTCGTTTTTTTTTTATATTTTTCGGTTTTTATCTGACTTTTTTGTGGTTTTTGATAGCCTCCCTTGAATCTTCTTACTTTTTTTAATACAAATATTGAGATCAATGAAGTGCGAAACGCTACTTCAAGTACGCACAGAGCGAACATATTGTGATATAAACTTAAATGGAGTGTGTCAATTGGTATTATAAACTAATGATGGGAAAGTTAACAATCGTAACTTTGAGCGACTTTTTGTAAGGCATTGCGTTTTATTGTAGTGTGGGTACTTTATTTATTTGATTTCTTTTATACTGGTATTATAATATTCAGTGCTTCTACTTTACTGATTTTTAATCTTTTATGTACGTTTTATAATTCTACTGATTGATATGATAGAGGGGACGGTTGAGATCCTAAACAAACCCGTTTATTTCCACCACATGGTCTTAAATAATATTATAAATTTGTGAAATTAGCGAATTTCATATTAATAGCCGATAGATATTCCATTATTTTTTAATGTACACTCATCATAGATAAAAGGATTGAAGCTTTGTATATACGCTAGAGGCGCGTTTCGTCTAGAAAAGACTCATCAGTGACGCTCGAATAAAAGAAAACTTGAAAAAGGCCAAACAAAGTACGAAGTTGAAGAGCGTTGGGGACCAAACATTCCGAAATGTGATTGAAATTTTCTATGATTAGGAGCGATTAAGATCTTGACACATTGCATCGACACTTGATTATTACTGACAGCCGTATGTTAAATAAAATATTTTTTGAAATTACGTGTTGTTATGTTGTTCTTTCGTTGATGTTTAGCTAACAAACCCTTAGATCATATATAAAATTATAGAAATAAAAGATGTTTGTTTAAATCAATATTTTCTAGCAAAATCTGTGTAATTGTTGCATGTTTTATTGACAACTTGATTGCTCGAAAGACAATTGATTGAGTGTAAAGATGTATATAGTATTAGTTATTATGGTTAAGTCTGGTATAATGTAGAGATTTTACAAGTAATTAAAGTCTTTAAATAGTTTATAAAAGTGAAGACAAAATAAGATGATATTTTCTTATAAATAAGAGTCCTTAATGTCTTTGAGTGCCGGTTAGTAGAACAACATGTGTATTGTAAAGATGGGTGGTTAAATAATACATGCTTTGTACGAGCATAATTTAGCAATCCATTAGTTGCACATACCTTGTGTAATCCAGTTGAAGCTTTTGTGGTTTTGGGAAATGTTCTGGTGGTATTAGTTATTTTATTTACATTTTATAAGCAATACAAAAAAATGTCTTAAGTAATAAGTTACGACTAATTTTGATAAAAAGTTATAAAAAAACCCTAGTGTCAATATAATAGCATATAACGAAACTTAAGTTGAAGCAATACGAAACCCTTCAAAACTGGATGTTAATCACGGACACTCTGGAAGTATAAACAGTCCCTTGTCAACATATTTTATTCGCCATTTTACATATGACTTGATCATTCGAGTATTGTTCGATGAACATATAGCTGAGCTTGTGACAAAGAAAAGTAAAAATGATCACCAATAACCATGATTACCACTGTAAAACTTTCGAATCGATTGTTTGTACTTCATCATTACAAATTATCAGTTCGAATGCACCACTGAAATCAACTATTCCCTATCACCTAAATCCTGGTAGGAAGCCCACTCTCTGGGACAGCATATATCTTGAATAACATATCAACACAATGCTAATGTTTCCTAATGAAATTCACGGAGTAGCGTATCATTTCAAAGATAAAGTTTCCTAACTCAATCCATGGAATAGCGTATTATTTCAAAGATAAAGTATCCTAACTCAATCCATGGAATAGCGTATAAACTCAGATATTGTTTACGTTCTGGTTGTGAAACTTAGACGGTTAAACATTTTGATACATGTTGCGATTTGTCTACTGCAAATCTCGCGTCGATTGAAAAATAACCCCTTGAAAACTGTCTGTAGCATCGATATATCTGAATGCGTAACAAATAGCATATAATAACATGATAATATTCCCTAACACCTTGTAATTTACATTATTGGACATTGGTTATATTGCTAGCAAAGGATACTCATATTTCAAGGAAAATATCAATAAAACCAAACGCTATTATAAAAGAGACTTCTACGAATTCTCATGATCAATTCCGGACAAAATATTTCTCTATCACAACGTTTCTGGTAATCAAATAATGCTCAAGTTATACTACTGTCGATATCTGAAGGAAATACGTCCAAATGTTGTTACATTCAGGATTGTCGAAACAAAGACCGTCAAGTGTTTTCTGATCCAACGCGATAAGATCTTTCGTTGAAGCCTGTAAATCTCTTGTAATCTGAGATTGTGGAAACCAAGTGGTAGAGTCTATGACGTATGAACACTAGAAAGTCATAACTTAATAGAGAGGTAAAATATGTACCGTACAGTTGGAGACAAAAGACTGTCTTTTTAAGTTAAAAGTATTCTGGCTGATATCTTTACCGTATAGATAAAATATCTGTATTCACTGTGATAAGATATTTCTCCACAGTTAAATCTACAAATTTGAAACGCGAGGCTCACCGATTGTTTTAAATATTTGAAATTTAACTGTTGATATTATATAAAAAGTTTTTGTTTAACCTGTCTGTCCCGTAGGGTATGAAATTTTGTAAATGTATTAATGTTATTTTCTTTATTATTTATTTTAGGATGATTGCTTTTATTCAAACATTTGTGAAAAGCCACTAAAGGACGATATCTGCAATAGTTTATTCAACAAATGGTTATTTGTAATGATAGATCAGACATTAGATTTTTCGACGAAATACGTAATTTTTACAGTCAAAAGTGATTCCCTCTCAATTTAGCTCTCAAATTGACAGTTGAGATGGAGTAAATTAATTAAGGTTTGATCATGCAGTAGAATATGATACACATTTGATAAAAGAAAACGTTGAAGGTAGTTTCATAGCATACACCACCATTAGATTTTAAACTGACCCGTTATTTTAACGGCCCATGCAAAATACCTCGATTTTACGTATTTTCTGCACAACCAAGAATAAAACAACGTTGTTCGATTTAGTTTCCTTCCAGATAAAAAAAACCATGCATGAACTCGATATATTAATACGCGTATTATTTGATACACCGAACGCACCAGTTGCACTCTAAACAATGAACCAGATGCATGATGTGTAAGAGCACTAACTACTTTTGTCTTCTTTGGTACTAATATTCATGGATTGAGACAAACTTGCATTTTAAATCGATATATGATTTCGTGGATTTGTTTAAATTCTGCATACAATCGTATAGCAATTTTTAATTCGTTAATTTTTTTTTAAATTGATGATGTAGTCAACTGGTACCCACGAATTCTACGAAAGTTAGTACCTAACGTATAATTACGAATCCATAGTATTCCAATAGGTTGTGCTATATAATGCACGATGAATATGCTTGATCAAACAAACCACAGTGTTTCGAACACATAATTCTCTTATCGCTTGTCTTTTTTTCATATTGGAATTTTGCATTTATGAATAGTGAATGAGTTTTGGAATGGGTGCAGTTTACTATGTTGTCTATAACTTTTTTGATATTAGTGGCAAATCAGTTTTTATACATGTATATTCATTGAACACGTTCGCAAAATAAACCCTACTCAACAACCCATTTACAGAACTACTCTCTCTGCTACGTTTTTAAATATATACCACTTTAAGACTAGTATGAATATTGTTTACATTGGCAGGAACAGCGATTTTGTCATCAACGAATTAAAACATAAAAAAGTTTTCTTTTCGAATGTTTTTGGTGATGTATAAATACACATCAACGTTTATTTTCTATTTAGAGATTGCTTTATCTATATAGAAAAGAATCAAATCTACATCTTAATCCTAACGGTCTGTCGATACGTTTATTTTGGTATTGCATAAGTCATGTCTTCTTTGATAGTCCATAACGTTTAAACACTTAATCACTGGGATGTGTTTTACTTGATTTTAGACTTTTATTTTTGGCTTTTAACTAGCTTTCAGTAAATGTGAGAACTCTCAAATCATCCTTTGTTGTTAATTTCACCCGTTTACACAATTTGTAATGAATTTCTGTTATTCAATATTTACTCTTTTTTGTGTGATATCTCGTCTCATTTTTTATAATATTTACAAACACGATTATTTTATTTAAATTTACTGGAGTACGTTATATTATTTTATGCCATTTTGTCCCAGGTTAAAGTAGTCTTTTTGACATTGTTCTCATTCTTTTTTTATATACTGTAATGATATCGTGGCATGAATCAAACTTATTCTTTCAGTATATATGTACTTTTTTTTGTTTATATGCCTTTTAGATCGAGTTTAGCCATTTTAATTGATATTCTATAATGATGTACTTTAACACGACTGTTTCAGTTTAGGATAAAGATTTGCTTGCGCCTGTTAAAACGTTTAAACCCTCATCATTTGTATGCAACTGACTTGAACTCAAGTCGGGGTGCTCTGCTCAGCGTTTGCCGTTTGTTGGTGTGGTTCTTACGTGTTTCCCGTTTTTTATATAGATAAGACCAATAGTTATTTGTTTGAATTGTTTAAACTCGTCATTTATGTGCCCTTTATAGCTTGATGTTCGGGATGAGTTAAAGCTCCGTGTTAAAGGCGGTATTTTGACTTATGTTTGTTTACTTTTTACACATTTGACTTGAATGGAGAGTTGTCGCATTGGCATTCATACTACATCTTCTTATTTATATAGTTTGTACTTAATGATTCTACTTGACAAAAATAATTTAGATTAACTAATACAGGAAGCCATTTCAAAAAAGTTGTCGTTTTATTCTTATAGTTACTCTATCAGCTATAAAACCCAGGAAAGACTTCCGTTCTATTGGTTTTTGCTTGATGGTGTAGAGATTTTGTATTGTTAGTTGACACAACCTATCCATTCTAATGTCATATTTAAGGGGGTTCGCGGGTCTAAATCATTTATATAGGATTTCTCTATATTTTTCTATAAATGAACTTTATGTAATTTTTTGTAATTACATAAAGTTCATTTTGTAATTGTTTGGCTTTATAAATATTTTGATATGAGCGTCACTGATGAGTCTTATGAAGACGAAACGCGCGTCTGGCGTACTAAATTATAATACTGGTACCTTTGATAACTATTATCTTATAGTTAATAGAAAAATAAAATAAAAAAATGGGGTCACCGTTCATTTGCACTCACAATCTGCCTTCGAAAGAAGCATACATCTTTGTAAAAGTTTTTTTCTCTGTTGAACTAATAGGAGAAATAAAGGTAATATCGAAATAAAAAAAAGAAATTTATTACAGAAATCGCTCAAATTTTACAATGATTTAGTTTAAGTACAGCATATATCGAAATTATATTAAAAAATATAGGTCACCGATGAGTTAAAAGAGATATTTCAATTTTTAAGCTAAAAAAATGGCATTTTTCCACCAAAGGGAGATAATTTGGAACTTTTTCAATGATGTTTACATTTTAAAAGTCATCTGGGGCCAACACGAATTAATTGTTTTGAATGTTTTTTGTACCATATGA
Source organism: Mytilus edulis (assembly GCF_963676685.1). Taxonomy (NCBI): domain Eukaryota; kingdom Metazoa; phylum Mollusca; class Bivalvia; order Mytilida; family Mytilidae; genus Mytilus; species Mytilus edulis. Next base: position 78,388,938 of record NC_092350.1, on the reverse strand, counting down.
TAAAGTAATAACTACAAAAGGTAATAAATAAAATTTGTAATGAAAAACAAATGTTTAATTTTTTTCTAAAATTTTTATACCCTCGAGCCTCCTTAAGACATAGTTTTTGAGTTCTGAACCATTTATATAATTCAATTTACAAAGTTGAATGTTTGTTTAGATTCTTCCAAATGAGAATAAAAGATAATGTATTTCTCCTTGCAAATTATCAAATAAGTGTTCCTATGAAAATTTAGAGTCATACAAAAACTCGCTTTTGAGGAAGACATTTATCTGTGATTATTTTGAATATCATATTTCATTATCACATTTTGTGTCTCTTGTGTACCTGGTAAATGCTTAGAATTGAGAATGGAAATGGGGAATATGTCAAAGAGACAGCAGACAACAGCCGAAGACCACCAATGGGTCTTCAACGCAGCGAGAAAATTCCACAACCGGTAGTGGTTCTCAGCTGGCCCCTAAATTAAATTGGTCATAATAAACTCCAATACATATAAATGAACTAATATTTAAAAAAAAACCATACAAGACTAACAAAGACAAGAGGCTGACGTGGTACTTTATTTCTAAACATTTAAAAAAAAATATACTTGAATATGTCAAAATTCTATCAGGACGTCAGATTTGTGTTATTTAAAACTTGCATAACTATCAAAAAATGTGACAATGTTGTCAGAACATCACAGTATACATAGAAATCTTGCAATACAAATGGATGTTTGAAAAACTTTTTGAAAATGACCATAGTGGGAGATAAATGCAGAGGAAATTGAATTTACTTCTTCTCAATTAGAATGTGATCATTTTTTGGCGATTGAAAAAGGATTATTACACTGAATATATTCACATATATCACTGAAGCATAGTAACTAACTACATATTCTTCAAGAGAATTGCGATCAATCCTCTCAATATTGACAAGAGGAATATAAGGTCAGAATTTGTACTTCGATACCAATAGAGTTGCACTGATTGACGAGTTAATGAATAATATTGTATAAAGAACCAATAATTACCATCAAGAGGCCTATAACGAAGGTCATCATATGAATTCGTCTTTCAATTATTGAAACTATTGTGTATACATAAAAGTAGTAGAGACAGCACCAGACACTTTTTATATTAGATGACTATGTGTCTGTGTTGGTCAAACCAATTCCTTGGTTATCTACTCACCATAGCTTCACAAAAGAGATCAAACTGGAATACATCCTTAATATAATAGATTGTATTCACACATTCACATGTATCATATAAAGCAAATTAAGAAAAAACAAGAAAAACCTTATCCCCTAAAAAAATGAAGCAAAAATAACAACGAACACAAAACACATGAAAAGACACAAGTTTTAGAAAAGATACTTCGAGAACTTCTTTTACAATGTAAATCAATAAGCTGATTCCAAAGGAAAAAAGCGAATGAGAATAATAAAAACCGCATCCAAGCGAAATATATGCTACCAAAGATGATATATACCAAGATTTATGTGTGGTCAAACAAATTAGATAGACGAAAAGATACTAAAATCCTAAATTAAACAACTGTCTATATATTGACACCGTAATAAGAGCCTGTCAGTTGATGGGTGGAGCTCCTAAATCTCGAGTCCAGTTAATCGCGAAAACATTTGAAGACGACGCTTAACCTTTCATCACATTGATAATTGCTTAGTATTTTAACATTGACACATGTTACTGAGCCAGGCCTACAACCTAGTCATTGGGTGTCAATAATTATACGTGCTTAGCATTTTATCTTTTAAACCTGAGTTGGTTACAGATCTATGATTGTCTCTGATAAATTTATTGAAAACTTTTCGATACGACTCGAGACAATTTAGTGCTTGATATATTTTGTAGAATCTGGTCTTTTATCAATGACTGCACAAGTATACTGACGTAATGACTTTTACTTTTTTGTGTTGTCTAGTTGCTGTTTGATAGACGTCTCGAAGTAGTCAATTTCAAATATATAGATAATCTACGCAAACTTATTATAAGTACTAATGATTTCTCCAGAGGAATGTTGTTAGCAAAAGGTTTAATTTTTGATAAATACATATTTGATTTATGACTGAGCTGTCATTATAACAAATAGATTTGTTTCCCCCGATTTGTTTGCTTTGACATTTTAAATGTTTAATTGGCCTAGTTAACAAAGCCGAAACAATCAATGTTGAAGTGTAAGAGAGTAGTTCCTTAATAGAAACTTCAATGAGCTGGTATGTTTTCATTACAATACTCGTCTTTTCAACCAGATTTATATGAATGCGATTTTCTACATTTGAAAATGCCTGTACCAAGTGAGGAATATGACTATTGTTGTTCATTCGTTTGATGTGTTTTGTCATTTGATTTTACCATTTGATTAGGGAATTTACGATTGAATTTTCCTCGGAGTTCAGTATTTTTTTGGATTTTCCTTTTTCTTTTTGGCCTTCTCATGTCAGAAAGTTAATACAATAGAATAACCCATATATACTACAAGAAGCACACCATTGTCCTAAATATATGTTTTACAATTAATTTGATGACCAAGGACATTTTAATCCATGATTGACCTGGATGGAAACGATCGGCGGTAAATGACATATTTACATGTAGTAATCCAATATTTTCTTCATCAAATATACTTACCAGTCAACGTTTCAAATAAATCATTTTATTTGTCCCAACAGTATTTCCCCAGTAATATTTCATTTTTGTTTCAAGAACAAGCCTGATCAATTACCACACGAGTAAGAATCTCATAAAACATGTACGTGTTTATAAATAGTTAACCGAAATACTTAGTATCACAGACTGAACTAAATCGTCGTTCTCACGTCTGGTTAAGTAATAATTAAACGAACTTGTGCCCCAGAAAACCTTGTTTACGGATAATTAAAGCAAATCATAGATTACAATGGATCTTGAGAGTTGAAATACAATATTGATGGCAGTGTTGATGGTAATTATCAAGGATAGCATTGGTTTAAATCATATGTAGATCACACAATATAGCCTTTCCGTCATATACAAGACCATATAAACCATGTCGCAAAAAATGTGTTAATGATATTAAGTGGTAAAGAAATCCTACATTTAAGTGTTTTCGCCCGTTAAAGGGTTTCAATTTAACATTTGATACGTTGTTACGATGTTCCGATGTAAAAAACATTAAATCACTTGCGAAATTTTACATGGCTTATTACATCTTCAAAACAATTTCATTAACATGGATCGTTATCTGCAACAACAACTTAGCAACAAAAGAAGATACCAAGGGAACAATCAACAGTCGTAAGTCAGAGAATTACACATCACAGTCTTCAGTCCACAACATACAGAGCACTACCACCATACTCTGGGAGACAGCAGATCTGCTCTGGAAGGGTAAACAGTGATTGATAAAATACTAGTGACACTCGAAAACGTGTTCTAGAAGTGTTAAATTTCATTAATTAACATAACCATATATGTCTATTTCTGTAATTTTTATAATTTGATTGATTGATTGATTGTTGGTTGCTTTACGCCGCATGAGCACAGTTCTACTAATAGTTGTTATTATCCACTTTGGTAGAGTTGTCTCATTTGCAATCTTACCATATCTCCTTATCAAAATATTAAAAACGAATATATGTCAATAACAGTTTATTGAAAATGATGAACTATTATACCAGAAAGGAGTTGATGCCAAACATGAAAGTAAAATGACACATTTAAAACATAATACATAATACATCACGGAATTTAAAAAAAGACAAGAATTCATGGTTGTACATACGATGCAGTTTTTGAATCTACTCTTCTAAGGGACCCGTACTTTTAATAAATGGAGTTTTAATTTCTGTTAGTGACGTCATGAAAAAGGCGACCATGTCTGATGACGTAAAATATAAAGAAATATCTGAAATCTTTGTAAGGAAAGGATAAAAATCATTAGAGGAACAAATACCACCACTATATTAATTGGAAATCTCTAGACAAACGACTATTGGTCGTAATTTTAGACACTTGGTTTAAACTTTATAGGTTGATCTATTTTTTTAACATGATTTCTACTGAGAGAAAAAAGATTCTAGCATTTATTCTAAAACATCTATTTTTATTGTTTGTTCGATCATAGTTTATCATATGTGCGTTTATAGTTTATTTTGGAAACTTGTACGTATCAGGAAATGTATTTCGTGACTTGGCTTTATAAATTTTTTCAAATTCAATAATTAAAATTGTACGTTAGAGATCAAAAGATGATTCGTAAGTATTTGAGAAGGTGTAAGACTGTCGATTTATGCATAAAATATCAAAATAAGAAAAGACCTTATCAATGCTAAATATATTCGAAAATGTAAAATATGACTTAATTTACTGTTGAAAATTTAAAACATTGTTGAAGGTATTTTTATAAAAAGTCTGCATTTTCAGGATAATATGCATGTTTAACCTTTTGGTTTTATTTTACCAATACCACAATATTAAAGAGATCAAATGAAATGTCATTTTTCAATCAAAGGATTATTGATTGTTAGATTTATTGTTTCTTACCGTCACGTTAGCACATAATGGCTATACATCATGACGAAAACAATATTATTCACTTATTGACTGGTTATGAGAAACATAGAAAGTTTGCTGTCCCTGAGATAGCATATATTGTTCGAAAAAAGACTTTGGTAATAGTTGGTATCTCAGGGACAACAAACTTGTTATTATCACAAGAAAACTGTCAAAGGAATCCACATTAACCACCAGGCAATTTATGTGCATGATGTTTGGAAAACATTTTTTAATGTAATCAAATCTAAGAATCCTTTTGTTAACATTCCATTGAATATAATTGTCTGCTACTTAGAAATCTACCAAACATAAATGTATTCACAAACGAGAAAGTCGACGACATAAATTCAAAATATTTGTTACGTTGCAGTTTAGGTAGTACCTAACACTATAGGGCGATACCTCTATCAAATTAGCTAAACGTTTGAATCACATTGTATTGTTAAGGAAATATTAAGGTTATCAATGATCTAAATAAGTGTTCGTCAAACTGCTATATATCCAATTTTCCGAGAAAGTATGTGGTTCAAAGTTACATTGTTCCTGGTAAGTACTTTATTGGAAACATAATTACATGATACCGTCGACAGGTACAGATAATATTCTATATGTACGTCCTGCTTTCATTATTTTAGTATTTTACCTTAAATTATATTTGTCAAATGACGATTCATTGTCGCTATGCATGATGTTTACAATACACTATCTGACTATATTACTATGTGGCAAGCGATGTGGTCATTCTTTAGTATTCAAATTTTACAAAGGTGAGACATGTACGTCATCATTTCACACGAAATAGTGAATATAACTTCTGGGTTCATCCAGTAAAGAGCCAACAAAAAGATTTATTCTATTTTAATGGCATACAAGATTGGAATATGTTGCCAATTAATGTTTAAATAATAAAGAAAACAAAAAGGAATTCAAAATCATGGTCAAAGAGAACTTGACCAAAAGTTATAGTGCGGCTTCATCAGACTTCTTTTTATATTATTAATAATATTTTTATGTCATATTTATTTGTGTGTTATCTTTTTTGTATGTTGAAACTATAAGCCGTTTACATGAAGGGACCCCATTGGAAACATGCTTTTGAGCTTTCATGGGTTATCCCAGATAAAATATCAACAAATGTTTTCATACACTTAAGGATACTGCACTAATAATAATGACAATACATTTAACCATATATGTGTTAGTATTGTCTTTATGTATCGTATATATTGTGTATTGTAATTATAAATATGCTTGATATTTTATTGAGTAAAATAGTATTATTATTAGTAGTAGTAGTAGTATATATTGAATGAAGATAGGCAACCTCAATGCTACTGTATACATCATGCACTCTGTTATCTTATTATAGTTTACCGATGTTAACAAATGCAATAAAACCGACAAGGAAAGGTATCACCCGTGTACCAAAAGCTATATTTCTCTTTATTTGTGTCAATTTGTCTTGTTACAGCACGTCTACTGTTGCATTGTTCGCCTTTGCAAGGGGATTGTATTTCAACAGCTCGTTGATTAATGGTTTTAAATCTCTGGTGAATTGTTACAATAGATCTGAAATATGTTTCATCAATCATAAAAAGATTGATATCCTCTTATATAAAACATTGCAAATAACAATGTCACATTTCAATAAATTTGTTCACGTTAATGTTAATTACATCGTGTTAAAAGGAAACATTTTTAAGTTGTTAATTTCGATTTAACGAAGAAATGCTACTTTATGTAAAAACCATGTACGCCTTTCAGTCATATTTCAAAGTACTATTTTTTATAATTTATTACCATAGGTGGGTCGAACAAAATAATTTGTCTTATGCTCCTTATACATATTGTGATACGGTATATTCGAACAGTGGTTTAAATCAGAGGCAGATTATACAAAATTATAAAGAAATATTGCAAATTTTTAATCGCAATTTTAAAGATTTTGAAACTTTTGATTTTTCTACTCTTTCACTTATTTCCATGATCAATTGCTCAAATACAACGTCTCACTAAACATTCCAAAGGGTACTATTTATGTACGATTATTTGCCGACATGTTCTTGTACTCATAATAAGAATATTTCCAAAAAAAAGCCTTCCTTCACATATTACAAAATAAAAAATATCGTTCAAAGTTCTTGAATTTCATTTTTCCATCATATTGATTATTCCCTGTCACTTAAGGTGGTACCTTACACTACAGGGAGATAACTCTGTAAAATCAGCTAAACGTTTTAATTACGTTGTGTTGATAAGGGAAATTAAGCTTCTCAATGATCTACATTAGTTTTTGTCAAACTGCTATATAACCAGTGAAATTTTTCTGATAAAACGGTTGGTTAAATTTTTTAAAATTTTATATATTTTTGTCAAAGGGTCAAAGTAAATACTTTGTCAAAATTTTATGAGAATTAAACGAGCCAAATAAATTTTAGTGAAGGTGTTGGGTACCACCTTAAAAACTCACTTGAGGAATTCTTGCATATTATAAATCACATTGAACTTGACATTAAGGAGTCGACGTAAATTAGAAGATGTGCCATCACATTCATATGAAAGAAAGGGTTGAACGCTAGCAAATATGTGAAAGATCACATTCTGTATGTGCATGTTCCACGTCCAGAGTCTGCAATTCAATGGTTGACTTGGATGATATCTATCATATATTATTTTGTTTATACATGTGGGTACATAGTTTTCTCGTTTGAATTGTTTTGCGTTTTGTAATGTTTGAACATTTCCTAGATTACTATACAGTATGGATTTGGCTACTTCGTTTTCTGGTTTGAATTGTTTTGCGTTTTGTAATGTTTGTTTGAACCTTTCCTAGATTACTATACAGTATGGATTTGGTTGCAGATGACTTGTATTTGAGTAGATCTACATCGTTTGGTCTCTAGTAGAGATTTGTTTCAAACTCTATGACAATCATATCACACATCTTTATTTAACAGTTAGATCAATAACACGTCGTTTACATGGAATACCATGTGCGCATGATCACATGAACAGTTTTTTTTCAGTTGGTCGATATAAAGAGGATAAGGCAAGATAAAAAAAAAGGTCGAATATCAACGATTACTATTGGTACTGTTTTTGTATCATCAGCTTTTCAATGTTTGTAATAGGTTTTGACCTTTTAAAAATATGTTGGCCTCGAGTCTCACTGAAGAGAAACTCAATGTCAAAATGTCCATCTGTTCTTCTAGGACTCACGATTTTGGTCCTTTTGAATACTGAACAATTAAAACTCAAAATGTTGATGACATAAGCGAACGCATTGATGAATATTTGCTTGAATGTAATTCTTTTATATATGTTTCGCTCTATTATAAATCAAATTTTGAAATATCAACTCGGTGACCAGTGGTTAAAGATTCTCTATTTTACTTTATGGCAATATTCAAGATTTTGATTCATTATTAAGAGGAAATAAAATAATCTATCCTATAGCAAATATTCTCATTTCCCTTCACGGAGACACATGAACTAGTGTGCGCTTTATTGAATACGGTTAATCAGTACACATATATGTGCATTCAGTATTATAAATTGAATAACACATACCTGAGAGGATGATATAGCAGATTATAACTCATTGAAAAAACGTTTGCATTCTTGTCTTTGTTTCACTTGACAATGTTTTCTCGGTGTAACAATCTGCTCAAGTACCCTCTCAGCTATGTGCTATTTATATGATAACAAATATGAACTATAGGCAGTGCCTTGATCGAGCTTATTACTGTGTGTTTCAAATATGAATAATTTGTTTTGATATGTTACTTCGGTGTAGAATTTCATAAAAAATGAATAACCTAAAAATTTCAGCACCTTGACATCATTTATATTTTACTAGATTTCCTATGTTAATTGGTTTTGAGAAGATTTGTCCATCTAGAGTGTGTCGAATAACCATGACCTTATGTTCAAGCTTACATGTTTAGGATATCAGTATGTATAATGGAAAAAAACTCATCTTAGATACCAGGATTCAAATTTCGTATTTGTGTCAGACGCGCGTTTCGTCTACAAAAGACTCATCAGGGTCGATTTCATTGACGATTTAAACAATCTTTATCAGGTGAATAGATTTTGAGGATTTTATGTCTACACTAAACAGTTACTAAGCTGGAAGTGTCAAATGAACTAGCATTAAACTAACACAGAATCACATTATTGTGTCCAGCCTATATATACATAATACTCTAAATTGATTAATTTACATTTGTCTATAAAACTGATGTTGGAATTCAGAATCAGAGACGGCAAATACTATATATAATGCTTATACAACTATGTAAAATTTAATAACTTGAGATATGTTTTTATAGATTACCTTATAACTCGTTTTCTGTCTGCAGTCTCTTAATAAATCGAAAATTATAGCTCATCATTTTATCATTTGTAATTTTTAGTTAGGATATTCATTTACGGAGAAATCAAGGTCTGTGATTAGCATCGATTGGACAATTTATCTCTGTCTTTATATGATTATTCTCAAGTTTAACCATCGTGATCATATTTAATATTTGCTAAATGAAGAATCATCAGTTTGTTACTACATAGTGAAAAACATCAAAGACAGTAGGCTATACTTTTGTTCGCCAGACGTGTGTTTTGTCTTCAAAGGTTCACCAGTGACGCCCAAAATATAAAACAAAATAAAATAAATTCAAAAATAGAATACATGCTAAAGAGCACTGAGGACCAAACAATTCCGAAAGGTTTTGACAAATACAAATAATGTTATCTATGTCTGGATAGAATTCCTTAGTATGTCGAACCAACTAAAGTTTTGTAAACATGTAATATATGACCATGTTAATTCATGCCAACACGTGCTGAACACTGAGCTGACGATACGATCGGGGAGGAAACCTCCACCAGTAGTGTATAAAATGTATCATTTAAATACACAATGCAACATATCCTGTTGGAACATGTGTCTGTTTTATCATGCTACAATATTCAATATCTGGCGGATCTAGAAATTTTCATAAGATGGGGCTCACTGATTGCCTCAGAGGGGAACTGCTCCAGTCATGCTTCAGTGATTCCCTATATAATCAAGCATTTTTTCCCAGAAAGGGGGGCCCGCCCATCTAAATCCTACTCTGATATCACACTATATTTTTAATACACGTATAAAATTACAACATTTTGTAATGTTTGCTTTACTCCTCTATTTCTTTCTCTCTCATTGGGAATATCATGGGAGAATATACGGCGTAATTTATGCTATGCCAGTCTGTCATGTATATAATCCATCAAGTAAATAATATACTGCGTTTAACAACTGGCAATTTTGTTACAGAAAACATTGAGAAATGTTACTACGAATGTAAATTGAAGATGAGCTCGGACATGATTATAGTTTCATTTTTAATATATGAAAAAATGTAATATATCGTTATCTTAGCTAAGGAACAATAAATATGGAGAGGGAAAGTATTAATATTGTATGTATTGTTTAACCATTTACATAACGAGGAAAAAAATCATGTATACATGCTAAGATTTTGTGCATATTTTGTTGTGTCATTATTTTTTATTTGTTTCTTTATGATCTAAACATATGGGTAAGCTTTAATTTTCTTAATCTAGAAGGTTTTCTTCCTTCTTTTATCTTATATTTTTTATTGTTAAATCCAACTAAGACGTTGAAACAATTGATAGCTTTATCATTTAACTTTAATATATTTGAAAAAAAAAACTTTCATCGGTGAGCTTTATCTGCATTGATTGTTTTTTTTAATGACAAATATTTTTGAATATTATGTTCAGCGTTAAAAGAAAAATAACAAAATATAAAAAAAAGAGGAAAATTCTAAATGGAAAATCCCTAAGCAAATTGCAAAATTAAAAGCTCAAGCACATCAAACGAATGTATGACAACTGTCATATTCGTGACATTATATAGGTATTTTGTTAAAACATATATTTATATTTTATGAAGAAATAATTTGTTCCTATATATATATATAAATTCCTATATATTCAATTACAGTCAATTATTACATTTGGCGAAATAGTATTTCTTTATAGTGAGTATAACGAGTATTAGTACAAATACCATTAAACGGCGGTAAAAACTTCTGAATTTCTTTAAGTTAACCACCATAAATAAAACAGTTACATAAAGTACTGCATTTTTTTAAGTTAACAACTGAATATTTATACATGAAACTGCGTTATAGGTAACTTACCAGGATTGAGGTGTATCTTCATTTTGGAAAATATCATCGTCTTGGGACTGCAGTAGATATTCCGGATACGGATAAGCTAATATTAAACTATTGTGTAATATTACAAAAATTGTAAAGCAAGATAAAATTGTTATTAATCGAACAGACATCGTTTGTATATGTTAAAGTCAAACTATGACTGTCACTATCAAGATGGAATCAATATAGTTAATTGTGAGAAAATAGAAAGAGTGATTTATTAACACCGAATTATATATGCTAAAAGTTTCGCCTACGTTTGGTTGGTTGTATTGTTTGGGAGGGGCTAAACACTCCGAAAGTTTCCGTTTATTTTGCATTTATAATAAACTGTGTGGGTATCATTGTTGTCAATGAAATCGAATGAATTCGATAGCTTGCATTGATTCTCATTTGAAATTTTTCACTAATTAATTTTGTACATAGGTTTTGGTAGTGAATATTTTATAAACAATTGTAAATTTAATGTACTTTTTATAGTTAAGTAATCGATTACTGTCTACTTTAGCAATTAATGCAAGTAATTGTATAGACGGCTTCTTTTATGTTAATGTAGTAATACATGGTAATCAATTATCATCTCCGTGCAACTGATTATTTACCTACAGTAAAGGGGACTTTTTTATTTAAATAAAGTCTTTATTCGTTATTGCACACAAAGAAATATGACGATTGAAAAGATATGTGTCTATTTCGGAGATTTAACAAGCCTGTAAACAAATGAACCTTCCAAAGTACATAATTAGTCTATTAAAACACGAGAACATCAAATACCGAGTTTAGTACGCACGACATGTGTTTTATGGATTATAATTTTCAGATATATTCGAGACCACAATAGTGAAGTAGTACACCCCCATAACCATGGCTAATCGAATGCTTATTTTATACAAAGTCTGTTTTGTCCGGCCGTTCCTAAACAAAAACACATTGTGCATTCTTGTTTAAATCAAGACCAAAGGTCATAAAAAGAAAATTTCATATTGTTCAGGATGTCAGCTTTAATGCATATTCTATCATCTTAAAAATAAGACAATGGATAAAAATAAGGAAAACATTCAGCAGAAAAAATAATAACAGTCTCGTTTCACGAACTTTGACAACAATCTTGCCTGATATTAGTTAAGTACCCAATAATAACAACCCAGACAATTATTCGAAATACCTCCAGCTCCGAAAAGACAGTTTCTAAGCGGTTCTACCATTAAAACATTTAATATTTGAAAAAAATAATAAAAGAGTACTTTTGAAAATACACAGTCAACCATAAAAAAAAAACAAAAAAAAACAAGCATTCGAACATTCGAACACGAATTAATAAAAATCAACTAATAAAAAGTTAATTTCTAAGAATTCTTTTCCAACGCAGAATACAATGTTTTTATTAAAGTCTCATCTCTCAACAAGTACAATCAATCTTTATACAATAGTAACATTGTAAAATAACACTAAATAAAATGAGAGCCATTCTATACAGAATTATAAGAGACTATTAAAATGCATAGATAATAATAATACATAATATGAAATAAAATACTATGTACAATATATAAAATTTCTACGTCTTTTTAAAATTAAATGACAGGTTTTGGCACACACACGAATCATATTTACATCTGAGAATAAAAACACTAACTTTTGATTATCATCTAAAGTATTAAAATTATCATTAAAAGTTTCAGCAACATGATATAAATGGTTTCTAAAATCGTCATAAAGAGGACATCTAAATAAAACATGCGCTTCATCTTCAATAAAAACGTCACATATATGGCACACTCTATTTTCTAAAACAATATTTTCATATCTCCCTGTTTCAATTCTAAGGGGAGCAACACCACATCTAAATTTGGCGAAAGCACTTCTGTGACTGAAGGGTAAAGCTATTTTGCAGTATTCCTCTGGTTCAAAATTTTCCTTAAACAGTCTGTAAGTTCGTAGCTTATTGCCACCTCTACCCGATATAGATTTATCAGAATGCAAAACAGCATGCCAATTATCGACATGTTTTCTATGTAATTTTGACATAACATTTTTTATAACATAGTTAGTGTCCATATTTTCAGGACACGATAAATGACTTAAATTTAGTTCACAGAAGGTTTTCTTTACTAAAAAATTCCAGTTTTTAACACACTTATGCTTAATACTCATACTATCAGCCCACTTGTGAACTTTTGCATTTAACCGGTTTGAGCTCATGTTATTTAATCTACACCACAAACGAATAATACTTTTCCACTGCTTATCAAAAATAGGTGTTATACCTAAGTCTCCAGTAACTGCAGCATTTGGTGCATATTTTCCTACACCGAGAAAAAATCTACAAGCCCTATTATGAATGGAGTTAATACAAGAATATGATTTTACACCCCATATACCTGCTCCATATTCTATTATAGGACAAACCAAACTTTCATATAATTTTACAAATACATCGAAACAAACACCACCTAAAAGTTTACACTTGGCTATTACCAACCCTAAAGCCCTATTTGCTGAAGATGCAACGGCTTTTGCAGTAACATTATAGTCTAAATGCTCGTTTAAAACGAGACCAAGATAAGTATAATTACTAGAAAACTTAATAGTATGACCATTACAATTAAAAATTACATCAGATCTAGGTATAGAAGGCGGTCTAAAATGTACAACGTTACTCTTGTTTGCATTAATTTTCATACAATTGTCTTTACACCATGTAGATAAAGCATTTAACAGAAGTTGAAGCTCTTTTTCATCGTTTGCTATAATTACAACGTCATCAGCATATAATAAAATACATGTCTGCTTTGTTCATTAACTAAATAATATATATATCATGTATACATTCCAGTCTTGCAACTAAGCCTGAGAAATCACATCAAAATGATGTTGGGCTTATCATCTGCACCATTTAAAAAAAAACACCATAATTTCAAATTAAACTGTCACTCCAATCAAATTTGTTAGATGACAGGAAGCACATGTTATTTTATCTTGATCCACAAGTGGTAATTGTTGCATGAATGGATTAATAGTAAATACACAGCACTGCCTCCCCCTTTTTTGAGAGTTTTTTTTAATAAAAATTACCCTCCTTTTAATAACATACTATATAAAAATGCATTTATGTTTGATAACTATGTATTGATTTGGGGTATGTATGATCTTCATTTCATATATGAATATGCTATTCAGAATCTTAAATTACAAATAGTCAATGTTATTATACTAAATTAAACTAATATATAAATTGATATGAAAGTTCACCTTCCAAATAAGTTTAAAATGCCCCCCCCCCCTTTTCATGGGAAAAATTTGGTTGATTATTTAGGAAATCACCGATGATTAGAGCGGCCCCCTATTAGGTCAGTCACATATACCCCCACCCCCTTACAAAAAGTTCTGGATCTGCTCCTGACTATAGGTGCTGATACATTTTTTAGGCCAGAATTGCACATCCCTTCCATAAAAATATTGAGGTATCATTTAGTATCAATGGGATATATCCCCTAGATGTGAAAAGACCTAATTGTTCTTCTTATATTCTTTTCTTTTTTTTCTTCTTAACATCTTTTGACAATCTATCAATACATGCAAGAAGAGGGTGTGGTTAAGCTCTCATAGTATTTTAGTAACAACAAATTAATGTATATGTAATGAACTTAATTAAGCTGTTGAAATTTACCGAAATTTACCATATTAAAGATTCAAAGCTTTAAAAATATAACATATAAAACTATGAAAAATAATACATTATTCAAAACTCATGCTTCTTCTTTTAATTTTTGATGAGCTAATGTGTAGATGTAAAACTAAATCAGAATATTTACTTTTTACTTTGTAATTTCTTGACTTGAGGGTTTATCAAAAATTTACACACTCAGTGTTTGTTTTAAACATCTGTTTTATGTAATGTCATCTGTCCCCTAATCATTAGTGGATGACATATTTATATCTCTACTTAACCATTTTATAATTGAGAGAAGATATGAAATTTTCACTCTGAAGGGCTTAGTTGGAAGACTGATTCAGCAATGACAGAATATTACGTCTCTCTTCGAATTGTTATTCTCTTCTGCCTCTTTTATGAAGTAACATTGACTTCCATTCTATTTCTAACACTTCTTAAATTTTCTGTTGATGAATAAAGAAATAAATAGCTAAACTATCTTAATATAAAGACGAATAATTGTTTAATCAAACAGCAACAACATCAATGTGTAAAGGAAGGTCAATGACGTTTGGTGCTGCTGTTAACAAAACCTGCTAGTTACAAATAAATGTGCATAAAGAAATATGAACACTAAACGATATATATATTTCTCTAGTTTTGTGCTTTTTTTCACATTTCATGAGCCTTGTGCAAATTTTTGAAGAGGAAGGATAAAAAATCATTAGAGAAACGAATTGTACCACTAAAAAGCGTGTATTACGACATTTCTCAACTCCCAACGGTTAAATTATGATTATTTAAAAAGCCCTGCTAGCTTCAGAGTTATAATATTAAAAGTTTTTACTGTCTCGATTGGACAAAAATCATAACACACTTTTTGCAGTGATGGAATTTATACATGTGAGACGCAGATCGACATCCGATCTCTACTCGACGTCCGTTCCTAAAATCGACGTCTTAATCTGACGACACAAAAAATAACATTCCAAATCGACAGCCAAGACTATGCCCTCTAATCAGAGTTGGGGTAATTGTAATTGTAATTGTTAATCAGCTGTAATTGATTACAATTTTTCAAGTAATCATTGTAATCATTAATCAGCCAAAAATCTGATTACATGTAATTTAATTTAATCAATTACTTTTCAAAATACCCTGTAATCCTGATTACTTTATAATTACATTCTGATTACAATGAAAAAAATCTTAAACTGTGTTTATGGTCAATAGTGGAAACTTTGTTATTCTTATTCAATTTATATTGTTTAATAAGATAGTTTGGTTTCTTTTTTTTTTTTTTTTATAAAACATGACAATTGGTTTGTATACTTCAGTAAAAATAAACTGTTACAGAATTGAAAAGTCATCAATAGCCCAATAATACAATTATATGTTTCAGGCCTTAGTAAAAGATATTGTATATATATTCACAATTTAAAGATGTACATATATATATATTTGATAATAACTGTTATACTCAAGTAATACTTTTCTTTAACCTTTAATTATAATCTTTTGTTAATGTAATGTGATTTTTGTCATCTTTGAATTGACAGGTAGGAAACCAATTAAGGTTTGTTTTTATTGCAATTACCAACTTAGTATAGCTGTAGGACAATATGGTAAAAGATAAATCAGACATGTGATAATTTATTCAATTAGCACAAAATTAATTAAAAGTTGGACAAATATCTTGTTTAAAATAAGCAACATTTTTGTATGTATTTGGACTGGACATGTAAAATGCAATGATTTTTAGCACTTGTAGTTTGTTTACAATTTGATTAAACTGGTACAATTTCATCCATATTTTAACTCCCATAAACTGCACCTTGAAACAAATATAAATTAAAGTCTAGAATATGTCAGAAGACAAACAGCAAATGCTTTTTATAAAGCTATATTCAATTGAAGTCAAAATAATACAGAGATTAATGATGATAAAGTGCAATGGGTCGTAACCAGTGACACAATGTTCATGTATGTATGAAGTGAAATTTTGAGGTTTATTAAATAGATGAAGTTTGAATTCATCATTTTATAATATAGCAAACACAATACTTTCTAAAAAATGCTATAGTTATGTTTCAGACCGTATGAGTATTTGGACCGTATGCGTAGTCTGGACTGTATGCATACTTTTTCAAAAAACTCATACGGTCGGACGGTACGGTACGCGTACGGTCTGACTAATATTAAGAAGTTGGCAAAGTTAATTAGATCCATATAACAGATCAATATAACTTAACTCTCAAATAGATATAAAAAAGTTTAATTGTAATTGAAAAAAAACAACTATATATTTTAATGATTTAAAAAATACACGCTAATTGAATCTGTTAATCTCTTGTATTTAGCATGTCGATCACTCAGTAAAATAATTGAAATATGATCACTAAAATTGAAAATATCGGAAGTGAATATAATGTGGGAGGAAAATTGTTTTAGAATATTTAGCAACTTTACCAAAAAATATTTTTGCTAAGGAACATACACGAACTGCAAAAATGTAAATGTAAAAAATATTAGTACGTTACTTGTGGTAGCAAGTGTAACATTGGTTAAGAGTACCAAAATTAGGATCAAGATATACAATTAAACAAATATTTAATTTCAATTATTCATTTGTTCATTTTATCGGTGTAATTGTGATAATATTAAATTAGTAAATCTGAAAATAAAGATTGTGATTAATGTTAATTTTTAAAAATTTAACCCATATGATCTAATAACATATATGGTCAGCTCGTACTGGACCATACACGTAAACTCATACGGTCCGACCGTACGCGTACGGTCCAAATACTCATATGGTCTGAAACAGTTATATATTAAACGTTTATTCATTCACATCATGCAAAATGTATATATTTTTTTTAATTCATTGTAATCAGATGTAATCATGATTACTTTGCCAATGTAATCATTAATTTAATCAGACACTTTCAGAAATGATGTAATCATTAATTTAATTTAATCGTACAAATGACAAAGTAATTGTAATTTAATCAATTACATTGAAAGTAATCGGACCCATCTCTGCCTCTAATCGATGCTTTTTGTTGTTCTCAAATCGACGTCCATTTTTGACTTCTCTAAGTGACGTCCGTTTTATCGGTAATAAACATGGGCTGCACATGATTGACGTCACAATTGAAATTGCAGCGTCAGTTGTGGTTTAAATAAATGGACATTTGTGTTCGGGTTGCTCGCAAGTAAATTAATCATTTTAGATTTAAGGTATCTGTTCATTTTCCAATCGCGAAACTGTTGATTTTCTATAACGTTTTTGCTTCATAAAATCAAAATGGATGCCTTTCAAATGCCTATTATATGTCCGCTTTGAAGTACAAAGGTTAGGAATTTTGTTATTAAAATCGACAAAGTTCTATCATGCCATGCTGCATGCTCATTTTAACATGGGTAGGCAATTTATTTGTCAACATTTTACACCTCACTTAAGCTCGGTATTAACCATATTAAAAAATACAACGCATACTTATGTCAAAATTACCATAGAGCATGGCATGAAAGAATAATTTCATTTTAGTTCCTCAAATACAAATATACAATGTACATACTTCATGGCAAAGAAACAGGAACAGCCAAACATTTCGAATGTATTTTCGTACTGCATTTGTCCTATTATGATAGAAAAATTCCTTCCTGTCATTCTCTATGCTAATTTTAAAATGGAGAGGCATTTTATTTATCGATAATTTACACAAGCACTGTATGCTCATTTTAACATTGGAAGGCATTATATTTGGCCATTAACACCTTGCTAACATTCTGTGTAAAAAACTGACAAACAAAAAGGCTTTCCTTGTTAAAGGCAGAAGAGAACATGACATGAAGGAATTATTTCTTTGATTAGAAAGTAAATAATTGACTGAAATTACACATCGCGATGATAGCCTCCTCATCAACCGGACGTCGTTTTTGTGAGTCATTATGATACATTGGACGTCGATTAGAGGATCAAGATATTGTAGACTGCTTGAGAACGTGACGTTAGGATTGATCGTCAATTTGAGGAACAGACGTCGATTAGAGACTGGACGTCGATCTGAGTCTAACATATATAAATAAACTCATCACAGATACCAGGAATAAATTTAGTATTTACGCCAGACGCGCGTTTCGTCTACAAAAGACTCATCAGTGACGCTCGAATCAAAAAGAGTTAAATTAACGTCTAGAGCTCAACTATACTTGGTCATGGTTTCGCATTACCAGTATATAGTCGATGTTAAAAGTAAAATCACAAAAAACCTGAACTTCGAGGAAATTTCAAAAGTCCCTAATCACATGGCAAAATCAATTGACAAAACACATCAAACGAATGGACAATAACTGTCATATTCCTGACTTGGTATAGGCATTTCCAAATGTAGAAAAAGGTGGATTGAACCTGGTTTTATAATACGTACTATTTGTTATCAAAGGTTTTCAGAAGACTAAAGTGTGGTGTAAGTAGTACATGAGTCCTGTCACTCATTGACAGACAGCTCGGGTAATGAAAGTAGATGTTTAGTTGGTTTGAAGTATTACATTTTCCAACACACCCAACTATACCAGTCCTATTTAGGACCGATAACTCTGTCGAAAAATATTGTCGAGTATACAATGTTGTTGAAATCAAAGCAACTGTTTTATATTTCTCTGTTGAAATGTAAACAATAACAATTTTCTGTACACAAGTTTAACTTTATATCGATTTATTGAATGCCTGGATTTTGCTTAGAATATTGAATTAAAAAAATAAATAATAAAATCATATTCAACGAAATCTCGTTTAATTTTCTACGAGATAAAACAAAATCCATTTAAATTAAAATATTTCTTTAAAATAATTATAGAAACACAAAAATTAATTTGATTATCTTTTAAGGCAAAAAATATTATTTTAAAGAGTTTTTTTTTTAATATTCATATGTTCTTAAAGTTTATTATGATACATACTTCTTCTGGTTTGACACGGGGAAGAGAAGATATTTATTTGTACAGTTATGAAAACTTATGTATATCACACAATTTAAACTCTGGTAATACATGTATACATGTAGGATGTTTAATGTCACCTGGTTGCTTTTGGTTTGCAAATCTACCTGACAATATATTGTTATGTAACATTACATCCCAAGTCAGAGATCACCTGTTCGTTAAGTGATGTTATTTTGAAGGTATAGAATATTTATCTATAATAATTGTTGGGATTTTTTTTTCTCTCTTCGGACGTATTTTTTTGTTCTAAAAGGAATGTATAAATATATTTTTAAAGAAATATAAATTATACAGAAAACAGGAAAAACACCTTTAAGAAAAAGAAGAGAAAAAAATTATTATAAATTTTATTGTTAACTATTTTCTTGTAACAGTATATATACTGGATATCTTACAATAAAATGTTCCCGTGTCACACTTAAAATAATATATTTCTTTTATCAAAAACTTTTGAAATCAATCATATCGAAATATCACCCAAAAAAAAAAATAACAGAAACATCAGAGATTCTACATGAAGAATTAAATTTAATCAAGGAAAGTCTTACTATACAAATCCTTGATTAGATGCAACATTTCCATATACATCATCCGCCATTATGAAAAATTCTCGAAATATTCACTTTTTTAAATCGATTTTTGACAGAAATTGTCCAGAAATTAAACTGTTTTAAATAGTATTTTTCGCCAGATGTATGTTTGAATATACTTAATCGATTTGCAAAATTTTCTTTTTATTAACGAAATTTCTTTATTTGTTGTACACGTAGACATGGGTATCGGTACATTTAGCATTGAGCCAACGGAGAAATAACGAGAAAAAGTACATGTTTGTACGATTCTCCAGTGACAAAATTTAATCAAAAACTAAACTGTTAGGACCAACATTGTTAAGGTTAATGAGAAAATTAAACTTTATGGAAGCACCTATGCATTTTATACGGGGCTATATAATACAAAATGGCGGATAGTATACGTCACAAAAGTCACGTAATGTCTGACTTAGTTGGATATGAAAGCAGGTTAAAAAGAAAATCCATAAAAATTAGTACAGAAGTAGTATGATACTTTACTTCTTATAAAGTGTACTGTTCACTTTTATTAACATACTATATATAAATGGTTCTTTTGATTTCCTACTGTTGGGAAACATTTCATTATTGCATATGTGTGTCGTATAATTATTTGTTAAAGTTTAGTTACATGGCTTTTGTGAACAGTTTGAATTACTGTCGATTTTCCTTCTTTATCTTGAATAAACTGAGACTTTTTATAAAGTCTATTCATTTCCTAATAAATCTTAAAAAATGCAATTATAAAATTTGCCGGATTTGTAATAACATGAGCAACATGTGGAGCAGAATCTTCTTACCCTCCTGGAGCAACTCAGTTGTTAACGAATGCAGCGCTTGCAAGTGGAGAAATTATCCCTAAGTTTATACGAAATACCATGGCTCGTCATTTTTTTTCAATCGTCGTAACCCCAATCCCACCTGCAGTTTTTGGTGGGGTTCGTGTTGCTTAGTCTTTATTTTTCTATGTGGTGTCTTGTGTACTATTATTTGTCTGTTTGTTCAATAAATTGGCAACGCTTTTCAACGCACTGTGTACTTCTGTTTGTCTGTTTGTTTGTTTCTTCTTTAGCCATGGCGTTGTTAGTTTAGTTTCGATCTATGAGTTCGAATGTCCCACTGGTATCTTTCGACCCCATTTGTGAACATTAACCAATATGTCTTTAACGATGTACATTGTAGGCGGAGAATGGCTTATTACAAAGTTTTTAAACTTAAAGAAGGACACATGAAATAGACAGAATAAAGTCAGACGCGCATAGGGCAAAGTGATTTAAACACTGTCGCAGATATATTAGTACCGGTATGAACTGATACACTTCGAATGCATTGGTTATCTCATTCTTTTGTAAAAAGAGGAAAGGAGTCAAAGGGGCAATCTTAAACTATGAGTCGTAAAAACTAATGTACCACCATGACCAAAGCAAAAATATTGCACAGACTTACAAGTGATTCATTCAAATTTTGAACCATATTGAACTTCTCAGCATGTCTTGCTCCTTTTGAAACAAAAAAGCAGTAGCATTCGTTTTAGTTTGTTGATATAGTGCAAATGGCAACCGAGCATTTTAAAATGCAGGTAAGCAAATAAATTGTTGACGATTAAAAAGCAAGTTTTTGTTGGCATTTTTACATGTCAAAATGTAAATGTGCTCGATTTAAAAAAAAACCCAACATATTTGTGCTGAATTAAGCTGTCGAATTTTTGTCAACTATAAACACCGATATTTATTTACTAGTATCTTCGGGAAAATATTATATTCCAGATATTGACAAAGAAAAAATGTGTTATCCGAACTTGGAAAAGCAAAATTGTCCGTATACGAATAGGACGATATTTTGGGCAATTGCATTAGCGAAAAAGTGACGAATAAAAAAGGGGCGAAAGATACAAAAGGGACATTCAAACTCAAAATTCGAAACAAGTCTGCAATTTCATGGCAAAAAAAAGAGATAAAAATACCCAACAAAAGAACATAAAAGACAACATAGAAAAATTAAAGATTGAGCAACACAAACACCAACGAAAAGCGTGGGTGATCTCTGCTGCACCTGAAGGGTAAGCAGATCCAGGGTCCGGAGGGGTTCCGGAGTCCTCAAATTTGAAGCGCATTGCAAAACTTCAAAAGTCACATACATTACGTTCCTCAAATCAACGTCCAATCTTAACGTCACGTTTTCAAATCAGTGTTCAATATTTTAACCCTCTAATTGACGTCCAATATAACTTAATTAATCAAAAAACGACGTCCGATCGATGAGGAGACTCTCATCGAGATATGTAATTTCAGTCAATCATTTACCTTTCAAATTTATGAAAAAAAAAAATTGATTCGTGCAAATTTACTTTAAATCTAAAATGATTTTATTTGATTTACTTGTCTGTCTTTCAAGCAACCAGAACACAAATGTCCATTTGTTCGTCAATCACGTGCAGCCCATGTTTAGTTGGAATTAGAACAAGACTTTGTTTTTAAAGCAAAATAGTAACGTCATATAAGAATTGATCTTTGTTTATATTATCTGTCTTGGTTTGTTCTATCTTTTTTCAACACCTTTTTGTTTGTTATTTTTAACCTTTGTGATTAAACTGCAACAAGTCCATTGAACGGCCGTCTATAAAGGATGTACTTTTAAAAAAAGTGATTTTTTTGGAAATGGTGTCAAATGTTCGCACTCCTTGTTTTTTCCCATACGATACAATGTAAAATCGTTTGCCCCATAACTAACCTTTTTTTCTTTTCATACAAGACTTAACAGCTAATAAAAAGTCATTTGCCAAAATTTAAGCAGATTCTTAATATTTTTCATTTTGATTTGAGACCCAAATAATACCAATGTAAATATAAGATAAAATTCCGAGTTTACTTTTTCCCGCCATATTCTAAAAATCAGTAATCTCGAAAGGGATCTCTCAATATTTTTAGCTTAATTTGTTCCTTAACTAATGCTCTTCTTGATTTTTTTATTACCTAAGTACATCCTTAAAGAAACCAAACAATGGATGTCGATTTGAGAACAACAAAGACGTCGATAATAGAGGCATAAACTTGACGTCAGATTAAGACTTCGATCTGAGGAACGGTCTATGAGAGACCTGGCATTGATCTAAGTCTTAAATAATATATATAACCTTTACAAGCAAACCTAGAAAATCAAATTGTCTTAAGCCCTTTCAGTCTGATACTTGTTTAAAAACCAAATGTTTGGAACCAGGGTGAAATCTAAATGTATGGAACAAGGGTGAAACCTAAATGTATGGAACCTATTAGAAAGCTAATGCATGCAACAAATTTGAACTGATGTAAACTTTCATATGAAACCTTATTGGAATGCATGTCTATAACTGTCGGAACAACAGGGTAGCATGGTATATCAGCAAACACTCACTATAATAGTGAGAGATGCAAAACCTTAGCATCAGCCCTGTTTGGACAATTTGTACCGAACAAACTGTCTCAGCAATATATTAATATCCTGTCAGCAGGTTTTAAACTCTTCACCTTGTATAAGTAATTCTGTTATTTATTTTAAACTACTAATGTTCCTACCTTTCTATTCTACTTCGTGCAACGTCTTCGGTATCTTTGCGAACTATTTACAAAGGTGGATGTCACTGCTGGTAGACGTTTCGTCTCCAAGTGTAACATCATCCCAGTAGTCAGCGCTTCGGTGTCGACATGAATATCAATTACATGGTGATTTTTATTGTAAATTTCCTGTTTACATTTTTCGAGATACTAAGGATTTTCTCATCCCAGGCATAGACTACCTTAACCGTATTTTGCGCAACGTTTTAAAATGTTGGGTCCTCACTAATCCAGTGGTTTCATTTGTCCATAATTTACTAAACTAATATATTTAGTGCTGATCTTCACTTAAACAGATGCCTTAATTAACTTGACTATTGCAATTGTTTTCTCGTTTAAATTGTTTTTTTTTTATCATGTTGGGACCTTTATAGCCTCCTATACTGTATGTAGTTTACTCTTATTGAAGGCCGTACAGTGACCTAAGGCTACTAAAATTTGAGCCATTTGTTCTATGATGGGTAGTTGTCACCATTTCATTTATTAAAATAAATAATAATAAAAAATGTTTATCTATGACAATGACATCAGCATCAACAAAGACAATCGTAAATATTCACAGTCTCCTCTCTTGTATCTATTAAGCTATAAACAATAACACATATTTAATTATGAAAGGTATCCAATGACAACTAACCCAAAAAATTTAGTAACCATATTTCACTGATCTAAGATTACTACATTAACAATTTTGATAAGTCAATTTCAAATTCCAAAAATGCGGTCCGGTAACAAACATATTTCGTAGATCAGAGAATCAGTGAATAAGTATGAATATCTAAAGAAACTGTTGCCAATAACTGTTAAACGATAATTTCTAATCTTTAACTGATGTTGCTTGAGATCTAGGTGTCAACCATTCAAACGTTATGTATAAAACTGTTGAAGGAAGGTATAGTAACCATAAATGACGGAGTGTCACGTGTGTAATTGTAATAAGTTTTAAACTACGACAATAAACAATTGTAGAAAATTCAGGCGATGGAGGTACGAGGGTACATGCACGACTTTCAATGTGTCGCTTAAAACATTTTCTTGCCAAATCATGTTATTTATGCTTTTGCAATTATTATTTCATTATATATTATGGAGTTTTTAATCAATAGCTCTTTTTTTCTTACATAGTTCAAAAGTAAATTTTTTTGCATTCCAAAGTACAGAAATAACCTCTAGGTAAATATTTATTGTTCTGCTAAAAATGTTTATAAAACACCGTAAAAAGCAATCAAAGGAACTGAGGATCGTTCAACACCCCCTTATATGACTAAATAGTCGTTTAACTAAAGGTCTGTACAGGTAGATATATCGGATAACTCATGACACCACCTTAAAACAGTTACATTACATCAATTAGTAGGGTTTATCTCAACATGATGAAATCTAGTAAGTTTCGATATCTGTGGAAATTCTTGGAACAATTCAAACGTTTTACAAGAAATTTGGTTGTAAAGAATTGTGTCGTTCCATGCAATAGGTTATCCCACCATTCAAAAAGAAAAGAAGAAAAGGATTAAATTCTGTAATAAAGTCAACTGTAGAACAACTTCTACAAGATGGTGCCTCCATTGCATTTATGAAAAGAATATTGTGAATTCTCATGTAATGTTAATTGCTCGCTGACCCAGACGTACTTTCTCTTTTGTCATAATTTCATCAAACAAACTGGGTCGATGCCACTGCTGATGGAGATTTATTTCCCCGAGGGTATCACAAGCCCAGTAGTCAGCACTTTTTTGTGCTGACATGAATTGTCATTGAAATGGTTTATATTTATAAATTTACTGTTTACAAATTTTTTAAGTTTTTGAAATACTAAGGCTTTTCTACCTCAGGCATAGATTACCTTAGCTGTATTTGGCAAATCTTTTAGGAATTTTGGTCCTCAATGCTCTTCAACTTCATACTTTATTTGGCCTTTTTAACTTTTTTAGGTTCGAGCGTCACTGATGAGTCTTTTGTAGACGAAACGCGCGTCTGGCGTTTACTATATTTAGTCCTGGTATCTATGATGAGTTTATACACAACCACTGGGTCGATGCCACTGCTGGTGGAGATTTATTTCCCCAAGGGTATCACAAGCCCAGTAGTCAGCACTCTTTGTGCTGACATGAATTGTCATTGATATGGTTATATTTATAAATTTATCGTTTACAAATTTTTGATTTTTTGAAATACTAAGGCTTTTCTACCTCAGGCATATATTACCTTAGCTGTATTTGGCAAAACTTTTAGGAATTTTGGTCCTCCATGCTCTTCAACTTCGTACTTTATTTTGGCCTTTTTAACTTTTTTTTTAGATTCAAGCGTCACTGATGCGTCTGGCGTAAACTAAATTTAGTCCTGATATCTATGATGACTTTATTTAAGGTATGAAATCTTTAAAAGAATAAATAAACCACTGTTGATTTAATTCAAACAATTTTATTTATTGTCATGAAACATTGACAATGTTTGTGACGGGCAACCGGCGTTTTGCATCTGCGCAAATCTGATTTCAGTTGCCCCGATTTTTTTCTTTCATTTGCCCCGATTGTGTACAGGTAGATCATAAGTGAATTTATTTCTTATTTATTATTATAAACCTCTCCAGTTAGCCAGTTGTTCACATGTAATGTATTGTCACTTATAACATGTAACTGTTTTCCGTTGCACAATGAGGAGGTGAAAATAGGATTTCGAGCAGGATAGATATGGCAGTTTTAAAGATAAAAGCACTCTAATTACAATCGCTCAAAACACAGAACAAGATTCTAAAATCATTATTTTAACAGCATTTAAAAGCACAACATTAAAATTCATAAAAACAGAGTATGTAATTATAAATTTGTTCTTGCCGACTATTTGTATATTACACATCTGATGTTCCCTTCCTTGTAATTTCATCACTACTTTATTTGTTACGTTTAGAGGCAGGCATTTCAAGAGTTCTCATGATTATTTTGACGTAAGCAACGGTCTGGATTTCTTGATGACACCAATACAATAATATGTTAGGGTGGTGTGAATAGAACTGTTTATTGTAATGCGAATGAATCAATTCTGGACTGTTATTCTTCCTCTTACAATTTTCAACAGCTGCAGCTGCCCAGAAATAAGGGGGATAACGTGAAATTGAACACATATATAAGTTCTAAGAATGCATGACAAGTGTCTTCTGAAGAAGCGTCAGACATATAGTCAAACGTGAATCAGTCCTCGATTTCATCTGGAAGTAGGAATGGTTGCCCGTAAAATTGTGAAAGCCATTTACCTGTGTCACTTAATTTGTCTTTATACTTTGACCAACAGACTTGATTTTCCTCCACCAGATCTGCGCCAAATGAAAACGATAACAATCTATTTGCAGACACAGTTAATATATATATACATGTTTAATTGACAATTCATAACATATGTACAACTGGCAAACGGAAGAGGTTTATATTGATAAATAAAAAATAGCATTCTCCTGTAATTTACCTGTGCATAATCGGAGCAAATGAAAGATCAACACTTTTTAAAAATCGGCGCAAATGTCATACGCCCGTTTGTGACAATACAACTTTAAAAAAAAAGAAAAAAAAAAAAGAAACAATATAAAAAAATAATAATAAAAAAACATTAATACATCAGTGCTAAAACAGTTTTACAATATTCAATATCTATTTTATAATTATGCCTCTGATCTCTGCCCTCAGTTATAACGCGCCATTTTATCAATAAGCCAATAATTCTAACATATCTAATTATAAGTAAGTGATATATAGAGAAAAAAAATGTCCTTTAGGGAAATGAAATATTCATCATTCAATTTGTATGATATTCTCGTTTACCTTGCAATTGAGAATAAAATGAAATTCACCTTCAATGACTTTGCAGGTTTCACACATCACATTCTATCTGCTAGAAAGGAATTTGAAATTATTGTTATCCAACATTGAGGTAGAAATACACAGTTAGAACTTTAGATTCGCATTATGGCCATGGTGATTTTTTTTAAATATGAAAGTTTTTGTACAATAAATTGATTTTTAGATAATTGAAGAATAATATAGCCTTCTAAGTGGGTTATATGAACACTTATATTGTTTTAAGCATGTTTTATATGCCATTTATATGTTCGACAGTCCGCATATTCCAATCCGAACCGCCCATAGGTCCATAAATTATTGTAGTGCTATGGAAAAACGAGCAGAAATGCATATGATTTTTTTTACCACTTGATAGATATAAAAATATGGTTTCAGGAAAGGTATCACTGTAATTGATTGAAATTTTCCTTTGGACCAAATTTTGGAGACTTTTGTGACATGTTCGCCCCCCTTTTTTCTATATTTTGTATGAAAGAAATGTAGATCGTTGCCATGTTTACACCCGAAATGGATTATATTTCACCATTATGACCATCAGAAATCAAATCTATGGAAGATTTTCTTTCTATAAATATATACATGCATAACACTAATACTAAGCCTTATTTGTTAGACAGGAGGTGAAAGAGGGTGTTTAAAAATTATGTTTTTTTTCCTAGCTGTGTATTGCTACCTAATGTGTCCTGATTATCGCCTAAAATCCGTCAACATCCGGATTCATTTGTATCAGGGTTATACAGGGTGATTGTATAACTGAAAACCTAATTCCACCCGAGAATTGTGATACTTATAAAACATTCATAGACTATTAACCGTTACAAAAAGTGATACAAACTAACATTTTGACTGTCTTCTCTGCCGCTGGTTTTCATATATATTAATTGCTTATCTGTGGTTTTGACTAAGATATCGGGGAGATAATTGAAGATTATAGACAAGTTATATTTCGATGAATCTAGTTCTAATATCAAGTATGATCTTTTGGTGAGGTGAGCAAATCTAAATATTGTTCCTTCAGTTTAGTCGCTAAAGAAAACTTGCCAATATAAACGTGGTGTATTCGTCATATTATAGCTATTTTAAGTAGACAGTTCATTGGCAGCGTCAACATTCAATAAGACCATCTATGATTACGAAAGCATATTATTAGTTTAAAATTTCACACGTTTTGAACTATTGGATTGTACCTATGAAGTGTTGTTAATTCCTGTTTAAATAACTTACTAAACTTGTGATGTTAATTTGTGAAACTGGATATTTTTCCTAAAAGCAAGAGGCTTCTATATGTGTAGGTTAATTAGTAAGGATTATCATATGTTTTTTGTTTGTTTTAAAAATTCTATCAATAGGTAAACTAGAGATTTACAAATACATCAGCACAATGAACATTTTGTATCATTGTATGGTCTCCGCCAGTTAAAAAACGACCACTCCGTTTGCATTGTTCTTCGACGCTACAAATCAAATATTTCTATTTAAATTTAACACTGTAAGGTATGGGGAGAATCTGGATTCAGAGTGATTTTTTTTATCGTCTACTTGACCAGATTTTTTTTTCACATTGTGAAATTCAAATTCAAATTGGGGAGTAGAATTTTTAAATGAATTATAACGCCCCTCCCCATTTGAAGTTAAATGGTCATTCCCTTATATCTGTTATGCTAGATTATTTGCCTCTCTGTCTTTTTACACGTCTTAATTAGTTTTATTGACTCATTTTGTTTGAAAATATTGATTATCTTAAAAATAGAACTGTTGGAAAATTACTTGCAATAAAATCATGAAAAAGATTCGTAGCAAATATTATCCGAGAAGTTTTTCAAGTTTATTTTAAAAAGAATACATACTAATTTAAAAAAAAATCCACATGCTAGATATCTCAATAAGATTTTAACAATGTATCGCAGTACTTCTTGGGACAAATGATATACCAATTATAGAAAAGTCTTCCAGCTAAATAACACAATACGGACAATTTATTATTCATGCAGAGGGTGTCTATAATTGTTTATAGTATTTTTTTCACTTATAATAATAGGATCAAATCACTATTTTACCTTAAAATTCAGGATCCACATTTAGTCAAGGCAACTTCATCTCCCTACTGATACATAGAATATAAAGTCATAAATGTGGAGGTCCTGCACCTTCAGATAATACTGGTATTGGTACGGCCACCGTTTGACCAACTTCTTGTGTCGTTTTTTTTTTGTTTTTTGCTTCTGGCCATCATAGTGTGTACCTGCTTCCATAACTCCAAAACGATGGCGAACTCTGTTGGTATCAATCGTACAATTTGGACACTGCACCTTCAAACCGTGTCCCTCTTAAATAACGGTAGTTCCACATATAATTAGATTAAAAGCAACTCTGAGGCACATTTTACGTAAGAGCTTTCATGTTACAAAATTGTGTAATGTGAATTTGGAACAACATACGAAATTAACAGTTTCTACTTGGGTTATAACTAAAGATCTATCAAATCAACTTGTCCTCTACTGTTAAAGTCTTTCACTACTACTCCTTTCCCTATATGTTTTTTTTTTCATATCAAAACTTTCTCAAAGTGAAAGAAATAGTTTAATAGCATCATTATTCAGTTGTTTAATCAGGGGGTCTCTACCACCATGACCTGTTACTTTATGTGCAGTTTCCAAAATACAATAGAGTTCCTTTAGGAAGACATAAATTTCTCTCATCATTCTCGTTGACTTTAGTTATCAACATCTCAAAACCTCCAATGGTAAAAATGTCATACCTTTTTAATTGTAGTAATCTTTTGTTACTTTCTTTCTTATGATTCCCAAAGTTTAATTTTTGCCTGAAGATAGTTGCATGATACTTTTCCAGGGGGTATATATTCATTGATTCCCCTGATTCGAATTTAGCTCGCAAAGATTCAAGAAAGTTGTCCTCAAAAGACGTTTTGTACCTTAATGATAATAATCAAGATAAAGAAGTGAAATAGACAAGATGGCATGAGGGTATTTAATTATTGTTTAACAAATTTACTTATCCAATAAAAAAATCAGAAAAATGTTGCGAGCCAAAAAAAGATTCAAAGATTCAAACCAGCTGGGCTTGTGAAAGGTAAAACAGATGCTTTTTTATATAAAATCTCACCCCTTTGTTGGATTGGATACAATCAATTTTTTTGAAATATTTTTTAATTTTTTAAGTATCACAATAAAGTTAGTTCTGTTTTGAATATGAAAAATACTAAATTTGAAGATCAGTCAAATATAGGAAAAACTACTTTACATAAAAAAAGAATCACCGAACATACATAAATTCCAAAGTTCACGTATTGCCTAAAATTATGTTCGGCAATAGGTTGAATAGTTATCATCAGATTTTAGGAAATAAGCTTAATGCCGGAAAATTTGACAGATCAAATTTAAAAAAATTAAAACAATGGACCTCGTTTGCCTTGTCATAGTTTTTTCTGCAAAAGAAGGTGTGCACTTTCCCTCGGATAATAGATATATTCCATGAGTATGCATTCAAGCTCGAGTATTCACGTAAATAGCTTTTGATTTTTATGTGGCAAAGCCCTTCACTTGTTTCAAACTGTCAAAGTTCTTGTAGTTTTTTGCAAAAATACCTGAAATATTCTGCATATTGAAATCGGATATACATTACTGAACTACATTTATTAGATGGTATATAGACTGAGGCTCGTTAGGCTGTTGCAGTGGATTATTTCTCGTATGTGTTATAGGGTTTGGTATGGGGATCATCCATGCAGTCAGTTTAATTATTATATTATTTACATATAATTTAACTCCCGCCAAAAATATTAGCGAATTGTGTGAGTTTTTCCTAAAAATAAATAAAATAAAGGGCTGCGCTTTAGCGCATGATACGCCCATTGCTCTTTTAACTTGTCTTTTATGCTTTAAATGAATTTATATGATCAACTAGAAATATATATACAAATCAAAAGGATGTTACATTAATATATTCACCAAAGTTTCATAAAATCCCCCTTTTTTAAGTATAAAAATTCATTACTTAAGAAAACGTAAAATCTAAAATTTATAAAAATGGAAAGGGAGCTTATGTCAATAGATATAAACAATTTATTAAAGTTGCATAAAATTTTGTGAAAGTGTTAGTTATTGTCCCAAAATTGGAAAATCACCCCTTTTTTTATGAATAAAGCCCCATAAATCCAAAACTTAAAATCTGAAATTTATAAAAATTGAAAAGGAGCTTACATCAATAGATATAAACAATTCACAAAAGTTTCATGGACATTGGTGAAAGCCTTTTTGAGTTATTGTCCGAAGTGTTGAAAATCCCCCCTTTTTTATGAATAAAGCCCCATAAATCCAAAACTTATAATCTGAAATTTAAAAAAAACGAAAGGGAGCTTACGTCAATAGATATAAACAATTCACTTAAGTTTCATGGAAATTGGTGAACTTGTTTTTGAGTTATTGTCCGAAGTGTGGACGACGGACGGACGGAAGGACGGACAGACGGACGGACGGACAACGGTATACCATAATACGTCCCGTCTAAAAGACGACGGGCGTATAAAAACCAAACAATTCGTGTTATTTTAATTTTTAGTAAATATTAATATTTGTCTGTTGTTGTTTGAGTGATTGATACATGTCGTAGTCAATATTGTTTAAAAGCGCTGAATGCATACAAATTCCTTGATCAGTTTAATACGGTGATCTATATCCTAGAAATGTGTTTTAGAAAGTTCTCTTATGCATTTAGCTGACATCAATCATTGTCAAATCGGCACATCGTGAAATAGTAGTGATCCTTTCGGTCAAAAGGTTGTATTTCTATGTAAACAATGACATTATTTTGAAATACTTATTCACCGATAACTAGAGACTATTTCCTCGTGACAATTTTGAAGTGTTTTAATGTTTATGTTGTAGTTCGTGTAATGAGTTGTAAATATACCACTCATTTATCTACAGAATATTTCCTCACATGAACATGTGACGATGAATACTAATGTGCTCGAGATGTCAAGAAGTTTCCGGAAAAACCATCAGATCCTCAATATCTAGAGATTTTTCAAAAACTTTGAAAAAAAAAAAATGTTGACAAGATAGAAATTGATATGAACATTGTCGGTAATTTTAAAATGTTTCCTATGTTTAAAACAATCGGGGTTATACGTGCAACAGAAAACAATATAGACATATGTAACACCTAACTGTTAACAGATTAAATAAAGACACATGTACAGATGTAATTGTATATAACAGAACACAAATGTATACATATGATACCTATATTTAACTGTATACAGATAACAATAAAGACACATTACTTGTACAGATGTAACTGTATACAGATAACAATAAAGACACATTACTTGTACAGATGTAACTGTATACAGATAACAATAAAGACACATTACTTGTACAGATGTAACTGCATGATGATATAACAGAACACAAAAGTATACATCTTGAACATTTAACTATACATGCTATATACATATACTAATAAAGACACATGTACGCATGCAAATGTAGACATCTGTACCCCTATAACTGTATACACATAACAATATAGACATCTGTACACATGTTACTATATACATGTAACAATATAGACATATATTAAACATGTAACAAAAATAAAATGTTCAGGCGTGACATTTGCTTCTCCGAAACTAATTTCATAGTAAATCTGTTCCATCGAAATTTATCTCACTGCATATATGTTCCAGCACTGTAAAATTTGTTCTGGCGAACAAATTTTTTTTACCAAATGGTAAATAAGTTCCGTAACAAAAATCACAGCTGCATAAATTTTGTTCCAATATTGAAAGTCTTAAAAAAAAAGTGAAGTATTTTCCTATGATATTATTTTTGATCGAAAATAATTCATAGAAATCAATGAATGAGGTCTGCTGAAACATATTTTGCAGACCTTAAGTTTTGCATCTTATTGCACATCAAATGTTTTTCTAGTATACTTAATTATAAAGCAAGTTGGATGCTGTACATGTGGAGAATTTGTAATTGAAGCATGTCTGTAACTATAGGATGAAGAAATAAAAGTAGGTTATGTATTTTGATTTGTATTTATTTATGTTTTATGAGGTATTTAGGTTATATATGACCCTCTTATATTATATTAACTTCGTCCTGGTCAGTATAATCTGAACAGGTCCATATATATAACGTACTGACCTCGTCAAATGTCCATATTTGATAAATATATTCTAATAACGATTGAAATTTTATATAAGATATTTCACGAGCTTTAAATATCTACTATGAAATCGATAGCTCCATCTCGTATTTACAGATTTTAAATGCAAATAGCATATTTTTTTGGTTTCAAAAATCTGTAAATAATAAATGCCTTTTTGTCTGTTTTAGTTGAACGTCAATGACGAGTCTTATTGTAGACAAACCGCGGGTCTGGCGTACACAATTTCAATGCTGGCATCTATGTCGAGTTTAATAATGATGATAATAATGCTTCCGTCTCACGGACAATTTCTGCCGTAGTTTTGGGTTTTATGTTTTACTTTCAGAATCAAAATATGAATAGCATTTATTTTTATACTTGTAGATATGAATTGAACGGTGTGTTGTTTGTTTTGTTCTTCTTTAAATCCATACAAAATGAAAGCAAGTGACCAGTTATTTCTCTCATGAAACTATAAATAATGGAGTGATAGAATAAAAAATTTTGTACCGGAAGCTTTCTGATGGATGACATATATTAAAAAGTTCCGTTATTTCTCAGATGAAAAGACCAATTAAATGACCGTTAAGTATATAAATGGTATGACAAGCCATGATTGAGATTTAATTATACTATTATAATCTGAAATGACAGAGGCACACGTAATTTTATAGATTGTTTTTCTACAACCGAATACTAAAATTTCAGATTTCCATAAGAGCTGTTTATTATGTAATAGATAATTTATTAATAAGCATTTATTGACAAAATACGTAATAATTTTGATTATTCACGAAGCGGCAAATGAAGAAACATTAATGTAATATCAACACAAAGCATGTTTATATGGTATTTGACTGATTAAATAACTACAATACCCAGACTCTTGGTGTACACACCTTGAAGTACCTAATAGATGTCTGTTGTTCTCGTCATCCACATGGAAATGTTTCCCAATTGGACATTAAGTAAACAGTCAATCAATTAATTTTCTTCATTTTTCTACATTTTATTTTTTTGTAACCTGTAATTTGTTTCCAAATTTGAATAGAAGAAATCCTAAGAGTGCTATATTGATCTTCAAGAGCGTCTAAGGTAATTTGATATTTTGTGCAAAAAAACAAAGCTTTGCTATTTTGCAGCATAGCATAAGCCAACAAAGTTAAAAATGATTTATTAAGACATATTAAAATCACAATACTAGGGATTTTGATAATGTTCAGAAAGATATTATAGTGTTACTTTCGAAGCTTATCAAAATAGATTAAGTTAAAGAAAACCTACATTTTCATCCATTTATAACTGAGTGAAGAAGCACTTTATCTTGAGAAAGATTGGACGTGCTGCTGATCTACGATAAAACAGTTATATATATTAATAAAACAACCCTAGACTTTAGTATAACGCGTCACAGTGAATGGAAACAGAAATTAGATAAAGAAAAAAACACGAAGAATATTGTTTCGTATGCATAATAATTGTGTGTTTGTAATATACTAACTATGCCCCCGTGTGTGATATTGGAACAATCCATGCACTCTGATTAAGAAATAACACAAAAAAAATCTACAGATAAAATCCTTTATCAATAAACATACCTTCAAAATGGTTACAAAATGTTCTATAAATAATAAAAAAAAAAAAATCGCAATCGTTAACTGTAAAAGAAGCAAGATCGACAGGCAATGTTTCAAAAACAAACTACGCCAAAATTGACAAAGTTTTACTATTGAATATAATAATTTGATTTGGCAAATTAAGGAAAAATCAAAATGGCTTTCACAAAAATATGTACAAAGGACGACTGTGCTCTGTATTCTCCCAAAATTAACTTAGTTCAGCATGAGGTAATTTAGAAGATATTAATAACTAAAAACACAAATCTGATTAAAATAAATATGTTCAATATATTTTCAATTAATCCATAATTCACATTTACAAAGTCTTTTTCAATATATAAGTTATCTTTTCCAAATAATATAGAGGTTAAAGGTTCCACATTCTTGTTATTTTTTGCTGTGACGCTAAAAAAGCTCCCCTCTTTTTACCTGCAAAGCAAGCTAGCCAGCAGTGATGTAGAGACTATGACTCTAACCTAACTAGACACATACACAATCCTGTGGTACATACCACCAGCACATATTTCATTGGTCTCTTCTGTATACCTCTAGAACGTCTTCTGGTAAAGAGTAAAACAATGGTTGTGGTCCTCTTTTGGAGATATTCTGTAGAAGAAGCAAAAAATACATTTGCTGTCGAATATATCAGATTTTATTTTATTTTGGATGACATAAATGAAGTTTACGATGGTTTATTAGAACATTTAGATGCGTCATGTCATTCCGTAGACCTGACTGCAATAGCATATTATGTTTCAGCATAGGTGTAATTATACGATAAGTATAAAAACAAAGAAAATTGATTGGAAGAAATTGCTGCGTTCATGACATTTGTCTTTATACTTTTTAACTCAGTTTTGCTAAGGAAATCTACAGAAACCGGTTAGTGTTTTAGGGTGGAGTTTTCATTTCTTTATTCGTTATTACAACTTAACTTACGTGTTATAACGACTTAGCTGATCAAACTCGTTATAACGACTTAGCTAACTCGTTTAAACAACTAATTTATCTCGTTTAATCAACTTAGATTCCTCGTTTAAACGACTTAGCTAACTTGTTATAACTACTTAGCTAACTTTTTATAACGACTTGTCTAATCTAACTCGTTGTAACAAGTACGGAAGCGTATAGGGGCCTTATATTAGTTAGTTAACAATGCTTAAGAAAACTTAATTAATACAATACCATGCACTATAATGCATTAAATTGTTTTAATTTAGATAATTTACTCACTTATAAGAGATTTAACTCCTTTATTTATGGCAATATTAAGTCTTACTAATTTTAAGGATGTTAAGTTAAATATCTTTATTTTTAGAATTTATTAAGTTGCATTAAATAAAACACTTTAATATTAAGGAAACTTAATTAAGGAGTTTTCATCAATTATACTGTTTTAAATTGTTTTAATTAAGTTCATTTACTAACTTATGATAGATAAATTCAACTTAGTTAAGTCATTTTATTTTTTATATTCATCTAAAATGTATAAATTTAAAAACTTTATTTCTAATATGGCATAACTAAAGCTAGTTAACTGAAATGGTGTATATATACAGCGAAACTTTCCCACGCATCCACTGTCGATATCTTATATGATTTCTGAAAATAAGAGATAACAAGCCAAAATCAAAAATTTTAATCATGACCTTGACCTTTGACCTTGACCTCATTTTCATTTTTTTGGACCAAGGACCTCAAATCAAAAGACCCTAGACCTCTTTCACTTATGGTTTTCCAGTTAAAAATGCATATCACTTATATCAAATATAAAAGGGGAAATAACTCTCATATGGAGTCTCCGAATAGCTTTGGTCAAAATTAATCAACACATCCTGAGGATATAACGAACAATTTGGTAAAATAAATTTGTCGGTTTCTTATACGGTTGCAAAGATTAAGCGATAACAAGAAACACAGTGTTCGGAGAGATATCTTTTACATGGAAAAGATTTTTGTTACGCGATCACAGTTTCAAAAGCATATTAGTTGTTCGATATCATATACCATATGTCTAAGCCACATCTTGCGAAACAAAAAACAGCAAAGGAACAAAAAATTGGCGGAAGAAAAAAAATAATAATCAGAACAAAACCAATAGGTCTTTGAACCGAAAAGGTTGAAAGACCTTATTATATCAATACAACACGTGTGATTACACTGTCATATGTTAGACGTTATTTATAGTACTTGCAAAGCAGTTTTTCAAAATCGAATCATATTTGTTTTGTGATAAGTATTATAATGACAAAATTGACATATGTTACTCACAAATAAATGATAACCACTTTTTAAAAAGAACTCATCCTGAAATAATGTGTACGAAAAAATAAACCTAGAAAAGGGGGTCCTGTTCAATTGTTTAGTTTTTGGGTGTTGCTCCACAACGGAAACGGAAAACGGAACGGAAACGGAAAACGGAACTGAAAGAATTTACATCTTTTCTTTTTGGTAACTTTATCTATATAGGAATGTTTTATATAGTATACTTAGTAACACAGTCATGTTAACAAGAAAATAAAGTAGAAGAATAAATTTAGAATAAAGGATTTTAAAGCATAAATTATTTAAATCAGTAGGGGATGATGAGACTGTGTGTTTTTGAAATATTTGATAAGGTCATGCGTACGTCTTTCATGCGATTTAGAATAGTCTGTTCGATTTTTCTCTTTTACATAATAATATTGGATAAATGTCAATAAGATAGTAACCCAACGACACAAAAAGAACTTTACATACGGCCTAAAAGATGGACTTTGGCCTCGATTCGATAGAAAGGTTGTTAAGTAATACATTTGTTGGTAAATGTTTTTCATCGTTTTTTCTTTGTTTCTTTTTTACTTGCCTTGAATCAAGATTAGTGATGTGGTGTATTTTGTTGCGTTGTTCTGAATTATTGATATTATTCTTTGATATAATGGAAAGAAAACGTAAAAGAAACCTAATGGGGCAATGCTGTATGGACAACAACCGATAAGGAAACCCGGGAACTAGAAAAAAAACTCGAATACACTTTATATTTATGTAAAATTGACAAAATCACTCTCTATACAAAGCCTTTCTCACCCAATTACAATACTGAAGTTTGCAGTTTGGTATTAACGCCAAAAAAAAAAGCACAACAATTCCTAGAAATTAAAATCAATAAATACGAATTAAAGCGAAAAAAGTGGCGGGAATTTAGTAGCCTACATGGATATTATACGTTTTGCAAAGTGCCCTTACCAAGTTAGTCTTAGTCATGTCTAGGGTTTTCAAAATCATATTGTCAAAACTGCTTTGTATATCATGCCGCTTAATTCTTCTCAGAAAATTCAATCCATTTCAAGTAGCCGTGATCACTGAATTCGATTTCATAGTATTACAATTGAAAATAGTGTCACTCATTCAGTTTGTTGTTTTACGATATAGTTGAAAACATTAAAAGATAGGCGAAAGATACCCGTTAAAGGGACATTCAAACTCAAAAGTCGAAAATAAACTGACAACGCCATGACTAAAAAAAAATGACACAAAAAAACAGATGACAGACAAACGGATAAACAATAGAACAAAAAACTGGGAGTTATCTCAGTTGCTCTGCATTGGTACACATATCCAGCTTCACGTGTGACATCCGTTAACATAGCTCATTATAGACGGCCGTTCGGTTAGGAGATAACTGTATTGTATTTTAAGCTCCGACGGCATCAATTGGGGATTTGATGGTCGCAAATTAAGTTTACTGGCGACGTGTCGGAGACAGTAAACGGGTATTTGCGACCATCAAATCCCAAATTGATGCCGTCGGAGGTTAAAATGCAATATTGTTATCTCCATTCTAATGAAACTGACAGAAAACAACGTTAAAACATGTATTTAAAATCTGCCATATGCCGTCTGCGCTTGCGTGTACGTCCCATAGCATCAATTGTCAATTGATGCCATGTAAGAAAGTGACGTTATCCAATCAAAATGAACGTTACAAACGTTGTTGCTTTAGAATAACCTATAGTTATTGCTGTGTCATTTTTGGTCTCTTGTGGACAGTTGTCTCATTGGCAATCATACCACCTCTTCTTTTTTATAATTAATTTATATTCATTCACACTAAAGGAATGTTGAAATTTGAAAGTTACTTTCTATTTGTATTGGTAGTTTTTAAAGATTTTGATGCTATGTCAAGACAACTGAAAACTCGATAGTTATTTTTATGACGGAAATTATTTTTATCTTATACTTCGCATCATTTACAGATCGTATGGATGTTTCTACTGGCCAAACACCCGATTATCCAAGATATCATTTACTAAACAATACCTGACCCAGAACAGTTTCTTGATATACCACAGAATCAACGGCCTGTTTGACTTGTTTGATGTTGTCCAATTTACCACGACTCTTTGCTTGTGGAAGCATAGGAATGAGTAAACCCAACATGCATTGTGTTTTATCTGGTTTCATGTAACTGTTTAATTTCGATTTAAGTAGTATATATGTGGCTTTTTCAAAATATAACATGACGGTAAATATCCTTACCGATGTGTTTGCGCAATCATTGATGACAACACATTGTCATAGTTGCAACTGCAATATTTATGAAAAGCATTGATAATATTCTAATAATCAAGCCGGTTACGCACTATGTTGGAGCATACTATATATGTTAGAGAATCTTGCAGAGAATGCATGTTTCAGATGCTTATCGAGCTTTTCTCTTCATTTGGCGTCCGTTGTCTGTTTTCGTCTTTATGAACTTTTGCAAATATCTTCTCTGAAACTACTGAGCCAATTTTACCGAACACAGTCATGTCTTTTAGAAAGTCGTTTGACAGTTTTGGTTAAACTTGGCAAAAATTATCATCGGTGTATCTAGTTTGAAAAGTATGTTGGATAACCCTGCCTGCCAGCCAAGATAGCCAGCATGGCTAAAATTAAAACATAGGAATAAAATGCAAGTGCTGTCTATTGAAAACCACTATGAATAGCGATGTTATGTATTTCCAAAACTGTTTGCTTTTTACTTTGATATATAGCTTCTATCCTATTGTCAGCAATAATTGTTGTGTGATTTCGTTACTGGTTTTTGTAGTTCTTTCCATTTCCCCCTTAAATTCCGTCCATATATTTTTTTTCTTTCCGTTTCCGTTTCCGTTCCGTTTTCCGTTTCCGCCGTTTAGCAACACCTTTAGTTTTTAACAAAAAAAAAAATTTGTTATTAATGAATGTGCGCATTTTCGGCATTAAACAATGTCCGTTAGGAATCGAATTCATCCAAATCATATTTATAAATACATATTATAAAATATTCATACTTGTAAAGGTATGCATTTTTCTATCGGGAATTCTTAAAATTGAATCTGTATTTTGATTTATAAATTAACATACCACAGACAGTAAACATAAATCAGGTTAACCGTAAATAGGTAAAATCGAATAGTACCGTACCGCGCATTGATATAGTTTCTTTGTTCATTTTCATTTTTGGGAATGACTTTATTTTTACATTTATTTAGAAATTACATTTTAATTAGTTAAAATAAACTGTAGCAATAGCTATTTTAATAGTTTTTATTGCCTCGCCTTGACGGAGTCAAAAAGCGAGACAAAGGTATGCTGTTTCCGGCGTCGGCGACGACGTCAACAATGTATTAGTTTGTGATTAGGTCTAGTTTATGGTGAACCACAAGTGGTAGGTCAATCATATTTGTTATGCAGTTGTATCAGCATTGGCACATCTCATTTTCATGGAGATTATTTGGCCTTGTCCCCTCAGTCATGGTCTATTGGCTTCGAAACTTTTGCTTATTTAACATGTATTAGTTTGTGATTAGGTCAGTTTATGGGGAACCACAAGCGGTAGGTCAATGATACTTGGTATGCAGTTGTATAAGCATTGGCAAATCTCATTTTCATGGAGATAATTTGGCTCCGCTCCCTTAAGCGTGGTCTATTGACTTTGAAATTTTTTGTAAAGTTATGTATTAGTTTGTTATTAGGTCACTTCAACGGGAACCATTAGTGGTTGGCCAATGTTAATTGAAATTCGGTTGTATAAGCATTGGCACATCTCATTTCCATGGATAATATTTGGCCTGAACCCTCAGTCATAGTCTTATGACTTTGAAACTTATCTTAGTTTACATGTATTAGTTTTTGATTAGATCAGTTTAAGAAGGACTGTTAATTTAATGTTTAGTCAATGATACTTGGTATGCAAATTGCCAGTATTGTTTCCATGGAGATTATATAGCACCATCCCCTCTTCATGCTTCATTGACTTTAAAACTTTTACATAGTTTACAAGTTAATTTTTGTATTTAGATTTGGGAACGACTTATAACATAAGTCAATGGCATTTACATGGAGATTGTTTAGCCATGTAACTCAGTAATGGTTCATTGACTTTGAAAGTTTGCAGAACTTGTGTAAGGTGTTAAGGTAAAATTGCTATTTTGATTTCAACATTTGCATAATCAAAATTACAAAAAGGGGAGACATATCTCTGTGATAACAGTTTATCTTTAATATATAGTAATAATGCACGCATGTCGGATTGCTAGTCGTAGTTAATTTGAACTTTGAAACCTCAACGCCCATGTTTTAACAATAATATACTTTATGACACAAAGTAACCAGAAAGTCTCAACATTGTGACAGAAAGACTCAACCAGTACCTTTATATCTCAACCATTTAGAATTTTTCATTTTTATGCTAAGAGCAGGTTTGACAAACGAATGTTTTTGCAATTTACAGACGTGGTTATCGTAAAGCCTAAAAAAAATAAAAAAAATTGACATATTTTTTTGCTTAGTCATTGATATCATAGCAGTTCTATCGGATTCGAAGAAAGTAAACTTGAAAATCCGAAGGAGGAAAGTGATTGTGACTTCAATTTCAGATATTTTGAACCAAGAAGAGACATATCAGTTACAATTATTATTTATCTATGGCATGACATTCTCCTATTTT
The DNA here is from genome assembly GCF_963676685.1 of Mytilus edulis. NCBI lineage: Eukaryota > Metazoa > Mollusca > Bivalvia > Mytilida > Mytilidae > Mytilus > Mytilus edulis. The sequence continues at coordinate 78,346,737 of NC_092350.1, read as the reverse complement.
ACAAAAAAAATCATTGATTTTCAGTAAATTGACGAAAAGTCGACCTAGCCTGTGTTTATTTTGGATATTTTGAACCAGAAAATCTCAACAGGAACTGCCAGAATACTTTTTTCCGTCTCAATATTTGGTTTAGATTAGATGACGAACATTTTGTGCAACAGTACTTTCTTAAGTTATATGTTATTGTATCTTTATAAATGGCAAGTTTATATACAACGTAGCAGTTGTGGATTGATTTCCAATGACATAACTATATACTACTGACTAAAGAATACAAGAGCGTAAATGCTGAAATGTCTCGTCTACTTAACTTATGACAGTATATTTGTTGAACGTCTGTAATATTAAGGATTTCACTAGAAGTGTCAAATAATCTTTAAGATTGTGAATGGTTCATAAAAAGAGATCAAGGTCAGATGAACCATGCCATACATATCTCTACAAACATCCTGTACCAAATATAGGTGTTGCGATCCTTACAGTACCTTAGAAACTGATAAATATAAAAGTAATGTCTGACCAATTAATTCGGAACATAAGGTCGAAAGTATATGAACCCTGACCAACAGCCAGACATAGACATCTTACTATCATTCAATATATGAAATACAATTGACGTCATAATATGATACATGCAGACAGACATGTACACCATACACCAAATACCGTGGCGCTATAGCATACAGGTACAATGTATATTAGCAAAAGACCAAAAAACATAAAACGAACATTTCCAAATAATGCGTGATAATGAACTCAATGTTATTTGAAACCTTGCAGAAGCCGAAAATGTACATCATAACAACAGACTGTTATCCTCAAGCTCAACGAATCTGCGATACGGACTTGACCTCAAAACTAAATCTTCATCCATGAAATGAGGCAAAGTCGAGGTCAGGTAAAAATATTAATGCTATGAAATGCTTAAATTTATTGAGGATCTTTGTCAATCTAGATTTTTTCAATAACAATAACAAATGTTAATTATCATATATTTGAAGAATAATTTGAGCGTCTTCGTGGAATCAGATCTTTCACGATCTTCAAAAAGCGGTACGTGATTTTTCACGATCCGAAAAATCAATTTTGTGTAAATATTTCTATTTTTAACAAGTTTCAGATTATGTTTATACAAAATGAATATGAGAACCATTTGATTCATTTAAATAGAATGCCCTTATTCGGATATAGTAGTTTATTTTATTCGAATTTGTGAAAAAATCATGTTTCTTTACAATTTTTATGTCATTGAAATTTCGAGAAGCAATCTGCCTTTTGTTGTTTTGTGAAAACTATGTACTTTTAAAACTTGATTTTCTCACATACTGATCATAATTTTGAACTATTGTGACAGAACGGAACTTGAAACCAATGTCCAAGGGATAGGGAACCTTTTTGACGATGTAAAAGGGGCACTAGCTACGAGATATATAAAAAAATCTAGTTTGATATTTTTTGTTCAATCAATAATGAAAGTGATATAGTGAAATAACAATTCGCTTTTTGTAGCCAAAAATGTTCAATTTTGTCAAAATACGCTAAGAAACATTGATCATTAGTTGTTCACTTGAAAGTGAATGAGTCGACCTCTTTAAATCCGTATTCATGTGAACTTCAATTTAACCCCTAGCTAGAGATTGACAACGCATGCATTGTACGTGTACTGGTTATTTAAAGAAGAAAAAATGTCAACAATGAAAGTGAAACTACGGTAAATCACTTGATTACTAATTTGATGCACATAAAATCATTCTAGTACGGTTAAAAACAATGAGGAACATCTATTTTTAATCTATAAAATAAATTAAAACAGACCTATAAAAATCCAATTGCACGTGTTGGTTTAATCTATTCATATCTTTATTTATGTTTACGTTGCTTATCTGGTCATCTGAGGTCAAATCGATAGTTAATTAGATGGCGTCTTGACTAAAATACACACGAAAAGAACCTATATATTATCTACCCCATGCTCTGTAAACTGTTTATTTTAGACTTTTGATAGTTTGGATAAATGTTTTACATTGTTATAAATCAAATATGAGAATTTGAGTAAAATCGGTGAGCATGAATTTGACAGCTAGTGCCCCTTTAAAGCTCGATGCGACAGAAACAAAATCGTCACCGAGAAAAAAATCAAATTAACTCGAACAAGCAAAAGTCTGTATAAATAATTTTTTCAAAAATTTATCAGAATTGAGTGACCAGTAGCAAGAATGCAACTGCCAAACAGAGCTTGAAAACATGAAGGAAAGAGTGCTCGACCTTCAGTGCCGCTCCATGAAAAACAATTTTGTTTTACCGGACTTTATAATGTCAGAGATGAAAACACCGAAGAACTTCTCCGGTGCTTTCTTTACAATGAACTAGGCATTGACTATAAAATAGATTTCGGGAACGTTCACAGGTTTGGACGATATCAAGGAGGCGGAAGATCCATAGTAGCACGTTTCCTACATCATTGTGACCTACAGTACGTTTTAGATAATGCATACAGGCTACGGAACACACGATACGGCATTAAGCAACAATTCCCCAAAGAAATAGAGGACAGGAGACGAAAGCTATATCCTATTATGTTGGGTTTATTTGAAAGGGTGAAAAAATGCCGAACAATATAAATTGCTATCTTAAACTTGGATTACTGGTGGTAATTTTTACAACCTTTGAAAACCAATTTTTAGAGGCATTTTTCAGTACAACCTGAAAAATTGGAAAATAATCTATTATTTTACAGAATGAATATAACATGCATAAATAGGTGTTTATTCTCTTAAAAACCGTCTAATTGATTACATAAAACAAGCTTAACATTTTATCTAAACCTTTTCTTAATAACCCAAAATTTCTTTTGAAAATGGTAACAGGATAGACAAAATATTGTACCACCGATCAAAAAATGTTTCAAGATATTCTTGTATGACCTCATTAAGATTGCATCTTTTAATATGTTGTTCTTAAAGTACTGTTTGTTTTGATTTGCTTATGTAGAGGATTGTTTGAATAAGTAACTTTTAATAAAATTTTCATTTTCAAAATTCGACATTTTTTTCAAATGACCCATATAAGTAACATTATACTTTTGACATACACAAAAGTAACAGCAACAATAAAATACCTGAGTTGAACACACACATACCTATATATATACAAGTAAAACTAACTAAGAGTCCCCTGTCCTCAGTTCTAAAGACTGTTTTATTTCACTTGGATTATATTAAAAGGATTTATTAGGACTACTAGTTTTTCAGTATCAGACAGATTTGGAAACTTAGGACTATATATTGCCATGTCATTAAAAAGTTTTAAACGTAAAACATTATTAATTTGACAGTAGAGGAGAAAGTGATTTTCATCTTCTAAGGTTTTACAAGTTGGACATGTTCTATTGTCTCGAGGTATTTTTAGATATCTGCCCTACTCAATGAGCATATTATGGTCTCTAATTCTAATTTTTGTAAATAAACGTCTAGATTCAAAATTTGGATATCCTAGATAAAATTCTTGGTCTTGTTTGACTTTAATATTTTTGTAAAGAAAAAGTTTGTTATTTTCGTTCAAACTTGTTATTTTATTTTACAGTAATTCTGAATGAAAGTTGCTTGTAATATTCTTAATCCAAGTCTTAAGTTATCATTATTCATTTATTGTGTTGAATCTGTGATAACAGTGCTCATTGTTGAAGGCCATACGGTGACCTGTAATTGTTAATGTCTGTGTCATTTTGGTCTCTTGTGGACAATTGTCTCATTGGCAATCATACCACATCTTCTTTTTTATATTTACAAGTATAAATTCCTTGTGAATCAAGATGTTTACTTATTGTATAGCTTTCTTTTAGTAATGGGTTTATGTTTTCAGTATTTAATCTAACCCAATAAAGAATTGCTTGTGTTTTTATATATTTTTCTATTGGTTGTCTCTTACGTTCAGCTTTAACACCTAAATTAGCAGATGTTTTAATAAAACCATGATTATAGACATTTTCAAAACGTGCATAACAATATTTCAAAACTGTGCTTCCGTCGTTATCATGGTTATGAACAAAAATATTTTTCCCAAATTCAAATGAAAGTCGCAAATTGCTAGCAATTTCAACAACTCCTTTTTTAAAAACAACATAACATTTCTTGAAAATATAACTAATTGATCATTTAATGCCCAAGTGGGTTTCAGCGAGGAAGCGAGGAACACTAGATCTAGATTTTCTATATTTAAAAAAAAAAGGGTCTTATTTTTTTTTTGTTTTTTATATTTTTTTTTAGACCACCCACTTCCCAGAAGCCCATTTAAATGGAAGATAAATCACCACAAAACTCATTTTATAGAATAAAAAAGTGTCTCTAATTCTATCTTATAATTTTTTGAATAGTATATGATTGAACAACTTGTTTTAATGATTGCAGATATTAATAAAAGAAATTGAATATATGAAATACTGGCTATCCTAACTCAGTATCTTTATACTACAAAATTTTAGGGTTTAAGCTACAGGTGATTGTGATATGAGAGTAATAATACTGTAAATATTTTCACAACTGATAGAACAATGTTTCATCATAAACAAACAGATATTTATATAATTATATATAATATATATATAAATGAGTTGTAGCTAGCATACTACATACACACACACAAATGTATCCATAGCTTATGGTAGTTAGAGTTTCACAAGAAGTGGTGATTGCTGTCATCAATTTGGTATATGATTGTTGGATTGCTGTTTGCATGATAGCCTCAGTTATTGTGTTTTACAATACGAGAAAAGTGGTCCACTAAAATTTTTTTTGACGTACTACATGTAGCGGTAGGTGTATTTGTACGCTCATGCACATCCTGGCGTATGGTGGATTTGATGGATGTTAGGGAATCATCAAGCTTAGATGAATGAAACTGTGTTGTCGTAAACATCTTTTAAAGTTTGATCTAGGTCAAAGTGTTCCTCAACTGTAGCATGTGTAGCATTATCAATCAGCTTGGCTAAGATTTGTGTCAGGACAGAAAAGTGAGAATGAACAAAGGTCATGAACTAAGATCCCTGAACCCTGATTGTCCCGGTTGTAACAAAGAATGTTATGTTGAACTGCAATACTTGTTCCTTATCCAATATTTCGATGAGGAACAAACATATATGTGTATAAGCAGTTACATTTATTTCATGTTTGAAGCGATGCAAATATAGAATTTTACCAAAAAAGCATTGTAGCAAAGGGGAAGAATAATTGTGGTCTTGTGAAACTGGCATACTACGGGGTGAAAGGATCAACATTGAACTGTATAAAGGACTTTCTAAGCAGTAGAGCCCAGTCAGTAGTTCTAGAAGGACATACATCATCTCCTTTACAAGTGGCAGATGTGTTTCCATCCAGAAAAGTGCACAGTCGTGAGGATATCTAACAAGCGCAACACCCTGCAAACAACATACACCTTGCACGGACACCAACTAGAAGTTGTTGATAGCGGAAAGTACCTTGGAGTTACCATTAGTCAAGACCTACAGTGGAATAAGCACATTAATAACAGGAAAAGCAACCAGAACCCTCGGTTTTCTCCGCAGAAACCTGGGCCGATGCAAACCATCTGTTAAAAACACAGCCTACTGTGCACTCATCAGACCATCGATTGAGTACCCTGCCACAGTGTGGGACCCCCATCAAACCACCTTGATCAAAGACACCGACCGGGTACAGCGTAAAGTAGCACGATTTGTCTACAACCAGTACACAGACACTTCCCCAGGATGCGTCACTGGACTATTAGACCAACTCCAGTGGGATCCCCTACAGTATAGACGAATTAAACAACGACTCGTACTATGCTACAAGATACAGAACCAACTAGTGGAGATACAACCCGCTATCTACTTCACATATGGGGACAACAGAACAAGGGGTGCCCACAGACTAAGACAGATAAGAGCTACTAAGGAAGTATACAAAAACTCCTTCTTCCCACGCTCTATAAGAGACTGGAACCTTCTGCCAGACACAGTAGCAGCTGCACCAACACTCGAGGAGTTCAGGGCCAGATTAGCCAGTGTGCCCTGGACCCAGATGCAGCCTAACTAGACATCAGCTTTCCAAATTGTACAGTGTATATAGTTTTAATTATTTTGTTAATATTCACTTTTAATCAACGGAGAAGCCTCCTGTTTTACCGAGCGGAGTTAGTAAATCATTCAAATATGAGGTCAACTCCTTAACGGAAGAAGGAGGCCAGTAACGCAAAAATAATGGAGTTTAACAGAAAAGAAAAAAATAATGGACTTTGCAAAAAAGGGGGAGAGCTTTTGATGCCTTTTCTGAAATTCTCCAGACATAAAATCTTTTACAAAAGTTTAAAATGCCCGTGATTTCGCGAGTGTTCTGGTAATAATTTATTTTAGAAAATAAGACCTGCTGAATCTAAGGGTATTGCAAACTTTATTTCCGCATCTGGGACAATATCCCTAACGCGCCTCCGATTGAGGTTGTAAACAAAAAATCTCTGTGTAGTGATATCGGACATGTTTCAATTTTTAACAAGTAACTGAGCTTAACAAAGTATAGAACCTTAGAATAAAAATTGAGTTATTATATGTATTCAAAGTATTAAATTTTTAAAGAAATAATTGTGTGAAAAAAAGACTTTTTACCATGAAGAGCCGCATCACGAAAAGATTTTCGGGTATACTAATTTACAGAAAAATGAATCACACTTCGTACCCCGAAAATTTAACCACATATGTAGAAATGTCTCACCTTCGAAACAAGCCATCATACATATTCAAGTTTACGATATGGGCTGAGCAACAGAAGAAAACGTTACCATTACCGCCTATGGAGAAACAATTACGCATATTGCCCCATCTGTACCTAATGCTCAAATGTATATAATTTTAAATGAAAACTGGAATCCGCCTACAGTTTTTTTTCTTTTCATAAACAAGAAACGCACGTGTTTTAAAGATGCTTAAAATATGCGTGGCTGCACTATTTCACATGCATTGTCTATTCAACTTCACTGGACGGAATTCAATGCAAATTTTCCATTGTGTTCGCTACTGACGACAACACGGGACAATTTGTGAAATCAACCGTTTTGAATTGGGTAAAGCAAATGGTAAATGTTAATCTCACAACAACAAAAAATACCATCTAGCAGCCTTATTAAGACCACAAGACTTTACCACCACCCAAAATTATTGTTTTTCATAAATCTTCGGTAGCCAGTCAGAGAATTGGTCAAAATCCAGTCCAAGTCAATAATATTGTATTATTGAATGGGTGTTTTTATAATGGCCCTGTTATATGTCCAAGGTCTGTAATAATACACCTTATCGTTATTTGTCCGCCATTACTAGATATCACACAGGTTTCCGTAAAAATTTGACGTAATAACACAAAATATCTGACGCCACAATGGAAAAGTGATTGTTGTACATGCGTCAAAAGTTCAAACGGCCGGGTCAGCCGGGATTAGCGATAAGGTGTATGGTAGAAGAAGTCTGTAATGGCCAGAGGCAACGCCGAGGGCCATTACAGACAGTCGAGGCCTTTATTACTGACCGAGGACACATAACTGGGCCATTATAAAAACTCCGATTTCTTAATACATTTATTAACCAACAACTATGTGTCGCTGCCAACTTGATGTACTCTCTACTCTTTTAATGACAGGTTAGTTTGAAAAAAATAATTTGTACTTCACATCATAAAGCTTTTAATATACCAAATATCCAAGATATTAAGTTAACAGAAGTTATGTGTTGAAAAACAGGATGAGCAGTGATCCCTATATTTGAAAATCGGCGGCCATGTTAAATTTATTATATTTGATATAAACACTGTTTTTCTGTAATGGCCCTATTTTTCTGTAATGGCCCTATATTAATGCCCAGTTTGTCTGTTACAGTATTAAGCCCAGTTATGGTTTATAATAAACAATAACTTTTGGCAATAATGTACTTAGTTGGCTAATAATAAATCTTGATTTATATTGACAGTGAAACGTTTTCAGTATTGCACATGCTGATTTATCCGTATTATGGCTTATTTGCTCATATCAATAAAAGAACATATATATTAGACAAGAACTGGAATCGTTTTGTGACGAAGATGAATTTCACATGCAAAGAACTACAAACAGATTTATAAAGTAGTCCAAACGCTTGAATGATAAACAAGATGATGATTTTCAGACTGAATAAATGTAAACAATGATTACGCGTACGGCTGTGTGTGCAACCATTTGTTTTAAAACATCATATCCATGCAAGGCAAAGAGACGAATCTTGAAAATAAAAATTCGTTTTCCCGTAAGTTAATAACAACCATTGTTTTTTTTTAAATAGTGTTCAGTAAAAAAAACTTTGGCAAAAGATTACACAAATAAATTAAAGATATAAATGCAAATGGTCAATGTACTATTAAAAATAAAACATGTATAAAACGTAACTTGAACTCGACAACCCTTACGATGTAACATTTTGAAAATACATCGACTGCATGAGATATTAATGTTGCGGGAAATGGCATGCAACGTTAACACAACTGATCAACATGAACTGCTGATAGACACTGGGGAAATCAATAATGATCAATAATTGGTCAAATTTTCTGGTAGTGATTGACAGGTATGAATAAATGGTGAGGCTCTTGTTGGGACGGAATTTAGAAAAGTAGGAAGTTGTAAGCTTATTTTTAATGGAATTGCAAGAATCGAACACTTATAACCTTTCCAGATAAACGTAATGAAGTGTATTTTTGTTTTTTTTTTCTTTTATAGAAATAACTTCCTTCTCTGATTGTCGACCCGAACGGCAGTCTGAATCCTAGTATTAAATATGTCGCGATCGTTTAATTTTCTCCATCATTTTGATTGATTATAGATTATAACGCATTATAACAGTGTAATACAACCAATCAGCGTCAACGATACAAATGTTCCAAAAATGAGGAAAATTATTTCAATTGACCCAGGGCAATCTCTATCCAGAGTTGCCGGTCCATACTCCCCCCTATATGGAGAGTATGGATCGATAACTCTGGATAGAGATTGGACCTAGGGTGATGAAGGGGTGTGCAACGGAGGCACTCCTGGTTTTCCGCATCTTCGCTAGCCAAGGGTTACGATCTAATTCCCTAGAGAAGGGAAGTGGATCGTAACCCTTGGCTAGCGAAGATGGGTTTTCCGAGGATGTCAATAAATAGGCTAAAAATCAAAGACGAAATCGTTTTTCAAAGTATATTTTAATAGAAGCTAAGCAAAAATGGTGTGCAACATCAAGGATATGAGATGACGATATAAGGTTTTAGCCTCATCAGGCGTTTGTACTACATCAAAGTCTTCCATGGTCAGTCCTGTAACCAAGGATACTAATTGCCTAAACTCATGTGAAACTCCACGGTGAAGCGTTTGTTCAGTGTATTGATCTGCAATATCATCTAATACAGTGTCACCACAGGGCAGTGCAAACGATTGGTCCAATTTTCCGTAAATGATAGGCTGGAAATACATGACATTAGGAATCCCATAACATTGTTCCGCGAATCCTTGCTGACGGATTCGATGGGTGTTCCACATTTCTTCGAACTGGTTTAAATGCAACTGAATGATAGGCAAAAAACAAAATCGAACACATTCTAAATGTAAAAGGTCAGTATTATTTAAAATTCCCTCTTCTACAAGACTGTTAAATAAATTTTTCCAGAAAATTGTAAAATTTCGCATTAAGAAACTCCATAACATCTCTATCCTCTGGTTTGCAGTTGACCGACCAACTGATACACTATGAACTCCAGCCGAAGGATCACGGTGGCGATATCGTAAGGCCATTTGGATTCTGTGAATAAGAACATTTTCAGTTCCCGCGTCAGTCCTAACTGATCTTGGCACATGCTTGTACTTCTTTAAGTGTTCTACGAAGTAACGAGCAACGTACCGTGGATTCTTGTTGGTATGACTGGCGGTGAGCCACATGATTTTTCTGGAAAAGCCATCAATACAACCATGTATTGAAATGCCGAAAGCCTTAAGTTTGTCATACCCATCCACGTGAAGACAATCATTAGGTCCTCTGCTGTTATATGATCTTCTAATAAGCCGTATTCGTCTTCTAGCATTGACACCGTCAGTGTCAATTACACTCAAAGCAATTCTGACTGTCTCTTGGGTTGCACGTACACCGTACAATGTATTTAGCAATCACCACATTGTGCGATATCCCACTTGGTCGTATCCAAAACGTCGCAGGTCAACAATTTTACGTACAATATCAGGCAAAAGATTTTCAACACCTCTTCTTCTCAAATCTAATTTCCTCAAAATTCTTTTCAGAGTTCTCTTGTTTATCATCACATTGTGCAGAAACAGCAGGAAACCCAGTATTTCATCTTGCGTGTATAACTGGCTGAAATAGTACTCAATAAGTTCGTCTAATGTCGCTCCATCTTGTGGTTGTGGAAAAATGGCATTCACTGTTGTTGCACATACACAAAACAAAACAATCTGAAAAATAAACATAGGATATTTAGATACAAAATTATGTCATAGCCAGAGAAAATACAATCCCTGTGTATCATTTGTGTACTTTTTTGTTTTTTTGTGATGTTGGTTTGTCTTTTGTTTGTTTGCTCGAATTAACCGATTCACGTCCATACTTACGGCCTTTGCTCTTTCACTAATACGAGATGTTTCAGAAAGTGTTTGAGACATTTTTATCCTTTGCCGGGGTATTTTCCAGACGTACATGCATTTTTACCGGCATATGTTTTTCCCGGTCTTTGTATGTTTTACCCTTCACCGAGATGCTGTCACTCGTGCGTTTATAATGTAACATCATTCGGTAGATTTATCAATAGATACATCATCGAAAGGAGTGGTATTTGTGAAAATTACAAATCGCGGGGCGGTGAAATTTCACGAGCCTGAAAGGCGAGGAATATTTATAGACCGAAGATTTGTATTTTTTGCAATTGCCACTACTTCCTATGATACATGTATATCGTTTTAATTACACCGAATATCATCAAAACGCACAAATGACCAAAAGACAAATCCCTTGACAAATTCGTTACAAGCGTCTAAGTGAAGGGTTGTTACATCAGGACATTTAGAAAAGTCGGTTTTGATATGTATTTTGTTCTAACCGAATGAGGATTCCTCGTTATTACCTTAAATGTATTTGGCCAAGGCATTTGTGGGGCATCCGGGGTGATATTGTTCCATTTTATGTATAGTTTTGCACTTTTTTATACTATGAGGCCTGAGCGAATCAGGTGAGCGTGTGATCTAGTTAATATGTTTTATGTTATATTTTCTATTGCATTGTATGTATTGTTTTTGGACGGTTAACTTTCTGGTAATAAAACCCGTCACGGCCTGGCTAGGGAATTGGTAGGCAAATGCTCACATTAATCTGTACCGGTCCTCCTTTTTTACGCCATAACTCATGGTGGTGCTCCTGATAAAGGAGGCTCATACGAGACAAGAAGAAAAAGGGTAAACTTAGGTAATTATTAATGACAAATACCTCGGTGATATCAAAATCGCTGCAAATTTCCCTTGCAGCGGAATAAATTCATAAACATGTGCAAAAAATACACCAGCTATTGACCAATCAAAAGCCTCCATTCTTGGGGGGGGGGGGGGGGGGGGGGGAGGTTCCGGGGGTTCAAACCCCCCTCTTTTTGGCCGCTCAATGCATTTAAAGCGGGACATATAGTTGGACCCCCTTTTAAAATGGCTGGATCCGCCCCTGAATTAAGCAGATAACATTTTTGGTCAGGGTATTTGTGCAACTGTACTAGTCTTGAGACGCAATTTCTCTCGCACGATGACTCGGTAGAGTTTTTCACAAGTTTACCATACAAATAAAAAAAACACCACATAGGATGTCGATGTCGGACAGTAACCAAAATCTTTCTCTACTTATGTCCCGTGTATGTAAAGTACTATATTGAATAGACCACTTGTTGCAATGGCATTCGGTCGGATGGACCAGGTTATTCCAATATACCAAATCATACCCCCATCGAGTGGAGGCATAATATGTTCAATATGATTGAAAAGCTTGTAAGTTTTTCATATGAAGCCAGAGTTACCTGTTGACTTTCACTTCGTGTGTTTTCTTTAGTTTTGCAGTATATTTTTGTAATTTGTTCATTTAATTGATTTTTGAATGTCAAACTAGAAGTGATCAACTTTGATTCTACTTACCATTTTAATCATGTGAATATTCATTATCAGGTCACATAGTTTGGCGTCTTCCGAAATAAAAGCTTCTTCGAATTGAAATGCTGCTTTACTTCCAAGAATGGATGCGTGGTAATGTTTCGCTGTATATATACACCATAACAGTTAACTTGCCTTAGTTATGCCATATTAAAAATAAAGCTTTTAAATTTATACATTTTAGATAAATATAAAAAATAAAATGACTTAACTAAGTTGGATTTATCTATCATAAGTTAGTAAATGAACTTAATTAAAACAATTTAAAACAGTATAATTGATGAAAACTCCTTAATTAAGTTTTCTTAACATTAAAGTGTTTTATTTAATGCAACTTAATAAATTCTAAAAAATAAAGATATTTAACTTAACATCCATAAAATTAGTAAGAATTAATATTGCCATAAATAAAGGAGTTAAATCTCTTATAAGTGAGTAAATTATCTAAATTAAAACAATTTAATGCATTATAGTACACGATATTGTATTAATTAAGTTTTCTTAAGCATTGTTAACTAACTAATATAAGGCCCCTATACGCTTCCGTAAACAAGCTATTTTGTTTAAACGTGTTACCTAAGTTGTTTCAACAAGTTAGCTAAGTCGTTTTAACGTGTAAAAAAAAGTAAAATCACAAAAATACTGAACTTAGAGGAAAATCAATTCGGAAAGTCCATAATCACATGGCAAAATTAAATAACAAAACGCATCAAAAACAATCTTAGTTGTTTAAACGAGTAAGCTAAGTCATTAAAACAAGTTGGTTAAGTTGTTATAATGAGATAGATATGTTAAGTCGTTATAACAAGTTAGCTAAGTCGTACAAAGACTTAAAAATAAAACTCCACCCTGACACTAACCGGCTTCCGTAGACATCTGACTTAAGCTTCGACCATTTCATTTCAGGAATAACCTTAAACTATACATTAATTTGTCAAAGTTTGTTTGGTATATGATAGAAAAGGACGTCTTGTATATCATTTTTTTAAAGTAAAGAACTGGATTTTTTTGTATATATAAAAAAGATCGCAGAGTTTTCAAATTTTTTTTTCCATGATTGCCATTGAAGAAAATGTGCTGGTCCTAACTATTATTTCTAAAATTTCGATGGTCAAAACCATCGTACCACGACTTTTTGATACTTTAGTCTGAGAGAACAAGATTTATTTGTTAGATGTAATTGGCTCTGAGCAGACTTTTAGTAATTGCGAATGATAAATGTTTTATAAACCTTTCAACCTGTCTACGATATTTATACTGATGAACAAAGAATATGTAAAGTTTAGAGATGGCCAATGTTTTCAGCTCATGCACAAGGAGACGTGTACATGAAGACGTTCGTTTTCGCCTCAACTCTAATGACCAGTTTTAATTGCTTAACAAATTTTTTTACATCAAATTCAATAGACATTAATTGTCATCGCAATTTATTTTATCGAAAAAAAATACAATATTGAAAGTTTACGCAATTTTTCAATCTTTGCGCCTTTTTTTCAACTACAGAATATCACACAAAATAAATGCCACTCAATCAACTTCCTTATTTGCAGATTATAATGTTTAAAAATAGACAATTCCTAAACAGAATAACTAGAAGCTATGGCAAAAAGATTCAAGGCAGACAAAAATCAAATTGAATATACAATATTATATATTAAATTCATTGGTTTACAACAAGTAAGGAGAAATTTGCTGAAATGAAGCCATGGACATTTAACGTGGTAAATATCTTTAAAGAAGCCTTTAAACTTCATTTTGTGTCATTCCCTGTCATTGAAGCAACAAAAAACTACTGTAGACAAAGCCGGCCAAACTTAATAAAACATTAACAAAAATGTTTCTACAAAGAGTTTAGACAGACGCAAGCAAAGGAGCATTGTCAGGATTCCCCTGTCAATGTAATTAATAAATATAATCATTATTGATATCTTGTCAATTATAGGACCATATTTTATTATTTTCAACATATAATTTAGTTTTGTGTAATCATTAGTTTAAAGGAATGGATAAACAATTACTAAGGATATTTTTGAAAATAAGAAGATGTGGTATAATTGCCAATCAGACAACACTCCTCAAGAGACCAAACTAAAGAGAACCTATAGGTCATCGTACGGCCTTCAACAATGGACTAAACCATGTCATAAAATGCATTGATGTTCTTCAGTGAACTGTATAGAATTGTCTCTTTCTATAAGTGATGTATCTTAAATTTAAAAAAAAGCCGACCAACTGGTCATTTCAAATCATATTCTGTGTTATGTTTTGTAAAAGGAAAGAAGATGCAAGAATGCAATGATATAGGTCAAATAAGACATAAATGTCCGAAAGAAAAGGAAAAAAAATCCTCATCAAAATACTATACAGACATCTGGCCAAACGACCCTCCTCCCCCTCCCCCCCCCAAAAAAAAAACAACCAAAAAAACCAATCCAACAAAACAACCAATAATGAACACATAGGGTCCGACATTTAAACAGTTCCTTCGTCATGCTGCATTGATTCAAACAGTTACATTAAAATAACAAAAACGATCGCTGATTCTGAATATCTCCTTCCCTCTTGTATACGCCAATCACGTGACTTCAATCCGCAGTCAGTTGAAGACAAGAAAGCTATAAAAGTTTAAACAATCCTTTTTTCCCAGGTTATTAATGTGGATTGTCATGCACAGAATTTAGAATACACTTTATATATGTTCTAACTCATTTTAAAAATGGTTAAACCACTATATAGTCATTTTTTTTAATGTAAATTTACTGTTTGCAAATGCATGAATTATTCTAAATACCAAGGATGTTCTTATCCCTGGTATAGATAACCTTCGTCGTATTTGGCACAATTTTTTGAAATTTTGGGTTAATCAATGCTCTTCAACTTTATACTTGTTTGGCTTTTGAAATTATTTTGATCAGAGTGTCACTGATGAATCTTATGTTAATGAAACGCGCTTCTGGCGTATAAAATAATTAGTCAGGTACCTTTGATGACTATTTAAATGTCGAAATGTCGAAATGTATAATTGTATTTTTTGTTTGTGTATTTCTCTGTCCTGAATGTTCTTGCATTTATTTGTACTTGAGGTCCTGTCATGTAATTTTACCCTTTTAGTGTTATATTTAACATTGCCACAAAAGCGTCAGTTTTGGCTAGCCACAAAACCAGATTCAACCCACCATTTGCTTAATGTGTCCTGTACCAAGTGTGTCTTACATTGTCGTTTGTTTTTTGTTGCATTTTAGTGTTTCTGTTGTTTCGTTGTTTTCCTCTTATGGTTGATGTGTTTCCCTCGGTTTTGGTTTCTGACCCGGATTTGTTTTCTCTAAATCGATTTATGACTTTCGAACAGCGGTACACTACTGTTGCCTTTATTCACAACGAATGTAAGACAGAAAGTCACAATTCAGTATTGAGATTCTTCTTTTTTGAATAAGAAAACACTTATTATAAAAATGGAATTTTCATGAACTTATTTAATAGGTATCAATAATGATCAAATAATTGTTAAGAAGACCAAATGCCAAAGTGGCTTGGTATTTGAAGGGCATAATGGTGAAAAGAAATAAATCATTTGCATGAAAAAAAGAAAGCTGTGAGAGTACGTAGCCTAAGATAGACAACTCAATTTTGAAAAGATCTTGGTGAGTTCCGTGTTCACCTTTGTTTCCCATTGTTCTAATGTAAGTAATGACTTTATTTACAGAGGGTGACTCAATTAGCTTTCGCTAATCTACCTTGAGGCCCTTACAAAGAACAAACAGTACAAATATTACAAATATGTAAATATGTTCACACTTTTCTTGTTTGTTAAAAAAC
The DNA here is from genome assembly GCF_963676685.1 of Mytilus edulis. Lineage (NCBI taxonomy): Eukaryota > Metazoa > Mollusca > Bivalvia > Mytilida > Mytilidae > Mytilus > Mytilus edulis. The sequence goes on along the minus strand of NC_092350.1, from coordinate 78,330,705 downwards.
TGTTGTACTAACACACCCCATGTGTGGACTTTAGTGAAATAAAATGTCTTATGTCTTATGTCTTATGTCTTATGTCTTATGTCTTATGTCTTATGTCTTCTGTCTTCTGTCTTATGTCTTCTGTCTTATGTCTTATGTTTTCTGTCTTCTGTCTTCTGTCTTCTGTCTTATGTGTTATGTCTTATGTCTTCTGTCTTCTGTCTTCTGTCTTCTGTTTTATGTCTTATGTCTTATGTCTTCTGTCTTCTGTCTTATGTCTTCTGTCTTATGTCTTCTGTCTTCTGTCTTCTGTCTTCTGTCTTCTGTCTTAAGTCTTAAGTCTTCTGTCTTCTGTCTTCTGTCTTCTGTCTTCTGTCTTCTGTCTTTTGTCTTTTGTCTTTTGTCTTTTGTCTTTTGTCTTTTGTCTTTTGTCTTTTGTCTTTTGTCTTTTGTCTTTTGTCTTTTGTCTTTTGTCTTATGTCTTATGTCTTATGTCTTATGTCTTATTTTCTTTGAATTTTCTGTTTATAAAATATTAATCATTCAAAACGCTAATGTTTATCATCTTCAAGGTAACATATTTAACAATACACTAGAACACACCCGTGATATCACGGGTCCGACACTGAATTAAAGTATATAACTATGCGCAAGCCTTATTTTAGTATTAGTATTGTCATCTGATAAAGTCATGCCGATTATAAGTTACACAGTTTTTCTCTGCTTTCAAGTCTTTCTGTTTGAACCCGTCGAACTGAAACAATAATATTAATTATTTGGAAAACAAAAGGTCCTGGAATGTTTTTAATCAACAGCATTGTCCTATATAAGTTATAAATAAAGTTGAATTCTTTGCGTCGCTGTTTTACGTCATGCCCACTAACAAATTGAAAACTGTACCTATACGCCTTATTTTTAGTCCAGATTTTTAGTATTCGTATTGTTATCTTAGAAAGTCTTACTGATTAAAATACTACAATAGGTAACAATTTGACAATTTAGTAGTGTCAACCCTGTGGTTATGACCCGTGTATATAGCATATTAATCCTGAATACAACGTTTGGTGGTGCGCCTGTCAGATGCGGAACGTACAGATAAGGTAATAGGTAACAGGTGAATATACTATTGGTATCGGTAGCGGACTCGACCCGGAACTTCTTAATTATTGGCAATATTAATTACGTGGAAAACAAAAGGGCCTGGAGTGGTGTAATTTTTAATCTACACCTTTGTACTATATTAGTTATATTTAAAGTTGAATTCTGTGATTCGTCGTTTTTACGTGATGACGGCTGACAAATTGGACCTCGTAATTTTAGTATTATAGATTAGTTCTAAACAGAAATCAGCTCTCTGTGAAGTGTATTCAATCATATGTTTGGTAATTCTTATGATCATTTTATTACAGGAAAATAAACGACAAATACAATATCAGTAAAAAGTTTAAATCTGCACATAATTATCATGGTCAAAGTATGACCATCACTTAAGCTGGGTCACACATTCACGATTTTTACTGCCGTCCTTGACAGGATCATTCCCGATTAAAAATCATTAAAAGTCTGATCAAGATCCTATGAATCGTGGATGGAAATTCAAACTTTAATTAAAATTAGTAAAAAAATTTAATTAATCACGACAACAATCAGATATTGTTCAGGAAGCGTCGATATTCAGCCGTTTCCAAGCGAATTTATCCCGATAATCCCGTTCTAAATCCGCCTCTAATCCGATTTGTATCTTTCGCCAGGTAAAATTCGACCGAGTCCATGCGCGTAGCTACGTTTACGTCAAAACGCCTGGGCGTACACTTGAATTTTGAAAAAAAAAAATTATTTTAATCTAAATAAAATACAAATTACTTAGAAATAGTACATCAGCCCTGTAAATATTTTTTCAATTGCGAATAAAAGTGACGAATTTTACTTTTCGAACAAAAGGAATCTTTTATATAGATTTGTTTCTCAAAGTCTGAAGCTACTAGTTGTGAATCTTCAGAGAATTCTACTAACTTTCCTTCTATTTAAATGAATTCATTATATTCTGTGATTCGATATGTGGTTTGCATTTTTGTCGAGCCTGTGACATTTCTATATATCGCAAAAGCAAGACATATGCGATTCTAAATTTCGTCGGTGGTGTCACTCTTGACCCCCCCCCTCTATAGGATAAGTGTGTGGTTAAAAAGTGTTTATTTTAAATATTAATACCTTAAGCAAACCTTTGTATGGAAGTTTGACAGAAACTGTGCATGACAAAAAGAGTATCCAGAGCATAATGATGAAATTATCTGTTTAATTTTGCCATATTTAGAATAAATAAAAACTTGTTGCACAAGTAGATACAGTCTGGGATCAAAGTTTGTTATAGATCAATTACTTTGTCAAACCTTTTTTGGATTTTATGATGGAAGAAGTTTTTTTTCTTATTCATGTCTGAATAAAAATTTTGAAAGCATTTTTTTTTCTTCCATTGTTTAATGTTTCAGTATTAATCTGACAGAAGGACTTATCTTTATTCAATTTAACGATCTGGGACTTTTTCACATGATTTTCGTTAAAATTGGGTTGAGTCATATTCCAAAAAAAGTAAAAATATATAAAATATATTTTTTTTTAAATCCTGTAAAAGATCGATAAATGCATTCACTTTATGCGGGGAGCAATTCCAGCCGAGAACCAGGATTCAATAGAAACCTTCCGAACATTAATTATTTCATGTTCATTAACGACAATTACCCCATGGCTCCTTTTGAACATATTTTAAAGAAACTGTTTTAGACTTTTCTCTAGATCCAATGACCATTAGATTCAAAATCAACACGATGAATAAACTAAACATTAAAAATAAACCATTTAAATCAAGTCTTGTAGTATGTTGCTATTGATGAGAATTTTCAATAACGGGAACGGTATCTCATTCTTGAAAACCTGTTAGCTTACGGGGGCTTCGCCACGTTGAACCAACTACCTACAGGTGCTATGACTTAGGCCCTCAGACCCCTTGCCGAGGTTCGGGCGTACACATAACAAACACCTAGCTACGCCACTGGAGTCTGTCACGACTGCGTCCCGATTCTACCGAATGTAATCCGACAGAGATCAGATAGTGACAAGACAGTGAACCGACGCTGATGGAAGTTATCCGTTCGAAAACTGTCGGCATACTCGGGATGATCAGGTACTGTCGGAACGTAATTCTATCACGGTCCGCTCTATAGCATTGCAAACGGCTTTGTCTGGTCTCAGTCGTATTGTATTCTGTAATTGCCGGGACTCTGACGTGGGTATCATTGACGAATTTAGAATTAATAACGGGACTGTTTCGGAACGGTTTCGGCAAAAACGGTTCGCAATCGACAAGATCTGGATGCAATCTGGACTCAATCGGCAGAAAAACAGCAATGAAAAAAATTTCTATAATTCCCGTTCCACAGTACACCGTCCCGAATACACAGAACATTGTTAGGAATTCAATCCGATACAGCAGAATCTGTCACGACATAGACACAATTGTAATCCGACTAGACAAAATCGGCTGAGTTTCCCCGAATGTTACGGGACGCACCTAATTGTCGGAGTGCTTTGCCGAACTATTCGGACCCTTCCCGACCAGTAGGAATATGTTACGAACTAAAACGACTGCGTTCAGAAAATAATAGGACATTCCAGATAATTGAGGATACTAATCCGACTTTTTCACTTTTCGTGTCGTACCGCTGTCTGATCTCAAACGGGAGCAATAATCGGCAATGTGTGAACCCCGCATTAAAGGCAATACTGTCCAGTTAAGAATGGTACTTCTCACCATTGGCAATTCCGAGTACCGTAAAGAATTGGAAGAAATAACTGACGGTCACATGAATCAACCACAACATCCAAACAGAGTTGTTTTTAGAACATGATTTTCTACTTGTAACACTTTTTCTCTCTCCAAACACGAATTCTTTCGCCAACCGGCTCGAATCACAATCGACTCTAGTCTGACCAATGGATTCGTATCATATGGCGAAAAAAGCTTTATCGATACTTTCTTGTCCACTACATTGCTTCCCTACGATGCTCAACGATAAAGCTTAAGTAATAGTTTCTAGCCCATAGCATTGGTTCCCTATGGTGCATCACAATAAATCTTTATTAATAGTTTTTAGTCACAGCATTGCATGGTTCCCTACTATGCCTCACACTAAAGCTTTATTTATAGTTTCTAACACACAGCATTGGTTTCCTACTATGACTCACACTAAAACTTTATTAATAGTTTCTAGCCCACAGCATAGGTTCCCTACCGTGCCTCACACTAAAGCTTATTTAATAATTTCTAGCCCACAGCATTGGTTCCCTACAATACCTCACACTAAAGCTTTATTAATAGTTTCTAGCCCACAGCCTTGGTTCCCTACTATGCCTCACACTAAAGCTTTATTAATAGTGTCTAGCCCACAGCCTTGGTTCCATACTATGCCTCACACTAAAGCTTTATTAATAGTGTCTAGCCCACAGCCTTGGTTCCATACTATGCCTCACACTAAAGCTTCATCAATATTTTCTAGCCCACAGCATTGGTTCCCTACTATGCCTCACACTAAAGCTTTATTAATAGTTTCTAGCCCACAGCCTTGGTTCCCTACTATGCCTTACACTAAAGCTTTATTAATAGTGTCTAGCCCACAGCATTGGTTTCCTACTATGCCTCACACTAAAGCTTTATTAATAGTGTCTAGCCCACAGCCTTGGTTCCCTACAATACCTCACACTAAAGCTTTATTAATAGTGTCTAGCCCACAGCATTGGTTTCCTACTATGCCTCACACTAAAGCTTTATTAATAGTGTCTAGCCCACAGCATTGGTTCCCTACTATGCCTCACACTAAAGCTTTATTAATAGTGTCTAGCCCACAGCATTGGTTCCCTACTATGCCTCACACTAAAGCTTTATTTATAGTTTCTAGCCCACAGCATTGGTTTCCTACTATGCCTCACACTAAAGCTTTATTAATAGTTTCTAGCCCACAGCATTGGTTCCCTATGGTGCATCACAATAAATCTTTATTAATAGTTTTTAGTCACCGCATTGGTTCCCTACTATGCCTCACACTTAAGCTTTATTTATATTTTCTAGCACACAGCATTGGTTTTCTACTATGACTCACAGTAACACTTTATTAATAGTTTCTAGCCCACAGCATAGGTTCCCTACCGTGCCTCACACTAAAGCTTTATTAATAGTATCTAGCCCATAACCTTGGTTCCATACTATGCCTCACATTAAAGCTTTATCAATATTTTCTAGCACACAGCATTGGTTCCATACTATGCCTTACAGTTAAGCTTTATTAATAGTGTCTAGCCCACAGCCTTGGTTCCCTACAATACCTCACACTAAAGCTTTATTAATAGTGTCTAGCCCACAGCATTGGTTCCCTACAATACCTCACACTAAAGCTTTATTAATAGTTTCTAGCCCACAGCCTTGGTTCCCTACAATACCTCACACTAAAGCTTTATTAATAGTTTCTAGCCCACAGCATTGGTTCCCTACTATGCCTCACAATAAAGCTTTAGTGATTGTTTCTAGCCCACAGCCTTTGTTCCCTACTTTGCCTCACACTAAAGCTTTATTAATAGTTTCTAGCCTCAGCATTGGGTTCCTACGATGTATCATAATTAGGTCTGATTGTTTGACTGGTCGTTGAGCGGATGGAGGAATCTACTATGCAGCCTCTGTATAACAGTCATCACATTCTGTCAAATCAAACAGGAAAATTGCACAAAATTTGTTTGAAAATATCGGTTTTAACAATCAAAATCAAATAACAAAAAAAATCATATATTCCTTTTGTTAAAGCTTTTCAGATGAGACACTCTAATTTTTTAAAATTTGTAGCATAAAAAAATATTCTGAAAGATACACATTTGTGGTGCTAAAATTTTGTCTAAGTGTATTTCTATACACTATTGTATAAATTGTGCTCACATTATCATATAATAATAGTTTAAGATAAATATTCTTATCAAATACACATTAACTTGATGTATTATAAATAGAGATAAGGTTATTATACTACATTTAAAAATACCAATAAAAATTCATTATCTAAATAGTATGACATGCACGTACGCGATCGGAAAACGTAAAAAGTATTTGTACCAGCTTGTGAAAAGAAAAGCAAGATCTACTGAACATTTCTTGGTTGCAAATGCAATTATTCAACCATGCTGTATGTAGATATATATATTGTGTCCTGTAATCAATTATTCAACCATGCTGTATGTAGATATATATATTGTGTCCTGTAATCAATTATTCAACCATGCTGTATGTAGATATATATAGTGTGTCCTGTAATCAATTATTCAACCATGCTGTATGTAGATATATATAGTGTGTCCTGTAATCAAATATTCAACCATGCTGTATGTAGATATATATATTGTGTCCTGTAATCAATTATTCAACCATGCTGTATGTAGATATATATATTGTGTCCTGTAATCAATTATTCAACCATGCTGTATGTAGATATATATAGTGTGTCCTGTAATCAATTATTCAACCATGCTGTATGTAGATATATATAGTGTGTCCTGTAATCAAATATTCAACCATGCTGTATGTAGATATATATTGTGTGTCCTGTAATCAATTATTCAACCATGCTGTATGTAGATATATATAGTGTGTCCTGTAATCAATTATTCAACCATGCTGTATGTAGATATATATAGTGTGTCCTGTAATCAATTATTCAACCATGCTGTATGTAGATATATATAGTGTGTCCTGTAATCAAATATTCAACCATGCTGTATGTAGATATATATAGTGTGTCCTGTAATCAATTATTCAACCATGCTGTATGTAGATATATATAGTGTGTCCTGTAATCAATTATTCAACCATGCTGTATGTAGATATATATAGTGTGTCCTGTAATCAATTATTCAACCATGCTGTATGTAGATATATATAGTGTGTCCTGTAATCAATTATTCAACCATGCTGTATGTAGATATATATAGTGTGTCCTGTAATCAATTATTCAACCATGCTGTATGTAGATATATATATTGTGTCCTGTAATCAATTATTCAACCATGCTGTATGTAGATATATATAGTGTGTCCTGTAATCAATTATTCAACCATGCTGTATGTAGATATATATAGTGTGTCCTGTAATCAATTATTCAACCATGCTGTATGTAGATATATATATTGTGTCCTGTAATCAATTATTCAACCATGCTGTATGTAGATATATATATTGTGTCCTGTAATCAATTATTCAACCATGCTGTATGTAGATATATATATTGTGTCCTGTAATCAATTATTCAACCATGCTGTATGTAGATATATATAGTGTGTCCTGTAATCAATTATTCAACCATGCTGTATGTAGATATATATAGTGTGTCCTGTAATCAATTATTCAACCATGCTGTATGTAGATATATATAGTGTGTCCTGTAATCAATTATTCAACCATGCTGTATGTAGATATATATAGTGTGTCCTGTAATCAAATATGACAGCTCAGATCTTCAACTTTAATTTAAACTGTTTGTTTTATTTTGTTTTGTTAGTTTCTGTCTGTATGAGTTTTTTTTTTTTTTTTTGGTTATGTGACGTTAACAGTATTTTGGAGAATACCGTTCTATCGTATTTAAGAAGAATATCTTCGAAAAGCAGTCCTTTTGAGGCTAATTGCCGGATAAACACATTACGATAAACTACTTTGTCATTCCTATAGGTGGATGGAGTTTATATTTTCAGTCAATACGTCATTACTCGTATATTGAAATGACATATGTCCTTTAGACAATATTAAAGTGTTCCTCAACAGCAATCAGTAAATCAAATACGATAAAAATGAAGAACTCTGTGAAATATCATTGGATTTCAATAACGTATCATAATGATCATTAAGCATTACAAGATAATGTTTTTCAATGGGCTTTTATGACGTAGTGTATACTTGATAATATTTACATTTGAAATTCATGTTAACTTGTATGATGGTTATAATTTTAGGAGCTTTTTTCATAACAGGTATGTACATGTGATACAAAATATACATACACGAAAATGTACATGTTAAAAGATGTAAACACTAGGTTATAACTGAGTTTTGTCAAAATTTGGTTAAAATATTGACATGCTAATATTTAGACTACCATTTTGATTTTATACATTTTGTGAATCCAAATAAATTGACCCTATGTTGACACTTATCAATTATGGACTGTTGACGAGGTACAACGTATTGGCTGAGTCCCAAATTTATATATTATATATAAAAAAGTTTTAAAATGATATTAGCTCGATGTTACTATTTTTTAGTAACATTGAGTCAATAAATTTTTTGTCTAAGTGAGATATATGGATAGTGCTCGGCGGCGGCGATAGCAGAGTTATTTTATTAATTAAAAGTTTAATATTGAAGAAGGTAGAAGAAATTGCTGCTTCGTACTTTGTATGTAGATGCACTATGTAATGATATTTCTGTTTGTCATGTGTTCATTGTCCTTGGCTTTATTTACATGATTTGATGATGGGGTTATTAACAACCTTAACAGGCTGTAAACTGAACCCTCTCATTGTCGGTAACTTTTCATGTTTCAATGAATACAAAAAAGTGAAGATGCTTTGTAATGGTATTTTTATTTTTTTAATATTAAATTTCTATATTTTTTCTATATTTGGTATATGCGTACCTCATACCCTATCGTTGTATAGAAAGAACTTCTTTCATATTCTGGATGTTTATAAATTTCATAATTTCGATTTGAAATTTAATCTACAAGAGATTGTTTCTATCTAAAACAAAATGGTGGTTTTTTTTTAGCTCTCACTGTTTCTAATGGATTTCAACAACAAATTCATCAACAGGCAGCGTAAGTATCCCAACATGAAAGGCGTTTTTCTTTATTTATATGTTTAGCGACCCAGAATTAGCCTAACAAATCAGCAACCGAAAATTTAAAAGAACTGCAGTATTTTTATATTTATTTCTTCCATTACACAATAGAATCTCTTCTGAATATTTGTTTATACAAAGTGAAGTTATCTTAAACGTAAATAAACAATATTCTTTCTGTAAATTTCCTTCTGAAAATATGCGATACGACTTTAATGCCCATTCGAATTAAGATCCCTTTTTGAATTTGCATGAAGTAAATAAACACTCGTTTTAATTGTTTCATTTACAAATTCGATAAAAAAAAAAAATCAAGAAGAAAATTATTTTTTGGCAAAACCAAATGAGATTTTTTTACACGTAATTTGTTTGAATTATTTGAAAACTATTGAAATTGAATATTTTATTGTCAGTATTGTTTAGTTTACAGAAAGAGTTATTTGGTTACGAGGATGTTATGGAACATCTACAGGCTGGTTATCGTGTTTCTTACTACATGACGTCACCAGATTGTAACACGTCATTGATTCAACAGCAATTTCATGTTCCGTTTGGAGATAGCGTTGATTTCTACTTCCAGTTTAGCTATAATGGTATATGGGCTACCCAGTTCACCTCTCAGAAACACATTTCACAAGGTATTAGTGGAGGCAATCATTTAAACGGTTAAGTTAATTGTCGTCATTCTGTACATAATAAGAAAAAGCTAGAACTGAGAAACCGAAGGGATTATTGAAAACAACAGTTGAAGAAAAAAATCAAACACCACACGCAAAAAAATCTGAAAGACGATAAGACAAATATTGGTTCATAAAACACTACAACGGAACTGACCACTGAGTAACAGGAACATAGCAAAAACCGGTTGTACTTACTTTAGAAAATAGACATCTTTGACGTGCTTGTACTCTTACGTGATTACAATATTAGTTTTAAATCTTAAATGGGGGTTTGTAATATCGCTTCAATACTCAACTCTAGAACATTTTTTGCTTGTTTATTAAAAAAATGGAGACTTTTTTTTATACAGATGTTGATTTTATAGAATTCTTATTTTTGTAATTTTATTGGGGTGAAAATTTGTTGATCAAAGCACATTTTCTATAAATGGCGGAAGCGCAAGAGCATCGCTTTTACAACCCTAAAGAACTATAATAAAATGAAGCATTCTTATTAATACATTTCGATGCAACAACCATGGGATTTAGACTTATATACATATTTACGCTTGTTTTTGAATGCATTATTTTAAAATTGTCACTGATAGTACTTGCAATATAAGCTGTTGTATTTAAAACGCAAATAAAATATTATATTGGAGTATTTCCTGTCTGTTAGCTTCTAATAAAACATACCTAATTCAACTAATTTATAGTATTCTGTATGTTTAATGATTTGTTCAACATTTACAATTAATAAAAAAACAAGCCACGAATAAAAACAAAATAAAACAGTATGCTTTACTCTGTCGAGTTTCGCTCCTCTTGTAGTTCAGGCATTTCCTTCAGTTTCTATGTGTTTTCTAGGACGAGAAATAATTCTACGACAAGCTGTGATTGATAGAAACGATGTAGCTCACTGGAATATTTCAGTCACAGATAGAAGCTTTGGTCATGTTTTAGAATCCTGGAACTTCACTTGTTTTTTCGGAAGTGATAAAGGAAAGTAGGTATACAATTTTTCTTTACAAATTCTTAATTTGACATCCGGATTCTGTTTGTATAAATACATCAGAAAATACATAAAAAAAGGATAATCGTTTTCGTTTTTCAGATACAAGCTGTTGAAATTAACAGCATGCTACACGAATAATACAAAAGATGTACATAGGGGAAACCACAAAAATCACCAGATATATTAACTTTATCAATATTTTCTAATTCTTTGGTCCGTAGAATTAAAAAGCAATCGGAACGTGATTGAAAAATTTACGAAAAATCCATTGATGCAAAGAAAGTCTTTGATAACAGTGCTAGTTTGCAAGTTCGCTTTGTAGAAGAATAAAAAATAAGCGAGCATTAGTATATAACTTTGCGTTTCTCATCTATCGGATGAGTAAAACCCTTTTCAATTGATTTTTATAGTTCCAACACAGGGACAGGTTAGAGGGAATGTTTGGCACCAGCAATTATGTAAAACCTCGCCAAATTATGTAAGTGCCTGCCTTACATCAGGAACCTACAGTTCAGTGTTTGTCATTTTATGTTGTATTTCATATTTGGTTTTAATTTACTATTTTTTACATACACCAAGCCGTTAGCTTTCTTATTTGAGTTGTTTTACATATGTCATTTCGGGGCCTTGAAAAGCTTACTATACAATTGAATTTTGCTGTATGGTGCCTTACAGTAACCTTTAGTTATTAGGTCCCTGGTGGAGAGTTATTTTTTTGGGCAATCATACCACATCTTTTTACTTTTACAATGATGGTTGACTGAGAACAAAACTGTACGATAAACGAGATGATTTCAGCTTCCTTATAATGAAATTTTATTTCTATGTAGCAACAAACTAGCAGTTTATGCATATGTAGTATATATATATTCATGTTCATACATTATGCTAGATCTTGCTTTTTCTGTAATGGTTTCCTTGATTGAGGGTTTGACATGAAGCTATAAGTGGCGAATCTGTAGTCATCCTTTATAAAGTATAACGTGCGCCATCACGAGTTTGTTGACCATTATCATAATTATTGAATATGTATTTCACAGATGACGACGGCTATGATCTACTTGTCGTAACAACCATACTGTCCTATTTCTCGAATAAGACTTACAGACGAGTTCACACGTACATGAGTACCTGAGATTTGTTTGGGTTCGTGTTGCTCAGTCGTGTGTTTTCTTTGTTGTGTTTTGTCTTGTATACGATCTTGTGAGGGTTTTCCCGTTTCTTATGAGTTTGAATATATCTTTGGTATTTTCCACATCTATTTTTGTAGGGTAGCCCAACTGAAGTTTTATGCAACTGATATTAAACCTATCAAAGTTGTGTATTTGGAAGATATTAAAACTGCGCTGGAGACAGGAGGTCATGTGCGATACAGCACATCTTTCATTGACTGTCAGGGAGATTTGAAATGGGAAGCTTTAGGAGCGGAAATAACAGGTACTTGTTTAAAAATGATTTATCATTTACAAGGAGGACATATATCTGAAACTAACACTTAAAGTAGCTGTTAAAATAACTTATGGTAGACAATACCAGGGTACGTTATTTCATGTCCCTGTTCATCCTGGCGAACTAAAAGAGGGTTTCTGAATTCCTATCAAATTATGTGGCAAAAAAAAGAAAATTACGAAATTTTCAATAACCGAAATTTTACATATACATTGAATCCATCATATTGGAGTTACTAGATACTGTGTAATCATTTATTTTCGTTGGTACCGATTGTCGTGGATCGGAGAGCATTTATATTTTCAATGATATCTGATTTCGAGTGGTTTTGCAAAGTCTGGTTACACACCTAAAGAAAATGTTATTATAATTTGTTACCAGCCTAGTAGTCAGCACTTCTGTGTTGACTTGAGTTATCATTGATATGTTCATAATTATAAATTAACTGTTAACAAAACTTTGAATTTTTGAAAAACTACCTCAGGAATAGATTACCTTAGCTGTATTTGGTAAAACTTTTAGGAATTTTTGGTTCTCAATGCTCTTCAACTTTGTACTTTATTTGGCCTTTAAAAAAATTTTTGATTCGAGCGTCACTGGTGTGTCTTTTGTAGACAAAACGCGCGCCTGGCGTAAATACAAAATTTTAATCTTGGTATCTATGATGAGTTTATTTGCAATTAATACTGTCTTGAAAGATACTGGCCTTTCCTATGTCTTTAACGGGAAGCAAAATTTATGATAAAAGCGATGATTTTTCATTTCCTGTCGTTAATTTTCCATTTTAGATTGAAACTTTTAATCGCCTTCATTGTTTGCGTTCATGGTGTTTATATATTTTAACCTTTTTCGATTAGCTCGTATATTTAACAAGTTGTCAACTTATTTGATATAAACGAAAGAAGTATCGAAATACCCATCTGGTGCTGTGACTGAGTTGATACTGTTATGTTGTTTGTAAATACTATGATGTGCATGTTTGATGACGCAGGTGTCAGTACCCCGCTGGCGCTTGCCCCCGTTGTAAAGGGGTAGTTTCACAATAAAATATATATATATATATTATACATGTATGTGGTATCTCACCACTTTCTAGGATGCTATCGTGCATGTTCTGAAAAAGTATTCCTTTAAATTATATAAGAAGTCTACATGATTGAATGAAGGTTTTATTTTAAGTTATGTTTATTTATTGTGCAAAATGATTTTATGATGCTGTCGATTGTTCATTCATAAACAGTCATATTTGACAAATATGTTTGGTGAACGTTCGTCCCCGAGGGTATTACCAGCCAATATCAATGCATATCAATTAAATGGTCTTTTTGTTTTGTTTCATAAATTTACGATTTGAACTATTCGAAGCCCTAAGTATTTTCTTATCCCGGGCATAGATTACCTAAGCCGTATTTGGCATAACTTTTTAAAATTTTGAGTTCTCAATACTCTTCAATTTTATACTTGTTCGGCTTTCTAACTATTTTGATCCGAGCATCACTGATTAGTCTTATGTAGACGAAACGCGCGTCTCCCGTATCAAATTAGAGACCGGTACCTTTGATAACAATTTACACCACTGGGTCGATGCCACTGCTAATTGATTTGTTTTTGTCCCCGAGGGTATCACCAGCCCAGTTGTCAGCACTCCGGTGTTGACATGAATATCAATTATATTGCGTTTTTTTTATATAAATTTACTGTTTGCAAAAGTATGAATTATTCGAATTTCTTAGGATATTCTTACCTCAGACATAGATTACCGAAGTCGTATTTGACACAACTTTTTAGAATTTTTGGTCCTCAATGCTCTTTAACTTTATACTTCTTTGGCTTTCTAACTTTTTTGATCTGAGTGTCACTGGTGAGTCTTATGTAGACGAAAAGTGCGTCTGTCGTATCAAATTACAAGCCTGGTATTTTTGATAAATATTTAGCTATAAGAACATACTCACCCCTTCTCGTCCAATGAAAAGTCAGTTTTCCCCCTCTAATTTTCATCGTACATTATTTTATTTATATATCTGACATTTGAGGGATTTTTTTCTTTCAAGAAAACGATGCCAGACTGCTGATATATAAGGCAAAGATTTTTTTCGGAGAAACACAATACATGTAAATTTATCAATAAAAAGTGAGCATTTAATGTTGAATGGTTTGAATTTAAATATTTAAACAACGTTTATATTTATAGAAAAATTTCAAAAAAGGGGATTTACATATCATTGTGTTGCTTTTTAAAATAAAAACATCTCAAGATATATAAGTAATAAATTTTACCTGAAGCAGAAGAAAAACAAGTTATTCATTCGGTCCTCACAAACTATGTCCGAGCTTTTTCATTACATCCATTGAAATTATGATAACCTATGTTTTACATTTAGTTAATTATAAAAGTGAACTCTTATTTAGGTTTGAATATCACAATAGGAAAGGATAATTTTGTAAGATCACTCGAAAGTGTGAATATGTTCTAAATTGGTCAGACAATACCTGGTCATGTTTTATGAAAATTTTAGCCCTCGGCTTCGCATTGGGCTTAAATCTTCATAAAACATGACCAAGTATTGTCTAACCTATATTACATATCGGAAATAGTCTCGATTGGAGAACTTCATTTAGAAACTTTAAATATAAACTAGAGTATGAACTGTTCTTATCAATCGATTAATTTCAGTTGTCTTTGAACTATATTTTCGTTTCAGTAACGACATTAAAACTTCGTTCTGTAATCAGTTTCTCCGTAACTATGAATTCTTAAATAGAACCAGTTTCATAACAGCGTGAACAAGATTATTTCTTGGCGCCCCCAGGTTATCAATTGACTGTGTCAGATAAGGTTAACGTTCTTCTGCAACGCTTATTTTTCATATCGTACGTGCTATGGACATTTAAACTGTGGGGTCGCCAAACGTTCTAAACGCCTAAATCAAATGATATGAATAACTAGTAGAGGACTAAACCGTGTGTGTTGATTTAAATATTGAACACCTAAACTTGCTTTTATTCTTCTCGTGCATCTGCATGCACTTTACTCTTTTATCCTATTTAAATCCCCATTGGAAGGCATCTGACAGACTGAGTCTTATTAATCCATTTCGAAAAAATCGTTAAAAAAATGAAGGTATAGCTTCAACTTTAAAAGGACCATGATCTGGTGGGTAGAAGGGCAACCGTAAATTGATATGCATGCATCACTAGCCATTAAGTCAATCATAATGTAAAAATCAGAGTCGACCCTTGTTTAAAAATCCATATAATGTGAACTAAATAACTGTCCTTTCCTAGATTTAGATATTTCAATTTCACACAGAAAACCCCACATAACAATTGTCAACAAAAGGGACGACTTTTCATTCCCTTCTGTAAATATTCCTTTTTTCGATGGTGATGTTCCTTTGTAACTTTCTTATTTTTTGTTTGTTTCACATCGCCGTGACTGTTGTGAAGTTTTTGATTTAAACGAACGCAATCATATGTATTATTTGTAAATTACAGTCTAGGGTTTTGTTAGCACATAAAGATTTGGTTTGATTGTACCTTGAAGTAGACTTATATCAAACGGGATGGCACATCCTTATTTTAACGGAGTTGTTGTTGACCGTGCCCGGAAATTTGGAAACGGTCCTGGTTATCTTATTGATCCTTTAAATAAACTTATTTCAAAAGGTTACCAATTTATTCAATACTGTAATAAGATCTTTGAGTATAGTTTTTATTGGTATTAATACTGATTTTGTTATTAGTAATTTAAAAGCAAACTTAATATTAATGTTATATACAAATGCAATTTCTTGAATCTACAATATTTCGACTCCGGTATCTTGCATTTGGCATTGTGCAAGGTCATGTTTTTTTCTCTGACTGTTTATGACGTCTTTACACTTAATTAATTGAATCTCAAATGTGTACTGATTAATAGTTTTGATTTTTTAATATTATTCATTATTGGCTTCAAGCTAGCTGTCAGTGACTGCGAGTACTCTTATATCTGTACTTAGCGTCTTTCTGTTGTTTGGATGTACAAGCAACCGGTCACGTCCAATCTGTGTTTTTAATAAATTTAGTTCTATATGTATCAATCTGTTGAGTTAAGCCTTTTTCAGCTGTTTTTTTGTTGTTCTTATGATGTACTGTTACACCACTGTACCAGGTTAGGGGTGGTGTTTGGATCCCCCTAACATGTTTGACCCCGCCATATTCCGTATTTGTTTACCTGTCCTAAGTCAGGAGCCTGTAATTCGGCAGACCTTTTAGTTCCAACAAAATACTTTCACCTGGGTATATAAAAGATAATCTCACACTTAAATAAGTGGTATTGAGTGACTTTACTACATTAGTATACTAGTATATGAAAGTGAATTTACAGAATATGGCAAGATGTTTCCTCTTTTGTTTTTGAGATGATACTTTATGAACTCTGCTATATATGAGGAAAAAAATGTTGGTCAGTAGGGTGCACAATTTTTACCAATTGGAATAGTTAACATACCAACCCACCGAAATCAATAAATATATGCTATTGATAAACAAGTCCAGTATTAGTATCGTAACAGCAAAAGGTAGGTTACTCCTATAGGGTAAAATGTAAAAAATATTCGGTTTTTTAGGTGAGAGTCTAGGTTACTATTTTTCTTATGTAGGTGAAGGTATATAAAATGACGGGTGTAGTATCTTTGACGAAGTCAGGTAATAATTTCTCTACAGATTCTTGGAGGCATTATTGATAGGAACAACAACCTTATAATCGTAATTATTCTAGTATTAATTTTCATTATACCTCACTTTTGTGTTACTGTGAATCTAGGTGGAAGAACAATATAATAAGCAAAGTTTATTTAGGAGTATAATGCCAATCTGATAAGTTGCATCTGGATTGTGTCTCAGTATCAGTACATGTAGTGGTATTGAAATTGTCAGATATTCAAATAGTTATCAAAGGTACCAGGATTATAATTTAATATGCCAGACGCGCGTTTCGTCTACATAAGACATATCAGTGACGCTAAAATCAAAATAGTTATATAGCCAATCAAATACAAAGTTGGAGAGCATTGAAGACCCAACATTCTAAAACGTTGTGCCAAATAAGGCTAAGGTAATCCATTCCTTGGATAAGAAAATCCTTAGTTTTTACAAAATTCAAAGTTTTGTATTAGAAAATTTATAAAAAATGCCATATAATTGATATTCATGTCAACACCGAAGTGTTGACTACTGGGCTGGTGATACCATCGGGAACGAAACGTCCACCAGCAGTCGCATCGACCCAGTGATGTAAATAGTTATCAAAGGTACCTTGATTATAAATTAATACGCCAGACGCGCGTTTCGTCTACATAAGACTCATCAGTGACGCTCAGAACAAAATAGTTATAAAGCCAAACAAGTACAAAGTTGATGGTCATGGTCATCGTCATTATACATCACCTTTTCTGCATGATGTCTCTATTAATGACTTGCTGTCATTCATACAAAAGCCGTTAGGTATTCATCACATTCGCACGAAACTTTATTCATTACCCCTTTAAAAACGTCATTCTCTGTTCAATTTATGTTTGGAATCCACTGTTACAAACCCTCATTCAAACCAATACAAACTTCAAGCTATAATTTCGAATATTGCAAGTCACAGACTTTTCAAGCCAGTTCGCATTGGAAAAGATGAAAAAGAGAAAAGATCTTTTCTAAATCTTTCCTTTGCCAACAAAGGTCTCGATGGCGTCAACCTAGGCAATATCCTTCATCATAAATTAGTTCAATCGAAAATACCTCCTTATTTCAAAGACCAGTCTGTACCAATAATTTCTTATACCTATACCAAACCTATTGCAACTAAAATTTTCAATTACAAACGCGTTTTGCAGAATCTCGATATTGACGACTTCAAGTCTAAACCTCCTGATTGCACTTGTGCTAGTTCCCAATTCACATATAATCCTGCTGGCCACGTTATTACCGGTGTTCTTAACATTGTTAATAACATTTCTCTACGAAATGTGTTATCGAAAGGTCCGAAATATCGTGAGCCTAAATCCATCAATTGGAAATACAACTTTAAAATTTTGATGGACTCAGTCGAGGATTATGCCAGGCAATGGGCTAAACGTGAAAAGGAAGACGTAGACACTCTATCCGAATGGATTAAGGCAGTGAGGTCGTTAATACAAATCAGAATTAAGAAACTGAATGGGTCCATCAATGCCCATGTTACGTCAATCTTTAAAGACCCAAATGTTGCTAAACACTTATCCGACCTCCATGATAAATATGTTGTTGTCCCCGCCGACAAAGCCCCAAATAACATCGTTTTTGTCTGTAAAAGTCACTACATTAATTGCTTGATAAACGAATTAGGTATAGACAATTCACTTGGAAACTCAACATATACCCTCACGACACTTACCAAAGAGGAAATCCTGGATAATCATAGGTCTGTTCTTTGTTCCTTTGGTATTTCAACCAAAGATGAAGAACTGGATCTTCCATCACTGCATTGGATACCTAAACTACATAAGTGTCCTTACAAACAACGGTATATTGCTGGGTCTTCCAAGTGCTCCACGAAACCTCTTTCTAAATTATTAACATCTATTTTATCAGCAATCAAAGACGGGCTTCAAAGTTATTGTGAAACTGCCTATTCTAGAGGTGGCGTGAATCAGATGTGGATACTTAAAAATTCCAAAGATCTTTTAGAGTACATACATTCTAACTCTCTTTCATCTTGTAACAGTATTAAAACATTTGACTTTTCTACTCTGTACACAAGTATTCCACATTCCAAACTAAAAGACAAATTGAAAGAGTTGGTATTACTTTGCTTCATAAAAAAGAATTGCCAACGTAGATACAAGTATCTTGTCTTAGGGAGGGATAAATCATACTTTGTAAAGAATCACTCTGATTCAAACAAAAAATCTCTGAAACCGATATTATCAAGATGCTTGATTTCTTGATTGACAACATATTTGTAACGTTCGGAGGACGTGTTTTTCAACAGACTGTCGGCATCCCAATGGGAACAAACTGTGCCCTCTACTTGCCGACTTGTTTCTTTATTATTATGAGGCTGACTTCATGCAGGAACTTCTTAGGAAGAAAGATAAGAAGTTAGCAATATCCTTTAACTCTACTTTCCGTTATATAGATGACATTCTTTCACTAAACAATTAAAAATTTGGTGACTATGTGGAACGCATCTATCCCATCGAATTGGAGATAAAGGATACTACAGATACAGTTAAGTCGGCTTCATATCTTGACTTACATCTAGAAATTGACAATGAGGGTCGGTTGAAAACAAAACTTTACGACAATAGAGATGATTTCAGCTTTCCAATTGTGAACTTTCCATTTCTAAGTAGCAACATTCCAGCAGCACCTGCATACGGGGTATATATCTCCCAATTGATACGATATTCCCGTACTTGCATTTCCTATCATGATTTTCTTGATAGAGGGTTACTGCTCACAAGGAAGCTATTAAACCAAGAGTTCCAAATGGTGAAGTTGAAATCATCCCTTCGTAAATTTTACGGACGCCATCACGAGTTGGTTGACCATTATGGAATAACCGTTTCACAAATGATATCGGATATGTTCCTTACGTCGTAACTACAATCCCCTTCCCTTTCATGAATGTGACCTACTGAATTAGACTATTTACCGGATTTGTAATCACATAAGCAACACGACGGGTGCCACATGTGGAGCAGAATCTGCTTACCCTTCCGGAGCACCTGAGATCACCCCTAGTTTGTTTTTTTTTGGGGGGGGGGTCGTGTTGTTTATT
Source organism: Mytilus edulis (assembly GCF_963676685.1). Taxonomy (NCBI): domain Eukaryota; kingdom Metazoa; phylum Mollusca; class Bivalvia; order Mytilida; family Mytilidae; genus Mytilus; species Mytilus edulis. Next base: position 78,310,888 of record NC_092350.1, on the reverse strand, counting down.
CTTTAGTTTTCTATGTTGTGTCATGTGTACTATTGTTTTTCTGTTTGTCTTTTTCATTTTTAGCCATGGCGTTGTCAGTTTGTTTTAGATTTATGAGTTTGACTGTCCCTTTGGTATCTTTCGTCCCTCTTTTGAAGAGCATTGAGGACCCAAAATTTCAAAATGTTGTGCAAAATACGGCTATGATATATAATCTATTCCTGGGATAAAAAAACCCTATTTTTTCTGAAAATTCAAAGTTTTGTAACAGGAAATTTAAATATGCCAATGCCAGTAGGACAATATTCAATATATGCTTTAATTATGGCGACGATATTACTGTTATGGTAAAAACAAAAAAAGAGTTATCCTATCGATGGTGTTATGTTCCTTTTGAGATAATAAACCGAGAGAACATCTATATAAAACATTTGCACAACATAAATTCTAGTTGTGAAACGCGAAACCCCGATCAATAGATTTACTCCATAGGAACAAACAAATAGTCGAAAAATATTAAAATACCAATGAAATGCAGCAATTCAGAACTTTGTATCTGTTATTTTAGAATTTTTTGATACCTAAACTTACACCACTAGAACGATGTATAACTCACGTTTATTTACCTTGGCAATGTAGTAGAGTTATCTTTCTTAGTGCATAAATATAGCTGTCATGTTTAGTGTTGGTTCTAATTTTATAACTTGAATTGATTGCAAAGGTTAAACTTGAAATATAATCTAAGTTTTACCCAAGTAGCTCGTAGTTAAATAACAAACAAACTGGAGTTGTTGTTTGTTGGTAGAATTATAACTTAAGATAATAATGAAATGCAATTAGAAAATGTACCGGTATAATTAAGGTATTTAAATCATATACATAAACCGTTATAAGTTTACTGTCGGACATATTTGTTTGGAAATTACAAAATCCCAATCGAGTTTCAATTCCACAGACAAGGGATTATTTATACTGCAGAATTGTTAAGTGTCTAAACCATTTCTCTTATATAGAGTTTGGAGAATCTTTTACGATGATGAAGCATAACCGATATGGGCTCCTAAGTACAGCGTAGGACTAAGTACGATGGATCACGTTACCTTTACTTAAATAAATCTATTGAAAATACCATTTAGAATCTTCGTGCTAAGTAACGTGAACCCTAGGTGTGATCTCGTGTGCTATTGAAGGTTGCACATATACGACTCCCCTAGCTATATATATAGTGACATCCCCTTATCTTACTCATGCTGAGTACAAATACTGTGATATGAATCTAAATCGGCGATGTCACCATGCATTTAGGAAAAGTGGTCGCAATCGTAGTAACGATTATTAGAACAAAATGTGACATAGATATTTCATAACGGTTAGCCAACTCGTTATGGTGTACACAAATTTTTTGCACGGATAACTTCCACTTAAACAATTGTAAGCCACGTTTTAGTCGTTTCATTTTAAGCATCAACCCTCTATCAAGAAAATCATCATAGGAAACGTGAGCGCTTTAAGATATTTACTTCAGATACAGGCGCTGCTAAAATGTTGCTACAAAGAAATGGTTTATTTAAATCGGAGGCTTAAATGCCTTTTGCCTTTATCTCAAGTATCAGAAGCAACAAGGTGTAGGAGTACCGTCCACTTGAGAACAATATGTAGTTGACTACAGCGTACGCTACACTAAAACATTGTATGTAGTGCCTTCACTATTTCTGTGGACTATACTCTTTCGAATGACAAACTCTATGTATATGTAAACATTTAATTAACGCATTGTTAATCTAAATTCAGAACTTTATATTTAGTTTCTCATCATATTGTTGATTGGTTCAGGTGTTAAAGTATCAGTACCTGTTTTTTGCGCCAAACCCTCGGTGAATAAAATCATCAGAAGATAACAGGATTACAATTTTGTACGCCAAACATGCGTTTGTCCACAGGAGACTTAAAGTTAAATGACCAGAAAACGAAATTGAAAAGCATTAAGGACACAACATTAGGAAAGGTTTGCCAAATACAGCAAAGTAAATCTATTCCTGGGGTAGATAAAGGCAACAGTAGTATACCGCCGTTAAAAACTGAAAAATCCATGGACAAAAAACAAAATCGGGGTAACAAACTAAAACTGAGGGAAACGCATTAAATATAAGAGGTGAACAAAGACACAACATTAAAATGTAGCACACACAGAAACGGACTAAGCATCAGACAAAATTCGATGAGAATAACAAATATAACATCAAAGCCAAATACATGAATTTGGGATAGAAATTACTAAGTATTTCGAAAAAAGCAAAGTTTTGTACACAATTTATTTATAATCATGACCAAAACAATGACACTTCATGTCAACACAGAGGTGCTGACTACATGTATTTGGTAGGTGATAACCTAGGAGGTGGGAAATCTCCATCAGCAGTGACATCTTCCCAATTGATTGCGCTAGTACAGGTAGAGATTTTAAATGTTTTATATAATTGTACGATAAAAGAGACATAGATTTCACGTTCTCTTATATATTTTTTTTTGAATTTTTAGTATCCATATCAGACACTTAGAGTAGATAGTTTCACAGTAACTCAGAAGATATTTTGTTGGGAATGGAGCAGCCCTAGCAATATAACTTCGTTTGTAATTAAGGCATCAAGTACAGTTTATTAATATCCAGCTTCTCTTTCTTTTGGTTAAATTCTAGAGAAAAGAGAACAGATAATATAAAAAAGAAGATGTGGTATGATTGCCAATGAGACAACTATCCACAATAGACCAAAATGACACAGACATTAACAACTATAGGCCTTCAACAATGAACAAAGCCCATATCGCATAGTCAGCTATAAAAGGCCCCGATAAGAAACTGTAAAACAATTCAAACGAGAAAACTAACGGCCTCATTTATGTAAAAAAATAAAAATAAACGAAAAACAAATATGTAACACATAAACAAACGACAACCACTGAATTACAGGCTCCTGACTTGGGACAGGCACATACATAAATAATGTGGCGGTGTTAAAAATGTTAGCGGGATCCCAACCCTCCCCCTAACCTGGGACAGTGGTATAACACTACAACATAAGAACGAACTATAAAAATCAGTTGAAAAAGGCTTAACTCATCAAATGGACAAAAATACAAGTGGACGATCTACAATGGTTTAGAACTTTCTATTTGGTATGTGCCAGGAACGTACATGTTCGATGTAAAGGGATTGTGAATACCCAATTGTCTTATTAAGCAGTTTATGTAATGTGATTTACCGACAACAAAATATGTTGTTGGGGTGTTTGTCGGCAAGGACTACAACGTATTTTAATAGAGCTATGACAGGTTCTGCCAAACAAACATGTTAGTCTTTAAGGATCTTCAAATATAGATATATTTAGAGAACCAATACGTGTTTTATTTCTGAATTTTATCGACGTTCTTGCAGAAAGAATTTACGCCCCCTATTTCACGTTCTGCCTTCGTCTGACATAATCCTCGACTGAAGTCATTAGTATGTTACGTTGTGGTTCAAGTTTATGAATTAAGACTAGTTGTATGTCAACAAGAAATAATTAACATACTTTGCATGGAAATGTTCTTGACAATTTTCAAGTTTCTATTGATAACATGACCAGCCGAATTATATATGAATGAAGATATTACACAGGTGCAACCAACATGTTTTGAAATTTGAAGACAAGGAGGAAAAATGTTTGAAATCTATTAAAAATGCATTGTCTGTTTTTAGATTGTTAAAAACATTATACTTCTAAAGTGAAGTACATTAAGCAAGCTGTATTTTGAATCAGTATTTTTATTTCTGTTCAGTTGCATCGATATCATTTTGTCCTTTGTGTATTCAGATGTAGTACTAATGGTTTACTCATTACATATTTTTCTGGAACGATTATAACAGTGTTCTAGACATTGTTTACTAAGTACCTCGCAATATCCTATCCTTTTTAACTTTGTCACACATGGTTCTGACTAGCCTCACAGTAAACATCGTTTCAAGTAAATGCTATTTCTAGAAATAGTCGCTGTAATCCAATCACCACAAATGTAAAAGAGGTAGGACCAAATGTCTTTTTTATTAATCAGGGCCAATTTCAAAAAGTGCTGAAAAAATAAAATTTACGATTAAAGCAATAAATACAAATGTTTTTTCGAGATTTTCTCGCTGCGTTAAGGATCCATTGTTGGCTGTTATCTGCTCTAAGGTTGGGTTGATGTCTCTTTGACAGATTCCCTATTTCCATTCAATTTTATTTTTGTTCAATATCTCGATTTTTGTGTTTTTTGATATGTCTGTGAAATAGTTAATTGAAACCCCCAAAAAGATGAGAGTCAAATATGCGATATTTGCCGTTGTTTATGCGTAAATTTGTTGTTTACTTTTAGTTATCTTTTTTGCTATTGTTACCGTCATTCACATTTGCACGAAATTTCTCATTATTCAAATCAATTTGAACAGCAGGGAAACGTAAGCTGAACGTTTGATCATGTCACCATTATCATTATAATACTTACCCCAAAGAACACTGGGGATTATATATAGAAATATGGCCTTCTCCCGACAGGTAGATAATCCTTTCCAATAGGGGGTCGTCCGTTTGGTTGTGCAGGATATACAAGTACACAGCCACTTCATGAGAATGAAGACGTTGAAAACTCTTGTAAAGAGACTGCTACGCTCTTTGCACTTTAAGGACTCTTGTTACAACTCTTTGAAGGGTCCTGTTGAAAGACAGGATATCTGTCTCTGTAAAATATTATAATTGCTCAGTGGCAGTCTCAAATCCTCCTACCTTTATTCCGGACGGTATCTATTGCAGTACCTCCCTATTAATTGATTTATGATGTATTAATGCCTCTTTTAAGCACCACTTTTTTCCTTTTTCGTGACGGTCAGTTTTGATCGGTGACGGAAGCCGGAGTGCCCAGAGAAAACCGTCGACGTTCGAAAAGAAAACTGACAACCCTAGTGAATTAACACGAATGGGGTTCGAACTCTCAACTTAAGTGTTGACTGGGTAGTGATTACAATAGTTACTACTTAGACCTCTTGGCCACAGATGCCCGTCCCACCTATGGAATTTATTGTTAATTTGCATTCGTCCTAAACATGCATAAAATGTTTGCTCATGATGACGTTTAAATACCAACAATCAATCAATCAATCATTTATACCTTTAATCTAATAAAACATATATAATTTGGGAACTGCGTTGCACTGCACATGTACATATAACTATGAGTTGTGATGATTATATTTCGTATTATATGTATTTTACAGATTTTGATATTACAAAGGTCAACAACGTAACAGTAATAAAGACAAGCAAGAAAGCTACAATAAAAGGTGGCATGACAAACTTTGAATACATAATCTTAACTAGTTATACCACAAAAACATTTGGAGCATATACTAATTTCATTGTAACCTACAATACAATTGACCAACCTGCACAAGAGGTGTATAGAGGAAATATGAACTGCAATTTTCAATCTGGAGGAGGCATTAACTATTACCTTGGAGTATAATTTTCAAAGACGAGAAACAAAACGCAGAGTGGAAAAAATATGACAAAGAGTGTATCAGCTTTATATTAAACTATTCACGAAGGAGATAATATGATAATAAAGAGATGTTTTATTCTATTGTTATTTGTTGAATATATGACTTGAAACCATTCTTAGGGAGACCGTTTATAATTGAGGAAAGCAGAATGAAAGTTGATATTCTGTTCATTAAAAAGGCATTGTTGACGAAAGGGAGGGGAAAAATCATACAACAATGTAACGCTGCGTTGAAGCCCCCTTGGTGACCTTTGGCTGTTTGCTCTTTGGTCTGATTGCTGTATATCTTTCACACATTCCCCGTTTCTATACTCTATGATATTTCCAAAGATATACGGTTAACTCTGTTCCTTTACGGTTTGTTGTCATCGTTTGATATATTTGTTTTCTCCGTGCTTTTTAGTGATGTTATTGCTATAGATCTTTATACGATATATGCTTTGCCAATTTTGGAAGAACGTATTACCTATTATCATTTTATTTGATGCAATTAGGGGTTCTTGTTGCTCAGTATTTTAATATCGTTATCCTTGAGCCAATACACATGTTTGCATAACCTACTACTAAATTGAGAAAGGAAATGGGAAATGTGTCAAAGCGAAAATAACCCGACCATAAAGCAGACAACAGCCGAAGGCCACCAATGGGTCTTCAGTGTAGCGAGAAACTCCCGCACCCGTAGGCGTCCTTCAGCTGGCCCCTTAAAAATATGTATACTAGTACCGTGATAATGGACGTCATACTAAACTCCGATTTATACACAACAAACTAAAATAAAAAATCATACAAGAATAACAAAGGCCAGAGTATATTATACTGCTTATATATTTTACCATAATTTCAGTTGTCGGTTTAATGACATTTAATTGCACAAATCATGTAACACACAAATATAAAAGAGAGGCGAAAGATGCACCAAGAACATTAAAACTCAAAAGTCGAAAATAAACTGACAACACCTTGACAAATAAAGAAATAACAAACAGACAAACAATAGAACACAGCAAATAAAACAAAAGACTAAGCAATACAAACCCTACCAAAAACTTTGGGTGATCTCCGGTAGGGTTAGCAGATCCTGCCCTACATGTGGCACCCGTCGTGTAGCTCGTGAAAGTACAAACTCGTTAATAAGTCTTATTCGTGACGGTATACTCCATAACGGTCCACCAACTCGTGAATGCGTCAGTAAAATTTACGAAGGGGTGATGTAAACTTTACCATTAGGAACTATTGGTTAAATAGGTTCCTTGTGAGCAGAAACCCTCTATCAAGGAAATCATGACAGGAAATAGTTATTATTCATCTTATTGATACTTTACATCTTGTAACATAGTGCAATTTTACAATTTTTAAATATTATAAAACACTGCTGACTGTTGTATCCCAATTTTTCACATGTTAACCTGTGTTTGTTTTCCTCGCACATTGTTGTCAATATAATGAAATTCTATACTACTGCCCTACAAGCTATAGGTTTTGCTAACTTTACAGAAAGGTTCAATCAACCAGTTTCTGCATAAGAAAATGTCTGTATCTAGTAAGGAATATATGAGTTTTTCCTCTTTAGTTTGACGTACTTAATTTTTTTTTGCCATTTGATAAAGGACTTCCCGTCTTAATTTTTTCTTGGAGTTCGGGGTATTTTTGTAAGTTTACTTATCATGCTTATTGTTGAAAAATAAGTTTCAGATTTTTCTGCAAATTGGCTTTCTTTTCTTTGCAAATAATGTATGTAAACACTTAGTCTGAAAATATTACTAATATTAACTAATTTACCTCAACTTTTGTTGACACGTGTCTGAGATTGATTCATACATATTTTTGTATTTACAATTATGTTTTTGATGATGAAATTTAAAATAAGTTGACTGTTCTGTACTGATGTAAGATTTTGTTATTCTTTTGTTGAATGAATCGTTTAAAAGTTTATATTCAATACAAATATTACATGTACACTCATCGAAAATAGTAGTATTGTTCATTGGACTATCACACAAAATCTTCACTGCATTGGAAGATGTCTAGTTATATATGTTTTTAATGTTACAAATATTATGAGATTTTAATAACTTCGATTTAAATCATTATTATATTTTTAATACTTTTTGAGGCCATTCAGAAACACCAGACAAACTGTACAATTGTTTATCTTAATTAATAACCATAAACACACATTTCGAACAAAATTCCATTTATTTTAAGTTATGAATGATTAACACTGATATGGCGTTGAGTAATTATTTGTTTTAATATATAAAAACAAATATTCGGATGCAATTAACATTTAAAAGATTTGATATTTTAACTATGTCTTGATTCAGTGCATATTGATTTTGGCCATCCCTGGCCTTTGTTTTTGTGTAGTATTATTCGATTACAACAGTAAACATATATACTAAAGTATTACAGTGACTCATGGAATAATATATCATGTCATAAATTACCAAAATAGCCATATATTTCCTGGAAATATTTTGAAAATGATAATATATATGTTATCCTCAATGTTTCATGGAGAATACACAGATATGGTCAATCATCTTTAGTAAAAGGGTTATCATTTTTTGAATCATATTCATTTGTAAAAACAGTATATTGTACTAATTTGTTTAAGTACTAATAAGTTTGAAGTGTCAACAAAGGGACTATCTCGTAAACTTCTACCAGAGCAACTTCGTTAGATATTTGTCAGATTATAGTGGCACATTTGCGTATAACAGTAAATTACGTGGTACAAATTTTACATAGACAAATTCATTAAAAGCCTCATCGCACAATTTAGCATGTGTTTCCACAAAGTTAAGGAAAAAAAATCAATTTCTTAGTCGACGTATGACGGGCTCGGGTGTGAAGACTTCATATATAATACCTAATGTTTCCGAATTTGTTTTAAAATTGTTGCCTGATATTTGGAATCTTCTAGTTTTATTCATGTAGTGCCATTAAAATATTTGCAAATTAGGGGTAAGTGGGCAAAATGGTTAATAAGATGGCGTTTGGACTAAAAAATACAAACGAAATGCTTATATATGCTTTCATGTCTATTAATTTTAAATTGATTGTAATTATAATTCTATATTTTTGTATTATTTAGATACACGATTAAGCATCGTCGACAATATAATGGAATTTGATGCGACTATCATACAAGTGAGAGGTTTGGCTAGCTATAAAACCAGGTTCAATCCATCCTTTTCTACATAAAAAAAATGCCTGTACCAGGTTAGGAATATGACAGTTATTATCCATTCGTTTGATGTGTTTGAACTTTTGATTTTGCCATTTGATTTGGGACTTTCCTTTTCGAATTTTCCTCAGAGTTTAGTATTTTTTGTGTTTTTACTTTTTATTAATCAAATATGAGAATAAAAGTCACATCGATGAACATGAATTCGTCATCTAATGCCCCTTTAACTTAATTTTGAAAGTCTGGAATAATTTTGAAATGTTCAACATTGTAGCGTACATATAATGTTTTATTATACCTCCTTAATTGTGTTAAGTCGTGTTAAATTCTATGCTGAAGTTTTTTTTTAAACATTTTTCTTCTTTTCTTTTCTAGTTATCCTATCGATAAACATTTCTGGTATTTTTTTATAACAAATATATTCTGTCCTGAAAAAAGACGAGGAATGGATGATTCATTCAAATAAATATTCATGTACGTTTTCCTATAAATGTATTATTAAGTGGAGACGCATGTGACCACACGAGACGCATTAATACGTCTAGTGTATTCCTGAATTGTATTTATTTAAATAAAAAAACATCAATGTCAAGTCTGATTTGTACCAGAAGTATCAAATACTTTCATAAAATATGACGTCACATATTCACATAGCACTCCTGTTCCCATGACGTTTCTAGATGGATTGGTCGAACAATGTTAATGACAATGGTTGATAGGACTAAAGCGGCTATTTACATCTTTATAGTTTTCTTGTTTCACACCATCTGGGTTGAAAGACAGACACAATGTGAATTTGATTATCGCTATGATTCCTTTTTATGATTAACGATTGAAACCTATTGATAGGACAAAAAAGTAAAGCAAAATTTTCGTCAAGATGAATTAATACACAAGAAAAACTTAGTATTATAATTTTTTCAGTTGTCGCCTTTTTTCACGTTACGGTTCTAACGACCATTAGGTTATCATTTGATTGGAGATTTAGATCAGCTAACAAGTAAACAGTAAAATGCAAGAGCGCATTAAATATAACAAAGTAGGCACATTGGTTTAACACAGAAGTGCAACATGAAATGTTTCAAGAAAATCCTTCATTGATTAGGCAAAAGTCGAAGAGACAACATAATTATATCGTTGATGCATAGGTTAATGTATTTATATTATAGTTTGTTAATGCATGTTTTGTCGTTTTTTATTTGCTATACTCAATTGACCTTTTGATACTTGCCTAGTAATATAGAGTATATTCAAATCTTTAAAGAACCCAACAATTTAGCATAGACAGCTATGTTTTATCATGCCAAGATTTTTTTTGTATTATAAAATCCAAAATCGTTTTATTCATTTTGTTTTAACAATCAATTTGAAATTATATATGAATCTTTTTTGTACAAATTTTAATTTTGGGAATTCAAATTGCAACATATAAGCATAGTAATATGAAAAAACTAGAGAAGCATCGAAAAAAATAAAACAAAATGAAAACAAAATGAACAAAGACATAACATGAAGTTTGGTTGTACATGTAGCAACTTATTTCAAATGGGATAGCACATTCTCATTTTTACAGAAATGTTGTTTATCGTGCCCTGAAATTACGAAACGATCCTGGCAAACTTATCAATCCTTTAAATAAACCTATTCGTAACAGTAAACAATTCATCACTGTATTAAATCATTGAATATTGTTTTTATTGGTATTAATAGTGATTTTGTTATCAGAAAATTAAAAGTAAACTAAATATTATTGTTGTATACATATACACATTCATGAAACTACAATCTGTCGATACATGTATCTTGGCAATGCACAAGGCCATGTTTTTTTCTGACTGTTTATGACGTCTTTACACTTAGTCGATTGGATGTTGAATATGTACTGATTGAGAATTTAGTCTTAGATGCATGAATTGTTTTTAGTTGTTAGGGGCTCTGAACTAGCTGTCAGTTACTGTGATTACTCTCAGATCTGCACTTAGTGTCTTTTTGTTGTTGAGATATACAAGTTCCCGGCCATGTCCACTCTATGTTGTATTTCTATTTGTATCAACCTGATGAGTAACGCCTTTTTCAACTGATTTTATAGCTTTTTCTTATGTTGTACTGTTACACCACTGTCACAGGTTAGGGGACGGTTTGTATCCCACTAACACGTTTAAACCAACCACATTCTGTATGTATGTGCCTGTTCCAAGTCAGGAACCTGTAATGTTTTTGGTTGTTATTCGTTTATGTGTTACATTCGTTCATATTTTGTACATAATTAATTAGGCAGTTAGGGGACGACCATTTGATATTCTGGGGATGGAGGGTGGTGGTGGGCAGGAGGATTTGAAAATAAATAACTCAGCCATGATACTCACAAAAATAAATGGTTTGTTCTGTGGTAGTTTGAAAATAAACTACCTGACTTGCAATGTATTGAAAATAAATAACTCAGCAGGTCTAATCAAAAGTATGAGATGGCACAAGATATTCATAAATTCATGTTTTTTTCCAAAAGAAATCGGGACTGACTTCCCAATTTTTTTAATAATAAAAGTATGAATATTATTAAAATATACTTAAAATGTCTGAAAATTGGTTTCATTTAACTTGAAGTATATTTTCTCTGGAAACCTTATCTCACTTTTATTTCAACAGGACCGTAACAACATTCAAGCAAATGCCTCATGTAGGAAATTTCAAAACCAAACGGCTGTCTGCATATCAAATTGTGTTCTCGGCGAGTGCCTTGCAACAAGCATGTTCTGTTTTCTCTCAGACGTAATTTATAATAAACAAATCATTTAAAAATTGTATGTTTTCGAATATCATAAATATAGTTGTGAAAATGAATAATCAGTCCCTTGCTTTAATGAAAATGAAAAATCTTGCTTCAAAAGTGCAGTAAGTTAATAATCTGTCCTCTTAGTTTACAAAAATAAATAACTAATCAAAAACAAATCCTCCTGCCCCTCCCCCCTCCCCCCCCCCCCCCCCCCCGAATATCAAATGGTCGTCTCCTTAGTTTTCTCGTTTGAATTGTTTTACATTGTCATTTCGGTTTTTTTTTATAGCTGACTAAGCGGTATGCGCTTTGCTCAATGTAACAGGCCGTACGGTGACATATAGATGGTTATGTCTGTGTCATATGGTCTCTTGTGGAGAGTTGTCTCATTGGCAATCATACCACATCTTTATATTTAATGTTGAAAAAAAACCAGTATAACCTTTGCTGCTCAGAATGAACCACAGAATAACTTGTGCAATAGATAATGAGAAAGCAATTATATACGATAACTCACATTCACACTATATGAACAGGGGTGTGCTCCTAAAAAGTTATGAGAAAGAATAACAGAAATCAAAACTACATTAGTACAACGTTCACTATCACGTATTGGTTGACCGATTATATGTGTCTGTATCTACTCACTAGCGACATTTTGCAGTCTTCGATATTTTATTTTTATAAGTTACAAATAGAATGTTCATTTCAGTGAGACCAAAAAAAATATTAAAGAATCCAAAGCTTATTAAAAGTCTTGAAACTAAATCTTGAATTACATACCACTTTGTCAACTCAATCAATTACCGCATGAGATCTTCATGAGATCATTCATAAATATTTGGTAACTGGACGCTCAAAAAAGTCATTCGAACACACACAATCAGTGTTCACTTGCCACTGATACTGAAGTTGAACTACTTAGACCACTGAGACACCGAAACTCAAGAAAGTGAAAAATGGCTTTTATCCATGTTTTGCCTGTTGTTTTATTTTTTTTATTCAAATATAAAATCTTGGCAAAATTCAGTATCTTTTATCTAATTAATTGAATACAATCTGTGTAGCCTTATAGTACATGTATTCCTTATCTTCAGTTTATTTATTTTTTTACATTTCTGTAATTTTGTGTGTTTGCAAAGTGTTTAGTCATTAGTTGACTTTCTGGGCTATAAATGTTTGCCAGTCTTATTGTCCAGACACTCTGATATAATCTGTACTTTCCTTGTATATATCATGTCTGATGCTATTAAACTTGTCATATATATAATTCATTTTACATTAATACTAAATATTGACGTTATAACAGAAAATGATTCACAAGAGCGATAAACAACCATCTCTCTAGGATTTAATCAGCTAAACAAATATCTTTAATTTACTTATAACTTCATTCTATTTAAGATCGATATCCTTTCCCTTTTGTCTTATATGTCTTAAACTGCTGATTTCCGTAATTTTTTTCAAAGTCATAAAAGTCGCTATGAGTGACCTTACTCCCACACCGTACAATTATATTAGAGTGTTTGGATTGATCTCTTGGGAGTCTTTTGGCAATATTTGTAAACGTTGCTTCAGTTGATGGCTAAGGTATTGCTAATCAATTGGATAAGAAATAAAATTGCTACAAAAGGCACATTTTTATTTTCTTATCCATCGCTAAATCTTTAGGGAATGTCAAATGAACATATATTTGTTGTTCTTCAGTTTGTAATATATATATAAGTCTATTTTGTTCATCAAGTCTCACAATCTGTGCATCTCATTTATAAAATAAATCAATTAATTAAAAGAGTGTTTATATCTTCATTGGTCATAAATATAACTCTTGCATCTTTTGTTTCCGTTTCATCTTTTCCCATTGATATCACGTACCAGTTTACCCCTGGATCTGGCCAAACTTGTAGATAAAATAAAAAATTTACGCCATCCGTTTCTTTAAAAAAAAAATGAAACTACCCAAAAGGCACTGCTATGTTCAAAAACAGTCATCTTAACAGCCAGGACCAGCAAGAAATCCAAAATAACAGCACATCAATACGATTTTAACAGTTGCCAAAACCATGTACACTATCAAAGGCCATGAATTAAAGAAATATCCAAAATAATTCTAGTATATACTCAAAGGAATGTACAAAACGTACCAGTATCAAGAACAGTGACAGCCCGGAATCGACGCATGGATCGGTAATCAATTTCAGTGCAGACTCTAATCAATAAGATTCATCTCACAGTATCCCAATTCATAACTCAAACCAGCACGATTTTAGAACCAACATATACAATATAAGTCGGACTAGCTATCAGTACGGCATCGACAAGTGAAGCGATTCGGCAAGATAGATCACATACCAAAGAGGAAAACATCCCTTAAAATTCAATACACAAATATTAATTATAAGCCTGATACCTATAATAACTATTTACACCCACTGGGTCGATGCCACTGCTGGTGGACGTTGCGGCCACGAGTGCTTCACCAGAACAGTAGTCAGCACTTCGGTGTTGACATAAATATCAATTATATGGTCATTTTTGTAAATTTACTGTTTGCAAAAGTATGCATAGTTCGAAATGCTTAGGATTTTCTTAACCCAGGCATAAAATACCTGAGCCGTATTTGGCACAATTTTTGGGAAATTTGGGTCCTCAATGCTCTTCTACTTTATACTTGTTTTGTTTTCTAATTTGTTTATCCAAGCGTCACTGATGTGTCTTATGTAGACAAAACGCGCGTCTGGCGTATAAAACTATAAGCCTGGCACCTTTGATAACTAATTACGACTTTGGAGTGGGGTTCAATGAGTGTATATACCAACGTACATGGCAGGGTCGAAAATATTAAGGGAAACAATTCTGTTCTGTATTGTACGCCATATAAATAAGTTTTTGACGTTTCCTGTGTTACAGAGGAAGGTTCGGTTGAACTCATCTCGTGTCTCATGTATCTTGTCGAGCTTAACTGCCTTGTAATCTCTTTATTGCACCGAAAAACTAAATCATTGTTGTTATATGAGTGACAATTACTCAATTCAAGTCGTCGATAAGTTATCATAATTTTTCTAAGTATTGCCAAAGACCTTTTTATCAATTAAAAAATTTGTAATTCGAAGAAACTAAATGATCAATTGATTGAGGTCGGTTTCCCAGCGTCTAGTTTCAAATGTTTTAGTGATACTGGAGATGAAACAAATGCAACAGTAAATGCATTTTGAAAGTCTCTATTAAGCTCCCCGATTGTTCAAAAGTCATGGTAACTATTGTTATAGACAATCAAAAATCACCACAAAATTCACTTAATGTTAAAAGGACAATCACTGATTGTTTTTAGCCGTTCAAAAACATGCTGCGGCAGCATGATTAAAGGTTGGATTCCTAAATATAATGTAGTGATTTGCCCTCAACTTTATATTATTCGTAACAGTTAGCTTTCATACCACTCTTTACCGAATGATCTATGGATGATGTAACTTATTTATTTGTGACAATGTGAAGATCCTTTAAATTTCGAATACTATTATTAATAAGATTGCATAGAAGGTAAATATATCCTGATTGAAAATATCAAACAAACAAACATTCTTCTATTAAATTATGAGTGCTGCAGTATAATAGCTATCAAAGGTACCAGGATTATAATTTAGTACGCCAGACGTGTTTCGTCTACATAAGACTCATCAGTGACGCTCATATCAAAATATTTATAAAGCCAAACAAGTACAAAGTTGAAGAGCATTGAGGATCCAAAATTCCAAAAAGTTGTGTCAAATACGGCTAAGGGAACACTCCTAATTATCTAGGAAATAAATGACATAAAAATATATATGTACTCGGCACGAAGCAGGATTTAAAAGCTTGTAAGCCACGTATTTTTATTTGTTTCTACGCCTCGTACCGAAAACATTTCATGGAGAAAATGGTAAAAGCGGGGATAATCGTAACCTGAATTTTGTTAATAAATTTGCAGTCTATCAGAGACCTTCTAGGTGGGATGTAATTAACCACTTGTTACACATATATATGCATCTCTTTTAAACATTCGTTTATATATATTTTTATATGAAATAATCATTAATGTTCAGAGCTTGATTCATTAAATAATCATAAAAAATATAATCACAATTCGATTTTCATTTGAATGGTGCATTCATATAGAAGACTCAAACAATCAGCTTATCATTGGTATTTCAGTATTAGACTTGCTACTGTCTCTTTTTAGGTATATTCTAGTATCGCAAGCCAATCAATTGTAATTAGATTGCATAATAGTATTAGTGATTGTCTTTTGTCTTTTTATGTTACTTTCGTCCCTCATCTCGAATTCATTGTCGGTGTAATGCTACTCGTTCATCGTGTGTGCAGTGTTCAACATGTAATCTTTGCTATTCACCGTCTCCTTGCGTGTCAGTTTGATTTTTGAAGGTATTTATGAGGATATACATTGTATAGGTAAATATGGAATAGATGATATATGTGGTTGGTACAAAAAAAAGGGTAGTGCTACTGTTGCTGTTATTGATTATCTGTTCGCCATGCATGGTGTTATCTTAAAATAAAAATGCTGTGTTACACGCTAATATATGTGGTGTAATTTTTGAAGAACAGTTTAGTTTTTTACAATGTGGTATCTATGTTTGTATAAAATAATTTATGAAGGGTTGCATATAAGTATTTATAACATACATTTTGGAATTTTAATCAATTTTAAATTGATATTGGTGTGAGCGTTAAAATATTAACTGAATATTTACCATAAGATATCACAACAACACTTTACCTTCCTTTTACAAAAAATATAAATTTCTAACCTTCTACACAAACAAATAACATTATGGTAAATCTATTGATTCTAGCCTTATATACCTTAAAACTTGAAGTACATCAAAATAGAAGTTCCTGAAAACTGCTGCAGACATGTTCATGTGCGAGAAAGAAAAATAATTTCGTTTTGGATGTCTAAACCAGAAACGTCTTACCTGAAGGGTAGTATTGAAGTATTTGATAAATTTCACATAAAGACATTGCATTTATATTAAAAAGATATATGATAAGTATTGCATAGGCCTGATATCGGATGTATCATATACATAATACAGTTCAATTTGTTGTGAAGTTCTTTTCGATGAACGGTTATCATCAGAAATTATGTATCTTTACACCGATTCATCAACTTTCTGCTGGCATATTGCTACTAAAGGGGGATGATTGATATTTTTTTGTACAAAGATTACCAAAATCGATGTATAAATATAAAACTGAGGCGGAGCAAACTGTGCATGTTGTTTTAATTTCTACTTCTGGAGGATACATTAATTTAAACCAATCAGAAAAGTTTGGGTTGTAAATGGAAAGAACATAATCAATATATCTGAATGTGACATTAAATCATCTTGCTTCGATGGTCTTTTTTTTACATGTGTCTAACGGAACTTCCACTCGTATGAAAATATGAAAAGGTCGGCAAGGAGAAGCGCACAGTTCGTTCCCATAGGAATGCTCATAATTTGTTTAAAAAAATATACATCTAAATTTAACAAACATGTTGTCAATAAGAAACTCCATCATACTGATCACTTGTTCTTCTGTGTAGAATATTATACCCTGTTTTTCGCTATTAACAAAATAACCGTATGGTATCCTACATGCTTTCATTTTTACATTGAAAAGCATTGTAGTTTATTTCTTTTAGAAAAATTTTCAAGAACACACGAAGTTTTTATATGGTTGATACACTAGTCTATTGTTAAAGACCATAAGACAACCGTATTCTGCTTTTAAATTTGGTCGACCCATGGCAAAAATACTTGCCGTAAATTTCAAATGATGTTTAAATAAAATTAAAAAAAAGTGTCTTAACATAACCATCTATGCTGAAACTACAGGTAACAGCAAATATGTCTTGTTTTTAAAGATATCTTATAGGGTCACACGAGAAAAGAAGTTATATATTGTGGCTACCACAAATAAACATATATGTGGTCATCTGTGACTCAGGTTTGATAAGACGTTCAACTTAATCATGGTGATCCGTTAACATTTTGAAGTGATGATTTCAGCCTTACTATAAACAACACTTTGTCTTTCTTTTCAAAACCATGCCGATTGTTTCTGAAACGTTGTAAATATTAAAACTTTTTTTGTCTTATTTAATTCTTAAAAGCTGTCTTTGTTCAAGCATGAATTCAATACTTCCGTCTGTTTACCTTTGTGGTTGACATAAATATTCCCTTTCGTGAATGATTTAAGTGTAAACTTTGTTGTAAATTTTAAGTTTTTAGAAGACAAACCATATACTGATTTTTGCATAAAAAAAGCCAATAATGTTTGAATAGATAAAGGCAACAGTAAACCCTGTTCGAAAGTTATAAATCGAGTGAGATAAAAACAAATCCGGGTTATAAACTAAAACCTAGAGAAATACATACTCTATAAGAGGGGAAAAAGAAACAACAGAAACACGTGCACCGAAAAACCTAACGACAATGTAACATACACAGATAAAAACTATATAATAACAACTGCCATTTTCCTGACTTGGTACAGGATATTTTAAGATCAAAATGATGGGTTGGACTTGGTTTTTAGGTTAGCCAAACCTCGTGCTTTTATGGCAATGTTAAATATAATATATTGGTCTCGAAGAAATGATAAAACATTAGGAACCTCGACTTGTCTTCTTGAAATTGATAGAAATCGTTTGTTCATTATTTGTTTTAGATTTCGAATATGCATGAACTGCATGAACAAACACGTTTGGTCCATTCTCAGGTATTCAGTTTCGGTTCATCTGGGACAATATCCCTAATGTGCCTCCAATTGAGGAACACAAAAGTTGTGTGTAAGCAAACAATTTCTGTGTAGCGGTAATTGACATGTTTCAATTTTTGGTTAAAACTCTTGATTACAATGGGTTTTGATGTAGGCATATGCAGTGACAGATGCATTTATATTTTTGAAATAATGAGGTTTCGTATTGCAAGAAGAACATAATATTTCAAAATGTTTTATATTGAATGAACGAACAACTATGAACATATTTCGCTTTATTAACTCATAAGTATACGATTGACGACTTCACACTTAAATCTATGACAAACGGGACGATTTCAACTTCCCTATTACTAGTATCAATTTCTAATTTCTCAGCAGTAACATACCCTGGCCCTTCGTATGGTGTTTACATATATCAGTTGATACATTGTGTTCGTGGTTAACTTCCTGATAAACGAACACTTGTATCATTTTTCGTCCCATTTTTCTCAGGAACTACAATACAAGGATTTCAGACATTTGTTTTCAGGGTTTATATAAGTCAGCTATACCGTGTGATGAGTTTTCAGATTCATCACTCAAATTCCTGTTTACCGAAATGTTTAGGCGGGAGTATCATCAATACGCAGTAGCTCACAGTTTTCTTGTTATGATATTAAAATGAGCTGGAAATATGACAGAAATTGTCCATTGACTCCTACAAGAGTCTTGCTTAGTTCTTGTCCCCTAAATTAAAATTTGACAACATTTTGTGAAAGTTATCATGGAAGGTCGTCAATAAGTTGGTTATTAATGAAAATATGACGTGCCAAATGCATTTTAGATTTTTTTTCGATCCAGGAACATTTTCACTGTTACGCTTAACAATAATGTTGTTATACGTTTAGAAATATCAAGGGATTGATGAAAATAAAAGCTTAACTCATCAGAAGTTATCTTCCAATGGACAATAATCGGGTCTATTTGCCAGGTAAGCGATTGAAGGCCTAAGTTATTTGTTGCTGTATTTTTGTTTGTTGCTTTTCAATGTTTGTTGATTTGAATTTTGAATTGCTAATATTGTGATTCAAATACCACTTGCTTACGATGTTGTTTTTCTTTCATAAACAACATCCACTACTCCATTTGGTTTTTGGTGTCTCATTGCCGTTCATATAGAATTTTCATCAAAAAAATAATCGAAATGCTGCTTTAAATTAGAAAGAGCTTAGTGATGATATAGGTTACATTGTAGCATTACAATAGGTGAACTGAGTACATTGAGAAGTAACGCCAGGTATCTTGTGATGTTGAAATACATAAATTTGTACGGCTGATAAATATGATATAAAGTTCAGAATTAAAGCAACAAAGAGGGCATGGCAAACCATTTTTCACAAACCTATTGAATTGGAAAACCACACATTATCAAGTAAGACAACACACGCAACAATTGATATGTATCGGCATAAAATGTCAGGAAATAAAAAAGATCACGTGACACATATCAAGTTTTCAAAGTTACAGAGAAATATCAAGAAATTGTAATGGAATGGAATAAAAAAGCAATAAAAAGTTGCATTAAAATACGTTTTTATTTATGTCGTTAAGAAGAAATAATTAAGTCCTTTCAATTTGATTACAAAATCAATTATTCTCAGATATCACAGTACACATAAATATCAGCATTCTCTCTACAAAATGTTGATAAAATGAATGATTAAGTATTATGACTGAAAAAATATATATATTACTAAAACTATTTCAACAGATATTCATGGAATAAAAAAAAGGAGGGGAGTGGTTGTGATTCTTAATAATAATTAAACTAAAACCCCTATTTTGAGCAAACCTTTTGCATACATGAGAAGATTTATAACTAACACTCATAATTGATACTAATATAAGTTGTTAGTCTCCAAAAGGTTTAAGCTTACAGACAACTAACAAATCCTTCATAAAAATGTTGGTAAAATTTATCAAAGAACAAACTCTGACCCGCAAATGTTTGTTGCAGAATACCCGTATCGAAGTATATTTTCGGTTGAAATTTATAGATCTCTATTTTTTTTAATTGTTGTAGATTTCAAATGGTTGTAAGGTAGAAGTGACCTCTTGTGTACGTAAAGTGAAGAGTTTAAATTGAAATAGTGCCTAAAGGACCATTTAATATACTGAAAAACATATTTATTTTGTATTGATATCTATACAAAAATGTCCTTTGACAATTATGGAGCAGATTGTGTGGATTATTTCTATATGTGAAAAAATGTAAATAATATAAGGCTTTTAAAATTAAAATTAAAAATCTAGAATTTAAAACAAAATTAAAAGGCCCTTTGTTGTATCAAAACAACTATGTTTGATAATATAACAACAATATTCATTCTGATAATAACAAAACATTGCATAACAACAAAATTATAATTAATACTTACACTTATAACCAATAAACTTTATAATGCTTGTAGTACAGTAACAAGTCTTTTTTTTTACAAATTTAAGATATACCATGTACAGATAAAAGTTTATGGTATTCTTTAAAATCATATATTACATTAACAGTGAAAACTAGATTTATATATGCATGACAGAATTAATCTTAGAACTTAAAAAGAAAGTGCAATATAAATAAATACGTGAGGCAATATAAAAAATTAATAATATACATTGTAATCGCAGATTCATAAAATAAGATTCATTGATAAAAGTTTGCACAATTATAGACTAGCAAATTGGTAAAATATGTTTGTATTTTTCCGCAATTAGATTGATTAAAATGAAATGTAGTGTCTTTAAAACTTTCAAGATTAGACATAATGACTGTTGTGAGAAGTAAAATTACAAAAAAAACTGAACTCCGAGTAAAACTCAAATCCCCAATCATATGGCAAAATCAAATAGTCGTATTCGTTCACCAAAGCGTCAATAAAGAATCGATATTGTTTAGTAAATAAACAATGTGTACATTATAATAATACTTAACTTTCTCTGTCGATAGTCCGTACATTATACTTAACTCTATCTGTGATTCACTCATACAGTAGCAGTCACTAAGATCAAAAGGAAATTTCGTAAAATAGCGATAATATACGTTATGCAAAATTCTTCAATAATCGTTGGTATTTTTGTTGGATAATTTGTTTAAGGATTTTTTTTCTTTCTTTATTACAACCCACCTACCATAGCACGGGGTTTAATTGCACGAAAAGATTATTATGTCATATTCGGAGCTACTGCCTCTGATATACCAAATGATTATATTTCTCATTCTCCATATGCGATGTATTGTTCAACATACAATGTAGTTCCAATAAAAACAAAGAGGGGGGCGCAATGGTAGATTATAACACTTAGAAAACATATCAACCTTGCTCGTTTTATCGTGGGATCACCTACTCGAACATCAGTCACTAAAGGCAGTATGATAATACTATAACCTTTAAATTATAGATTGAAAAACAATCAAACCTTAAGTATAATTATATTGGAGATTGTGGAAAGAATATAGTGTTCTAAATATAGATTTTAAAACAGATACTGCACTTGTTAATATAATCAGATCTAAGGCAAAGCCCTAAGAATAGATACCGCAGGTCTAACAAAAACAAGATTCATAACTTCAGAAGTCAAACATAATGTCTTCAACAATGTTTACAATAAGCCAAGCTCTGACTCTAGAACTTTTATATTGTATGAAAGGATTAAACAACAGATAGACTAAACAGATATTATAGAAAATGTGCCATCTTTACCAAATTACCAACATAATTGGAAAATATTTATATATAACAAAACACAACCACATTGTAAGGGACGACCATTTGATTTCTTGGGTGGAGGTGCAGAATTTTTGTGTTTGCCATTTTCACCTGTTGCTGGTATGGCTTATCTATTTCGCCGTACGAAATTTTATTTCCATTCTCGTTAACAAATATGTCCTGTTATTTTACTGGACAGAATATTCTTTGACATTTTGTATTTTGCAAAATATTTTTCTTTTATTATCGATTCAAGCAAGAATATTCATTCCAAAATCCTCGTGTACCCCCTTTCTCCTCCTTAAGAAAATTAAAGGGACTATGAAACCCAGCTGGATCTTCCAAAACGGCATGAAAACACTATTATTAAGAAAAGAAATCATGGACATTATAAATTTTAATATTTTCAAAAGAATCATTTTGTTCAATATCAATTAAATTGTCGTTTTCTTTTTTGAGGGGTTCGTGGTAATGATAATTCCTTCTAAAGATTTAATAGAATCTCTATTAGGAAATTATCTGGCAACTTCAGGAAATCTTTAATTGATTTGTATTTGAATTCTTATTTTTGCAAAAAGGATTTTATGCTAATATATCACCTATGACAACGATAATATTTGAAGCATAACGTTGTTAGTATATTTATATAAAGTAGGAAGCTAAAGAATTATAAGTTTAACCACATTCATTTTAACAATAAAATATCTAACCGGTAGCTTAAATATGTATATAAACTAAAACTTCACGAATGTGTTGTCGGAGAGTAGATTAAAAAAAAATGCATTTTATACTTAATTTAATTAGTTGATCTCTTGACAGATTTACTTAAATTTGTTAAAAATTAGTGTTACACCATTATACAGTTTATCTACTTATATTCAATATTTTTCTTGTAACATTGTATGAAGAATAATCGGAGAGAAAATATCATGAAATACATGAAAATATCAGTGAATCATAACAGTGCAATTTTATAATAATGTGTCATTCTAAGATAACTTTAACTGAAGTACTCATAACTTATATCAATATCAAAACAGATTTAAGCGTCGAATTAAGAGGTATTTCATAAACATTTGTTTCCCAAATAGCTGATTTATTCTTGCATTTGTTGGATTATCCAATACAAGTTAGTTACATAGACTCTCGGATTTTAAGTAGTTATATCACATGCGATTTTACAAAAGTAATTGTCAAAAGTACGGTCGAATAATTTTTTATACACACTTGAAGAAACATGTGTAAAGTTAGTCTATTGTATGTCTTACTCCGATCCTGTCAGTCAAAACTATTAAATGAAATCATACGTCACTAAATTAAAGCAAGTTGTACACTCCAATCAATAACGAGATGCCATTAATTTGTTTTTAAAAACATATATAGAAGGAATGCTTTTTAGATGCTTAAAAATATGCCAATGTTCTATAAAACTCTAAAAATGTTCTTCGATATCTGATCTGAAGTTAGATCTTAACAACATTCACTGTCAGTAGCCAAGAATTGGGACATTTTAAGAATAAAAAGTTCTTCCTTTAAAGTTTAAAATCCAGGTCTTTTGAACTATCAGATATATTTTTACTGTAATCTGCACGTCGTTTGGATTTTGCTTCCATGTTTCGATTGATTTCATGTTGATTTAAACAGTTGAGCATTTATGAAATGATGAAGCCAATTATTGTTTCGAATTCTTTTTTCTGTATACAACCATCATCTGAAAGAGAAATCCGACAATGACACATATTACCAATCGCTGTCGTTGTTATAGAATGCTTGTACGAAATCAGAACGATTTCGAATCCCGTACTTTATGAAAGAATGAATGTGTATGGAAATCTACTGAAAATTAAAGTATATTGATAAGAACACCATACAATTAAAATAATTTAAATACTTGTACTGAATCAAATAGATGCATTATGTGCCTGTTCCAAGTCGGGAGCCTGTTATTGAGTGATTGCTGTTTGTTGCTGTATATCATATCTAATTTTGTCTATTATTTAGTATATAAATAATACCGTTCGTTATCTCGTGTTAATTGTTTTACATTAATTTTGTTATTCCGGTTCTTTGCAGTTTACTAATCTACTGTG
This sequence comes from Mytilus edulis, assembly GCF_963676685.1. Classification (NCBI taxonomy): domain Eukaryota; kingdom Metazoa; phylum Mollusca; class Bivalvia; order Mytilida; family Mytilidae; genus Mytilus; species Mytilus edulis. The sequence continues at coordinate 78,286,777 of NC_092350.1, read as the reverse complement.
AACATTATTTATCAATGTCACAGCCTGGTAAACCTCGGCAACAAACTCGAAAGTTAGTAAGCTTGCGATCAACAATCAATCAGTGAAATATCATTTGTCGGAAACACATTATAAATTTGTAATAAACGCAAAAAAAAAAACCGTGCATACAGGACTTATTTGAATATTTGCATAATTTTGACAACATTCAAATTACAAGAAAACCTTTAATAGTAATACGACATCGATTTTATGTATTAATTAACTTCGCAGATAGATAAATATTACTGAGATAATAACAGTCTTTGCTCCCTTTACATGCATGAAATATTCATTAAACAGATAAATTTGAAATCAGATGTGTTAACATATTGGTGTATGATCTTTGTCTAATTGTAATAAAATTGCACTTGTAATATTTTGTACAGTTTTATTAGTGTTTAATAACCTTTCCATGACATATACAAATATATAAAATCCAAGATGTACATGTACCTTGACCAATGGGTTTATATAAAATTACTGACGTTAAAATAAGCAAGAATAAGACACAAAATGCAGTAGTTCATATATTTACTGATGATATACATTAAGATACTTACCATTTCTGTCAAACATTTGAAATAACCTATCTATAAAATTATCTGGTCTGTATCTATAGTAACCATGATGTTTCCGTAATGTTTGTTGTAGCGTATCGTAATTTCGTTTCTTTAATTTTCCTAGCATTGATCCTGAAAAAAAGAACTAGAACGTTTGACTAACAAACTATGGGCATTACTATGTAGTAGCATGACACTGAAACATAACACAGGAGTTATTCAATAAAACATCCTTTCATGTTGGTGTAATAGGCTTTTTTTCTTTCTTTTGTTTCAACAGAATGTTGTACTGGTTGACTTTTAATTTCTGACATATAGTTTCATTAGCTACGCCACTGTCAAGCTTGCAAACAAATAATTTATCTTAAGCGGCAAATAATCAACAGAAAAAGGTAAAAGTTGTTTTAAGGAGAAAATGACTCTTTAAGAGAAAAGTGATTTTAAGTAACTGTTCGTTCTAGACAACTGACTTGTGTAATTACAACCGGTTCAACAATATCCGGTCGCCATTCAAACAGTACATTAAGTCTGTGTCAAATATCATTAAATTTGTATTGAAATCAAACAGGTGACCGAGGAGTAGAAAATTATCATTTTATTTCATAGGGAAGTAAATACCGAATTCAATTGACTTTAGAAAAAATCAATCGTGAAAAGAAATATTGGCAAATTGAAAAACAATGGCCGAACGTCCGGCCTGACGCTGTGACAGAAATATACATTAAAAGGTCTGCATGTATCTGTTCAGCATTTGCTGATGACAATAAAATCATATTAATTCATACTGAGAGGACATTACCTTTATTGTCCCATTTCAAGCGACTAACGTCATATGTTTCAAGTCCATTTATAAATCAACATAAAAATAAGCTATATTCAAACTTAAATGAAATGAATAGATACTAATAATGTTTATATAATCTGTTTATTCTATTTCGACTCTTCAAATTTCAAGAGTCTATCCTAAATTGCGGTTAATAATATGGCCATTCAAATACTCGATTCCAATCATCACTGATAAACAATTGTCCAAATCAGGATTTGGTATACACATTTTTGCACCTTATGTTTGCGTATTACCATATTTTCCGCAAGTTTACTGTTTTCTGTTTGGTATAAGATTAATAATTAAGATCCATTTTGTTACATCTGGTTATCTGTCTATTTGGAAATCCCCATGGCAGTCGGCAGTCTTGAGGAGTATTGTTGAAACTCTCAGATATATCGTTATGCACAATATTAACTAAATCTTTCTTTTTTATATTGGACAAAATAACTTCTTCTTAACAAATCTTAAATTGTTTGAATATAGGTTTCACTTCTGTGATATTTTCCGGTGCTTAGATAAAATCATATTCTAGTGAAAGACAATGAAGATAGTGGGAGTTATCATAATTGCAATAAACTTGACGGTTCTGAGAGAACTGTGTATGGTTCAGTGTTTAGAAGATGTTATTAAGTTCTGAGGGTGTGTAATATTTTGGCATCAGTTATATATTTGACTCTCATAATAGACTGACACTCCTACAGACTCGGATCAAAGGAAATCATTTCGTATGTCAAATCATAGACTATTACTTTCTGTCACTTTTAATCCATCACATCAGAAACGAAACATTTACTATGTTCCTGACAACGAATTTCAATTTAAATGCAATTATTAGAGGAAATATCCTATATTATAATTGCTATTAATAGCTTATCGTGACAGCAGACGGGAATTAGTAGATACAAGTTGGTAAGAATTGAAAATCAACCGCTTAGTTTTCTTACTTAATATAAGTAATTAATCTATCGTGAATAGATCTTCTATCGTCTGTTAGCTCTTCCTTGCATGTCCATCTAAGAATGAATAACAAAAACTAACAGCTGTATAAATATGTTATTTACTATTATTATACTTCACGTTAAAATGCCATATTTTGATTGGCTAATACGAGGGTGTCATTTTACTCTATCACATAGCTGAGAGGGTGACAATTTTTTTGAATGTTACCCTCTCGTCTAAACCAATCAAAAATCGACAATTTAAAGGACAATGGATTGAATTTACATCAAGTAGATGAATACAAAGTCAATGCTTAAGTTTACGTTCTGGATCAAATTTTATTATTTAACTGTCAAAATGAAAAAAAATAAACCATCTTGTTGTTTATTTCTAACACTCGTAACGTTGTTATGTACTTGACGTCATAGAAAATCCTTTTGAAATAAAATTAATCTGTAAAAGACAAAAATGGTAGGACGTTCAGTATAATAAATTAAATAACACATAGCTGAGAGGGTGATAGAGCAGATTGGTACCCCTTGAAAAAGCATTGTCAACCTTGGCTTCGCCGCGGTTGACAATGTTTTCTCGGGGTACCAATCTGCTCTATCACCCTCTCAGCTATGTGTTATTTATATAATCTTAACGAGGCCGGGATAAAGTACCGGTACTTGATGTTTTTAAACTAACAAATGTACAGATTTCAATAAAATATGATAAAAAAAAAATTTAAAAAAATGAATAAATATGACAGGGACACACTTGTCTTTCGTGGAATACTCCGTGAATTTAATGTGTTTAAGATTACATAAGGGGCGCCTGTTGGAGTAATGATGACGAGACAATTGGTAGTTATAGACATTTGCGGAAACTGTCACCTACGATTAGGAATACAATTACACTTACAGGTAGCATTTAAATCTTGGGCTTTCTCAAAGTGTAAAAATAAACCGTCGATCCAAAACAATGTAACGATAGTGATGTTTTTTCTGTAGTTGAACAATGATTTTTATGCCCCACCTACGAAGGGCATTATGTTTTCTGGTCTGTGGCTCCGTTCGTCAGTTTTTGGTCAAGGTAGTTTATGATGAAGCTGAAGTCCAATCAACTTGACACTTAGTACACTTGTTGCTTATGATATGATCTTTCTAATTTTAAAGCCAAATTAGACTTTTGACCCCGATTTCACGGTTCACATAGAAAATGAAAGTTGGAGTTTCAGGTTAAAGTTTTTGGTCAAGGTAGTTTGTGATGAAATTGAAATCCAATCAACTTAAAACTTAGTACATATGTTCTCTATAGTACAATCTTTCTAATTTTAATGCCAAATTAGATTATTACCCAATTTCACGGTCCATGGAACATGGAAAAGGATAGTGCGAGTGGGGCATCCGTGTACTTTGGACACATTCTTGTTTTCTTATATATTTGCAGCAATGTGTTAGCATGAGTGTATACGGTGTTATCCAGGTTGAAAATACTGTTCGAAGTATGACAGAATGAACTAACAATTAACATGAGACACACAAAATATCGCAATTATCGTTGCAGTAGCTAGATTGAGACAATTGCTGAAAAAAAAGTCAGCAACACTTTGTGTTATGAAAGGTGCAATCAACCATGGAGCATGTTAGCATCATCCATGTGTATGCTAAGACATATAGTTTATATCTTTTAATTTGGTTTAAAGAGAATGAGGAAATACAGCGGAAGGGTATTTTTGGGCTATTTATTCTTCATAAAATTTCACTTGCCGTTTGGTATTAATTTTGATATATTTTATTTTTGCTGAATAGGACAAATACTTTTGTCTACGTTTTTGGTTTCAATAGACAAAACAAAATCACAATTATTCGAGAACCCCCCCCCCCCCCCCCCCAAAAAAAAAAAACCGAAAACAAACAAACCCAAAAAAACAGTTATCAACGAACTGTCGGAAATATATTTTATACTGTTCGCCAGACTCAATTGATATGTAAGAATAGGTGTACTCAAGTAGTTAAAACTGCTATCTATGTTTTCAACAGCAACAAACAAAAAATGACAAACGAGTTCAAAGTTGTTTTTCTTTTATGCGATTATTATAATAAAGATCTTGGGAATCATTCAGTATGGACGGGTTTTATTACGCGTTGTCGATAATTATTCCCATGAAAATGGGTGGGACTGGTATGCTCGAAACATGAGCTTAATCCCTGTTCCGAGACTGGTACTATTTTCATGGAATTGTAATATAGAGTACACTGGCGACGCTGGGGTCGATCCAGCCATTTTCAAAAGTTAGGGGATTCTAACCTAAGATAAAAGGTGAAAAAGTCAGACCATATGTCCCTATTCAAAAGCATTGATCGGCACGAAAAGGGGCGTTCCAACCCCCGGAACAGCCTGTGATCTCTCATTGCGACGTTCTTCAATTCAACACAAAGTTTATACGCAAATCTGTTCAATTGATTGTTAGGGATAAAAATGCAAAAGTGTAGCAGGCAAGAATAAATTGTTAAAATAATCACAATCTATTTAAGTCAGCAAGGCAACAGTTGCGGATACAAAGTTATAATCATGCATAACAAAAACGACACCAACATTACTATTTTAAATGACACAGTTTGTAGAGTATCCTCTGAACAATAGTTTTGCTGGTTTTCGTATACTAACCATTCATTAAAAGTACCCTGTTTCGCGGGAAAAGTCTATTGCTCCTGTTGATAATATATATATTATGTAACTTGCAAAACCCAGAATGTTGTATACCTCCTTCAGTGTCAATATGGCATGCAGTATGTTGGCGAGACAGAGCAGCCATTCAAAAAACGCATGAATGGTCATCGAAGTGACTACACTTGCAAGCCCGACCTACCCGTAAGTCGTCATTTGAGATCACCTGGGCACGCCCAAGCTGATCTCAAAAACCTTACCATCACAATCATAAACCTCAACGAGGGTTGGTCGAAGGTCGACAGAGTCGCTAGGGAAAGATTTTGGATAAGAAAGTTAAGGACAGTTTCCCCAGAGGGCATAAATGAAAAAAACATAGAATGAGTCACTCATTTTCCTGTCATCACTTGTTTCCAGTAACTCCAACTTCCGTACTGGCTTTACAGTTTGAAGATTTTTTTTAATTACCAGTTTAAATTACAGGGCTCCATTCATTTGGGATGGATGTATAAGTACGTAGCCACGTTCAATTATTTTACCTTATTAGATAAAACTTATTTTTCTAATCATTGTTAAACTGCTATTCGTTTGGGAGGCTTAAATATGTAGCTTCTGTTGCAATTGCCCTACCGTTGTCAAATTTGAAATATCATACCAACTTGGATCGGTTAGGGCATTTTTGATTTTTTTTGTATGAGGACTGCCCTCCATGCAGTTATCACATCTAAGCTGTCAGAACCTTTGGAAATTTAGAGTTGTGTCAGTTCACATCGTAAATAACTATTTTCAATTGGCATATCCATGTAATTTTTGCCCCGTGTTTGGAAATTTTAAAATTGTACCAGCGTCTGTTGTGTCCGCTTAAATTGTATAAACGTTCAAGATTTTGATAGTGTCTCAATTTGAATATATTGACATGATTCATTTTACATCGTGTTATTATTGAAGAAGGATATCTGTTATCCGAAATATCTAATATTTGTTCATTTTGTAGTTATTTAATGGTGATGTTGTACCCTTTTTGACTTGTTATATATTATATTTTGTAGTGTACAGAATCATATTACATGATCCATCGCCCTGTAAGGTTAATCGTTGACTATTTATTCAGTCATTTTATATATATATCATACATCTATCTACACCTTCGGTCCTTATAAATCCTTGTCCTTAAATATGCGGCTTTGTGCGGTCCTGATGGTAAATCCAGAAAAGCGCATCGGACACATGCAACTTTAACATGTTGAAGACACCAATTGCTATTTTGAATCAATATTTTTTGTTTGTTTTTGAATTTTGAGATGACCCCTTGTTTTAGTCACCTGTAATCGTAAGTCTAAAGTGTAATCCTAGGTATAGACCTAGTTTCCGCAAATGTCTAATTGTCTCAGATGACATGTTTAGGCAACAATTTGACGTCGTTATTAAAACATTTAAGAAAGTACATAAAGGGTTATTAATAATTGACACTTTTCAGAATATCATACAAAAGAGATAGTATTTCACAATTTATGTCTCTCTATACCTGATTCGTGAATAACAATCAATTAGAAAAACTAGATTATATTTCATACTAAAATTAATGGCATGATTCTGTGAAAAAAAAATCAGTAAAACACAAAGCTTCAAATAAATTTACTCATTTAGTTCATAATTCGGTCGTTTAGACTTTTTGTGATTTTACATCTGGATATATTTGTTTTTCTTCCATCACATTTGATTCTGAAATATGGCTTTTGTTTCGTAGTATGTCGATTAGATCTTTTATAACTTACCAATTTAATCAAACACTTTTCCATATAGGAGTTAAAGTTAAATACTCAGGATAATTTTCTATATTTGTCACTTGTAATAAGAGTTGTTTTCCTTTTCGTGTTAAAAATGAGTAGTATTTCGAGTAATTGATAAATATCAAATCAAATAAAACTAGAAGATTTTGATATGAGGTTTTTGGTCAGTAAGCAAGAAATTGAGGTCAATGTACATGTATTTTCTAACTACTGAATTGATCTGGTTATCGCAACTCCTCACCAATTTCATGTAAACCCTAGACTTTCATATGAACCAAAAGTTACATTTTGTAAACCGGAAATACCAAAAGGTCTTCTTTATTACAAGCTAAAGTATAAGGAAACCATATATTTTTCTAATCGGTGTAATCTAAAAGCTATCATATGACACCGGAAATGGCAATTTGTATATCGTAGGTAGTCAATTACAACCCTTGTTTTAGGTTAAAAGATATAGATAAGAAGATGTGGCACGAATGCCAATAAGAGAACTCTGCACAAGAGACCAAATGACATAGAAGGTCGACGTTCGGCCAGTAATCTATATCAAAATTTATCTTTTTCGAATCAGAATTAAAAATAATCATACGCCACCAGCAAAGGAAAATACATAGTACACATATATGTTTTGAAAAAATAAGATTTCAGATGACTCCCCATAACTGAATGTTTTAAACAGGAATTAGCTGATCATATTTTTATTACCGTAAAATTTAGGACGTGAAATACCGGTTTTTTTTTCAACATGTGATAACATAATAGCGCAGAAATCACTTCATATATGTGATTCGTGTAAAATCATCGAACCTTTAAAGAAACTTTTAAGTAAAGGTTATCTTACTAATATTGTAATAATATCTTTGATTATAGTTTACTATAGTTTGGCAAATGTCGATTTTGTCATCAGAAAATTAAAACATAACTAAATTAACTTTAGTAGAAACGGGGTTTATTTTTCTATAACGAGATTACTCTATCTATGTATAACATTGTACTTATTTATTAAAAGGTTAACTCCTAACTATCCTACTAAATGTTGATACTTTTAGTTTTGGCATTACACAAGTTGTCTGCTTTGACTGTTCATGACGATAACATACTAAATACCTGGGATGTGTTTTAGTTGATATTAGACTCTGATGCATGATTTTTTTTATAATTAATTGTGTTAGCTTCCAGTAGTTGCGAGAACTCTCAAATCGTCGTTTCGTATTAACTCGACCTGTTGACACAATTTGTAATGCTTTTATGTTAATTAACGTTTACATATTTAGCTTTAATTCTCGTTTCTCTATTTTTAATATATACCAGTTTTGATAAGTGTTTGGCATGATTTCCTCTTCTGTTCTCGTACTATGAACAACAAAACTATCTATTTTGTAAAAACAATATTCTGTATTTCATTACTGTATACGTTATTATATTTGGCGGCATGTTGTCCAATGTTATGGTTGTGTTTCTGGTATCGTTTAACATCTGACCCTTATATTTTTGATTTTGTATATACATTGTGTCATAGATCAGATTCATTTGTTCAGGAATGTTCATCGACGTTTGTGTTAATATGTCTTTTGATTGAGTTACGCTCTTTCAATTGATATTTTAAAGTGTGCCTTTCTATGTTGTGATGTTACACTATTATTTTAGGTAAAGGTTAAGGGAGGTACCTATTAAAATTTTAAAACCGCTGCATTTGTTTGCACCTGTTCTAAGTGGATGTGGTTCATAAGTGTTTCTCGGGATTTTTCTTATATAGATTAAACCGTCGTGTTCCTATTTCATTGGTTAAACACTAGTCATTTCCGGGGCCCTTTACAGCTTACTGTTCGGTGTGAACCAAGGCTCCGTGTTGAAGACCTTATTTTGACCTATAATAATTAACTTTTACAAATGTAGTGCCAATGAGACAGCTCTTCATCATGGAGAGCTGTCTCATTGGCACTCATACCACATATCCATATATTTATTTACAGTATTTTGCTACAAGCAAAGGCTTAGTTATAAAACAACATCGACTAGTTTTAATGCTTGTGTTTCGTTAGTGAATTGGTTGACCATTTCAATATTTAAATATGATGACTTGTTTTTAGAAATTTCAGTCAGTCTTTATTGTTCCTTCAGTTGGTTGAAAAGATGGCGTAAAAGAACAAAAAGAGAGAAAAAAAATTAAGAAATCTTGTTAGACAATTTTTTATCATGCAAAGTAAAAAACAATCAATTTTTCAATTCTCTTTCTAATTGAATACTAAAACAGAACATTATTCTCTTTTCAGACTTCTAGGCGACTGAATGGATTTAAAAATTAAGATTGTATAGGTCTATTGATGGCTATTATTTTACATGTTTTAATACTGTTTTGATATTTGCGCCAATTTACAATGTTTTGTGAGTTGTATGGCCTTGTTAGAGACCAAGGACTGACATTAGAAGACCTGTAAAAAAAATCTTATTATCATATTAATACGGTTATCCCATTTCTTTTCTGTTCTGGTAATTATTGTGTGAGTTGTTTATTCCCATTAATCAACTAGACACAAAAATGCTACATAGGAAATAACGTGTCAACACCAGCGACATATTAGGCATGAGGTAATAAAATTTTTACATATAAAAAAGAAGAGGTGGTATGATTACCAATGAGACAACTGTCCTCAAAAGACCAAAATGACACAGACATTTACAATAGTTTAACATTGAATTTTGATTTATGTGATATTGTCGAGCCTGCGACGTATGTCGCAGAAAGCTTGACAGAGGTATAATGATTTGGCGGCGGCGTTAGCTAACTTCTTAAAAGCTTTATAGTTTAGAAGGTGGAAGACCTAGATGATTCATACTTTATATATAGATGCCTCAGGATACGAAGTTTCTGTCTGTTACATGTCAATTGTCCTGGACTTCATTATCATGCTTTAGTGACTACTTGAAAAAAGATAAGATATTTTATGATAATTTAATTTTGGAAGTAACGCGTCTTCTGGTTGGATGACGATGTTATGTTTATCAGCTCATAGACATAATTTTGTCATGTGACCGTGACGTCATTAACGATTTTTTTCATGGTTTACTCCAGTTTAAAATGGAATTTAGAATTAAATTATAAGGAATGACTGTAATATTTTTTCTGTCTATGCAGAAATAACATCAAAAAATGTAGTGGACACTTTAAAATAACGCGCTACGCGGGTTATTCAGTGTGCACCACATTTTTGGTGTTATTTTTTCATAGACAGAAAAAATATTACAGTCATTCCTTAAATGTTAATTTTTGTCTTTGTATGAGTAATATATTTGGTATGTGCGTACCTTGAAAAGTCCTCATGCCCTTCAGACAGTATTCAGTTGTCCTAGACCTCATTTTATGGATAAGTGAACAAGATTAATTTTGGTGTTCAAGTCCATATCTCAGATACAATAAGTAGTAAGTTTATTATATTCGGTGCATGGAAGGACTGTAAGATGTACATGTCCAATTGGCAGGTTGCAGTTGACCTTGATCTCATTTCCATGGTTCAGTGGTTGTAGTTAAGTTTTGTGTTTTGGTCTGTTTTTCTTATACTGTATGTAATAGGTCTTTTATATTGGTGTATGGAATGATCGGAAGGAGAATATGTCTGGCAGGCAGATGTCATCTAACCTTGACCTCATTTATGGTTCAGTGGCTACTGTTAAGTTTATGAATTTTGGTCTTTTTTCTAATACTATATGCAATAGGTCAACTATTTTTAGTGTATGGAAATATTTTGTGATGTATATGTCAGTCTCGCGAGTTTTATTTGACTTTGACCTCATTTTCAGGTGCATTGCCCAGAGTTAAGTTTTGGGTTTTGGTCTGTTTTTCTTAAACTTTAAGCAATATGTCAACTATATGTGTTGTATGTGAGAATTGTAAGCTGTACATGTCTGCTTTGCATGGTTTATCTGACTTTGTCCTCATTTTCATGGTTCATTGATCAATGTTTAGTTTTTTTGCTTAAGTCTGTTTCTTAGAAACTATAAGCAATAAGTCAACTATTTTTAGTGTATTGCATGATTGTAAGGTGTACATGTATTTCTTGTTTGGTTTATAATACATTGACCTCATTTTCTTTGATCATGTTAAGTTATATGCTAGTTGTAGTAAAGCTTTATATTAACGACTATCAACATGATATCAATGATTAGTTAAAAAAAGGCGAGACATTTCAGCGTGTGCACTTTTGTGAAATATGTTGCGTTTGTTTATGTGGGGTATTGCTGGGGGTTTGAACTGTTGGTGGGGAGTTCACCAAGCAATTTAGCTTTAAAACACTTTCAATTGAATAAGGTCAAAGGACACACAGCGACTATTAGTGTTCACAACTGTATAAATATTCATATTTTGTTCTGTTTTGATTTATAAAAAAAATCTTTCATTTCTTACTTCATTGTTATGTCGATAACCTCAATCAGAATCAGTTTGTTCAAATTAACAGTTCGTGAACATTGCTCTTATATTTACGAGCTCTAAAACAATATGATTTTTAATATACGGAGAGAAGGCGCATATAATAATCATCATCTACGGGAGTAGACTCCTAGGTAGGAGTGTAAACTTCCCGGAACTTGTGTGCTATGTACATATGGACTTAATTTAAAAATAATATGACAAAGAAAAATCGTTAACAGTAACATATATACATTATGTACAGTGGCTTTGTAGTTTTAATAAGTTGTTGTGGATCCTTCAAGTGTTAGAGTGGATATGCCACTTTTGAAGGATTCCAGGATGTCAGACATACCTATTGCTTCAGGTAGTGAGTTCCAGTCCGAAATAGTGCGAGGATAAAATGAAAATTTATAGAAGTCTTTATTTGTTGATATTTGCCTAAATTTATGTTTCCCCCTAGTACGTCTATCAGATATTGTTAAATTGTCCTTAGGAACTTCAACTAACCCCCAATTTATTTTATACAGCATAGTTAATCTAGCTTTTTTCCTTCTTATTTCTAAATTTTCCCATTCCAAAGATTTAATTAAATTTGAAACTGCACCAGGTGATCTGTCTTTATAATCATTGAAGACAAACCTGGCTGCCTTACGCTGTACCTGCTCAACCTGAGTGATGTGTTGTTTTTTGTACGGATCCCAGACAGGGGAAGAGTATTCGACGACCGGACGGACAAAAGATGTGTAAGTAAGGTTTTTAACATTACGTGTGCAGTTTTTCAGGTTCCTACGAAGAAAACCTAAGGTTTTATTTGCCTTACAAGTAATATTGTTTATATGTGTTCCCCAATCAAGATCATGGCTTATAGTTACGCCTAAATATTTACTGTCTTTTACTGCTTCTAAAACATGATTGTGCAATATATAATCAAAAGAGGAAGGTTTACTTTTTTTAGAAATATGGATTACATAACACTTCTCAGGATTAAAATTCATTTGCCAGTCCTCTTCCCATTTTACTAAACTAGATAAATCTTTTTGAAGTAATTGTGCATCAGAACTATTATTTACATTTCTATACAATAAACAGTCATCTGCAAAAAGTCTTGCATTGCAAGTTACATGTTCGGGTAGGTCATTAATAAAGAGTAAAAATAATGTTGGGCCTAAAACTGTTCCCTGAGGCACACCAGAGTCAACAGCTAATTTTGAAGATTTAACACCATTTAATAGTACTTGCTGTTTCCTGTCAGCTAAAAAGTCATTTATCCAATTTAAATTTTGATTTCTAATACCATAAAATTCTAATTTCTGGGCTAATCTTTGATGGGGGACTTTATCAAAAGCTTTAGAAAAATCTAAAAGTATGACATCTATTTGGTTACCATATCCCAATGATTTTGCAAGATCTTGTATGCTGATGATAAGTTGGGTTTCACAAGACCTTTTACTTCTAAACCCATGTCGACTATCATTTAATATATTGTTAATTGTAAGATGTTTCCTTATGTTGCTTGTTAAAATGTGTTCTAGAATTTTGCAACATATTGCAGTTAATGAAACTGGTCTGTAATTAATAGCGTTATGCTTGTCACCTTTTTTTAAATATTGGTACAACATTAGCCTGCTTCCAATCATTTGGGATTTTACCAGTATCAATAGATTTTTAGAAAAAGAATGTCAAAAATGGAGACAATTCTTCTGCAAAATTATGTAAAAAATATGCTGTCAGATTATCAGGGCCAGTGGCTTTGTGTGGATTTAAGTGTTTAAGTAACTTTAATAAGCCATTTTTACTAATAAATATGTCTTGCATAGTGGGGTGGGGACTAGTACCTTTATTTGGCATAGAGGATGTATCTTCGGTAGTAAAAGCTTTTTTAAATTGTTCATTTAGGATGTTAGCTTGTGTATTCGGCTCACTATATAATAAACCATCCTTTCCTCTTAATGGTGACACTCCAGATGTTTCTGTTTTTTTGCTTTTTATAAATTGCCAGAAAGATTTAGGTTTTTCTTCTAACTGGCGGCTAATTATTTCTTGCATGTACGTGCTCTGGGCTCTTCTGATTTCTCTTTGAGCAGTAGCTTTTAACTTTTTATATTTATCTTTATGTTCTTGTTTACCAGCTTTTTTTTAGCTTTGTTGTAAGCTTTACGTTGTTTTTTTACATAAATGGTCTATATCCCTATTTGCCCAAGGGTTGGTGTACTTAGATTTGGTTATTTTGCTTGGTACATTATCATCTATTATTTTATTACTACCTTCTTTGAATTTATTCCATAATTGGTCAATATTTAATTTTTCATTAGCCTGAGATAAAAGTTCAGGTATAAAATGAGATGTTATGTCTTTTATCTTTTTAATATCAACCTTTTTCCATAGATAAATTTTATGTTGTGATGGTTTAGATCTTTGGGGCTTGCAGATTGCATCCACTAATACAATATCATGGTCAGATATACCTGGTATAGATTTTATTTTTGTTATCAATGCAGGTTGGTTTGTGCAGAAAAGGTCAAGGATATTATCTTTCCTAGTTGGAAAATCAACCATTTGTTCAATGCCTAAGTTGTTCAGCATATCTATAAATGCTTCATTCAGCTCCTTAGTATACATTGAGCCAGATATATTTTGCTCCGGCCATTTTATGTCTGGAAGGTTAAAGTCACCACCAAGTCAGAAGGTGGAATTTTTAAATTTTAACATAAGTTCATTAATTTCAATGATCATTTGTTTTAGATATTCAAATCATTTTTATTTGGTGGTCTATATGCAGAAATAATAATTAAGGATTTGGTATCAGTTACATTAATTTGGGCAGCAATAAGTTCTACATTTTTGCTTTTATATACTTCTTGGCAAATAATACCTTTTTTAATGGCGATTAATACACCTCCACCTTCTTTTCCGACCCGGTCGTTTCGGAATACATCTTCAAATAGTGTGTTTGGAAAAATTTCAGAAGATAATACATCTTTGTTTAGCCAAGTTTCATTACCAATAATAATATCTGGTTTAGATGACGTTAATAAATTTTCAATTTGAGGAACTTTATTCTTACAACTTCTAAAATTAATCTGAAGAACTCTTAATGAGTTTTGTCTATTAATATTTTTATTTTTTAATTGATTAATCACTGGTGGTTTTGGTGATGATGTAGCAACTGGGTCTCCAAAATTTTCATGACTATCATTTATATTGAAGCTTAAGGAAAAAGCTGAACTATCTGAAAGAACTGAATATGAGTTAGGGTTCAAAACAGAATTACCTGATGAGAGGTATGATTGAAAAATGGTTCTAGAGTGATTAGGAGTATCACATATCGGGCATATCCAAAGTGCTGATGAATTTCCAAACTTTTCATACATAGATGGACTTATATTTACACATCCAATATGACACCATATATCGCAATTATCACAAACAATAGCATCACTGCATAAAATAAAAAGCCTTAAGGACCTCACATAGGTTTGTAATAATGGGTGTGTTCTCATTTCGCCTTAACTGGAAATTCCAGGTAAAAAAGATAAAAAAAAATATACTAAGGCCAGATGGGAATTGAATTAAGGCGAAATGTGAATTTAGATAAAAATATTAAATAAACAAATTAAACCTCTGTGTTTTTATTGCAATTTAAATAACATGAAATTAGGGAATTGTTTCTCTTGAATTATTAATTTTAATTAAAGTGACAATTTTTATGATTTCAAAAGTTGTGAAATCAGGCAAAATCTAAAATAAAACATTTTTAAGTGGGAACGTTGCTTCTCTTGAAATATTGTTTGTTTCATATTTAAAGTTGAAACTTTTTTTATTTTATGCAGTTAGAAAAATTTAAATAATCTAGTTATCCTCAAAATTATCCTTTTACATTATGCAACACACAAAAAAGTTTAATAGAACAAAAAAAACATGTTTTCCAACAGACTTTTATAACAGAACTTTAATAATTAAAAAAAAATTGAATTAAAAAAAAACTGTGCTTACTGTATATCAAATTTGTAAGGATTCCGTTGAACCTGGTATCTCGCCTACTTTTGATGTTAATCAAAGCCTCAACAAAACTGAGAAAAAAATAATAAAGATATTCCTCTCTATACTAGCTTTTGATTGTCCAAGTTTTGTAAAAAAAACCAGGATAGTTTATGAATCTAATAATTGTTTTAAAAACTTTAACTGCAGACTATATGTATTGCATCTAGAAGAAAAGCTAAGTCCATTCATAAGTAAAATACGGAAATAAAGAACAAAATTTTAACAAAACTAGCTATGAGTAGAAATAAATAACTCATGACATCGCAATTGAAATATGTAAAGAAAAGGCTCGTCATAGCCTTAAGGACCTCACACTGGTTTGTAACAGATGTATCTTAACTCATAAAAACATTTGCAAACATTACTTGTTCATGACTTAATGTATTTATTCATGAGGCTTGGGATGTTTGAACGGAAATTTCTCAATTAGAATTGTTAAATTCAAAATATAATTGCTTCCAGCTTAATAATAGAACACTTAAAAATATTAATATCATCATCCAATCCATTTAGAAACGATGATTGTCTGCAGACTGATTAGTAAAGGATGAAACTTGTAACATATATTGCACTAAGAACACATAAGTTCATACCTTCCCTTTTGTGGCCTTCTTATAACTAACTATTGAGAGATCAGTAAGAGGGTTTAGGATTACCCCTAAAACGTAACTTTGCACTATATCTACATTGCTAGAAAATCTGGCTTTCAAATACATTTTGTTCATGTTTTTATCCGAAACTTTAATTAAGCAGTCAATGATTGGAGCGGTAATATATCTTTCTATAATGTCCACTTCATCATGGTTTGTCAACAAAATGTCATTGCCTCTAGTAGGCACACCATTCTAGAGTGATCTAATTCCCAATATTTTATCAGAAATCATCAGAATTATAGTTGTTTTATGTTTCTGAATAGGTTGTTTATGAATCGAGTTTTTAACACGCCCCCTCTTTAATATATAAGACTAGTTTGTTTATACACTTAAATCTACAATGCTGTTATAACACGTGCGAAAAACTGTTAACTTGCCTTTTATTAATGAAGCATAAACTACAGTTAGAAACACATGCACAATAAAAAAAATGTTGCCTTGAAAAGTTTTCACTTAATCGTAGAATTTCAATAAATAATTAACTTTATGTTATAATGTCTAATGCAGCCGATTTTAAAATACCTAACATAGCATTTATAAAAGGACTACTTGTACAGGATTAAAAATTTCGTTGACTTGAATACTTTCAAAGGTTAAACAACAACCGTTATCAATTTCTCATCTGTAAATATAGTGGTTCTCTTAAAAGAACTATTTATAATAAACAGGGGCCGTGTCAATGAAAGTATCCTAGGATATGTTCTTAGATATGTCTTAGAACATTATTTAGGATGGTCTTAGGACATGTCTGAGACATGTCTTAGGATGTAAAACAAAGCTATCTTAGGATAGTCCTAACTACGATGGTCCTAAGACCATCCTAACACATTTATTCAATTGAAAAAAATATGTAGGGAATTCAATGACATATTTTTTTTGTTCTATTTCACTATATGTGTAAAGGCAGAAAGGGGGACTCTTTTATGGAAAACAATTTATTCAAAATAAAAGTTTTAACGTAATACTTGTAGAACATTATTATACACGATAAAAAATACAAATGAATTGCATACGACAACAAAACTAAATAGTCACACAACTTTGTTAAATGAGATATTCGATTCGTGTGGGAATTTAATGTTAGTATGTAAATTGTTTAGCTTTGGGTCCACTCGAATTCATTGCATGTATTGAATAAGGATTAAGTAAAAGGAAGTCATTCCCCCCCCCCACATTTAAATTGACATAGCACCGTTTGGTTAGGTGCAAAAAATGTTACTCATGATGATAGTATTTTTCAAGCAAAAAGGACAGCCCCATTTATTCCATATAAATGTATGAGCGTAACGATATGACATCGTCAAACATACTTTTTGGAGATTTTCTCTTGATGTCCATTTCATATAGAGTTGTGTACAGAAAAGCAATTTTAGTTAATAGTAAAGCATTTCACCAAATGACTTGTCCGCAATATCTCAATGTAATTTCTAGCACACCCACACAAATGTCTTGGAATATGCTTATTATTCCCAAAACTCAAACTAAACACTATGAACGCTTTTATTTTTATATCTTGAAGCATTTTAAATAACAAATTTGTCTACAAATTGAAAATAATGTAACACAATTGAATCTTTAAGAAATATTGAAAAATTTTGTTTAATTAGTTTATTTTTTATAACATTATACTAGTTTATTATTGTATTAGTATTTTTATTAATGAAAATATGCCACATTTGTTGTTTTTATTTCGTTTTGGGACATCGTAACCTTTAGGACTATCCTAAGACACCTATTTATATATCCGAACTTTAGGACCAAATTTAGGACATATCTTATTTTAGGACACCTTCGTTAACCTGACTTAGGACTAAGACGTGTCCTAAGACCATCCTAAGACATGTCTTAGTCCTAGGACAGCTTCGTTGACACGGCCCCAGTACTTTTCATCCTACCTTCTGGTGTAGTTGTTTTGTAAATAGAATGAAATATAGAAAAATAATAGATTTAATATCGTGTAAGTTCTAACATCCTTCAACATCAATGGCTTCTGGCGTCATATATTAACTATTTCAATTATAATGGTTGTTTTTCCTAAAGTCTGAAGAACTAAAACACATACTAGTCTCTCAAAAATACTGGCGATTTCAATTAAAGTTTACGAGGAGACATCTTGAAACCTGTTCAGAGGTTTTTTTCTGATATTTTTTCTCTCCAGTTATTGCCAGCTACCTTAGTTTACTTAATAAAGTAGAGATGCATAGGCACATAATGTATGCTCGTACAACGAGACAATTATACACTAGAGTCCAAATGACGTGGTTGTGATTAACAATAAGTCACGACACAGTCTTCAATAACAGCTAGAAACTGCTCCGACATGACAAAAAGTGAATCCATTTAAACCATTTAAGACAAAACAATCTACGAAAAACAAATATGACAGACAGCAACCAACGAGAATTGAGACAAGGTCTTCTCGTTTAATAGTATAGATAATCTTATGCTACACCTTTATACCAAAATGTTTGTTACATACAACACTTACGTATTATTTAGTGCCACTAACTTACAATCGAATGCCACAGTTTTATTTCAGACTGTATTTTATATTCAACCCTTACTGTATTTTATATACAACCCTTACTTATTCTAAGTGTTTTCAAATTGTTTTTGCCTAATCGGTTACTCAAACAATCATTCTACCGATTTACCGGTAGCTATAATTCTTATCTAGTATAGAATGCTGCAGATCGGTTCTATACTATGTGTTTTAAAAAACACTTACTTATTACAGAATGCTACAGGGTCTTACTATAAAACCCGTTACATACAACCCTTACGTATCATCGAATGCTACAGCGTTATACCAGAATGCGTTTTATATACAAACGTTACTCATCTTCAAATTATCAAAAGAGGGGCGAGCGATACCTGAGGGACGGTAAAACTCATAGATCAAATATAAACTGACAAGGCCATGGCTAAAAATGAAAAGGACAAACAGACATATGACAAGACACAATATAGAAAACTAAAGACTAAGCAACACGAACTTAAGCTTCATACTATGCTTTGTTTTAAATAAAATCCAAACTTAATATTGAATGCTACAGCTTCATATCATACTGATACTTCAATTCTACAGCTTCATACAATAAAACGTGTTACATACAACCCTTACTTATTGGCAAATGCTACATCTTCATAACGGACTATTTTAGATATAACCGTTACTAGTTAACGAATTTTACAATTTTATACCAGACTGCGTAAAGAATACCAATTATTGAATGATACAGCTTCATACAAGACTGTGTGTTACATTCAATCCTTACTTTTTAACGAAGTTATCGACAACTTTATTTCTGAGATGTCAAAATACCCCTTAATGTATTGACAAGTTAATATGAACAAATTCCTTCTCCTATCAACACAGTTTCTGATCATGGAAGAATAATACTTTCATGTTTTGATCAAGCAACATTTGCCACATTAGCTCCTGTCGAAAGACTATTTAGAATTGCTGACAAAACTTAAAAATTAGTAATGAATATCAAATGCAACGCTTAACCTATGCTTACATGAATATTTTACACATGCATTATATAAACATGTATAATATTTTTTAAAAATATTATGATGAAATGTAATGTGTAATTTAATTAATTACTTTAGTAAAGTAATTGTAATTTAATTAATTACATTTCAAAAACTGTGTAATGTGTAATTAGTGTAATTGATCATTTTTGCAATGTAATGTGTAATTCAATTAATTACATTCCAATGTACTTGACCCGAAGTATGATTCTATCATTTGTGTTACATACAACCCTTACGTATTATCTATTGCTACAGCTTAACACTAGCCTTTGTGTTACATACTCCCCCTACTTATTATCTATTGATAAAGCTTAATACTAGTCTTTGTGTTACATGCAACCCTTACTTATTATCTATTGCTACAGCTTAATACTAGCCTTTGTGTTAAATACTCCCCTTACTTATTATCTATTGCTACAGCTTAATACTAGTCTTTGTGTTTTGCTATTGCTTCAAACTAGACTTTGGGTAACTTTGAGTACTTTCAGATCTGTTCCTAGTGTCTTTTTGTTATCGGGATGTACAGGTACCCGGCCACGTCCACTTGTATTTTTGTGCATCTGATGAGTTTAGCCTTTTTCAACTGATTTTTATAGTTCGTTCTTATGTTGTACTGTCACACCACTGTCCTTGGTTAGGGGAGGGTTGGGATCCCGCTAACATGTTTATTTATGTGCCTGTCCCAAGTTAGGAGCCTGTAATTCAGTGGTTGTCGTTTGTTTATAGTTACATATTTGTTTTTCGTTCATTTTTTTTTATATAAATAAGAATGTTAGTTTTCTCGTTTGAATTGGTTTACATTGTCATACCGGGGCCTTTTATAGCTGACTATGCGGTATGGGCTTTGCTCATTGTTGAAGGCCGTACGGTGACCTATAGTTGTTAATGTCATTTTGGTCTCTTGTGGACAGTTGTCTCATTGGCAATCATACCACATCTTCTTTTTATATTTGTGTTTTGCCATAGTTTGATACTAGCCATTGTGTTTTTCTACAGATTCATACTAGACTTTGTTTTACATACAACCCATACTGATGGTTGAATGCTACAGCTTGATATGAATGAATCATTGATCATTCTAACAGATTAATACTAATTTCTTCTGAAACGTGTTTTGTCAACATTATGTTATTTGCAGCGTCAGTTTACAATTGTCTAGAGGGCTTTAATTTAGTTTAGATGTCAATTCAAGGAGGTTTGTTAAACGAGGGTCTGTAACGTTAATATGAGGATTGGTTATTAATCCTAGTATAGACAGGTGTTTATTGGAAGATTAAAATAGCAAGTAATAAAATACTTTACCATACTTAGCTATAGTGTTTAGACTGAAAATGGGTTATAAAGAACCTTCCATTTCATTCTGTTTATAGTTGACATTGTTTTGAGTTATGATCCAAACTTTGATAAATCTCACTGCAGGTTTTAAAGATTTTCTTACATTAAGTCTGGATATAAACACATTAACACCAAATATAATTGACCTGTTGTGTATAGTATTCGAGAAAAGTAACTAACCTTGATACATAAATGTTGATAACTTAATCTTGAAATGATTTCAAGACCAGATGAAAGAGTGACGAAAGATACCAAAGGAACAGTCAAACTCAGAAATCTAAAATAAACTGACAAAGCCATGGCTAAAAATGAAAAAGACAAACAGACAAACAATAGTACACATGACACAACAGAGAAAACTAAAGAATAAACAACACGAACCCCACCAAAAACTAGGGGTGATCTCAGGTGCTCCAGAAGGGTAAGCACATCCTGCTCCACATGTGGCACCCGTTGTGTTGCTTATGTGATAACAAATCCGGTAAATAGTTTAATTCGGTAGGTCAAATTCATGAAAGGGAAGGGGATTGTAGTTCCGACGTAAGGAACATATCCGATATCATTTGTGAAACGGTTATTCCATAACGGTCAACCAACTCGTGATGGCGTCCGTAAAATTTACGAAGGGATGATTTCAACTTCACCATTTGAACTCTTGGTTTTATAGCTTCCCTGTGAGCAGCAACCCTCTATCAAGAAAATCATGATAGGAAATGCAAGCACGGAAATATCGTATCAATTGGGAGATATATACCCCGTATGCAGATGCTGCTGGAATGTTGCTACTTAGAAATGGAAAGTTCACAATTTGAAAGCTGATATCATCTTTTTTGTCGTAAAGTTTTGTTTTCAACCGACCCTCATTGTCAATTTCTAGATGTAAGTCAAGATATGAGGCTGACTTAACTGTATCTATAGTATCCTTTATCTCGAGTTCGATGGTATAGATGCGTTCCACATAGTCATCAAATTTTGAATTATTTACTGAAAGAACATCATCTATATAGCGGAAAGTAGAGTTAAAGGATTGATATGAACCTGTCGGACAACCTTGTGATGATTATATAGAGTTTAGTTGGTGTCCTTAAACTCTTAATAACTGAGAAAGTAAGGAGTTAAAAAAAAACGATTCAATCTTTAAAGCACCCATTAAACAATAAGATTGAGTTAGAAAAAGAAGTAAAATCACAAAAATACTGAACTCCAAGGAAAATTCGAAACGGGTCCTTCTAGGTCTATTTTGGCTCGTTAAACGTTTCTGATTTTAATTACACGTATGAGTCTTTTGTAGACGAAACGCGTCTGGCGTACAAAATTTAATCTTGTATCTATAAAGATTTTTACTTACAATAATATTATAGGTCCATATTGCATGTTTATCATTTACGTTGCGCAAAATATACATTTTTTTATGATAAAATTTTTAATTTCAAACTATATGTTTACTTTCATAATTTTCTTAAAGTCCAAAAACAGAAACGATGTACCTTGTATTCCAATACACCATAACAGTTTACGCAATTCATTTTGTAAAAACATATAAACAGATTGGACATTTTTAATTATTTTAAAACGATCTGCATTTATTTTTGTGATACCATTAAATAACTTATTTTCACACATGGCAATATTGTATAAAAAAATAATAAAGCAGATATTCGAGTACGATATATGTATCTAAATAGGGTAGAAATTAGAATCTCAAAAATACTGAACTCCGAGGAAAATTCAAAACGGAAGGTTGGCAAAATGAAAAGCCAAAACACATTAAACGAATGGATAACAACTGTCATATGTACAGGAATTTTCTTATGTAGAAAATGGTGGCTTGAACCTTGTTTTATAGCTAGCTAAACCTCTCACTTGTATGACAGTCGCATCTCATTCCATTATATTGACAACGATGAGTGAACAAAACAAACAGACATAATAGGCAAAAATGTCAATAATACAGCAGTCATAATGATTTATTATTTAAATGATAACAACCCGTTTTACAGAATTCGAGATTAAATTAAATTATGTTTACAAACATATTCTAAGCATACAGCTCTTCTCATTCCTGTCCAAAGATTTTCCGCGCCAAAACAAGTCCAACAGGTTGTCTACTTATGAAAAGTTGTACAACTAGCAATTACTCGCCTTTTACACAGTTTATTTCATTCACAATGAAAAAATATCTTCAAGAGAACGGTAAGTCTTTACTGAGTTTGGTCATAAAGTGTGATTTCTCACAGGAAAACCCTAATTCTATTATTAGAGAAGCTAAATTTACTCTTCCACTTAAAACAATCAGTAAAAAAAAATTATAAACTGTTTCATGTACACACTAGATCTAAAATGCAAAAATAAGTGAATTTTAACGAAAACTGTATCTTTAAATACAGTCAATATTGTTAGTTAAAATCAAGGATAATTAGAAAGATAAAGTTCGATTAAGCCCACGACCACACATCCTAATCTTTAATACGAAACATTAAAAGGATATAATAAACATTGAACATGAAATGCATTTTAACTTTTCACTTTTTTCATTTTTTTTGTGCAATTTATGTGCTTGATATATTTTTTGAAAGCTCGTTTCCTTTTAAGAAATATTGCACAACCTATTTCAATTGCTAACACGATACATGCTATGTAGTTCATTATTATGTAAATAAATATAAGCTGCGATAGTTGGTATCACCTTTGACACTTTCGCAGCAAAAGGTTTATCTTTTCCCAAAATGCCATCATTTAATGGTTTAATTCTACATCTAGTATTCAATGCATTAAAAACATATTCATCTTCAGCAAAGACAGGACTCCTCCCTCCTTATTTCAACAAGGTAACAAACTCATATTTTCAAGTCTCCGCTTTAAAGCAATATTGTTCTGATTATTGCCGAAGTTTTAAGGGTATACCTTATCTTCAATGCACAAAATGTTAATACTATGTATTCCACTGTAAATGTTTAAATGCCCTTAATGCACAATACAATTAAGATATTTGCCCTTCAAAAGTTTCAAAATATGCAGGAGAACTCAGCCGCAGAGACGTTGTGTGTGCAATGAGTTACGAATTCCAGCCTTTATTGTTTATGTTGTCCGACTGTAGATATTTTTTAAACATATTCAATTAAATGAATTAAAATGAAGGAAGATGGAAGCCATTTTCCTATTAATTGGCGCAATCGTATATTTTATTTTTGGCGCAAATGATTCTATGCAATTTTTAAACAAGTGGTGCAAAGGTAGCATTGGAGAAAAAAATGTGGCGCTAACAGATTTCTCCCATACAGATATGTTAACAATGTGTACCATCGAATTGGGAAAACATTTAAGAATCAAACGGTGTTTTGAACATGAAATTTGATCAGGAATAAATTTAAGCACTACTAAACAAAAACAAAATCGAAAAACCACACCAAAGTTAGAACGATTTCAAACATACAAATATGGAAAGCCGACGTGCATGCTAATGAAGTTTTTTTCTAAAACGATTTCATTGTAAATATAACACAATTGATTTCTGTAGAAACTGCTGATACAGTAATATATCTGTTCTGTTATTGATTGAAATTCATCATACGAGTCAACTTATAAACACTTTTTTGAAATTCGCGTGCGAAGCATCAAATAACAAATATACATTATATTTTTTCGATATTGATAATAGTTTATTGTCTTATACCATGCATGATGGTAGTATTGAGGCTAATAGCTTTAGAATTTTGAATTTCACGGGGGTAATTTCTAGGTTTAATATATTTTGTGGAATTTGGATGTCAAAAAGCCTACAAAGTCTTTTCGACAATTGGTCATGCAACCATAAAACCATGCTATTCATTGATATGTTTGGCATTGAAGGTAATATTTGACTAAAACATCAATAATAAAAATGTAATAATTTATATTTAAAAGAAGGACATTAGTTCACAGTTTCTTTTTTATACTTAACAGGAGAATTTGCCCATGCCTTTCTCAGTTTTTTCTTTTGTTCAAATCTTTAACATACGCCCTAGACGTCAAAAGCAAAGTTTATTCCACAAATACAATATGCTGAATATGTATTATTGAAAAAATAGACACTTTGATAAGAGAAAACACTTTGAAGATCAAACCAAACTTGCTCACTAATATTGGTTATATTGGAGTGTAGTTATCCTTTCATTTACACATGATTGCTTATATATACTTTATATCAGACAATTGAAAGTTTCAATTTCAGTTTTGTTCAGGCCTACAGCAAAATGTATCACTGAATACGGTTTAATGTAAATTAAAGAAATATATATTAAAGCCTACAGTGACATTTTTGTACAATATAGTGGTTTTTGTATAGCATTATGTCACCTTTATTAACAAATTGCAAAGAACATATGAAACTTTAAATAAGGAGCAGTGCACATATATAAAGAAATATAAATTTGTAGACTTGGAAACCAGCCTGCTAGATGATTATTTATTTCATCTTATTGGATTGAAAAAAAATCAACATTTGCTCTGACTTGAAAACAAATCCGTTATAGCTTACCATCGTAAACTGTTGGTCCTATCGTATTTATGATAAGCAGTTAGAGAAAATAGTATGTAGCAATAACATCAACATCGATAGAGACAATTCAAAAGTATTTACATTTGAGAACAAGTTCATTCAAATGATACGTATGTTTTAAAAATTCGGAAGGATTTTTTTCTTTGTTTTTAAATAGAAGACGAATAATCAAACATACTAGGTGATATGCTCATTTTGGAGTTTATGCAATTCATTGATATTTGTCCCTTTGATTTGATTCATCTTAATGGATTTTCAGAAAACTACCGATGCCTCTAAAAATGTTTCAATCAGTAAACTACCGTTGCCTCTAAAAGATCACCTAGGGTCTGGATATCTGCTGTCGAGTACTCTTTAATGCCGGTAGTTTGACAGCATTCAAAATTCTAGACAAAGATCCAATATTCTTGATCACACATCATTCAGGATAAATGCTGATAATCGGAAGTTGCCAAGAAAAACAACTCCTATATTGGTATATACCGTTAGAACGACTTAGATTAGATTCATCATTGTGCGGGGAAAAAGTATGCGTTTTTTCTCACATTCTTCCATGTACTGTGCAACTTTTAGGTTTATAAAATTCAATGACAACTTGCAACATAGTTCATTCTTGAATGTAATTGTAAAGACTTTTTTTATTTGTCTAGTCCAAGAAGTATTTATATCTACAAATTAGAATTACTAGTACTAACAATGTTCGACGCAATAGGGGGAAAGTTTATCGATAGCATACAAATTCGGGAGTCCACACACTATAAAGGATGGTTCGTTATCTTGTTGTAGAAAAGTCTGTGGGAATTTACCGTAGTTGTATTTATATATTGTCCATACCAACACCAAAACTTAATTCACTTTCCATACAAATGTCAACATTCAAATCATTATTTCAAAAACTCCAAAACACTTCTCTTATTGCGCAACAGAATATTTATATACTAACCACTATTTATTCATAGCCGAGAAAAACACTTCAAAGAATTATGACAAATATAAAAAAAGAAGATGTGGTATGATTTCCAATGAGACAGCTGTCCACAAGAGATCAAAATGACAATGTAAAACAATTCAAACGAACGGCCTCATTTATATAAAACAAATGAATTTGTTTAAAAGAAAAGTTTACTGACAAGGGTTAGGTGCTATTACTTTATGCTATATTCTTTTATAAAAGAATCTGAGAAGAAACTAAAAAAACTAAAGTTAAAAGATAACATAAAGCACATGCTGTTTCACCAAAACTCACCAACCTGTTTAAAATACCTTCACCCTGAATTTTTATAAAAAAAAAAAAATTCTGTTTGCTCTTGTCCATCGACCCTAATCATTGTGTTTGTCATGTAAATCATAACATAACTGGTTAATGTGACTTTTCAGAAACTCAAATCCTTTCTATTTCCTTTGAAAGAACTTAAACTAGCCGGTTCGTCTGCATTTTCAACTAAATATATTTTCAAAGTTTGAACTATCTATCTTTCTACATTGAACGACGGACTAAAGACATGTAATGAGATATTCTCAATCAGTGGTGTACATCGGTTGTGGATTTTTAAAATTCATAAGATGTATCACAAAATCTTCAATAGTTATCTTTAAAAGAGGGACGAAAGATACCAAAGGGACAGTCAAACTCATAAATCTAAAACAAACTGACAACGCCATGGCTAAAAATGAAAAAGACAAACAGAAAAACAATAGCACACACGACACAACATAGAAAACTTAAGAATAAACAACACGAACCCCTCCAAAAACTAGGGGTGATCTCAGGTGCTCCGGAAGGGTAAGCACATCCTGCTCCACATGTGGCACCCGTCGTGTTGCTTATGTGATTACAAATCCGGTAAATAGTCTAATTCGGTAGGTCACATTCATGAAAGGGAAGGGGATTGTAGTTACGACGTAAGGAACATATCCGATATCATTTGTGAAACGGTTATTCCATAACGGTCAACCAACTCGTGATGCCGTCCGTAAAATTTACGAAGGGATGATTTCAACTTCACCATTTGGAACTCTTGGTTTAATAGCTTCCTTGTGAGCAGTAACCCTCTATCAAGAAAATCATGATAGGAAATGCAAGCACGGGAATATCGTATCAATTGGGAGATATATACCCCGTATGCAGGTGCTGCTGGAATGTTGCTACTTAGAAATGGAAAGTTCACAATTGGAAAGCTGAAATCATCTCTTTTGTCGTAAAGTTTTGTTTTCAACCGACCCTCATTGTCAATTTCTAGATGTAAGTCAAGATATGAAGCCGACTTTACTGTATCTGTAGTATCCTTTATCTCCAATTCGATGGGATAGATGCGTTCTACATAGTCACCAAATTTTGAATTGTTTAGTGAAAGAACGTCATCTATATAGCGGAAAGTAGAGTTAAAGGATATTGCTAACTTTTTATCTTTCTTCCTAAGAAGTTCCTGCATGAAGTCAGCCTCATAATAATAAAGAAACAAGTCGGCAAGTAGAGGGGCACAGTTTGTTCCCATTGGGATGCCGACAGTCTGTTGAAAAACACGTCCTCCGAACGTTACAAATATGTTGTCAATCAAGAAATCAAGCATCTTGATAATATCGGTTTCAGAGAATTTTTTGTTTGAATCAGAGTGATTCTTTACAAAGTATGATTTATCCCTTCCTAAGACAAGATACTTGTATCTACGTTGGCAATTCTTTTTTATGAAGCAAAGTAATACCAACTCTTTCAATTTGTCTTTTAGTTTGGAATGTGGAATACTTGTATAAAGAGTAGAAAAGTCAAATGTTTTAATACTGTTACAAGATGAAAGAGAGTTAGATTGTATGTACTCTAAAAGATCTTTGGAATTTTTAAGTATCCACATCTGATTCACGCCACCTCTAGAATAGGCAGTTTCACAATAACTTTGAAGCCCGTCTTTGATTGCTGATAAAATAGATGTTAATAATTTAGAAAGAGGTTTCGTGGAGCACTTGGAAGACCCAGCAATATACCGTTGCTTGTAAGGACACTTATGTAGTTTAGGTATCCAATACAGTGATGGAAGATCCAGTTCTTCATCTTTGGTTGAAATACGAAAGGAACAAAGAACAGACCTATGATTATCCAGGATTTCCTCTTTGGTAAGTGTCGTGAGGGTATATGTTGAGTTTCCAAGTGAATTGTCTATACCTAATTCGTTTATCAAGCAATTAATGTAGTGACTTTTACAGACAAAAACGATGTTATTTGGGGCTTTGTCTGCGGGGACAACAACATATTTATCATGGAGGTCGGATAAGTGTTTAGCAACATTTGGGTCTTTAAAGATTGACGTAGCATGGGCATTGATGGACCCATTCAGTTTCTTGATTCTGATTTGTATTAACGACCTCACTGCCTTAATCCATTCGGATAGAGTGTCTAGGTCTTCCTTTTCACGTTTAGCCCATTGCCTGGCATAATCCTCTCTTTAAACATTGTAGTAATTTCAAGACTTTTGATTTTTACGCTATTCTCCACTTAAAGGTTGGTTGCATCTTCTCATTTATATTAAACGCGCTTTTTATACACAAAATGAAAATCAGTGTCAAATTAGGCCATGACAAATCTGACTTTTACTAATCGGGAAGTTGAAATCTTCCCATGTGTCATAGATTTTGGAGTGAATAGTCAATTTGTTTTGATATTGAAGAAAAATCAAGGTATGATGCAGTCCTTCTAGTATCAATAGTATCCTTAATTTCAAGTTCACTGGGATATATGGGATGTAAGTACTGACTGAAATATGAGTTCTTTAGTGATATGAAATCATCAATATATTTGAAAGTAAAATTAAAGAATGTGCCAAGGTGCTTTTTTGTCTTTAAGAAGGTTCTGAATTAATTTTGCTTCATACGAGTACTAAAAAAAGCGGCCATTGCACTATAAGTACCCATTTAAATATCGAACTTCTATTGAAATATCAATCCTCGAAACTCAACAAATATATTTTTGATAAAAATTCCAGAATTTTGATAATATCATTTGCAGTGAATTTACTGATAGAACTTATGTGGTTTTTATTGCAATCCAAAACAAAACATTTATACCTACGATTCCGAAATTTTGTAGAAAAACTCTGTTTAATGAGATCGTAAAGTCGATCTTTCAATATAGTGTGGGGATAAGTAATGCAAAGCGTATAAAAATCAGTCTAAATATTACTCCAAAATTGCAGAGATTGTGATATTTAGCAGTAGATCTTAATGATTTTTGATAATCTACATCTGGTTGAATATATCTCATCAAAATATTTTTGAAGGCCATCCTTTACTGCATAAAGAACAGAAAGACATGTGTTGTTCAGATAAATGTCAATGTGTTTTAAAAATAAAACAAAGCGTTATAAATCTCATGCGTTCGAAGCGTTATCTGGGGTTTTCTTCAGCAAAAACGCTCAAAACCGAACACTCAAAATCCAATGCTGTTTAAGAACAGAAACAGTTGAAGAACTATATGAACAAAAATGGTCCGAATTAATAGCTATTTAAGTGGTTTCATCTGACCTAAATATCATTGTTCATTTTACCTGTATTATATATCATTGATCACGTTGAACAACTAGAAGATCGATTTAGTATACTTCTCGTCAGTGACTGTGATCCCAATTTCTGACATTTTTACCGACATGTATTATTTCTGTTTTTTATTTTCACACATCGTTGTCAATATAATGGAATTTAGTACGAATGTCATACAAGTTAGTGGTATAGCTAGCTAAAACCAGGTTTAATCCGCAATTTTCTACGTAATAAAACTCCTGTACCAAGTCAGGAATATGACAGTTGTTATTCATTCGTTTGATGTGTTTGAGCTTTTGTTTTTGCCATTTTATTACAGACTTTTCGCTTTGTATTTTCCTCGGAGTTCGGTATTTTTGTCATTTAACCTTTTGGTACTAACATTCGGATTGCATTGATCTTCTTAACCCTTTTTCTTATTTATGAATTAAACGTTCCTTTCATTCAACTTTTAAGTGCTGATTTAATATTGATAGATTTTGTTCAATTAATTATTTGGGAACATGAAAATGTAAAATCGTATGTTTATGAATATTATTTGACTTTAATGTTGAACCATTTATCCTATCACACCAAAATAAAGTGTATCCTATCTATTGATAGTCTATAAAAATATCCAATTAACAAAAAATCACTGCATAGTATACTTCTATGTTTTCCCTTTATCAGAAAAAAGAACGATTTTTTTGTTTATTTAGATCATTATCACATTGAAGATGTCATTAATAAAATTCTTTACTGATTGTTTATTTTTGGAACGTTTCCAAATGCAACTCAATTGTTAATTTTCACTACACTCATACACTCATACACTCGGAAACTTGTTCGCTTGTCGGCAGTCCTAAAAGAACGATTTCCAATTAACAATATTAGAAGACAGTACTCCTTCGTGTTGACGCGGCATGTATCTGTGTTCTAGCACTTGAATGATTGATATGAGACATTTGAATGATATTCAATCTATAAGTTATGTAATTCTATTAAAACTTAGGTTGTCATTATAACGGACAATATTTATCTTTAAGGTAATGTTGTAACTGGATTTATATGCTAGAGGCATTTATATTTTTGGTTTCAAAACGTGTTTGTCTCGATTGTTCATGATAAACGTTATTGCGTACAAATTTCAATCTTTGTATCTATGATGAGTTTATTTTCAACTTCAGTACCAATTCAGATTTTTATTTTTACTAAAAACGCAAAATAGAAATGTCGTTCGAAATAGTGGTTATATGACGTGAACATTTTCTTGATTATGTTCAAATCATAGACACTTCTTATATCTATAGTGTCTCGAAAAAAATTAGTTATATGATGAAAGTTTGACTTGTATGATGTTTTTGTGCCCTTGGGGTATGTCCTTCAATCTACATATGATGTGGAAAAGATTATATATATTTGCCATCGAAAGGGGTTTTAGATGTCAAATTCATGATCACCGATTGTACTAAAAGTTTCCTATCTAATTTATAACATACCAAGACGTATATCAAAATTTTTTTAAATCTTAAAAATCAATTAACAATGCAAAGGCGTAATTATACCGTATGTTTCAACATTTCGTGTGTGTTTTGTCTCGACATCATCAAATTAAACATTGAGAAAACATTCGAAGACTGCCGAAGGTTATTTAATTCAATTTTAACATAGATATGTTAAAATATAAATAGAAAGCGACAACGTGCAATTATTTTTCTGAGACTGTATTTTATATTGTTGATTAAAAAGGATTAACATGGTTTTCAATTGTGTAAGAATGATTTGTTTTTTGGGTCAAATCATTCAACCTAGTGCTTCATTCTTGTTTCAAGTTCAATGTTTTCTTTTACAGCTGAATCGATACAAAACCTATCTTCAGCTAACAGTTTATATTAAAGGTTACATGAATATGGATTTAATTCGGTCCAATTATTCACTTGCAAGTGAATAATTCATCAGGAAGCTTATTTTGAAAATATTGAACCAAACTGTCCATGGCCAATTTAATCGAATAATTATTTAATTATTTCTTTTTCATTAATGGTTGATTTTTAAAAAATCTTTTTTTTTTTCCATACCTTTAACATCTTAATAGTGATGTATCATAACATTTATAAGTCTTCAATTTCACATTTTATGATATGCACCATGCTTTATATTGTCTACATATATGATGTTCCCCTTCCCCTTTATTATGTGCAAACATCTTCATGTGATTTTACCTTTATACTATGGGCATGTATTATTAAATGATATGGTTTGTTTTTTTTTAGGATAACTCCATTTACAACGCAATTTGACATAAGATCGTTTTCAGCGTTATACTTTGGGTATGAGATAGTACATTGACAAAATCATATATTAATAATATGATGCAGAATATTTTGTTTCAAGGAAAACCATTGCAAGGAATGAATCGAGTGAGCTTACCTTTCAATATTAATCTAAGGTCTAAATCTATGTCGTCTTCTGTGGTCATCATTGGACGTATATAAAAAGATGAGGTTATTCCGAAAAATGATATGATTAAGCAGCACAAATAGACCAATATACACTGTTGCATATCTGTAAAAGAAAGAAATATATGTAGTTGACTTTATTGTTTAAATATACAATGTACATATATATAGCATACAACATGAGGTTTGATGAAGAAAGGAAATTAAATGTTAATGATACATTGTAGCAATTCAAAATTTGAGAAGGGTCATCGTATTCACTCGTCTAGGAATTGAACAGTCTTAGATGTCCGATCATTCGTTTAATAACCAATTATAACTTTTATTAGAAGTAATGACAATGATTATATGAATTACGTGGTTGGTAGCACAAATGATTGTTGAATTCCTGTTAATTATCTTGTGTTATGCTATACGATTAAAAAAGATAGAGAGTAATATCAAAGAGATTATCATGAATAGCTCAAATAGCAAATTAGATATTTTGAAAAACTCATACTAATTTTGTAAAAACAATATATACTTACTATTAAGAGCAATCACACTCTTAAAGGAAATGACATCCTATCTTTACCATTCATAAATTCATTAAATAGAACATGTCATTTGTCAATGACAAAGTAAAAATTGCAATTAATAATTAATAGAACTATATGGTTTACTGACAGAACATTTTGAAAATCAAACTATCAAACTGAGCAGTCTTCCTTAGGGACAAACTTGATATGACTTGAACATCAGAAACAATGATATTATGTAAATAAACCAACAGCTCCAGAGGCGTTAAAACAATGGTGTATATGACATTCGATACAAATAGTAATAACAAAATAAAACATCGGTATATGAAAAACTTATCAGTTTTGTTAATTATTTTTTTTTTGCAAGTACGATAGATTTTCTATCAAGTGAACTAGTTTTCGCAAATTATAAAAAATACATACCATCCAATAATCCAAATAAAAGACATTTACATTTATTTTGACTTTTTTGGATTCGAGCATCACTGATGAGTCTTTTGTAGCGAAACGCGCGTCTGGTGTAAATACAAATTTCTTTATCCTAATAGTTGATGGGATGAATGAGTTACTACTTATCGAAAGTCTACAAAAATATAACATGAAAGGTGCACCATTTCTTTTAAATTAAATCAATGATTTGCATGTTTATTCCTAAGAACTTCGTTTAAATCTTCTTAACGCATTCTTTTTAAATGTACAGGGATGTTTGTGAACCCTATTTTAGATTAAATGCAAGTCTAACAGTTTTGAAAAACGATGATATTCATATTATTTTCTATATTTCTTTAGAAATGAAGTTGTTATATGTTATCAAATAACCACTATATTACATCATTTTACGCATTACAGATACATAGAGAACTGGTCGGGATCATTACTTTCCCAGGGAAATAAAATTCTTCTTAATGTTATGGTTATAATCGTACCCGTCTCATCATATGATAACTTAAATAGTTGACGTTAGTATTTCGACTTAAAAAAGATGAAACACATACATGTTTATCAACTCAAAGAAACATATGTAACCGTCTTATTCATTGCCTACCTAATCACCCACATTAGCGCTCAGGTTGTAATATTGAACGAAGACTGGATATGTTATGTTGAGTTCGGATTTCTTTGGCATCAGCAATGTATATTAATTAGAAATATAGGATAACAATTACCTTTGCCGACTAAGCTTTTTTTGTTAGGCGACAAAATACATCCGAACAGGACAAAAGGAAGTTTTAACGACCTTGACTGGCCATACAGCCCCCGCACGGTCAAATTAAACCCCGAACAAATATCTAGAATTGACACCTTACATAAGATAAACCTCGGAACCTGCAAAGGAAGTGTAGAAACATTAAATAGACATATTACACACTATTGAGTAAGGATTGAACACGCCATCGGAGATTTAAAAAAACAACTTTTTTCTGCATTTATGTGTCGTCAAAAATAATTATTTACAAGATAAATACATATTTATATATATCATTTATTTTTGTTATGAATCTCCATTGGGTTTATTTTTTATATCTTAAAAGGACCCCTTTGTTTTTCCTCAACTTTAATAGTAAGTATATAAGGGTAATCCTAGGTAATGACCTAGGTTCCACAAAAAATACTATTAATAGGACCCCAAATTCTGCTACTGGGATGCGTTATCCTTGTTGGGTTGGTGGTGATAATTTTTAAACATAATAATTATGTCTAGCAATGTATTATTTGCTTGTGTCAATGATAGGTCACAATTTATGTCACCCGTTTTCATTTATCCCCAATGCAATATCGATTGCATGATTAAGGCGTGCCCAACAATCATTATCTGACTATTGTGGACGGTATGTATTACACAAAAGGAATGTCTGACCATAACCTCTTTTTTCAATCAATTTGGTTCTAAAGTCCAGGTTTTACAAGAAGTGCCATATATTCGTTATTGAAATAATCAAGGAATTCTAGTCTATTTCTAACACTGCGTATGAATATTATTAGTTACATAGTGTGTAATAGTACCTAATATGATATATAC
This sequence comes from Mytilus edulis, assembly GCF_963676685.1. Taxonomy (NCBI): domain Eukaryota; kingdom Metazoa; phylum Mollusca; class Bivalvia; order Mytilida; family Mytilidae; genus Mytilus; species Mytilus edulis. The sequence goes on along the minus strand of NC_092350.1, from coordinate 78,251,960 downwards.
TGACCCCGTTCGGTCTCATCCCATATGGAATTTACTGACCCCGTATATATCATATTAGGTCACTAGCACACTATGTAACGAATTTATCTTACCGACTATCTTTATTTGTTGAATTTAGACTAGAGTTGTCTCATTTGCTATCATAACACATCTTCTCATTTCTATATTAAAGTGTTCACGGGTTCAATTTTAAGAACCATCTTCAACTGGTCTGCAGTAAAAAAACTAATATAAACAATAACTTTTAATTAATAACAACCGTGATATAACAAAATTAACAGAACTTTCAATACTTTTAAATAATCAAACAGTGCCAAAGTCGTAACTTCATTACTAACCGTGTATTGAAATAAGTCCCGCCTCCCTAATAACCTAATATGGAATATACACGGTCTCCACGAGGACGCTTTTAATCATTCATATCCCTAGAAATGTATATGAGGTAAGATAATACATATTGCAAGAAAATTATCCGTATTACTAAAGGTGTACTCTATATATTCACTTTGGAGCCTGGAATTTTTTTTCTCTCGATATTACCAATATAACTAATAAAAACTGTAGTTCAAACAACAGAAACACAATGTCGATATTCATGTTCGAGTTTTTGAAGAGAAGACAAAAACAGACAAGAGATGAGCATCAAAATAAGTAAGTAAAATGTCTATGTATTAATTATTATGTAGATTAATAATCCACAATGGCTCCTATGTCGTAGATCAAAAATTCTAAGAGCTGCCTGACCATGCTATTACCAATTTGGTTCGATAAAACCAGTATTGATGTTCACAAAGCAACTATATAAAGAAATGTTTACCAGCAAACCACACATATCATACACACAAAAGTACAAATCATAAAGAAAGATAGTTATCAAACGGTCAAATAATCTGTAAATTGAGAGAAGTAATAAGTGCAAAAAGAACCAGTCTATGTTTGACATTCTGTGAAAATGGAATGTGGGGCTTTTGATATATAGATTGAACAAATTTGCCAAATGCTTATGATTATTTTGGTCAATATATGAAAATTATCAAATTCAAATAGGATCGGTCTTTATTTGGAAATTATAAAAGTGAAACCTTATCATGTCAAGACGAATGTAGATTACCAAGTGATCATAATTTGAGATAAATGGACGAGTATTTTAGGCTAGCTTGAAAAAGTAATCAGAAAATACTATTTTTACAATCCTTTTAATTATACAGTCTGAAACTTAAAGTATGTTGTCAATTAATATAATGTTCAAAAGAGAAGAAGGGGAAAAATAATAGAAATAATGTTATAGACATAGATTATAATTACAAAGAAAGGGAAACAAAAATAAATAGAATACACATCTGAATATTCATCGAAATTTGGTTATCGAAATTGATATATATTGAGGACAGTTTTTGTCTAGATAGAAATGACTTTCTGTATAATGATTCAACCTTACAAATACACAAGTTTGATTTCTTATGCAGTCATGCTTGATTAAAGAACTTGAAAATTGGTAAGTTTTTACATTATACAGACAGATTCATTGATACTTTTATGAAACTGAATGTCCATACCTGACCATTGATATCATTTTAATGATACTGAGTTCCTTTGACCATTGATATCATTTTAATGATACTGAGTACTTTTGACCATTGATATCATTTTAATGATACTGAGTACCTTTGACCATTGATATCATTTTAATGATACTGAGTACCTTTGACCATTGATATCATTTTCATGATACTGAGTACCTATAACCATTAATATCATTTTCATGATACTGAGTACCTTTGGCTATTGATATCATTTTAATGATACGGAGTACCTTTGACCATTTATATCATTTTAATGATACTGAGTACCTCTGACCATTGATATCATTTTAATGATACTGAGTACCTTTGACCATTGATATCATTTTCATGATACTGAGTACCTTTGACCATTGATATCATTTTTATGATACTGAGTACCTTTGACCATTGATATGAGTTTCATGATACTGAGTACCTTTGACCATTGATATCATTTTAATGATACTGAGTACCTCTGACCATTGATATCATTTTAATGATACTGAGTACCTTTGACCATTGATATCATTTTCATGATACTGAGTGACTTTGACTATTGATATCATTTTAATGATACCGAGTACCTTTGACCATTGATATTATTTTAATGATACTGAGTACCTTGGTCATTGATATCATTTTAAAGATACTGAGTACCTTTGACCATTGGTGTCATTTTAATGATACTGAGTACCTTTGACCAATGATATCATTTTCATGATACTGAGTACCTTTGGCCATTCATATCATTTTCATGATACTGAGTACCTTTGATCATTGGTATCATTTAAATGATACTGAATACCCTCGAATGTCGGTACCTGACCATTGATATCATTTTAATATAAATAATATATCAAATTTAAACTTTTTCTCCTGGAGTACTGTTCCTACTTATCGAACAGGTTTTATTAATTTTGAAAGATTGTATGTGATTGCTTTGCAGTACGTGTCATCTGAGCGGTTTCTTTGTCGTTATCCCAATGTCTAATTAACTCATATTTGTTTAAATAATTTTGAATATTTGTATGGTTTTTTTTTGGTTTTTTTTGCGATACTTTGTCTTTAAAGAGGTTTTCTGTGACCTTGACCTCATTTAAAGAAATTAATGACCTTATGATGATTTAAATATACATGTAGCAGTTCAATGTGAGATGTTCTAGCGCTTGCTACTAATTAATTGTGATATTTTTTTCCAGACCAACTATATCCCATTTTTATCGTAAACATTTGAATGCTAATGATTATTTTCCAATTGTGTGGACCAATAATGTTTGATTTTATCGTCTTTGTGAAATTACTAATTGAAACAAAAGCGATGATTTGTCCTCTCTAGGATTGCCAGCTTGTTACATTTGATTTTGTGTTTAGATATTGGATAATGTGGTCTTGAGTCAGTAGTATGACATTTGTCTAATCAACAGCGTAGCAGCTATATTGCATTATTTGCCATAAATATTTTATAGCTTTTCAATTTGAAGAGCTTTTATCAATTAAGATAATTTTTCACTAATATTTTTAATGTTAAACACACTACGAGGTGCGTGAATAATTGATGTGAAGAATTTTAAAAGTACACTGTTCGCATTTAAAATGTATCTGTAATGATATTTTCGAATGAAGGAGTGTGTGGGGTTGACCTTGTCAGATGAAATGCTATTATAATATATAGCCTTTTTGCTTAACTCAACACAATGGTCTCTTGTAGACAACATTATACTCTCTTTATACTCTGTAAGTCGCCAAGTAACGATGTATTATATTTTTTATGATTGCTGTTCGATCCTTGAATGAAACAGAATGTTAAACAAATTTATCATATTTTATTTTGCAATTATTGTTTTATTTCATTATGAGAAATTAAATCATAATAATAGTAAATGCATATTATGTATCAATAAATTGGGTAAAATCCACTTCTATGACAAATATAACCGATATTATTTGACTATCCTAGTTATTACAGGATACGTGGGGCATCTATAAAATAAAAAGTATTTTGACAAAACTTGTTGAAAAGCATTCAAATTATCTTTTTTTTCTATTTTTCTTTTAGCAACTACATGTTTTATTAGGGTTTTGAATTATATATCAATAAGATAACGTCTATCATGACATAACGAAGACCGATCTTATGCATATATTTGTTGTTCAAAGAATAAATAATAAGTTGGCAAGTATAATCATTGTAATGTTTAATTCAGAACTTTATTATCTGATCAAAAATAATTGTTTTGATTTTTTAAAGAATCCTTAGTCTGTCCGTTAGGTTTTTGTTAGTCCTGGTGTTCGTCTGTTCGTAAGAAAATATCGAAACATATGACTCAGCCTCAATCTGTATTCAGGACATATGTGGTCAGGAACTTAATGTTACTGTTTAATTAGTATATCTAAAAATGAAAAGAACATTTTAAACAGATAAAATGTTCATCTCCTTCTTCCGAAAAAAAAACCCAGTTCACTTTCATTTAACAAGATTTTCTCTTAAGTTACTTAGAAAAGAGGCGGACGATACTTAGGGGACATTTAAATTTCACGAGTTAAATAGAAACTGACAACGCCATGGCAAAAATACAAGGAGGACGACAAAAACACTTAATAAAAATTTACAAATTTTACAAAATACGTGAAAATGTTGATCTTTCTATAATAAAATGTACAAATACCAATAGGTGTTTTATATCTATAGCTATGTTTGAATTCAATACGTTCCAGTGGATTGAAATGGTCATTTACTACACGCGTCAACTTGTAATTAGTTTCATAAAAAAAAATCAACAGCTTAAAGATACCATTCTGATTGTAGAATTATTCATTCCAAATATAGTTAGCTTCATATCACTATTAATATCTAGCTTTCATTCATGATTGATATTCTAATATAAACATTAAGTCAGAAATATATTTTATTATCCACCTCACAGGGTTTATATGTATTAAAATGTTCTAATTCCATTACAATTCTAATATTAAAGTGACAAAGCAAATGTTATTGATGATGTAACAATAAAATTGATGTTAACCAGTTCAATTATACAGAAAAATGAAGCACTAGAATATATACAGATAGTATCAAAGACAAATTTCTACCTTTTTATATCTTTATTCTCAATAAACCAAATGTGTGTCAATGGGGCAAATTGATCTATAGCACCTTTATAAAACTGTCTGTTATTCAAATTAGATATGACCAATCTTTTTTGCGGGACATATAATTTAAAAAAACAGAACTTCCGAGCCAAATTTTCGTAATTTCTCCCATAATCTTTATGAAATAACATGGCTCAAATGAGTTAAACTACATCAGGAAGGTAGAAGAAATTCTATACGTATTCTGGCAGTATCAATGATCGGTAAACTATTTGTCAACTGTTTGCCCTTTCTTCTTTTTACTTTTTGACATACCTTGATACCTATTTAAATGTTCGTAAAGCAGGTAAACGGGTTTACACTCATCAATGCAATGAAAGTTTTACTGGAGGATTTACATTTGCAAAGTGATCCCTTCACGTTAATCACATGTTTAAAATATAATTAATCGATGGACTTTCTTATTTTACAAATCATTATTAATAAAGCTGTCCACTTACCAAATAAAGAGCTTCCGAGTAAGAGATTTCTGCGAATTATTTGTTAAGAGATAAATATATCTGACATTTTGAGTACAACAATAAATTAGATTCTATAAAACACTCTGAGATACAACAGGGTATCGTTTACTTAACATGATATTCCATTTTGTAGATGCACCTGTTAATAGAAAAACTCGTAGTAGTCGTCAAAATTAATTCTTATAGACAATATTCAATTGTCATCAAATTTGCACATATTTTACAATTGTTTTCATTTCAACTGAATGTAAAGAAACGTCGCACGATACTGGTGTTACTTTGGTAAAATCACGGACAAGACACATTCATCTTATTAATTTTTAAACATACAAATTGATATTATAAAGTGTTGTATATCATTTTAAAGCTTTTTAACTCTTCTTTCAGATTATTGCAATTTTGTATACGTAACAGACCATTTTCAGTAATTAAAACTCAATAAAACCTTTATTTTGCAATATGATTTCCTTGTCCCGCGTTACACTTTTAGTCTTGTGAAATTCTGAATACCGTAAGAAACATATAAATTTTATAACCAAACGATATAAAAGTTTGTCTAGAACAAGCAATCATAATTGGGCGATGACGTAATGTCGATTTTTTTCTCTCGAAAGACGGAAATATAAAAAAAAAATGGATCAAGCTGATACAAATTATGTGTCCCATGCACGAAAGGTTGCCGTAATTTTTGTTAAATTGTCCCAAAAAAGGGAATTCCAGAGCAATCCCCATGTCGAAAATAAAAAATTCTTATACTAGTATTTTGTACAAAGATCACACTTTCGCCTCATGCAATAATCAGGAATTTTTTAAATAAATTCTTATTATTCGAGTTGAATAGCAATGTCCGACATTTTGTCCCCTTCAAACCAAATTAAACGTAGGGTTATGTTTTCTGCTTTTTCATGATGTTTATTTGATACAGTGCCATTGGCTGCATAAAAAAATATAATGGATAAAAGTACAAAAAAATATCTCTATTTTGATATTAAATTCCCATAAATTAAATCTAATATACGAGATATCAGATAAAACTAAAATGTCCGATACAATGTCCCCACATACGATTTTGACGTTATTTAATAAAAAAATATATTTCTAACGTTCCGTCTAATTGTCATTATTGCGGTTTTCACAGACGATTTGGAATACGGCTATTTTATTTTGTTGCTTAATAAGAAAACTCTACCGATTCATAGAGAAGGGGTTGGAGAGATTTTCTCGCGGAACTGAAGTGTTTTCCGGACTATAATAGTCGATTTCGCTATAAAACAAATTAATAGAAAAAAACAGCAATAATAATTGTTCCCGCTAATTCCCTTGCATATATTTGTGCAGAACTGACATGCTAGATATGCCGTAGTCCTTTCGCCTGGACATTCTGGAGTGCTAAGATGAGTGCATTTGCAGTGCATAGTTTATCCCTAAAAAAGTAATCGATTGCCTTTATAATTAAAATGTAGTCTATAAAAACAAATGGTTTCAATTCAAGTTACTTTTTTTTATTTTTTATTTGTTAATAAATCTAAAGCTTAACATCTTTTATCTAAGAAAAAACAATTAATCCTTTCTTAGGGAAAAAAATCAATCTTCTAAAATTTATTGTAAAAAGCCATCTGAACAACATGCATTCCAACGTTTTTATTTTGGCTTACGTCTTTGAGTGTGTAACGTTAGGTGAAACCAGTATCGTGCGACGTTTAAAAAAAAAAAGGCTAACTGCAGACAGTCATTTTATTTTGTTAATTAATCGAAGTGTCTTAGTCATAAAATATGAGATCATATTGAATTAAACATAAGATATCATACCCTTATATGTAATATCAGAGAAGGTAAATTAGCATTTGTGATAAAAATTTATCCTCAAGCTTTTTTAAACGTTTTTTCGCCTTCTAATGCTTTATTCAAAAATATTGATTAAAGCAATTTTTATACACGTACCAATTCAAACTTTAACGGAAATACTTACATGGAATCTATACATATGTATAAACCAAGATATACAGACGTTATGTAAAAACTCTTATTTTTGCTTTGAAATGTACATTTTGGAGAGTAAATTCATTTTTATATGTACGTAATTTCTTGGAAACAGGTCGTGTTATTTTCGAGTGCGTCCTTGTTTTATCGAGAAAGAAAACACAAAAACGCAATACCTTTGGCTTTACGTTTAATATGTCAGTTCATTTGCGTTTAAAAAACAATGAAAATGTTCAAATAAAGTACTTTTGAAAACCGGTCTTTTGAAAGTATAAAACAGTGCATGGGTTTTTCACTGTAAATATTGTGTAAAGTAAACAATTATATGTAACTCAGACATGTTAGAATGAGACACATTCTGTGAGAAGCCAGTACAAAAACGAGTAATGACATGATTTATGTAGACGAAACGCGCGTCTGGCGTACTAAATTATAATCCTGGTACCTTTGATAACTATTATAACCAATCTTTCTAAAAAAAGAAACCTCCAAAGTGGACTGGGCAATAGAAATCTAAATATTATGTAATTGTAAAGTTGCATCATCTTCGTGTTAACCTTGTTTCTAAGCTCACAAACGTTTATATATTTGGCTATTTACAATATTGGCCACGAGTACACATGATGACTTCCAGAAACGTACCACTTAATCGGTACCACTAGTATCGGACCCGCCCAGAAGTCGCTGCTTAGATACTGATATGATTTAGAGAAGTTTTTTGTTGTTGTTATTTTCAAGTTCATAAAATTATTTATCAATGAAGCTAAACTTATAAAAGATTTGTTGTTCGCACGGTAGTCGTCGACTTCTTTTTCTGTTATCTTCAATTTTCGTCATATCTAAATAATCGAAATTAAAAAAAGAATGGTCGATGTCAAATAATTTAGAAATTTACTTTATTCCATCCGTTTAATTTGCAAATGAAAATGATAATAATAATAAAGTTGACGCATCAGAAGCGCTTTTCAGGAACGTTCACAACATTGTGCTTAACAAATATCTGTCCACTATCATGATCAATCAAAGGGATTGCTCTTTTCCCAATAATGATCGATTGATTGACAAAATTACCGAAAGTTACCATTACACATAGATATTGATTTTTTTCACATGCGTGTAGTTTAGTATACATTTGTTTATCCCTATTATACGACGTTTTCCGTTAACTTTAGTTATTTGAATATTATTTTCTAATTCTTGTAAATTTAAAAGTGATATGAAGAACACGATAGCAACACAAACCAAATAACATAAACCATCGCCAAAAAAAAACAACATATAGAGATCACTTTATTTTGTTGAAATAATGGGCAATTGTTCACCCTAAATGGCTATTTTACACAGATACAAGCGAACATCTGCAATCAAATCTAACAGCAGTTTTTACTTAGAATATCATAGAGTGGTATATTAAAAAAAACAAGTGAGGACTTTCTACCAATCCGTTGTATTGGTCAATGAACAATTCTACTGGTTAAGCTCGATGAAAAATATTCGGGATGTCATTGGGAGCACGTGACATCCCCCTCTTTTTTCCCAGTCTTGAGGTTGTCACAAATGGGGCATCATATAAAATATGATTCATTGGAGAGGTATTTCACTTGACCAATATGTTGTATTTTTTAGTATAGTGAATTTTTAACGTTGTTAAATCAACATTTAGATTAAATATATCACATTTTTTAAATTGTCTGCTCGATAAGTATAACCACTGGCATATGTCAGATGCTTTCAAAGTTTGAGCTCAGGGCTCCTGACAATAAGATACTTTTTAAAGTTTGTATTGGTGACGTTAACAATTCATCGACTTGCACCTAAAATAAGTATATCAAGCAAACAAATAGTGTAAGTATTTTGTCACTTATATTGCAATCGCTTCTGCTCAGAGATGACATTTCAATTAAGTATTATGATTTTATAACATATGCTCTTGGTATTTCATTTCATTTCAGAAACCAGTGCACGTTATTTTAAGTTCACAGTAAGGGCATAGGCTGCAACAAAGTGTTTCACCATTGCTTATTCACAACTGTATATTCTTAAAACATTACTCATCACCATAATATACGTAAGTAACATATAATTTATCTTGTCTAATAGGAGACTGATAATTTTAGAATTATATCTTTTTGTGATGAAAATGTTTCCACTGGGATTTTATGTCCAATATACTTAAGATGCCGCATTTGTTTTCTTCTTTTAAGAATATCAAATCCCTTGCCAGTGAGTCAGTTAATACAATTACTGTTTTGATTCCTCTGTACTTTCTTATATATACATATACTAAATTGATCTAAGACTGTATTCCCAATAACGCTAGATTAAAAAATATTTATATTTATCATACATTTAGTAGTAAATACAGTAGTTCTGAATATTTGATAAATAGCCTAGTGTTTAATCAAATATCGCGCAACTTTGATCCAAACCCTTTATCATACCCTTTATCACACCCTTTATCACACCCCTACCCTTTATCGTACCCTTTATCACACCCCTACTCATTTTTTTTTACATTAACTCCGTTTTTATTTATGCAAGCTTCTTCAGAAAATTTTTCCTCAAAATGGGTCCGAAATGAAAGGTCATGCGGGCGTGATGCAATTTATTAAATGACGTCATTGTTTGGAATGTGACGTCACATACGTCGAGTTTTCATATATCTGACACACGAAATGCAACTATAAAAAAGAACTCAATAAAATACCACACAAAACACGTCAAACAATACAATAAACAAAATAATTTTAAAACAACAGCACGCAAATTGTAAGGTAACCCAGGTGTTCGTATGAGTAATTGAGCAGTTCTTTTAAAGCTTTTAAAACAAATGTAGCTGAAGGTAACCCAGGTGCTAGGGATCCGAAAGCAGTTCATATATACTCTCCTGTTGAAATTTATGATAAAACGTATAAAACATGGCAAAATCCGTATCACATGCCGTGTCACCCTCGACCAATGTTATCCCTCGGGCCTAAAGGCCCTCTGGCTGATATTGGTATCTCGGGATGATACGGCATATGATACGGATTTTGCCATGTATTATTCTCTATATATATGTAAGCCTCAAATCTATGTCCGGCCTCAAATCTATGTCCTTTCCCCAAATCTATGTCCTTTTTTAATATTGCGTCATAGACGTTCCAAATCTATGTCCTGTATTGTCTCACATCGATGTCCTTTATTTACTCAAATCTATGGCCATTTTTGGCTCAAATCTAATGTCCTTTCATTGACGTAAAACATAACAAAACGTCATCAAGCAAACAATGAAAAGTTAAAAATTACAGGTGTAAGTACGGCCTTTAACACGGAGCATTAAATCACACCGAACAACTTTGAACAAGTGGTTTATATGACAAAATCAATTATCGGGATATCTTTACTTACTCCTACTTTTTGGGAATATTTATAATTCAAAACAAATCCAGCTATGAACAAAGGGACGGCAGTGTTTACATCCGGTTTCTGGAGAGAAGGAATATGCCAAAACATAAAAAATGATCCTTCTCGGGGAAAGATTTTTGTTATTAAAGACATAATTACAAGTTTTACATTTGAACTAAATAGATATCAGCTAAGACCAAACAATTGATATATGCTCTATTGTGATTCACAAATATTGTAATTAAAAATATAGAGCACGTAACTTTTATTTTTATCAATTCAGAATGATTTTATTGATATTTAAAGTAACATATAATAGATAATGTGGTATGAATGTCAATTTAACAGTAATATGAGAGAATTTAGAGACAATTGAAGAACGCATAAGTTGCATACAAATAGTAATTCTTTACTGTCTTTTTAGTTAAAAAAAATGTCTAGTTTAATTCTTCAAGACGGCATACAATAATAACACACACATGATTTTAACCACAAACTTGGAGAAATTACTGTATAAAACCAAAATCATACAAGACCGTACTTAAAAAGCAATATTTTAAATCAGCGACTTTCTTAGTCTCTGTTTAAATACAAGCGAAATAATCTAGCAAGTATAGAAAAGAAGATGTGGTATTATTGCCAATGAGACAACTATCCGCAAAAGACCAAAATGACACAAACATTAACAACTATAGGTAACCGTACAGCCTTCAGCAATAAGCAAAGCCCATACAGCATAGTCATCTATAAAAGGCCCCCGATAAGACAATGTAAAACAATTCAAACGAGAAAACTAACGGCCTCATTTATGTAAAAAAAAAATGAACAAAAATGTAACACATGAACAAATGACAACCACTGAATTACAGGCTCCTGACTTGGGACATGCACATACATAAATAATGTGGCGGGTTTAAACATGTTAGCGGGATCCAAACCCTCACCCTAATCTGGGACAGTGGTATAGCAGTACAACATAAGAACGAAAGATTTACTGATACTTGAGCTCTTGTACACACATGTAAAACACATACCAACAAATTAATATTGACCTATGGAAAATGACTTAATAAAAAAAAACTATAAGGCCGAAATTATTAGACGGGCATAAATTTGCGCATGGCTAAAAAAAAATTAAACATTACACAGTTTTAAAGACTTTTCTTTTATAACGGACATAAATTTTAGAAAAACGTCACAATTAAAAATCGGCCACATATTTGAGGTCGAATTATTTTTGTAAGGACATAGATTTGCGAATGACGTCATGATTAAAAATCGGCCACAGATTTGAGGCCAAATAATTTTTTATGGACATAGATTAGCGATTGACGTCACGATGGGGCATAGATTTGAGAAACGGACACAGATTTGAGGTCGTACACAGATCAGAGGTTTACATATATAATATATATGAACGGCAATTTTATATATCACATTTTTTTTCTACTGAAAAAAAACCGTATATTGTTAGATAGTATCATTTATTCCATTAATATGATTAATATGATAAAATTGAGAATGGAAATGGGGAATGTGTCAAAGAGACAACAACCCGACCATAGAGAAGACAACGTCATTTATGACGATCTAGTAATATAAAAGGGCAACATAAGAGAACAATTCATGTGTCTTGAATAATCTAAGAAGTTCACAGTTAGAAGATTTAGAATATAGAGTATAAAGAACATGTCAATACTACGAATATAGATAAATGTCAACAATCCTCCCTAGCTTCATCAACAGGTTAGCATTAATATATGTAGACAAATATAACTTTGATAAATAATACCAAAGGTGTAGTCAAGTCTGCTTCATATCTTGAATTACAACAAAATTGAAAATGATAGCTGGTAAAAAAGGTCAACTTTACGACAGATATTATTTAATTTTTGTCATTATGAACTTTCAATTCGTGCGTATCAACATCCCTGCAAAGTATCCTTTGGGAGTATGGATCTTCAAATCATTACAATATGCCCGGGCTTGCATTTTCTATCAAGGTATTTTTAGTGGAGGTTTCCTGAATACAGACCCATAAAGTAAAGTAGAAGTCATCCGAATGCACAACAACACTATTTGGGGTCGACTTTCTTCCACTTGCTATATCTACAATCCAGAGACATCGCCTAATGCGACTTAAGGAGATTTGCTACTCAGTTTCAAAAAAACAAGCTTATCATAACACTAGTATATATTGATAGGGGATTAATAAAGGAACCAAAAAAGCAACAACGAAGATTAAACCATATTTTTTTACAAATGCATAAAAGTGCACTGACTATTTTGTCTTTAAACATTATAGCGTGTAGATTTTGAATTTCTACCGCCACATATTATCTACTAGAACGGCTTCTCGAAATAAACATTTTAGTAAGACTTGTACAACACGTCTTCTCTTATATAATGTTATATCGCCTATTTTCTCAATATTGGTCGATGCTGGAATGTGTAGTGATATTTGGCGCCAAGATATACCATTGAACTTGATAGATTATTGATGAACGGATGTAGTTAACAACATAGTCAATTATTACCATAACAAACCGACAATTTTGACACATGTAACTATCAATTTCATTTTCCTTCAGTACATGATAGTGATTACATTTTTCTGGCTATTCAGTCTTCATATAATATTATTGAGATGGAAATTAGATTGCATAAAAAGGGTACTGTTAAACATCTTCGGACTTTCTATGCGCTAAAACTTCTTCTATGCATTAAGATTATCAATGAAGAAAATAAGAGTTAATTGGTTAAAAGGTTGAATTAGTTTATGTAAATAAATTGTTTGATACATATTTTCACGTTGAAATAGATGCACCAATTTAGGATGCACTTTTAAATTTGTCCAGCAAGCCGTATGGACATGTATATATTATTTACCTCTAAAATTACATTTGTAATTATTCAAAATTATATCAGAAACCTAAACTTATTTATAAAATGATGAACCTGTTAAAGGGAGACAATACTCGCATAACTTTTTCGAATTGGCACATAATACAACGGAATGTCACTCTTGCATACAAATGGCACATCAATATAATTAATTAACTGTGCAATCGTTCTCCACCTTCAATTAATGATTCTAAATTATAAATATAACCAAAAGTTGTTAATATACAGATAGTGAAGACTAATGAAAGCTAACCTACTGTAAAAATATTTCTTTGCAATTTTTAAAAACTTCCTTAGAAAAATGCTCGAGCCACTTGACTTTCATAGCTCATAATTAACGTTTTTACACAATATTTGAATAAAGTAGTTAAAGATTATTCGCTTCTCAAAGTGTAAGACGCAATGAAAATCGTATGCTTGCACCATCTTACCGAAATACGGATTTAATTAAGTCCTGAACATTTCGACATTTCTTCGTTTATTTTTATCAAAACCGGTTTTAAACAAATCACAAGTACGTGTTGAGATCCGACTAAATACCTATTTCCCGATATGGTCAGGTAAATTTGCTATTATATGTCAAAAAATGTGTTAAAAGTCGTTTTTACCTGTATAAGAATGAGATTGGGTGGATCAAATCGTGCAATTGGATTTTTCAAAGTCTGCTTGATTTCATATTAAAGTTTAAGCAATATCGTTTTCATCTTTATAAGAGTTGGTTTTTGTGAATCAAATCGGTCTGCAAAATGATTTACTCTTATTTAACGTTCTATATCTACCTTCTTTGCCTTTTAATAGCTGAACACGCCAAGTGTATGCGTTACCAATCTCAAGCTTCGGGGTTAAATTGAAGGCCACATAAACACGGATTCAATTAGGTAGAATTATTCACTTGCAAGTGCATAATTCATCGACGATGTTTCTGAGCCTTTTTTGACAAAATTGACTGCTTTAAGCGAATTATTATTTAACCATTTCGTTTTCATTCATGAGTGAACAAAACAAAATCATATTTGTGTTTGCATATATCGTAGCTAATGCTCCTTTTAACTTAAGAAATAATTGATGCAAGCTATACTTTATTGTGGTTTTAACATGGGTAGGCATTATATTCATGATTATTTTTGCCCGAGCGATAGTGAGGGCTAAAATAACACAAATATAATGCCTACCCATGTTAAAACTACAATAACGTATAGTTTGCTTCAATTATTTCGATTCTGAATAGGACAATTAAGGTAATTTCCACTTATAAGTATAAGTGTAAAAGCGTTTGTGTAGGCTCTTCCATGAACCTCCTTTTTTTGTTTGTAAAGAAGCAAACGTCTGGCACTGTGATTTATCAAAGGGATGAATTTGAACAGCCAACATAAACGATTGTCGTATCTAGGTCAAATATGTCAATTTCGGAATGCAACACATTACAGTCATAATAAATGAATTAGTAACATCATGTGCACCATTTAAGAGTTTGAAAGTGTTTTAAAGTTAAGGAAATATATTAAGTGCATGATAATTTGATAAATTCATTATTCTGAAGAAGTTAATATACGCATGTGCAAACAAATTTTATTGGATTTAGAGCATGGGTTTGTTCACAAAGCGAAAGAAGCACGTCATAATAGAATTACTTTTAGAATATTGCTATATAATTTCATAGAAAGCACCATTTTTTTAGCTTCAGCGTTTACCAAAATACAATGATTGACGTCCCGTTAAATTGGAAAGAGAAGTTTGTGTACTCGAAACAGAATTTTACATTAGAATTAATATTTCAGCGTCTTTCAATACGAGACAATTCAAAACATACAAAAACGCTGGAATAAGGTAAAACAGAATTTCAAATTAATAAAAAAAATGTGGAAAAAAATAATAACATGACAAGGCTTCAATTACATTGAAATTAGTCAATTATGAGAGAAATGTTATGTTATTTATATAATTTACATAAGTTTACCATCGAAACAACAAAAGGGTGCATTATCCTAAATCAGGAAAATATATACATATACTATGTGTTGTTCGCTTCGTGTAATCTGGATAGTTCCATTTGTAGAAAGGGTTATTGCAGGATAGCATTTCAAAAATGGAAATAATAGAAGATTTTGTGTGTACGCTTCGTAAACAAAATTCACTCATGGTCCGCTTTGTCCACATGTTTAGAAAAAGAAAACAGAAAACACGCAGAATGATCTAATCTGAAAATGTCGATTGCCATTCGATATTACTGAACAAACCATACACACAAGATCATACATATATTTAAAAGACTTTATATAGATTAGGATTTTTGAAGTTTTTATTAACTGTACATAGTTATTTCCAGTTATTTCATGGATTTGTTGTCTCCTGTACATTGCAAATACTCCGGCGTAATACTAATTGAGAAAACAGCACATGGCGCATGTTTCATTTTATTTAGTACAAGTATAAATAGAATGGCACACCTGAAAGAACTTAGTTGAGAAAGATGAAAAATCCCCAACACAGAGCATTTGAGCTACTAGAAAAATTATAATGTAAAAAATGAGTTTACATAATGAGAGATTTAAGACATCAAATTGCTTTATGTAAAAAGTTATTTAATGAATTTTATAGATAGAGCCTATCTTAAAAGAGTTTCTTTTCAGTTCTGCATAGTGGTTATACATTGTAAATATTTTTTATGAGACAACCAAAATTGTTTTTTTAATTATTATAATAGGTGTGAATTCAAATTCTTCAATTCACCATTGGCAATCCCTTGGTAAATAAATTTAGGCATTCATCTTGGTTCTAAATCGTTGTTTTTTCGAAATATAAAATAAACTATATTTTATACTTAGAATTATACTTACGTAAGTATAAAAACATCCATCAACATTTTGATTAGTGGCAAAATTCTAAAAGATGTACAAAAAATGTAAAACATAATATAAAAGACATCTTTTCATCAATGTAGTAGCTATGTACAATATAATGGAATACAAGGATACATTAAACATACCTTTGAAATGCTACAACTTCTTATATTTCCTAAAACTAACGATGGCATTGGCGACAAAATTGTACATATGGAATCCTTTTTGTAATTCAAAACATGTGCAAGTAAAAATTTATATTCCTTGATCTTTTATCGGAAATTCCGAACTAGTTTAACCAGTGACACTATACTATGAAACCAAAAATATGCCCAAAATATTTCATCTATAAAGGTGGAATTTGTAACGTTAAGGTGTTATGACGAATTTCAGCGCATGCGTTAACTTGAAAAGTGGGGGTGGTGATATTTTAAATCAAACTCTTCCTAATAAGTGAAAGTATCAAATACAGTTTACGGCTTTGTTGTTATATGTTACTGATCAATATTTGTTAATAACCGACTGAGAAGGCTAGCTGTCTAACAAAGATCAGTACATTGCCGACTTCCGTATCATCTATAGCCAACGTATAACATGTATGGAAACATACAGCAAATTACATTTGCTACAACTTAAATAGGAATATAATTGGAATATAAATTAAGAAGTCGTTGAAAGCATTGATGATATTAAATCGTTCATCAGAACTAAATTGTTCATTAAGCAAATTTTTCATATACATGTATATAAGGAATAAAAAATAATGGGCGACATATTTCTATACTGAAGTTATAAAATATAGGTATTTTATTGTCTTTGATTAAATACTTATACATATTTGACTTTCAAGAGGTTAATATTTTTTTTATCATACTAGCATTTTTCTAAATAATATGCAACCATTATTAGTTTAAAACCAGGGATTGTCATTATACATCAAAATGAGGCCGCGGAGAGGCTAACTCTATTCTATAGGTTTTTAATCGTTATAATATGAATTTTATAAAGTTTCTTCTAAATACTTTAATTTATCAACTTATATGATATTAGACATGTTATTGTCCAGAATATACATGTTTAACTTTACATCTGCACACATAGGATAAGCTGAGACCAATCCAGTGAAATAGAAGAACATATTACTAATCTCTTTGGGGATATCAAAATGATTTAATGTGAAGAAACAAGAAATTCAAAACTGATATGGTGAAGAACTGAACCGATGAATTAAAACATAGTTGTCATGATATTGATATTAAAAGCTTTCTGGTTTAATGTTTACTAATAAATAAGAAACAAAGACACTACTAAGGAGATTGAGATTCAACAAAGTGGAAATATCAACACAGTAAAGTCCCAGCGATACTGTCTATTAATATATACTGAATAGTATATACATTCTTTAATTTATTTTCCGGTATTATCATTGACTTTTCACGTATTTCAAAATAATTTGATTATTTTACATTGAAATCGTCATACATTCTTACTATAGGGGGATTTCATCTTTTAATACATATCTTAGTATTAAATCATAGTATTGATCGAATTAGATCGTTTCGTTTTTACTTCAATACGTTTAAAATGCGAAGTTTCAACTAGGCTTGTGAGAATTTGAAGACTCTGGCCGTGATAATGAAGCTGTCTTATGACTAAAACGTGTCTTATGATGGTCTTAGGATACGTCTTAAGTCTTAAGTCAGTTTGACGAAAGTCTCCTAAAATCTGATATGTCCTAAATTTGGATAAACATACGTGTCTTATAATGGTCTGATGATAGTCTTATGTCGAAATAATAACAGCAAAAACGGTCTTCGATCAGTACTTGAAGAATCTATTTTTGTGAAGCAACTATTCCATTTCTTCTTTTTAATATTATTCGTCGTCACATTTGATAGCTTGCTGAATTAAACTTGCAATATTACATGTGGTGTAACATTCTCCCGTATTCATTGGATATTGATCACGTGTTTCAAAGGTTATTTAATGTATCCAAGCTGCCATGTATCTATTTTTTGTAAAATGTGTATTCCCGCTAAGTTATTTTTATATGTATTTTTACAGTCAATATCAAAAACTTGCTAAATCTAGATCCGGACCGAAATTCCTCTACGTCAAAAGTGACATGAAACAATCGTTGAGGAAGCGCCTTATAAGACATAAAGAAAAAAGTAGGCCCAGTAAAACCCCTTTTTGCCCCCAAAATAAAGTAGTTTTACAAAATTGTTAAAATATAATCTTTTAGCTTTTTACTAAAAAGAAGAATAGTTCTGTTACATAAATATGGGTTGTATTTGACAATATAATACGTGTGCATGTATCGGTACTAGCATCATTATGTCATGCTTAGTTACTGAAATCGTCAAAATGTCAGCATTATTGTTAATTTTTAGATGGTTTCCGTCTGAAATGGAAGTGGCCGCATTTATGTTCATTCTTAATATTAAAATGGAAATTGTATTTGATGACAATACATAACATATATAAAGGTTGAGAATGAAAATGGTTGCGGCTACTTTCATTTTAGACAAAAACCATCTGAAAAGTGACATATTATAGCATATTTGATAGATATTTCATATTTAAGCTTGAATCATAGCGTCTCTAATGACAAAATGCGGTCAAATCTTTCTTCCTAAGAAGTTCCTGTATGAAGTCAGCCTCACAATGATAAAGAAACAAGTCAGCAAGAAGAGGGGCACAATTGGTTCCCATTGGAATACCGACAGTCTGTTGAAAAACACGTCCTCCGAACGTAAAAAATATGTCGTCAATCAAGTATTAAAGCTTCTTGATAATGACAGATTCAGAGAATTTTTTGTTTGAATCCTTTACAAATTAAGTTTATCCCTCCCTAAGACAAGATACTAGTATCTACGTTGGTCATTTTTTTTTATGAAACAAAGCAATACCAACTCTTTCAATTTGTATTTAGTTTGAAATGTGTAAAGTGCAGAAAAGTCAAATGTGTAAATACTATTGCAAGATGAAAGAGAGTTAGATTGTATGTATTCTAAAAGATCTTTGGAAGTTTTTAGTATCCACATCTGATTCACGCCACCTTTAGAATAGGCAGGTTCACAATATTTTTGAAGACCAGCTTTGATTGCTGATAAAATAGATGTTAATAATTTAGAAAGAGGTTTCGTGGAGCACTTGGAAGACCCAGCAATATACCGTTGTTTGTAAGGACACTTATGTAGTTAAGGTATCCAATACAGTGATGGAAAATCCAGTTCTTCATGTTTGGTTGAAATTCCAAAGGAACATAGAACATACCTGCGATTATCCAGGACTTTCTATTTGGTAACTCTCTTGAGGGTATATGTTGAGTTTCCAAATGAATTGTCAATACCAAATTCGTTTAAGCTAACACGTTGTCATAGCCGACATTTGTTCTTGTAGACCTATGGAAGTAGGTTCCTAATACTAACGGTATTGAACACTTGACCACTTTGATAGGCCACTAGTTTAAATACCACATATTAAGATAGTCGGTTAGATAAATTCGTTACATAGTGTGCGTGTGACCTAATACGATATATATGGGGTCAGTAAATTCCATATACGGTCAACCAACTGTTGATAGTGTTTGAAAAATCTACAAAGGTATGATTTTAACTTCACCACTTGGAACTCTTGGTTTAATAGCTTCCTAAAGAGAAGGAATCCTGTATCTCAATAGGAAATTCATGCACTGCAGTATCGGAGATTAATAAATGTATAAAAATATTCATATTAAATGGCAAAGGGTGGTGTTGTTTTTCTCCTTTTTAGTGTTGGCTTCTCTAGATTGTAATCATCGTTTAATACTGATAGTTATCAAAGGTAACAGGTATCAGGATTATAATTTAGTACGCCATACTCGCGTTTCGTCTACATAAGACTCATCAGTGACGCTCATATCAAAATATTTATAAAGCCAAACAATTACAAAGTTGAAGAACATTGAGGATCCAAAATTGAGAAATGTTGTGCCAAATACGGATAAGGTAATCTATGCCTGGGATAAGAAAATCCTTAGTTTTTCGAAAATTTCAAAGTTTTGTAAACAGGAAATTTATAAAAATGACCATATTATTGATATTCATGTCAGCATCGAAATGTTGACTACTGGGCTGGTGATACCCTCGGGGGTTTATTCTAAAGACGTCATTGATTGTCGGGGAATAACATGACTTCGTGCAATGAAAAGATACAGGTATCGACATACACTGTATTATAAGGTTTTATTGAAAAAACGAATTTATTTTATTCTAATTTACTTATAGCAAAATCAAGTATATCTATTGAAAAAATAATATTCAAATAATAAAATGTTTAAATAGTAACCTTTCAGAATAAGTTTAATAAAGGATCTATAAGTTATCTGGATCGTATCAGAGAAAATTTTACAAAAAGACTGAACTCCGAGGATAATTCAGAACGGAAAAACCCTAATCAAATGACAAAATCAACAGCTCAAACACATCAAACGAATGTATTACAACTGGCAAATTCCTGACTTGGTACAGACATTTCCCTATGTAGAAAATGGTGGATTAAAAAGATTAAATAGATTTAAATGTGATTCAGTAACAACTGTTGCATTATTGTTAGATTTAAATGTGATTCAGTAACAACTGTTGCATTATCGATATATTTAAATGTGATTCAGTAACAACTGTTGCATTATTGATAGATCTAAATGTGATTCAGTAACAACTGTTGCAAAATTGTTAGATTTATATGTGATTCAGTAACAACTGTTGCATTATTGTTAGATTTAAATGTGATTCAGTAACAACTGTTGCACTATTGATAGATTTATACGTGATTCAGTAACAACTGTTGCACTATTGATAGATTTAAATGTGATTTAGTAACAACTGTTGCATTATTATTAGATCTAAATGTGATTCAGTAACAACTGTTGTATTATTATTAGATTTAAATGTGATTCAGTAACAACTGTTGCATTATCGATAGATTTAAATGTGATTCAGTGACAACTGTTGCATTATTATTAGATTTAAATGTGATTAAGTAACAACTGTTGCATTATTATTAGATTTAAATGTGATTCAGTAACAACTGTTGCATTATTGTTTGATTTATAAGTGATTCAGTAACAACTGTTGCATTATTGTTAGATTTATACGTGATTCAGTAATAACTGTTGCATTATTGATAGATTTATACGTGATTCAGTAACAACTGTTGAACTATTGATAGATTTATACGTGATTCAGTAACAACTGTTGCATTATTGTTAGATTTAAATGTGATTCAGTAACACCTATTGCAAAATGGTTAGATTTAAATGTGATTCAGTAACAACTGTTGCATTATTGTTAGATTTATACGTGATTCAGTAACAACTGTTGCATTATTGTTAGATTTAAATGTGATTCAGTAACAACTGTTGCACAATGGATAGATTTAAATGTGATTCAGTAACAACTGTTGCACAATTGATAGATTTAAATGTGATTCAGTAACAACTGTTGCATTATCGATATATTTAAATGTGATTCAGTAACAACTGTTGCATTATTGATAGATCTAAATGTGATTCAGTACCAACTGTTGCAAAATGGTTAGATTTAAATGTGATTCAGTAACAACTGTTGCATTATTGTTAGATTTAAATGTGATTCAGTAAAAACTGTTGCACTATTGATAGATTAATACGTGATACAGTAACAACTGTTGCACTATTGATAGATTTAAATGTGATTCAGTAAAAACTGTTGCATTATTGTTAGATTTAAATGTGATTCAGTAACAACTGTTGCACAATGGATAGATTTAAATGTAATTCAGTAACAACTGTTGCATTATTGATAGATCTAAATGTGATTCAGTACCAACTGTTGCAAAATTGTTAGATTTAAATGTGATTCAGTAACAACTGTTGCATTATTGTTAGATTTAAATGTGATTCAGTAACAACTGTTGCACAATGGATAGATTTAAATGTAATTCAGTAACAACTGTTGCATTATTGATAGATCTAAATGTGATTCAGTACCAACTGTTGCAAAATTGTTAGATTTAAATGTGATTCAGTAAAAACTGTTGCATTATTGTTAGATTTAAATGAGATTCAGTAAAAACTGTTGCACTATTGATAGATTAATACGTGATACAGTAACAACTGTTGCACTATTGATAGATTTAAATGTGATTCAGTAACAACTGTTGCATTATTATTAGATCTAAATGTGATTCAGTAACAACTGTTGTATTATTATTAGATCTAAATGTGATTCAGTAACAACTGTTATATTATTATTAGATTTAAATGTGATTCAGTAACAACTGTTGCATTTTCGATAGATTTAAATGTGATTCAGTGACAACTGTTGCATTATTATTAGATTTAAATGTGATTCAGTAACAACTGTTGCATTATTGTTAGATGTATATGTGATTCAGTAACAACTGTTGTATTATTGATGGATATATACGTGATTCAGTAACAACTGTTGCATTATCGATAAACTTTAATGTGATTCAGTAACAACTGTTGCATTATTGTTTGATTTAAATGTGATTCAGTAACAACTGTTGCATTATTGATAGATTTAAATGTGATTTAGAAATCAATTTAGCATGACCGGATTGAAATGGGATTATTTTCAAAAATAGATTTATAAATTTGAATATGATTTAGTTCTAAATGTACATAATAGAATGAATTGTGATATAGTTCCAAATGTAACATAATGGGTTGAATTGTGATATTGTTCCAAATGTAACATTCTATATTCAAATGTTATATTTATAATTTCTAAATCTAGCATAATAAATTTAAACTTGATATCGTTTCAAATGCAGCATAGTAAATTAAAATTTAATTAGATCCAAGTTTGATAATGATAGATTGAAATCAGGCGTAGTTCCGAATGTAGTATGATATGTGATATGTGAAATGTGATTATAATTGATCATACTACTTTTTTTCCTTAATAGTTGGTATTAGTTCATCAGGTCGGGACCACTACCTTATATGGAAATGCATAAATTAGCATACTTATGTTCTCGCACATGTAATTGTTTATTTACATGTGACGCAATTTATTTTTATCTAGGATTTTGACCAATCCACTAAATGAGTAACAATGCGCGATGGACTACTACGTGTTTACAATCAACCGAGAACACGTGTTATTTACTGAAATACAACACATTTTTTCGTGCAATGCGAAAACACAATTACCCATGAGACAAACTTACTAGTGTAAAGTAAGCCGTCGATAACAGCCGGTGCTAATATTCACGAGTACAGCAATGTCCTTATAGATAATTAAAGGCAAATGTGTGATCCTTGAATGTGTGTTCGTAAAAGGCGAAGAAATATTTACATTCATGACAGTGTTAACAAAATCTATAATTATTTATTTTTGTCACATTTCAGTATATAACACTTCCAAACTGTGGTATGATTGCCTATGGGACAACTGTCCACAAGAGACCAAAATGTCACAGAAATTAACATTTATAGGTCACTGGACGGCCTTCAACAATGAGCAAAGCCCATACCGCATAGTCAGCTATATAAGGCCCCGATATGACAATGTAAAACAATTCAAACAAATAAACTAACGGCTGTAATTATATAAAAAAAACGAAAAACAAATATGTAACACATAAACAAACGAAAATCACTGAAATACAGGCTCCTATATATACAAACCTATATATACGTTTTCTTCCCCTTTTATATGTTATATTGGGCCGTGTTTTTTGCTATACAAAATGTATTTAGCTCAGTGGCGGATCCAAAGGGGAGATTCTGTGGGATGGACCCCCCCCCCCTTTTTTTTAACGATCAATGCATTTGAAAGGGGACATGTAGTTGGACCCCACCCCCACCCCTTTTGTCCTGAGTTAGGACCCCCCTTTTTTTAAAATGGCTGGATCCGCCCTGCATTTTTATAACACTTATTGCTATCATACTGAATATAATTAGGTTCTTACTTTCAGTTCAGGTCCTGATAAAAAAATTTACACATCCTGTACAGAAATGATTTTAGAATGAAATTATACAGGTTTAAAATAGCTCAAAAAATTTCATAGTGGACAGTGGTCATTTCATCCGAAATTTCACTGTTTCAGGTCGTAAAATTATTGCACAGGTAAAATGCATAACAATGGAAAAAACCTGTTCAACAACTTTAACAAGGCGAAACAGAAAGTCGAATAGTGAAGCCTGTAAACGAAACTTTTTTTAATCTGAGCATGCAAATTGAAGATTATGTTATATATTTTACAATAATCACATTCGCAGAACAAAAACATATATTTTGAGAATCCCAGACACTATATTAGTTGACAGTTCTTCCACTAATTCCACGTGTTTTCCGGTTGAAGTAAACTCGTAGTAGCCCACAATGCATTGTAGCTCATTGAGTGGATTGGTCAGTTTTTCAAGGCCGTATTGGCCTTGTGTTTGGGAAATAACTATGCAAATATATTCTGACGTAAAGAAATCTAGAGTTCTCGACCTGTTTATAGCTTCTTCATTGGTTGTAAAAAGCAATGGGTTTTTTTTTGTACCTCTGCTCGCAATTATATTGTAGAATTATTATTTTTTTACAGATACATTTTGGTTTTTATGCCCCATATATGGATATTATGTTTTCTGGTTTGTGCGTCCGTTCGTCTTTTCGTCCGTTCGTTAGACGTTCGTTCGATCGTCTGTTCCGTTTCAGGTTAAAGTTTTTGGTCGAGGTAGTTTTTGATGAAGTTGAGGCCCAATAAACTTGAAACTTTGTATATACATGTTCCTTATAATATGATCTTTCTAATGTTAATGCCAAAGTAGAGTTTTTACCCCCTTTTCACGGTCGACTGCACATAGGAAATGATCGTCTGTCCTGCTTCAGGGTAAAGTTTTTGGTCGAGGTAGTTTTTGATGAAGTTGAAGGCCAATCAACTTGAAACTTAGTATACTTGTCCTTATGATATGATCTTTCTAATATTATGGACAAATTAGAGTTTTTACCCCATTTTTACGGTCCACTGCACATAGAAAATGATAGTGCGGATGGGATATCCGTGTTCTATGGACACATTTTTATTATTTTTTTCTGTTTTTCTTGATAAAACAATTGATTTTTACTTATTTTAAATTTGAATTACTTTTTATTGCATCCACAATCTGGTCCAATTATACATTTTGATTCTATCAGAATTTTCAACCATCATTATTCTGTCATGACCGTGTGTAATATAAGAATAACATCTTTAAACAGTTAACCTTCTATTATATCATAGACTATTTTTACCAAAATAAAATTATTATCGTCAATAAACAATATTTTATGTATGAACCAATGTGGGATATACAATGATATCGATGGACGGTGGCAGGATGTTGTCCGCGTGTCTTCTCACATTTAAAACAATGGTCTACTACATATTAATGACAAAGTTGCATTTAGTAGCATTTAAGCTGTGGAAATACGATAAATGATATGACATTATTCGTATTTCGCACAAACTAAGGAATTATCTAATTTCGATTTAAATTCAATTTGTTTTGGATGACTAGTTATATAAAATTATCTAGTTAGACGCTTGTAGCAAGAATGTACATTTTAAAAGTGGGTATAGGTGCATGCATAATTGTGTTAGATGTACTTTTACTTTGAAACGAAAAAAAGAATGGAGTTAGACACGTTTACTTATTTATTTGTTTGAAACGGAAATTTGTTTGAAATACTACGGCTTTTCTACCTCAGGAATACATAACCTTTACCTGTATTTAGCAAAAGTTTTAGGAATGTTTTGTCCTCTGTTTAACTTTCTATTTCATTTTGCCTTTATAACATTTTTCTATTTTAGCGTACTGATGAGTCTTTTGAAAACGAAACGCGCGTCTGTCGCACATATAAAGTATTAATCTTAGTGTCTGTGATAAGTGTATTTACAACCACTTGGTCGATGTCACTGCTGGTGGATTTTTTTAATCACGGAAGGTGTGACCAGCTCTATAGTCAGCACTTTTGTGTTGACATCAATTTTCATTGATATACTTAGGCTTTTCTACCTCATGAATAGATTACCTGACCTGTATTTAACAAAACGTTGGTCCTCAATGCTCTTAAACTTCGTACTTTATTTGCCTTTTTAACATTTTTTTTATTCAATTGCCACTGATGAGTCTATTGTAGACGAAAAGCGAGTCTGGCGCAAATATAAAATTTCAATCCTGATAACTGTGATACGTTTATTTGTCAGTTTGAAGACACAGTCTATGGTAACAAAATGCTGTAATAATACGTGTGAACTCATGAATGAAAAACAATATTGTTTCCAACTCGTTATGAATATTATGTAATTTATTTAATTTGCACTTGACCAACTTGCATAATAATTGATGTCTACCATTAAATACAGATAAATAAATCATCAAGTGTAAAACAAGAACGTTGTTTATTACGTTGTGTGTGGTAAATGCGATTGTCATGATTGCGTTGTCTTTTATCAACAATAGTAATTTTATCAACAATAGTATACAGGTTGGTTAAGAAATTTGCCCTTGACCTATGATATTGCCATTGAGACCTAGATATACGCAGTCTGTAGTACTTTAATCCAAGACAATTCACAACTCTGACGAAAATCTGCAAACTGTTTATGTGAATGTCCTGGTTGCTTATGAACGGATTGAGTTGGTTGGAATTTTATAATTTTTAATATCGGGTTTGTGTTCTTCTAAATGTTGGTTAATTAAACTTTTGAATTTCTTAGTTCTAAGGAAGATGTATACATGTTTTGGGTTCGTTTTAACAATTTGCGTCATTTACCCAACATATTGAATACTACATTTCGGTTTTGTTCATGTTACTTGACATTTAAGGCTCTGTGTTTTTCTGTTCATACGAAGGGGAGAATGAAAAATTTCACCGGTGACCGAACAGTATTAATTAAGGATAATCTGACACAGGTTTGTAATGTTTCGGCAATGCACGGGAATATCTGTTAATATCCACGTGTGTTTTTGTTGAACAATCTAGTTGTAGAGGCATTACCTCCTTAAACGAAATTGTGAAAGGTAATTTCTATTCGCGGCAGTTGAATTTGATTTAAACAATATTTTATTATGAATAATACAAGTGTATTTTATAAACACATTCACAATTAGGATTAAGAAACAAACATCAAGTGCTAATATTAATCTGACTCCTTAAAGTTTAATTTGTAGACGAAACGCGCGTCTGGCGTATATACTAAATTTAGTCCTGGTATCTATGATGAGTTTATTTACAACCACTGGGTCGATGCCACTGCTGGTGGAGATTTTTTTCCCCGAGGGTATCACAAGCCCAGTAGTCAGTACTTTTTGTGCTGATATGAATTGTCATTGATATAGTTATATTTATAAATTTACTGTTTACAAATTTTAGATTTTTTGGAAATACTAAGGCTTTTCTATCTCAGGCATATATTACCTTAGCTGTATTTGGCAAAACGTTTAGGAATTTTGGTCCTCAATGCTCTTCAACTTATTTTGTATTAGGAACAAGATTTTTACATGTTTTAAGCACATGGATATTCGAAGTGTGATATTGTTTTTAGAATTATACCGTTCATTAAAATTATGATATTATATTGTTTAGATGATTAAAAGAGGCCGAGAGTCAGGGATCAACATTATAGGATGAGTAGATAGGAGTACTGCAGTCGACAAATTCTAAAAAGAACTGAAATTAAACGTCCTGAGAACACTGGTTTTTTTCGTTGTATATTTCTATAAGACAATACATGTTATTTAAAAAAAATATAGCTACTGCTGATCTAAACTGCAATATCCTACATGAATTTTTAGGTGTAATGCCGCCAGTGATTTTCAACTATAAGTGTTTGTTAAAGGGATACTAGCTGTCAAATTTATGTTCACCAATTCGACTCAAATTCTCATATTTGATTTATAATAATGTGAAACATGTATTTACTGTCATGTTGACCTCCGATTGCCATATAAGGGATAGAAACATATGTATAGATATAATTAGATATCAGACTCCTGCATATGGATTGTGTAAAACTGGCTATTTCAAGTGTTGTCATAATCGGTTCAATAGTTTTAGAAACATCTACTAGTAGTATAATGTAATACGACAGTGATTCGAGCAAAAATGTTCTAAAGAAAACCAGACCACAGCATGATTGATCATAGGGTTGATAAATGAACTATCAAATAATTATTTCATCTGCATAAAAACAGTGTTATATGAAACAAAAAAGAGTTAAGGATGTTAAATATAACTAATGAACATCTTTGTCTTTATTATAAGGTCCCTTTTTGGTCCATTAATACCTGTCGTTTCATCATTTTTTAGGCAAATAAATATAAAAATTTGGGAAATTTTCACTCATTTATAAAAAGAAATATGATAATAAATGAGTAATTGAAATATTCAAGCTGAATAAACTGTCAATATAAAGGTTTACTGACTCCATGGAGGTTTCAATAAGATCTTACGTAAAACTTAAATCTAAGCTCCGTTCCAGAGAGAAACATAAAAGCTTCCTTTTTAGTGAATACTTTATGATTTCTACTAATATTCACGTTAAGGTCATATTTCAAAATTGAAGGGATTTTTTAACCCTGTATACCACCATTCCTAAATTTATATGTTTATGACATATTCATTAATTTCAATTGTCATCCCTTTTTCGTATGCAATCGGGAGTGACGTACTTGTAGTTTGGTGGTATCACATCTGTAATATAAACACCAGGACCTGTATGCATAAAACATCTTAATTTAAATGTTCCTTAAACTTAGATTTCACTAAGAATTTCGTTAGTTAAGTAATATTCTTAAGTCGTATGCATAAACTTACTTAAGTCTTCACTTAACTAAGGAATACTTAAATCGGAACCTTTCTCTAGTTACCGTATGATATATGTAACACTCCTAAACGTGTCCTTCCCCCCAAATGTGTATATTCTACCAAAACGTGTCCGTAATATTCAATATTCCCCAAACGTGTCCGATAATTGTTTTTCGCCAAAACGTGTCCATTATTACACACCAGAACGTATCACTTCTTTAATTGCTAATACATGCATAGCCGTCCCAAATCAATAACGTTTACGGCAATTCTATGATAGGGGACACAGTTTAGGGAGTGGTCATTTTTAGTTTTTTTAATGACAGTTGGTTATGATTAGCATAAAAAAATATTGCAAATTTAATCTGTAACATATGAATTGACTTTTGACTGAAATTGATTATTGTCCGGTTGCAAGTATTGCATGCGTATTTGGAGCAAACATTAATATAATTCTTGTACTGTTGAATTAATTTTTTACTATGTAATTTATTTTGTACTAATAAACTCCGTTGATGCCTTTTATATTCATCCAAATATTGCATGGCTTTTTTTCAGCAGAATTGACTTTCCTTCTATCAACAGTTCTGATATTTTAAAAGCTCATAAAATCATGAACCGGTTATCAGGTTTTTCACTAAAGACACGAACAAGAGACATAACGTCCAGTGCCAAATATTTCATAAATGATATCATGTTAGCAATAAATGCATTTGTCATTTCGGGTCATTTTAAAACGGACTATACGATATGGACTTTGCTTATTGTTGAAGGCCGTACGGTGACCTATACTAGTAGCTGTTAGTTTATGTGTCATTTGGTCTCTTGTGGAGAGTTTCTCATTGGTCATCATACCACATCTTTTTTTTATATTGTATATAGGTTCTTTTATCATACCTGGAATTTATGATTGGGCCTAAATTTTTTCGGTTATTCGGGATTAACACTAACACAAAAATTAAGAGTTAGTAAAAACCTATATTTTATGACTTCAGTAAGAAATGCACAGAGAATGGGACATTCTCCCTACACGAGGTATCTGATTTTATATCTCCAATTTAACTGAGCATATACATCCAACATAGCAGAACGAACTCCGGTTATACTGCCGGTTAAGAAAAAAGACCTAAAGTGATTTTTCTATTTTTTAATGAAAGAGTAAACTGAGTATACGTTAATGAAACAGCAATAATCAAATAACCTACGTATTTATTATATTGACACGAATGATAATTCCAGTAAAAGAAAAAAAGAATATGGACACATTTGAGGGATCGGACACGTTTGTTCGTTTATATTAATGACAAGCTTTGTTTCGTCCCCGAGGGTATCCCCAGCCCAGTAGTCAACACTTCGGTGTTGACATGAATATCAATAATGTGGTAGTTTTTATGAATTTCCTGTTCACAAAACTTTGAATTTTTCGAAAAACTAATGATTTCTTATCCCAGGCATAGATTACCTTAGCCGTATTTGGAACAACTTTTTGGAATTTTTGATCCTCAATGCTCTTCAACTTTGTACTTGTTTGGCTTCATAAATATTTGGATATGAGCGTCACTGATGAGTCTTATGAAGACGAAACGCGCGTCTGGCGTACTAAATTATAATCCTGGTACCTTTGATAACTATTTGGCGCTGTTTTACAACTATACATGTTTTTCAGTTCAGTGACGTCGATGTAGACACGTTTGGGGGAATCGGACACGTTTTTTTGGGGGGGGGGGAGAGAACACGTTTCTGAGTGTAACATATATATTAGCTCATCGCATGTACCTAGCCGTGTAAAAGTTTGTTATGATTATTCACATTGATTGATCAATAAATTCTTTTTATTGAGAGCTTGGGTTAAATTAATGTTGGTATGTTTAAACAAGTCAATAATACGTAACAGAACAATTTTGCAACAGTTGAAAAATTGGCGCAGAGGATAAACGGTTGGCGTTTCGATGGATGAACATTGGAAGAAAATTATATATTTGTAATCCAAAACTTCCCCCTTCTTCATCTTTCATGGATGTTTTATTTTTTGAGACAACAATCAATTTTATACCCTTAAGAAAACATGATAACCGTTCCAACGGCGTAGCACCAGTGAAGCTTACTAGCATTGTAAGCATGTGCTAACACATCATTTTATAAATCTTTTTTTTTCAATAAGAATTTTACTATAATCGTTCAACTTCTTATAAAAAAATGCTTCAATTTGAAATAACATGTTTATCACTTCATTTAAAAAAAGGGGGAGAGAAATTTTCCACGGATTCATTTAAAAACGAGGGCATTTTTCAAAAGCAATACAATCTGTACTAAAACACATTGTTAGATTCATATGTTTACGGTAAGGTATTTTGATCGTCTTAGTGTACTTACAATATTTTCGTTAACACCAGTATATCGCTGAATATATAAGGAAACATGAAAAATAATTTACCGTTTAGGTATCATAAATACGTTATATAAACTTTGAATTCCATGGGGTAGAAGTGAAGGATCTATAAATTTTCATATTGGGTGGGGGTACTGACTACCCTAAGAGGGAGATCGCTCCAGTGTTTTCATAAAAAGGGAGGTCCCTGTCCCGTTCAATCCGCCTCTAGGTTGAAACTTACCACTTTGTGACTTTATCCCCTAGCCATGTGCCCTAAATCTTTAGAATAACAGTTAATAATTCAAAATTTAAGCGATGCCTAGACCCCCCCCCCCCCCCCACACACACACACACAATGTTTAGCATGTCTGCAGTTCCTCATCTTTTCCTTCCTTCATATTGTTTTTGTACTAACGGTTACAATTGATACCACACTGTGTATTTGAATCATTCAACCTTTAAAATGATTTGTGTATACATGCACGTACAGAGTAAACAAAAGAGAAATAATAGTATGCATTCCATGCGTTTAAAAACTGAGTACATTTCGGTATACACAGCAACGATATAGGGAAATAAAGGTAGAATAAAGTTGCATTACATATCCCTCTTTCATCTCTTGACTTGTAATCTATATGTGATTTTAAGTAAATTGCGATGATCATTAATAATTAGCAATAAACAAAAGATTTTTTAATACTTTATTACCGATATAGTTATTAATCAATTAGAATTAAGCTTATCTATTAATGTTCTGCATAAACGCATACTTTCGCCTGATTGTTAACTATTTTTGAAAATTTAAGGTACCTTAGACTTAAGTGTAATCTTATAGGCGTTTTCTAAGTATAAGGGGTTTTATGCATACCAATTAAGTTTTGTGGGTGTGACTTAAAACAACTAAGATTTTACTACGGAAATACTTTGAGTAAGATTTTTTATGCATACCACTTAGTTAAAAAGGGCGGAGTTTCCTTATCTTAAGTGTTTACTAAGGAAAATCTTAACGTAACTATCTTTATGCATACGGGCCCAGCTCCATAAGCGCTTGAATCTATGAAACAATGGAGGTTAATAACAATTCGACAAATAAACACCTTAATATTTGACTAAAAAAACTTAGCTGATTTATTCAGGTTATGACAAAGTTAAAATGCATAAGAGAAATTTCAAATAAATGTCTTTTCCTGGGGGAAATGGAGCGAAGGATCATATGGCCAACGCCAATAATTTCCAAGGATTTCACAGTTATTTTGATTTTGCTTATTTAGAAATACTTTGAATATTAAAAAAGAAATTTATCGTATAATATTTAAAAGAATTTAAGTTTTATTTTGTTATGCTTTTTCTTTTTATTTCCACCGTGTTGCTACCAAAAGTACGATGGCAAAAGTTGAAGATCAAGCTTACAATCAATTCACTAAACGTAGAACAATTCCTATAAAAATATCTTTGAATTAAGTTCATATATATGTTTCAAGTCATTGGATATACACGTCTTTCTTGTAGTGGGATTTAAAGGATATCTATGTGTGCTTTTAATTGGAATTTCAGGAGAGTGAAAAATTAAAGTGTATTATTAGTTACATAGTGTGCTAGTGACCTAATACGGTATATATGGGGTCAGTAAATTCCATATGGGGTGAGAGCGAAGCTCGAATCCCCATATGGAATTTACTGACCCCATATATACCGTATTACGTCACTAGCACACTATGTAACGAATTTATCTTACCGACTATCTTAACGTGTGAACTTAAGACTAGTGATTCTCAAAACGAGCAAGTCTTCAATACTGTTAGCGCTAAGAAAATACTTCCATTGATCCTACAAAAACAGATGCCAACAATAACGACTTGTAAGGTTTAAATGTGTTTTATGAATTTGTTTCAATCTTAATCATCAATTTCTTCGTCTGTTGGAACATTTAAGATTTTTTTCTCAGTACCGTTTTGTTTTTTACAAAGGGACATAACACCATTACTAACCGTGTATGAAATAAGCCCCGCCCCCTTCTTACCTAATAAGGAATATAAAGGGACGTAACTCCACTACTAACCGTGTATGAGATAAGCCCCGCCTCCCTACTAACCTAATATCAAATATACACGGTTTGCACGCGGACGCTTTTAACCAATCATATTCCTGGAAATGTATAGGAGGTAAGATAAGATACTATATTGGATTATATTATGCGTGTTTTTCATTTGATAAATATTTGATGTAGAATCGTCTTTACGAAAAAGGATGTGCTCGTTTAGAAAGTAATTTTGGAAATAAAATGTGTTTAAACATTTCAGCCATCGTATTTGGTGAAATGAAATTGATAAAAAAAAATGCGTTTTATGCATAACCCAACATGTTTTCTTTCCCTTTGTCATAACAACGAAAACCATATATACACATTTTTATGAGTATTTAGCAATCAAAGTAATCTGAAATATTTTTCGTTGTACTCAATTATCAGATCGGAAACAAAACGATTTTATTTTAATCCGCTTAAATAAAAGCATTTCTGGATTCTGGTACAATTGTATGTCTTTAATGTAGCGATGTACAGTAAGGGAAAAATATTTTAATGTACTCTTAATTGTTATGTGTATGGCATATACCAAAGCGTTGAATAAAGAAATAATCGAAGAGAGTCGTTTTTTTACATTTTTTAACAGCTGAATCATACATTTAATATATTCCAACATCTAACAGAAATCTTGTTGAAAATAATAATTTGATACAAACGCAAAACAAAATACAAAGCGGTTATACACTTAAGCTACTACTTACGGTGCAATCCTTCCGCAGCACGAGTTAAGCTTAAATAGTACAAATATAATCTTTGTGTCAATATGTTTAGTTTAAGGTAACGAAATCATGCAATTAGGGCTTTGTGAGTATGCCATAAGGTAGCAATATACAATAATGGAAAAATATTTGAAATTTACTTTCATAAATGTTACAATTCCCCTTTCCTTGCTTTTTTTACAAATTAAGATTACTGTGTCATATATGTGCATATGTATATATTAATGTTTTCATATATTTGAAACCAAGAAGTTAAAATGATTAAATATAATGTATTTTTGATGTATTCGTGGCATCTATCTGCATTTGGTTGCTATAAAATATGCAAGAAGGGGGAGGGAAGATGTAACATATTTCCCCAAAATAATGGCCGGAAATATGTTACATCTTCCCTCCCCCTTCTTGCATATTTTATAGCAACCAAAAACATTATATATATATATATATATATATTTGTCAGTAGAAAATCTAACTCTAACACTGTTTGGTGTAATTTTCAGACTAATATATATATATAGATATATTATAAAAACTGTAACACAAATTCCCATAAGTTTCGGCCATTACGGCCTTCTTCATTGGAATAAATTATATATATAAAAAGTTTTGAAAGTTTTTCGTGTAAATATAACATTAATTGCTGGACCAATGGCAGGACAGTCAAATACAGACAGTCAAACAAAAAAAAAAGAAAACAATCTAGATTAGTCTTCAGCTGTCTGAAAATATTGCAAAAAACTTTCATATTTGAAATATACGCAGGAGAGTTAAATTGCGAAACCACACTCATAAAAGAGGGGCGAAAGATACCAGAGGGACATTGAAACTCATTGGTCGAAATTAAACTAACAACTCCATGGCTAACAAAGAAAAAGACAAAACCTTGGGGTGATCTCAAATGCTTCGGAAGGGTATGCATATCCTGCTCGTCATGTGGCACCCCATCGTGTTGCTATAATTTTGCATTGCTATCTAAGGTTCGTGTGGACCCTAAAGATAAAATGCTGTATTTACACCTCAAATTTACTCAATGCTCTTCAACTTCGTACTTTATTTGGCCTTTTTAACATTTTGGATTGAGCGTCAATGATGAGTCTTTTGTAGACGAAACGCGCGTCTGGCGTATATTCAAAATTTAGTCATGGTATCTATGATGAGTTCATTTACAACCACTGGGTCGATGCCACTGCTGGTGGAGATTTATTTCCCCGAGGGTATCACCAGGCCAGTAGTCAGCACTTTTGTGCTGACATGAAATATCATTGATATGGTTATATTTATAAATCAACTGTTACAAAATTTTGAATTTTTCAAATACTGAGACTTTTCTACCTCAGGCATAGATTACCTTAGCTGTATTTGTCAAAACCTTGAGAAATTTTGGTTCTCAATGCTCTTCAACTTCGTACCGTATTTGGCCTTTTTAACTTTTTTCGATTCGAGCGTCACTGATGAGTTTTTTGTAGACGAAACGCGCGTCTGGCGTATATACAAAATTTAGTCCTGGTATCTATGATGAGTTTATTTACAACCACTGGGTCGATGCCACTGCTGGTGGAGATTTATTTCCCCGAGGGTATCACCAGCCCAGTAGTCAGCACTTTAGTGCTGACATGAATTTACATTGATATGGTTATATTTATAAATTAACTGTTTACAAAATTTTGAATTTTTGAAATACTAAGGCTTTTCTACCTCAGGCATAGATTACCTCCGCTGTATTTGGCATAACTTTTAGACATTTTGGTTCTCAATGCTCTTCAACTTCGTACTTTATTTGGCCTTTTTAACTTTTTTGGATTCGAGCGTCACTGATGAGTCTTTTGTACACGAAACGCGCGTCTGGCGCATATACAAAATTTAGTCCTGGTATCTATGATGAGTTTATTTACAACCACTGGGTCGATGCCACTGCTGGTGGAGATTTATTTCCCTGAGGGTATCACCAGCCCAGTAGTCAGCACTTTTGTGCTGACATGAATTATCATTGGTATGGTTATATTTATAAATTTACTGTTTACAAAATTTTGAATTTTTAAAATACTAAGGCTTTTCTACCTCAGGCATAAATTACTTTAGCTGTATTTGGCAAAACTTTTAGAAATTTTGGTTCTCAATGCTCTTCAACTTCGTACTTTATTTGGCCTTTTTAACTTTTTTGGATTCGAGCGTCACTGATGAGTCTTTTGTAGACGAAACGCGCGTCTGGCGTATATACAAAATTTAGTCCTGGTATCTATGATGAGTTTATTTACTTTGAGTGCATACAAACCAGAGCATATTGAATAGTTTTAAGGCATAACATGCCCTGGATTATTAAAATTTAGATTATTTATAAAACTTAACTGGATTTGGCAGTACGTTTTTCTTTGTCCTTGAAGAAGATGATAAACAGGATTTAACTAAATATGATTCTGTCTAACATGTACTCAAGTCCTTTGTGACTCTGCTATTTGGTGCCGTGTTTGTACCAAAGCTGTATTAACTGTTTGAACACCTTAATTGAAATATACCACCAATGCTTAATCAAAAATGTATTATAATGAACATGAACAGAATTTCGACGGTAGTATCCGATTGACACTTAGCTAGTTGAAAGGTAATTCGACAGAAGATCTAAAAATTCTTCAAGAATATCAAGAACCGATACAAGACAATCTTAACCTGCATACCAAATAAACAAATTGCATTCGTAAAGAAATAGAACGAATCTGTTACTATAAGTTTATATGGATTAGAAAGAACACCAATATACTGATATATACGTTAGCTTTATTGGTGATCTCACTGTCATTTTGTCACTTATTGACTCTGCTGACCGCACTTACCTGCAGGAGAAAGGTTATTTCTTTGTCAATTTCAATCATATTGGCCCAAGTAATAAAGGATCCAAGCTCTTATTGAGTATTCTATGGGATAAAAATCTCCGAGATAACAAACAAAAATCCGAAGATTGACAATAATATGGTGAACAATCTGTCTATCCTATCTGTATGTTTGATAGTTTATACCAAAAAATTCAACAGAAATTCTGAGTAAAACTTTCCTCGCTAAACGTTTTGGTTAAGGATTAAGATATAATTCATGGAAGCCATAGATTTGTTGAAAATTTACACATGGCCTAGGTTGTGATATTTGAATTTTATCCTGAGCGTTAATGAGAGTAAGGGATAAAATTAACGAATATCTCGGCCCAGGCCATGTATAAATTAACAATAAATCTATTGCTCTATCCAAAAGGACAAATAAGATCATTAAAAATTGAAGTGAGGGTGGGTTTTGATTTATTTGGCAGTTCTATTTTACCCGCTATTAGATAAAACAGAAGCATTCTAATTTCTAATCAATCTATAGCTTGCATGAGTTATTACTTAAAAATAACAGCTAGAAAAAAATGTGTTTATTCTTTTTATTATCAACCCCAATATTCGCCATTTATAATGTACAGTGTTTTCTCATAAGCTACCACTATTGCCATTTCGTAACGAAGGAGCAGCCATGATTCCCTTCTCAAATCAGTGAATATGCAAATAATGCAATAGAATATAAAATGAAACAACACCTTCACTCTTATAACGATGTGTTTTTCTCGGTTTTAGTTTGTAACCCGGGTTTGTTTTTGTCTGAAACGATTGCTGACTTTCGAACAGCGGTATACTACTGTCGCCATTATGTATCTATCTCAACAAAACTCCATTTTAATGCAGTGTAATCTGAATTTGGTGGGTTAACGCTACGGAAAACCTTCAGCTTTCGCGTTTTCATAAGTATGGAATCATGTTTTGAAATGACTTGATTGCGACGAAAACATTTTGGGAATTTCGCGGAATTTTCTTTTTTTCAAAGTTTTTTTTACATTTTTCCTAGCTTTGAAGCATAAACTCATTTTGTTTTGCCTCATAAAATATAAAAGTTCTGTGTTTGTTTTTGTTGAATTATTATCACAGCGAAATCGGCATAGCGTTTGCACATAGGTTGAGATACACGTGGATTACATGTTAGGTATTTTGTAACCATTAAGAAAATCAATACATTTTAAAATCTGTTGATAAAACGATTTATTTCTACCTAAACCTTATTGGTAATAAATTCATCATGGATACTAGGATTAAAACTTTATTGCGCCGGACGCGCGTTTCGTCTACATCAGACTCATCAGTGACGCTTAAATCAAACAATGTTTAATAGGCAAAACAAAGTACAAAGTTGATGAGTATTAGGGACAAAAATTACGAAAAGTTTTGCCAGATACAACTAAGTTAATCTATTTCTGAGTTTTAAAAATGGTACGCTCTTATTTTGTTTCATATGACGTATACGTTAAAAGTATGTACATAGTAATTTACCTTGAAGGTGTCATACAACCAATTACTCCCTCAAATTTATAACATATGTGAAAGTAGGCCTACTCGGACAAAAATAGTGCATTTGATGTCATTGTTCACCTAAACTAACCAACAAATTTGCAGAAATGAAAGTTTCGTTGAAAGAGAAATATATTAAGACCATTTTGAGCCAAAATTTACCTGTCTATGAGTTTGCATTTAAATTCAGGATTAATGCGCTCCATAATATACTAATTTAAGATTTCCAGAAAACCAGGGGTTATTTTTAGTGGTACCTCCTTTCGGAAGCTCTCTTTTCTTATATGATTTTTAATGTATGTTGAAAATTGGCATGCAGAAAGGTGACACCTGTACGATTCAGGATATACCTAGTTTCTATGAAGTTAAACTTCAGGTAAAATATTTAAAAAGCTGTGAAAATTGCAAAATTTGGTTGAACAGATAGGGACTTTTAATTGGTGGTATGACACCTGAATGTGTCCGGAATTAACGGATTAGACGAGGGTTTCATTGAATATGTTCAAATTATTTCGATTAAAACTTATAATGTTGATGACATCATTATCATCACTATTGTCAAAATTTTATGGTTGTCACCTCAAATTGAGTTGCTGTTCAATTGATAATGATGTTCGTCTTGTCGATTGTATTATTTGCCTTGTTTGTGTCTTTTTGTTTTTATATGGTACTAATTGATCTTGTGGTTTATCGCTTTTTATGTCCTTTTTGTTGTTAAACAGTCGCATCTGGACTTTCTTTCTAAGCAACTTGCAATAATAATCACTGCTAACAAATTGGTAATATAGACGAACCGTTATACTCATGAAGAAATACTGGCTTTGATGTAAGAAGATAACGTTTACTAGATAGCGATATTCTGTAAGATTTGCAATATGAAATGTATCGATGAAGTGTTTAAACTTTGGAGAAACTAATTTTCTTATAGGGGAAATTAAGAAAGTAATATAAAGTCAAACAATACTTTAGGTCAGGGTTACTTTATTACTCTATATAAGATTTTAATTGGAATGTGATCGTAATATACACATTGTGAACTTTGCTTATATTAGATTCATTAATTACCACGTACTGTCAGTCAAATGATGATTGACATTTAACGGTTTATGTCGAATTCCCTCCCACCTTTCGAACAAGAAACTAATCAGACAGACCCGGCCTACACATACTATGTATTGCAATAGTGTGAGATAAAACCATCGTTTCTGCAATGTAACACATGTAATAGCCAGGCACATTACGTCAATATTCAATACAATCGTTCGGTTTAATGTACAAGGATAAAAAAATTCATGGGTACTCCATTTGTGATACTTGTTTAAAAAACACCGTCAGCAATCTTTATTTAAATGGTGGCCATTTTTAAGATGGTTGCCTAATTTCCTAAATTCCTAATTTCAAAAAATCTTAATATACAAGTAGTCTTAGTAGTTGCAATTGTTTTAATGGTTTTTAAGTCAAATAGAACGTTTCTATTTTCAATTAGCAAAATTCTATATAGTATTCGAACATTTAATACAGTTCTTCTTATCATTTAGATCTCCGTCTACCTCATTTACTTATTGTAAATATATGAATTTTTAGTTATTTTCTATATAACATGTATATTTGTCACAAACTTACTGTTCACAATTCTAAAGGCAATACAATTTGAAATTGAATAGACTTGAGCTTTATATCTTTCAATTTTGTAAGGAAAAGCGTCATAAATATAACCAGCGTTCAGTTTAAGGTGGCAAACAGATAAAACAATTATAGGTCATTTTTATAAATTTCCTGTATACAAAACTTTGAATTTTTCGAAAAACTAAGGATTTTCTTATTCCAGGCATAGATTACCTTATCCGTATTTGGCACAACTTTTTGGAATTTTGGATCCTCAATGCTCTTCAACTTTTACTTGTTTGGCTTTATAAATATTTCGATTTGAGCGTCACTGGTGAGTCTTATGTAGACGAAACGCACGTCCTTCGTACTAAATTATAATCCTGGTACTTTTGATAACTATTTAAACCACTGGATCAATGCCACTGCTGGTGGACGTTTCGTCCCCGAGGGTATCACCAGCCCAGTAGTCAACATTTCGGTGTTGACATGAATATTAATAATGTGGTCATTTTTTATAAATTTCCTGTTTACAAAACTTTGAATTTTTCGAAAAACTAAGGATTTTCTTATTCCAGGCATAGATTACCTTAGCCGTATTTGGCACAACTTTTTGGAATTTTGGATCCTCAATACTCTTCAACTTTGTACTTGTTTGGCTTTATAAATATTTCGATTTGAGCGTCACTGATGAGTTTTATGTAGACGCAACGCGCGTCTGGTGTACTAAATCATAATCCTGGTACTTTTGATAACTATTATAGCAGTTTGTTGCATTTATGAAGATTACTATTGTATGGATGTCCAGTGTGGCTCAATGAAAATCCATATACCATATGTTTTTGTCAATAGTTACTCATCAGCTCAAGGAGGTTTTTTGAGAAGGAGAGAGGACGAAAGACGATAATAACACATAAAATGTTACCGATTGTGCTAATTAGTTTAGATCGACTATGTCACAGAGGGAGATTTTGTCCTAATTACATACCTGAGTAAGAACGGAAACACCCGAGGTGTCAAAAACTGACCGGATATACAATAATTAATATGTTAAAAAGATTTGTTTGTGATATTTTTTATTAAAAATCATTCAAAATTTAAATTTTATGCTCAAAGTAAACTTATTACCAATAGAAATGAAACGAATATCCGTTTCATTGCCGTCAATATTAAAATCAACAGAAAGTCACTTTTACGTTGTTCACGATAAATTTCTCTGTTTCAATTGCAAATATTTCTTCCGGTCATTACTGATCACCGTGACTAAAGTGCTTTGCATATTCGTATATTTTCTATGATTATTACCTGCCAATTCTCATAGACAGAAATTGAAAGGTGGAGCGAAAATCTTTGTTTAAAGCAATGTAGTGTTGAATAAAAATCGCACACTTACTTTGCTTTAAACCCTCATAACTTTGTCATTTCTTTATCTTTTTTCACCGTAGACACACGATTGATTTTATAAATGCGCGTAAAATCTATCCATATCACAAACACCTATACACTATAAAATTGAGAATTGAAAGGGGGAATGTGTCAAAGAGACAACAACCCGACCATAGAAAAAACAACAGCAGAAGGTCACCAACAGGTCTTCAATGAAGAAAGAAATTCCAGCACCCGGAGGCGTCCTTCAGCTGGCCCCTAAACAAACATATATACTAGTTCAATGATAATGAACGCCATAATAAACTCCAAATTGTACACAAGAAACTAAAATTTAACATAAAACAAGACTAACAAAGGCTAGAGGCTCCTAACTTGGGACAGGCGCAAAAATGCGGCGGGGTTAAACATGTTTATGAGATCTCAACCCTCCCCCTATACCTCTAGCCAATGTAGAAAAGTAAACGCATAACAATACGCACATTAAAATTCAGTTCAAAAGAAGTCCGAGTCTTATGTCAGAAGATGTAACCAAAGAAAATAAACGAAATGACAATAATACATAAAAAAAACAATAGACTACTAGCAGTTAACTGACATGCCAGTTCCAGACTTCAATTAAACTGAATGAAAGAGTATGTCTTCAGCCTATGAATATCAGGCACAATCCTTCCCATTAGGGGTTTAGTATCATACCATAACATATATGAGAAGAACATTACTCGTGTAATGCCAACAACTGGTTTTTAAATAAATGTGTATAGTTCAGATGCAAAAATCCTATAAGGGAATCAATATAAACGCCAAAATATGCAATCTTTAATGACCTGACAACAGTATCGAAACTATGTCCCTTCTTAATAAGTCTATTTAAAGGTTTTGTTAGCTTCTGAAGTGAATACTGACATTTTTG
Organism: Mytilus edulis; assembly: GCF_963676685.1. Classification (NCBI taxonomy): domain Eukaryota; kingdom Metazoa; phylum Mollusca; class Bivalvia; order Mytilida; family Mytilidae; genus Mytilus; species Mytilus edulis. The sequence goes on along the minus strand of NC_092350.1, from coordinate 78,209,402 downwards.
TGCTTTATAAAGAATGTTTCCATAAAAATTTGATGTGAAATACCTGAACGTATAAGAACGTATAGCATGTTGAGCTATATTTACGACTGATGAAAAAATCTAGTAAATGTTTTGATTAGTTTTTGATAAAAAAAAAAAAAAAAAAAAAAAAAAAAAAAAAAACCTGGTGTTATAATTTTTCAGTAATACATAAATTTCTCGTTAAAATCTAAAACATTGTTACATACACGAGCGAATCGTACAAGTTTAGATATATAAACACCGTAAGATAGTGACAATGGAACGTCACCATCTAAAAATGGACAAGTAACGATAGGAAATGAAAAATCATCTCTTTTATTATATATTCTAGTACTGTAGTAAGCTTTCCGTTAATGATATAGATATCAAGATCGAGAAAAGGGCAGTGGTCATTTTTAGTATTAACTTCATTTAAAGTAAGCTCAACAGGATAAATTTCTTTAGTATATACACATACTGAAGTTGTCGTTATTGAGAGCCAAAATATCATCCAAATATCTAAAAGTATTATTAAATTTGTGTATTAATCTTATGTTATGAAAATAGGGACCCACCCTTCCCCCCTTTGCCAATGGTGATAAACACTGCCTCTTTTCAGCCTCCCTGTCAACGCTTGATATGGTATGACTTATATAACGTCCCAAATCAAGTTTGGATACACCCGAAGGATTCAGCGGCCAAAAAGAACATAAGGCAGTGTTGGTTATATATTTAAACAAAGACAGGTTTGGGAAAACTAACCACAGTTTATTAAGTACGCATGTCATTATTTCAATTATACAATAATTGAACATAATGCTAAATGAATTAAGGCAAATACAAAATGTAAGTAATGCATGAATACAAAAAATAAATGATGTGTAATAAAAACTGTGGTTCTCAAACATCAAGACTAAACTACACATGAAAATACCATGAATACAATATATATAATAAACAGTACCAAAAAAAACCAACATGACAAGATACAAACTTAAAAGACAGTTCATGAAATGATTTTCATTACATATATACAAGAATGAGGGTCGGGAGGGTGGGAATAAAAATCTTTAGTCTTAGTTTAAACAAGGTGTTTGCTGCTGCAAGTTATTATTTTGAATGCTGAAACTGCCGATGATGCCAGACGATGATAATTTACTTAAATCTGATTGGCTTATTAATGAGGCGCAAAATATGAATACTAGCTCTAGATTGGTTGATATGAAATGCCAGACATATCAACGGTACCTATGCTGCATCCTGATTGGTCAATATGAATAGCGTTATTATATAGAGGCGCAGAAGATATAAGCAATGTACATAGTTACCTGATACGATTGCAATGCGATATTTCAATAAAATATCCACATCAGATGTTGTTTCGATAGGTCTTTGCCGATTTTCGTCATAAATTGTAACTCATAGCAATACGAAAAAGGTCCGCAATAAGTGGTGCACAGTTAGTCCCCATTGTAATTCCGATAACCTGATGATATACGGAATCTCCAAAGCGAACAAAAATGTTATCTAGTAAAAATTCAAGGGTAGATATAGTATCAAAGCATGTGCAATTGACATATTTGTTTTGTTTACTGCATCTAAAAATGACCTAAAAGAGTTTGAACAGATATATTCACATTCACTGCACTGTTATCAAAAATCCACCTAAACTTTAATGACCTATTCACTGATTACAATCACGTGACATATGCTATTTATCTAATAGCCCAAACTTCTCGCGGTAACAGCCTGGTACATCAGAGGGCCATGCCAAGTGGGTGATAAACATGTCGGTTTCTTTATAATTTTATCATTTTTCTCTGATCGAATTGCTATCCTGAGGAGGCTAATTTAGTATCAAGTAGTGTTCATTGTCCTTCTCATATAATTATAAATAACCGCCTTGCTCAGCTGCAAGATTTTTCTATACCATTACATCATATTTGAATCGTAACGGTCCACTGAAATTGTCTAAGCGCTTTGGAAATTGTCCTAATACGGAATTTATCGGGTCACCCTATATGAATTTATTGACCTGATACATTCTTGTATTAGGACAATTGCACACTGTGTAACTAATAATCTTTTAAAAGTCAGATACTAGTAATAACCTTTAAACCGGACATCAATAATATTGTACTTCTATTTTTCGTCTAATCATCGTTATGACATCCAAGGAGTTTATGTCTAGGCTTTGTTCTCTCATTATGATAACATAATGTTTTTGTATGGTGATTTCTTGATGCCAGCCTCGAGATTGAGAGAGGTAAAGGATGCCAGTTTCGAGGTTGAGAGAGGTAAAATGATGCCAACCCCGAGGTTGAGAGAGGTTAAGGATGCCAGCCTCGATATTCAGAGAGGTAAACAATGCTAGCCTCGAGGCTGAGAGAGGTAAACGATGCCAGTCTCGAGGTTGAGAGTGGTAATGGATGCCAGCCTCAATATATAATATATGAAACACAATACAATTATAGCTTTAAGCGTTGTTCGTATAGTCAAAATTTAATCAAAAAGTACGTTACACCTGATAAAAGTGTTCTACTTCAAGCATTATTTTTATAGTGGCAATAATCTCAACTTCATAAACAGAGCTATATTTAATCACTCCCCTAACGTTAATTTCTAGCACATTTATATGGCAAATATAGAGATTTGTAATAAATGACGCATCAATACATGAAATTTTGACAAGTTTATATCATGATTTGTGAATGCTGCCATTCTGTTCTCATGAAAATGCAAAAGATTGGCGTATAAAGGACTCCAGTCTCGCAATAGATTTTAGTATAATCATTCGTCTGACAAATTACAGACTATATAATATACGGTAAAATCAAAGTACTGACGTACTTAGAAATCAGATGATCCTTATAGCTAAAAATGTTACAATCAACCACTAAATATATCGACCTAAGTATCATCCCAAGACCCGACACTGACATGGTGGCCTCGGGGTGATCCCCGGGTCGATATGGAAATGAAATGCACCAAACTTTTTTTATCATTTCTACCGATGTACGACCACACCCAGTCTGTTAACCATGCTCTATATGAGCCTGACTACCTGAGGTCACTTTGGGCTGACATGGGTTAACATCCAGGGGCCGATATCATGAAGCAATCTTAGTGCTTTCAAAATCATCTTGAGATCAACTTATCTGATAATACTGTGTCTTGAAGCAATCTTACTTCCGGTGAATATGCCTCAAAATTCCCTCTTCGCCGTGGTATTTGCAATTTTTTATATTCCCTTTTCACCCTCGTGAGCCTCTTGTCGCCTAAATTAAGATGAAATAACAATGACGTTCACACATAGATAACATGACGTTACATATAGAAAGCGGTTACGCGTAAAAGTACATAATTCCTGCGGTTGTTTGACTTGGAATGTGTCAAGTCACGTTCTTCACTATAATCAGGTAGCCCAGTTGGCTCGTCCAGATTTTCAACTTCGTCGATATTTTTGCAAATAAGTAAAGGCGGGGGCTCCGCGTGAGCTGGTGGTAGGTCACAGATAGGCCCAGGAAGGCTATTGTCATCATGGTCATTACATTCAGACTCCAGATTGTATTCGTTTTGAGAAAATATTGGATTTCGGTGCACACTTCCGAAAGTTTAATTTTGTAGGACTAGGCGCGGAGTTGATAACCTGAAAGTGTTTTGATGAAACACCGGTACTTTCGCCATCACGCGCTACTACAAGGTACTAATCTCTCGATTGTGTCTTTGACCTGTCGGTATAAAGGTAAACCAGATCCCCTATAGAAGCAGTGATCGGACGACCGGGTCGGCTGCATTTAGAAATTCAATAATTCCGTGATTTTTATTTCGGGCCTCGTGTGCGCGAATAAGGTTTATGTCAAATAAAGGCAATTGTTCTGTAGTAAATTGATTTCTTTGAATCCATAGCTCGCGGGAGGACAATACAAGCTGGCTTAGCATGAATTAAGTCCCGTAGTGACAATAACTAGTGTATTTTCAGATACAGGAGACTGATCGCGTTCTTCACGAAGTAACTCGTCTTCAAGCTCTACTATGGCTTTATCTGCAACTAGATTTTTGTTCTGATTTTGGGACGTCCAATTTCAATAGACATGTTGAGCTTCTTTAAATAGGAATCGTCTCATTAAGGGCGAAAACCCGGGGCCGGGTCATCTCGAACAACAATACTTGGACCGTTTAAAGCCTTTGAAGGTATCAATAAGTGTATTTACCCATCACACAAGCTACCGAGTTTTTCGTCTTTGATAAAGCACGTGCTAATGCACGACGTTTATCTGACGATCAGGATTAGTTGACGGTTGCGCTTAAGAACATCGGCCACGAAAGATATACCAACCAATTCCGGTGGGTCTCCTAAAGACTGCTCGACAAGGCTCTTAAAAACCCGTTTTAAAGACGCGCATGTGTGACAGGAGTCACTAGACTGTTCGGCCGCCTTTGACATTTCTAAAGCGTAAAAATGTCATTTAAGACGAGGTTCAATTGGAGTTTTCACGGATGGTCTACCTTAATATGTAGAGCGGTGACGATTCCGTCAAGAACGATACGTGGCACAATGATCAATTCGTTATGTGGAGCAAGAGGATCACAACGACGAATAACTAGCTAGTAACCATCTTTGGCAATTGATGCAACATGCAGGTAACGTGTGATGTATTTGATGTCTGTGAAGTTTTTTTTAGAACCGAGTGCCTTGTTTTAAATGAGCGTGAGTGCGCCTTAGATCAGGGCATTCTGATTGAATAATAATCCATGCCGACCTGGTAGTAAAGGATAGGCGAAATTCGTCATTGAGAACGTCTTGAATGCTCTCAGCTCTTACGACAGAATCTTCGGTACGCGATATAAAACAACAAACCTGACAATTAGGCTCTGCACATGAGGGTGCGTTTCTGCTTGCAAAGTCGAATGGAATATTTGCACGACCGGATAAATGATTGATGCTTACCTGGTATCGTTTACAACGGAAAGAAACGATGTGACACGCGGACTGGCAGAAAATTCACAACGACATAGTTTTTCAAACCCTGAACGCATGGTTTACTGTCTGTCAACACATTAGCTTGCAATTTTCACATAGTATTAAAGGGACTGAAATGTTTGACACTAGCGGCAATGGAAAGGGCTTCGATTTCGCACGGTAGCCACAACACTTGATGTTTACGCAAGTTAGCACTGAAGAATCCTGCAAAGACTTTTTACCGTCACGATTTATGTATATGGTCGCTCCGATCACGTTTAGTGACAGATCCGTCGGTGACTATCCATAGTTGATCACTGCATTTAGTTAGCCTGTTGGCTTTACGGGAGCTCAGAAATGTTCCAAATGTTCTCTTAGCATGTCAGACCAAATAATTTTGTCAGCTGATTTCATACCACTTTTTTTCTCTTCTAGTTGGGCTATTTAGTTGGAACAATTCGGTATAACACGGTTTAGCATCTTGTAAGCACCGATAAACGAACGAAGACCCCGCACAGTGTCTGGTACGGGACACGAAGCAAGTGATGCTACTCTGGGTGTGCTTGTGGAAATTTTACCCTGTGACCAAATCCAACCTAGGATTGTTTTCGATTTGGGGCAAAAAATAGTTTTCCTAGGTGATAGACAAATTCCTGATTTTTGTAGCGACTGAAGAACGCATTCCCGATTGTGTAAAAGCTCCTCGGGGTATGACCGCCGCAAAATAAGTCATCGGCTAATTTAACTACGCAACTCTTTTGTAAAAAATCCCCCACAATAAGACACAATTGTTCGTCAAGAGCCGGAACCAGGCATCCCCATCGCACAACGTGTATATACTAGTAAGAAACTCCACGATAAGGGGTTTGCGACTCCGCAATACTTCATCGAATCTTTTGCCAAGGGAATTCGGTAAAATGCACTTGTAAGAACCGACTTAATCATATATCGGAATATGGAATCAACGTCGGGCATATGAGAGGTTGCAGCATACTATATGTGCCAACATCGGCAAATGTCGTTACAAGTCGGAAACCAACGGAAACTTTTTTGACAAGAAATGAAGGGTTAATATACTCGACTGAATTCCTACGTCTTAGGGTTTACGGAACACTCCTTTACATTCAAGTTCGTCAAATTTATTTTGGTGTTCAACCAATTTATTTTTTGAATACGGTGGCATTCTACCTTTCCGTTGGGGAGACTGAACAGTCCCCATACTAACAGATGCTTGAAATAGATCGATTGTCTCATTATATCCTTCAAAATTAAGACTACAAACTTCACTGAACTTTCACAGAGGTAGAATAAACTGGGTTTGAAAATCTGGACTAAGTAAAACATCTGGGTCTACAGAGACTTGTTTGAAAAAGTGGGAAGTATGTGTTATGTCTATTTTATGTAGTTTGTTGTTTTTTATGTCACGGATACTGTCGAGGGCGGCTGCTCAGCCTCTTGTGCGATGTCTACGGTAGTCATGAGTCGTATTCGAATGTTCAGTTCGTTGTCTCAATTGTGGTACCGATGTGTTATTCACGATGCGTATTTTGCCTGCGACAGACTGAGTATGTGCAATTTGCGGACTGGTCAATCTTTCGTACGAGAAGCGTAAGTGTGAGGCTCGATCGCCAGAACGGAATCCGATTCTTTTTCCGATGGGATGTCGTACTCACTGTAACATCGTGGCCAAACTACTGAACTTGCTGAAGGAGCCCGGATAAGAAAAGCCGGTGTTCTGCGTACGCTAGTATATCTAGAGTTAAGTTTCTCGTTTGGGCTACCACAAGTTACCTTGTCGCGTATTACGATTTTGTTTACTATTGAAAATTGCGACGTCGTTCAACGACATGAAATGGATACCGGCGAGTTTATCAACGTCTGAGTCGTTCAATACAATGGCCTCTAACTGTAACTCGATTCCGTCTCTCGAAAGTGTGAACTGGTCTTCACCAACTATATTTAACGGGGTAACACCGTCAGCTTGTAAAGCGGAACGGTTGCTTTTTCTTGATTGTAACGCCGATGTTATCCGCGGAAGTAGCTTTTATCATACTCATCTCGGCACCAGTATCTAGTGATAGCTCAAGCGGTAAATGTTTATAAAATGCCGTAAAGTAAAGGGACTGCTTAGTGCTCACTCGTCTTAAAGCAGATATACAACTCTAAGCTTACTAGGACCTACATTATCATTTAAAAATGAGACTTGTTCCATATCAACATTGTCCTCAGACTCACTATCACCTACTTTTGTACAATAAGATTGTCCTATTCTGGACATATATTGTTCGTCTCCATCGGGCAAATATTTACAAGAACTTAAAAAATGTTGAGACGGACTGAATGTATTTCGTCAAGTAAACTGTCAAGTGGCTGTGAAATTTCAGGTTTCAAAGAACCTAATGTTTTTTACCGTAATTCAGTTGCATATCGCTATTTCACCAGGTTGGGCAAGTCACTCACGATTAATTAGTCTCAACCAAGTAAGGACAATTAGGTTTTCGAAAGAAGGCGACTTAACCAAGTAAGGACAATCAGGTTTTAACTATTTGACAAAATAATCATTAATTTATTTGAAATACAAAGTACACACTTAAAAGAACTTATCAGATGACATGCAAACTGTCCCAACTGCATGCTTTTTGAATAATTAATTCTACCGAACCACTAGTTAATTTATGTGTACGATGGTGTGTTTTTGTTCACTTCTATCTTATGCATCTCAAAAATATCCTAATAAAATTGAGAATGGAAATGGGGAATGTGTCAAAGAGACAACAGCAGAAGGTCACCAACAGGTCTTCAATATAGCGAGAAATTCCCGCGACCGGAGGCGTCCTTCAGCTGGCCCCTAAACAAATATATACTAGTTCAGTGATAATGAACGCCATACTAATTTTCAAATTGTACACAAGAAACTAAAATTAAAATAATACAAGACTAACAAAGGCCAGAGACTCCTGACTTGGGACAGACGCAAAAATGCGGCGGGGTTAAACATGTGTATGAGATCACAACCCTCCCCCTAATCCTCTAGCCAATGTAGAAAAGTAAACGCATAACAATACGCACATTAAAATTCAGTTCAAGAGAAGTCCGAATCTGATGTCAGAAGATGTAACCAAAGAAAGTAAACAAAATGACAATAATACAAATACAAATACAAATATTTTATTGGCACAAACTCAATTACAATAATTGGCAACGGCCCATACAACTAGTATACAAATAGTAATGATGCAGCAATACATAAATACATAAATAACAACAGACTAGCTTCTACCAGTTAACGTAGCTTTTTCTACAAACTGTCTAAAATGAATTAGGCAATTTGTTGAGTTTTGTTTCAAAATTTCAGTCATTTTACAAAATGACTAGGTATTTTTAGCATTTTATATAATGCCTGTGAGTGTCAAGGTTAGGCATTTTATAAATTGCCTAAAAATTCAATCATTTTACAAATTGCCTCCTGTATCATATATATATATATATATATATGACACAAGGAGTAAGGGAGACAATACAAAGCAATACATGTAACAATCAATACAATACATTGCCGATTCCCATTCTGACTGGACGTGATTACGTACTTGTACATCCCACAAAGCTAAACGCGTGACCCACTTCGATCAGGTTTTTACTGCCAGTCGGAAAAAGACTAACTGAGCGAACATATCTATATTTCCCAGTCACTCTTCACCATTTTTTTCATAGATAAAAAAAGATTTGGCTACAATGTAGAAAGTTTTTCTGTACTCGTGAGATCGTACATTTTCTCGATACTGTTGACTTATATATTTGGCAAGTTCGTGTGTTTTTATTACGTATTTATCTAAATCTGTTGGATATATATTGACTGATATTTTAGTCTCGTCTTGAATAACATGATTTACCTTTTAGTTGTAAGTTGTAATTTGCTATGAAATAACTCAGTTACTACAATATTGCTCTTCAAGTATTTCGCTGATATTTTATGTTTATTGTTTTTGTGTCTTGTACCCGCGATATTTTGAGTTGAGCCAATTGCAACTGTTAAGTCATCTTTTTAAAATGAGAAAAAAAATGTAGCGAACATCAATTTCTTTAAAAGAATAAAAGTAAGGCATGGACTGATGGCAAATTGTTCTAAATATTTGAAGAAATAAAACAAAATTCTGTCACTAGTATTCGATTTTAAAGGGTGTGAAATTAATCATACATGCAATTTAGGTACTCATAATCATGGATCGTTTGGAGGTTGGTTAAAACCATTTTTCTATGATTAAATACGGATTCAAAATCAAATTGATGGAACTATTGAACTACATGTATACGTAAAGTAGACTCTATAAGAATGCATCTACAATTTGTCAAATAAAAACAAAATGGAAACTTTAGTTAAAATCTTAAAAAGGTGAGAAAACTGTCAAAATGGCAATTTGGGTACCCTGGAGTTTTTATTGCCGGAAAATTTCTGTTGTATTTATTTTACTAACCCGACTTGAATGATCTTCATGCAAATAGTATCATCTTATAACGGTTATATAAGGGGGAGTCATATAAGTGTGTCAGTATCTAACGCTGTCAAAAGGTTAATTTGGTTCATAATATGTTTTATTGACACTTAAATTTCGGTTTGTGGTCTTTTAAGCTAAAAAGATCATGTGAAATTTTTTGACATGCAAGTTCACAAGAAAGTCCTAATGGTAATGTGTCACCCTATCCCAGACTCAATATTTCGAGTCCAAACACTAGCATTCGTAGCGTAAGAACCAGCATATACCAATTTAAGTCTAGTTCCACTTTGCTGTGCTTCAAACACTGACAGGAGCACTGAGGCTGTTTTTTTAAAGTTTAAAAGAGACTTGGATATAAAATGATGCATGCACTTATAGAACGGCTTAGTGACCCATTTGGTATTTTGCTTGTGATCTGCACCCTACACACTATTTCAGCAATCTAAGACTGATAAAACGCATATGATGATAATGAACTACAAACATGACAGCAAAGATACGGAAGAACAATTAGACCAAGAAATTTATATAAGACTGGAAAGCAAATGTTCTCAGAAATAAAAGAAACATTAATATAGTGTAAGTGTGCAAATCACTGCATCTATAACTGTGAGATAATGCTGTTAAAATTGATGCAAAGCTGCAACCCTATCAAGTCACTGAGAAGTGCTACAATGTTTATATATATAAGCAGCACATAATCAGTAACAAAAAAGGCTGTTAATTTGTTAATTTTTACAGTAGTACTTTTAGAAGTTAAAATGTTTACTTCATATTTTTGAAGAAAATAAGAACTACACAAGAGAAAAAAGAAAACTGCACTTCCATTAGACCAGTACATCAAGCCCTTATAAAGAAATTAACATTCTCTCCCTAACTACTTTACATACAACTCTCATTATTTACCCTCATCCTCCCTCCATTTCTCTCTTATCCATATCAACCTTAACCACCTATATTAGCCTACTCTGCGTGTTAAATACCCCAATGAAAGTGTTAGTTGATGAAAAGATTTTAATCATGAAGTACCAGGCATGGAAGAATGAAAAATTTCAATACTGAAAAGAAGATCTAAACTTTTCATGTTTTTTTTTAATATTGAGCTAATTTGGAGTTGTAGTTTCTATTTCAATATTAAATGGTTATCATTATTCTTAAAATTAAGGTAACAGCCAAAGTTACAATAAGCCAAATGTGTGATGTAAATTTTATTTAAAGAAATTATCCTTGGATAACCATTTTGCAGCCAAAATATGTATTTAATTGAAAGGTGTAAAAAATATTTAAAAAAAAAATGAAAACAATTATAAAAATTACAATAGAAAAAAGTTATCTGGACTTTAAGGTGCTAGTTCACCGAAACAAATGGCCGCAGTGACCACCAGTCTCTTCCTTTCGGAGTACCAATTTTAGAGTCTCTGATTTTACAAAAGCATGGCTTATACAGCCAATATGAAAAAAACCTGATCCATTTAACAAATTAAAAAACCCATCCCCAATTAAAATTTAAATAAAAAGTAAAAAACACACCCAATTAAAATATGGATAAAAATTTTAAACTTTCCCAATTAAAATTTGAATAAAAGATAAAAACATTCCCAATTAGAATTTGGATAAAAAGTTAAAAACATCCCCAATTAAAAAAAAATTGAATAAAAAATTAAAAAAACATCCTCAATTAAAATATAAATAAAAAGTTAAAAATATCCCCAATTAAAATTTAAATAAAAGATAAAAACATTCCCAATTAAAATATGGATAAAAACATAAAAACATATCCAATCAAAATTTGGATAAAAAGTTAAAAACATCCCCAATTAAAATTTGAATAAAAGATAAAAACACCCCCAATTAAAATATGGATAAAAATTGTTAACTTCCCCAATTAAAATTTGAATAAAAGATAAAAACATATCCAATCAAAATTTGGATAAAAAGTTAAAAACATCCCAAATTAAAATTTGAATAAAAGATAAAAACACCCCCAATTAAAATATGGATAAAAATTTTAAACTTTCCCAATTAAAATTTGAATAAAAGATAAAAACATTCCCAATTAGAATTTGGATAAAAAGTTAAAAACATCCCCAATTAAAAAAATTTGAATAAAAAATAAAAAAAATCCCTAATTAAAATATGGATAAAAAGATAAAAACATCCCCAATTAAAAAAATTGGAATAAAAAATAAAAAAAATCCCTAATTAAAATATGGATAAAAAGATAAAAACATCCCCAATTAAAATTTGAATAAAAGATAAAAACAGCCCCAATTAAAATTTGAATAAAAGATAAATACATCCCCAATACAAATTTGATTAAAAGATGAAAATATTTCCAAATAAAATATGGATAAAATGATAAAAACAACCCCTATAAAAATTTGAATAGAAGATAAAAACATTTCACAATAAAAATTTGAATAAAAGATAAAAACATCCCCAATAAGAATTTGATTAAAAGATAAAAACATTCCCAAATAAAATATGGATAAAAAGATAAAAACATCCCCAATAAGAATTTGAATAAAAGATAAAAACATCCCCAATAAAAATTGGATTAAAGATAAAAACATCCCCAATTAAAATATGAATGAAAAGATAAAAAAAAAACATCCCCAATAGAAATTTGAATAAAAGATAAAAACATCCCCAATAAAATTTTTATTAAAAGATGAAAACATTCCCAAATTAAAATTTGATTAAAAGATAAAAACATTCCCAATTAAAATATGGATAAAAAGATAAAAACATCCCCAATTAAAATTTGAATAAAAGATAAAAACAGCCCCAATTAAAATATGGATAAAAAGATAAAAACATTCCCAATTAAAATATGGATAAAAAGATAAAAACATCCCCAATAAAAATTTGAATAGAAGATAAAAACATTCCCCAATAAAAATTTGATTAAAAGATAAAAACATCCCCAATAAGAATTTGATTAAAAGATAAAAACATTCCCAAATAAAATATGGATAAAAAGATAAAAACATCCCCAATAAAAATTTGAATAAAAGATAAAAACATCCCCAATAAAAATTGGATTAAAGATAAAAACATCCCCAATTAAAATATGAATAAAAAGATTAAAAAAAAACATCCCCAATAAAAATTTGAATAAAAGATAAAAACATCCCCAATAAAATTTTTATTAAAAGATGAAAACATTCCCAAATTAAAATTTGATTAAAGATAAAAACATTCCCAAATAAGATATGGATAAAAAGATAAAAACATCCCCAATAAAAATTTGAATAAAAGATAAAAACATTCCCAATTAAAATATGGATAAAAAGATAAAAACATCCCCAATTAAAATTTGAATAAAAGATAAAAACAGCCCCAATTAAAATATGGATAAAAAGATAAAAACATTCCCAATTAAAATATGGATAAAAAGATAAAAACATCCCCAATAAAAATTTGATTAAAAGATAAAAACAGTCACGGTCCAACTGAGTGATCGATCTCACTCAGTTCATGCATGGTTGAAAGAAAAGGTTTAGACCACGACTCGGTCGCAGTCTGGCCAAGTCACCCTTGGTCTGACGGTCAGGGTCCAACTGAGTGATCTATCTCCCTCAGTTCATACCAGTACTATCAGATACTTGATATGTATGGCGGGGACGTTACTATACCTAAATGGAAGGTATAGTATCTGTGAACTCTAAACACAGATGGCGACTTAACTTCCCATACATGTAATCAAGTATACAATGCTATTACTGACAAGTTATATTATGTCTATAAAATAACTAATAAAAAACCTACAACAATAATAAGATAAAAACATAATGCATCCAAGTTTCCAGTGGCAAGAAGTGAAATATTTTTTTTAAACAAGTTCAAATGTACTAAGTAGTCCAGTTTTAGTTGGTTTCCTTGAAGGTTTTCAAAAGGCTCAAAGATGTCACCTTTTGGGTAAATGTGACAGTAACTCAACAATAGAGTAAAACCAAAAAAAGCTAAGAAAATTTCAAAGTACAGTCTTTCCCAATAAACGATAACAACTAATGGTATCTTAATCTTTTTGCCTTGCAAGTCTTTGCATGAAAAATGTCACATTTATGTCATACAAATGCTAGTCAAATTACCTCCACATAGCTTTGAAATAACTATCAAATATTGATCATTGTCTAATGACAATGTACCTTCATTTTAAAGGTATATTGTGCACAAAACATAACAGGTCACCATATTCTTGATCCGAGGTTACACAAGAGTCAGATGACAGACAGTGTTATTACTGCATAGAGAAATTTATCGGGAACAACGTAAAAGTGCTTTCTGTTGGTATTAACATTGACGGCAATGAGACAGATATTCTTTTCATTTCTATTGGTTAGATGTTAACTTTTAACATTAAATTTTAATTTTTAATTACTAAATAAAAAATATCACAATAAATCGTATTAATATGTCAATAATCATATTTCCGGTCAGTTTATGACACCTCGGGTGTTTCCGTTCTTACTCGGGTATGTAATTAGGACAAAATCTCCCTCTGTGACAGAGTCGATCTCAAGTAATTAACACCCACTCTCAGAATAGTCGGTAACATTTTATGTGTAATTATCTTCTTTCGTCCTCTCTCCTTCTAATATAACCTCCTTGCAGGAACGTTAATTTTTTATAAAATTTAAATTTAATTTTTGTTTGTTTGTTTTAATAGTTTAACCGTATAGCATCTACATATTTGTACTATATGTAACGGTTTTGAAAATTGTATTCATTGTGTTGACCAACTATCCTACACCTCTTGATTTATTCACATTATAGATCACATTTCAAAAGCACACTATCGGTTTGCGTTCTCAAAAAATCCGGATAAAATGTCAATGAATCCGGAGTCAAAACATTTATTGTAGGCCGTTTGGCATTCGAATTCAACTATCAGATTAAGATATGTGATGATGCAAATGCGTATTCTTTTCCTGAGTATCAGTGAGATGCTTTCTATTTAATATTTCGTGCGCTAAGATACTACTTGCATGCAATACTATTAAATTCACTCGTGAAAGCTTATTTTCGTTTTTGTTATCTAAATTCAGGACACGACAGAAAGAGCTTCACATGTGACTTTCAAGCACGGTCATCATTTTTAACGGTATTCTGACCTCGATTTGTTTCTCTTTTGTTTCTTTTTCGAGTCACTGTCCTATTATAAACTTTGACCTTTTCGAAAAGCTAAGGATTGTCTACCCAAGGAATAGATTCCTTAACTTTGTAATGTATTTAGCCTTTTAAACTGTTTCATTCGAGCGTCACTGATGCTTTTTTTTTTGTATCTACTGAACTCGTGTCTCGCGTACATCATTTTAATTCTGGTATCTTTTTATATCTACATACCTTTTTATATAAATTGGTTATTTTGAAAGTGTGTACAGGTATTCATAAACTTCTGAATTAAGAAATTCTTCGGCAAAACTAAGTTTCCCTGTAGAATGTTTGAATTGAGTAAAATCAGGAAATCCTTAAAAGATCTTAAAATTTGAGATGTTTTATTGGACCAAAATAAGTCTCTTCATGAGAGGTCCCAATCAATTGCATGCCACAGGTTTCACCGCATACAACATCTACCATGAGTAAAGACAGCTTCAAATACGAGTTGAGAATATAAAGGCATTCATCTAGGAAACCGTTGAAAAATATAAAGATATGATAGATAAAATAAATGCATCCAGATTTCCACATTATACGGCAAACTGAGTAGGTATGTGCAATTTGCATAAGTCATCCGGTTAGTAGAAATTAGGATTTGCCAAAGGGTTATAATCGGAAAAATTATGTACATTCCCAAGTAATAAATAAAATAGTCGAGCTTTAAAATAACTATTCAAATAGAAGCTGTAAATATATACTTTCCACTGGCTTCTTATATTCACAGTCAATTATTTCAATTTAAAAGCAAACACAAATTCAGCAACAATCTTTTGGTGACCCGACAGTCAGCGGTCTTAGGTTCATGTATTGCTTTTCTTTTTTTAAAAAGAAAGCAACTTGTTTTTTATTTGACCATCCCGAGTTTGTTCCGATTTACCAAGTTTGATATTTATGTACAAGGTGCGCAATTTTTGTATAAAAAAAACCAACATAATCGTGCCTGTGTTTAAAAGTTGTCGGAATGAAGAATGAAAGAGGAATGCATATACACGGCCGACACTCGGCTAACCGAAAGATTAGTCGGTTAATCTATATTGAGTATGCGGCTATATCGGCGGTTGATCTGTTAATCGGGTTGGCTAAAGTCTGTTAATCAGGTGTTATCGAGAAAATCATTACAAGTTCAGTATGTTTCATTGTATAACTTTTTAATTATAATTATAGTTATATCATAAAAACTATTCATGTCTAACAAAACGATTTGGAGTACTGAATCCAGTGGTGTAATTAATTTTTTTCTAGCTTCAATAAACGATCTATAAAAGGAAAAGGCGAGTTACTCATCAGTAAATTTATACACATTTTACACACACACAATGTACACAAAAATGACAAGTTGGTTGAGTTTACTTGCATGCAATATTTTGAACATCGAAAAAAGACAGGCATTATGTTTGTTTACCATAATATTAACATCAATATGTGAAAAATCTACACGAAAAACTGTATTTTGGTGACATAAATCAATTTTTGATAAAAATGTGGTCTGTTAATGGGTCGGATGTATAAAACCCGGTCTGTTAAGAGTTATGAATGACATTACAAGTATAATTTAATTTTTAAGTCATTATTTAAAATCAAGTGTGATCTAATCACTTCAAGTTGCTACTTGATCTTAATCTACAATAAACTATGGTGATATGTTGCCATTGATGAATCTGATATTACATGCATTGTATCATCACATTAAGTTCCCACACGTTTTCCTAAAGTACTGATAAATCGATTGGTAGTTACTTTGTAGTGATCATACATCGCGGAAAACTCAAATTAAACGTTTAATATTATAAGACCATGTGTAACAGATGCATAATTTAGTTTTCACTTTCTCTACACCACCGTGAAGGTCAGTCATTAGAAAAACAAGCACGTTCGCGGACTGCGAGTCGGCTAAATGACTTACGATATCATAGGAATACATCATTACTCGAAAAATAAAATTAATATTATGCATTTATTGTGATTTCCAGGAATATAAATTTTTCTTTTTGTTACACATTAAATCAGCACCCAACACAAATAAAAAAAAAATCTTACTAATGTCAATTTCTTGTTTAGAACCACGTCTTACCAACGATTAGAAAAGAACGGTCATTCCGTACTTGGTACAGACATTTCCTTAGGCGGCAGAAAATGAAAATGATGACTTGGTACAAAAGACAATATACATACCGGAAATAAACTCCTTATAGATACCAGGATTGAAATTATATATTTACGCCTTATATTTACGCCAGACACGCGTTTCGTCTACGAAAAAGTCATCAGTGACGCTCGAAAAAAATGTTTAAAAGGCCAAATAAAATACGAAGTTGAAAAGCATTGAGGAAACACAACTAATACCGGCGTCACACATCAGCGTATAACTCCGGCGTGTTCAAAATCATTTACGCTGCCAATACGCTAGTAATTTTGGATGCATTTAACCTGTCAATCATATTTGTAACGTGTGAAAAACGAGATTTAGGCGTGTATTGGGCGTACTAGAAGCGTACCTAAGCGTTTATCCGGCGTTCAAGAAACGTATGTTGGCGTATGTTGTCTGCTGCATAAAAATTTCCTCGGGTTGTAGGGTTCATCAAGCGTATTTACTTCATTGGCTAGAGGTATAGGAGGAGGGTTGATATCTCATAAACATGTTTATCCCCGCGGCAATTTTGCGCCTGTCCCACGTCAGGAGCCTCTGGCCTTTGTTAGTCTTATATGATTTTTAATATTAGTGTCTTAAGTATAATTCGGTGTTTATTATGACGTCTATTATAACTGATCTAATATACATATTTTTAAGGGGCCAGCTGAAGGACGCCTACGGGTGCGGGAGTTTCTCTCTACATTGAAGACCCATTGGTGGCCTTTGTCTGTTGCCTGCTCTATGGTCGGGTTGTTGTCGCTTTGACACATTCCCCATTTCCCAATTTCTCAATTTTACCTTTGTATTTCGACGTACTTCAAACTTATGCAACGCGCTTTGAAAGATTGCTAAGCGTTCATATGGCGTGCAACTAACGTATACCGACTTTGTCAATTTTCTCTGTACGTTTGGTGCACGCCGGTCTATACGCCAATGTGTGTGACGCCGGCATAAGGTAATCTATTTCTGAGGTAGAAAAGTCTTAGTATTTCAAAGAAAACGCATTGAATTTAATCAGCTGCATTGCAACACATGACAGATTCATAGATGTTACAGACTTTGAACAGACAAAAAAAAGGCTGATTGATAACTTGGCGTAAATAATAAATTCGTGCGAATTCGAGCGGCCAATCAGTCAATATAACGCTATATTGAAGTGACACACCCTTCAATGAAATGCAAAGAAATAAAATCAAAATAAAAGTGCTCTTTCTATAAGGATACTGTTGCACCGTATTGTAATTTTTTCGTCACAAGTACATCTCATTTTTTTCAATGTGAAAATATAAACTAAAGGTAGTAAGACTATTGTCGTGGCTAAATAACTCTCAACTGACACGATTTAAATTGTCCAACCCATTAACAGACTGTATTCCCCTAATATTCATTTACATTTGGTATTACTCAACTTATATAACAATTAGGAAATATTTATTAATGACAATTAATTTTTTAGAACCAAAATACTTTTTTGTGTCCTTTAAATCATATCTAAAAATGTTTTTTAGCCTTTTATTCAAAATATTGCTATGCGTACAAGCATAAAATTCACATACTTGCGAGACGCCTTTTCGTTTTACTTAAAACTGCGCAGGCTATGCATTTTGTTTACTGGTGGAAAATGTTCTATGATAGATATCATTTTGTCAGACACTTTTCTTTTTTTGAAGTGGTTCTCATAATATGCCAAAAATCTGTATATTTAACAGAGTTTAACATTAAATTGAGTTTTACTCTTAACAGACGTATAACCAACCCGATTAACAGACCAACCGCCGATATAGCCGCATACTCAATATAGATTAACAGACCAATCTCTCGGTTAGCCGAGTGTCGGCCGTGATATAGATAAAAATCAATTAACAGGAGATTTGAGAAAAGAGGTCGGACTAGGTTCTATTTATAATCACGGTATGACAGCTGTATTATAGTGCCTAACAAGATTTTGTGAGGTAGACGAAATTGACTTTAAAACGATCGTATTGACTTTTGATGTGCAGAAATAGGCAGATCGGACATATTTTGACTTTAGTTACTTACTTCTTAAGTTTGGGATTAATTGTAATCAACATATTCCAATGAGACTGAAAAATGTTTTTTTTTATTATGATAAATAATAATTTTACCTGCCGTAGTCGTGCGTAAAATATATTTCGGTATTTCTCTTACGAAAATGACTTGTTTAATGGAACAAAACGTATTATTTGTAAACTTTCTCTTTACTCTTCACAATAGGCTTTTAAAAAATAACCTTTCAACTGTATATTACGAAAATTTTGTGAAAATCGAATAAGTGGCAATTCTTACCTTTCATACCTTAACTTTCATTGATAAAACATAATATTGACTCGTCCAGTGTCCAGTTTGAAGGTCATTTTAGTTACCGTACACATTCATGCACGTTCTAATTAATCAATTGTCATGTATGAAAAGCATAAACAAGTTTGAAGGTAAACAAATAACAACTTAATCCAATCAAATTGCCTACGATTCAATAACAATGACCAGTCCACATCATAAAAATGTATAGGGGTAAACTGGGTAGGGAGAAAATGTCAGATATATTAAGTTCATTATTTTGCAATAACGAGTAAAAATTTGTTAACCAATAGATTTGTTATAATTTCATAAACATGTCGTTATGTATTGGTATAGTTTTTGGATCTTTCATTAGCGTATTTAAGGCTGTAGAAAGTTTGGCCTTCAAAAGTCAACATAATCATTGACTTTATAAAGAAAATTCGCCTTTTTAAAACATTGAATGTTTCACAAATAATACGCGACAACAAAGCAAAATCATTTCTTAAAACACTGCAAAAAAATAATTCTGATTGATGCAGTGGTATTGTCATAAATTGCACTGGAGTGAACAGTGGTACATCAAACGTCGAATTCCCTCACACAATGTTATCACACACTTTTTTTTTTTTATAGTATACATACTTAGACTGAGTTTTTAGCAACATTATGGAATACTTCGATATTCATATATGCCTAAGGATGAATGGTCAAAACATAAATTATGTTAATAAGACCCCATTAACACTTGCACGAAATTGAAATTAAATCGATCTTTGAAGAGCATCTCGTGTTTACGATCTTTGAAGAGCATCTCGTGTTTACGATCTTTGAAGAGCATCTCGTGTTTACGATCTTTGAAGATCATCTCGTGTTTACGATCTTTTTAAAACTTGTGCGTTTACATGTAGTCTACATTGCATACCTAAGATAATCGGTCTAACAATTTCGTTAACAAAAAACATGTATACTTCTGCATTTATTAATTTAATTTTTGATTAACATGTCATAAATCATTAAAAACCAAGAAAAGTCAGAACAAAGTTTCCTGTAACGGTCGTTCCGTTTGAAGATTAATAATTTACAGAAAATTAAAAAAAATAATGAACAAATACAATTGAAAAGATATATTGAAAGGTGCACCGATTAACACACGTAGAGTAAGCGAATAAGGAACGAATAAGTAACGGAGCATCAGTCGAGCACAGAAACGAGTATCTATGCCCTAGTAGAGTTATTTTACCTCTTAGAACCAATAGCTAGCATCAGAGGCAAGACAGCAATGGAAAAGATTTGTTTTAAAAGGTGCGACCTATAACACACATATTATAAGCGAATAAGTAATAGGTCATGGGTCTACTTTAGCGCTAAAAACTGGTACATACGCGCTTATAGGTAGGAACCCATAGCTACCACCAGAGACAAGAAACCAACTCTTAATACGTGCAATGTCACAAGTTTATAACGTATAAGCAAATAAGGAACGAATAAGTAACGGTATATATATCAGTCGAGCGCTAAAACGGGTCCTGTCTCAAATCAGGAGTCTGTAATAAAGTGGTTGTCGTTTGTAAAAGAGTTACATATTTGTTTTTCATTCATTTTTTTGATTATAGTCTCGTTTGAATTGTTTTACATTTGTCATTTCGGGACCTTTTATTGCTGTATATATGCGGTATGGGATTTGCTCATTGTTGTAGGCAGTACGGTGACCTATAGTTAATAATTTCCTGTGTCAATTGGTCTCTTGTGGAGAATTGTGTTATTAGCAATCACACCACATCTCCTTATTTTATTATTCATTTTAGAAGAATGACGCAAAAACTTCGAATACATCTATTTGTTTTTTTTTAATAATCTCCACGTTCTGTCAAATCATTTAAGAATTGAATGCTTTTTTTTGTAACTTTATTGGGGTGTAAAAGCATTGACCGAAGTACATTTTGTATGAAGCGCGGAAGCGATTCATTCTAAAAATGTACGCACGGTCAACGCTTTTACAACCCTATAAATGTACAAAAAGAAGCATTCAATACTTAAATTACATTTTTTAGCTTTGATCATGAAAACACGAATTTTATATTTTTTTTATTTAATTCACCTGTGCACTTTATTGTGGGACCACGTGTTATCATGAATGAAAAGTTTTATTGAGTAATGTAATTGCTTTAGGAATAACATGTGATGTGCAGTTAGCCAATCAGAATAAAGTATTATAACGAAACATACATCTAATGTAATTATTTGAGAATAAACACTGAAATCAGCTTTTTATAAGAATATTTTTAAACTAACCATGCGCAGATTTATTTTCATATCTACATAAAGCGAACACGGTACTATCACGTTATTCTACCATAGACGACACTACTACTATTTTCTAAATTTACCACTTTATATAAATATATTGTACCCTTACATCCAATCACAGCGCTTCTTATTTCCTTATTTGACTTATAGGCAACCTAATGCAAGGAAAATGTAATAGTATCGTTTTCCCTATTACACTTTGAGCTAAACACATTTATTTAAAAAAAACTGTTGTTGGCATGACACGGGTTATGTTCTTCTCACATAGTTTAAGATAGTATGACACTAAACACCTAACGGGAGGGATTGTGCCTAATATTCATATATGATGAAGATATAATCCATAGGCGGATTCAGGGGGGGGGGGGGGCTGGGTGAAAAATTTGGTTGATCTATATAGGGAATCATTGAAGCATGACTGGAGCGGGCCCCCCTTAGGTCAGTCAGCGGGCCCCTTTAGGAAAAGTTCTAGATCCGCCACTGATAATCCTTCAATCAGTTTAAATGAGGTCTGGAGCAGCTGGCATGTCAGTTAACTGCTATAGTAGTCTGTTGTTATTTATGTATTATTGTCATTTCATTTATTTTCTTTTGTTACATCTTCTGTCATCGGACTCGGACTTCTCTTGAACTGAATTTTAATGTGCGTATTGTCATGCGTTTACTTTTTTACATTGGCTAGAGGTATAGGGGGGGGAGGGTTGAGATATCATAAACATGTTTAACTCCGCCGCAATTTTGTGCCTGTCCCAAGTCAGGAGCCTCTGACCTTTGTTAGTCTTGTATGATTTTTAATTTTAGTTTTTTGTGTATAATTCGGAGTTTAGTATGACGTCCATTATCACTGTACTAGTATACATATTTTTAAGGGGTCACCTGAAGGACGCCTCCGTGTGCGGGATTTTTTCGCTACATTGAAGACTCATTGGTGGCCTTAGGCTGTTGTCTACTCTATGGTCGGGTTGTTGCCGCTTTGACACATTCCCCATTTCCTTTCCCTATTTTATGCTTTGACTGTTTTATCGATTGAAAAGACGATCGCGATGTATCTACGCGTTTTCACTTGAAGAAAGATCGGTTATTTTATTGTTGTTGTTACTTTTGTTTATGTCACAAGTATAATGTTACTTATATGACAAATAAAGATTATATATAACATATCGGGAAATGATGCATTTTTCGACTGATTTTTATCATTCAAACTGATTTAATTTGAAAACGAGTGCATGGACCCCTATTTTTTAAAACGGCAATTTGTTTCATTTTGCAAGGAGATTATGTGACCCAAATTTTATAAAACTGTAAATAGCGCAATTTTTTTAATTTTGATAAACATGCAGAAAAAAATGACGTTTTTTTTCCTCTATTCATGGACATTTGATAAATATGAGTTATTTCTGAATAAAAATTGCATAATTTTCAATGATACTTATATAATACAGAAATTACCGATTATTTAACAAAAAACAATTTGTGTTTATCTTTTAGAACAAAAAAGTTAGGTCTTTCTTTCGAAAAAGAAAATACGGCCACAAATCTAAATTTTGAGCGAATATAGTTAGACAATTTCGACCTCATTTTACTCAAAAAGTAGCACATGAAGGTATATTTTTTATTACATATTTGATTTAATCAGGTAAAAAATAGCCTATATGCAAATTTTCATCAACTTGTAAATACAGGTTCAAAACTGTATCGTATGCCCTTAAATACGTGGAATCAATGATTTTCTCGAGGGTAACTAGAGAAATATTATATTATTGGTAGATCTACGTATTACCAAAGATTTCGCGTATAGGTCTCTGAATCGAAGTTATCAGCTTTTGTTTTACCAAAAAAATTTATGCACCCCTACAAAACAAATGGTTGCTTCTTTTTTGGAGAAGTTCACTCTCCGGATAACGTGACGTAACGCCCAGTGACGTAAAATTAAATGAAAAAACAGACGTTGTAAACAGACGCTCTCCACGTTCTTCCTAGCACCAGCAATTAAAGCACTTTACTTTTCCCGCTGGATTAACATTTATATTTCACTAAAAATAATCGTAAGTAAACTTGATAAGTGACTAGACTGTAATAACATAATCCAATTGATAAAATTGAAGTACTAGAAACACAGAAATCAAAATAGTTATCGTAAAAGTATACTGTGAATCAGCTGATTTTGACACTGTACTGTTTTTAACAGGTCTCGTGCATATTTGCGTCAATAATTTATACAAATGTGATTTTGCTCTATATATTTATACGACCCTTAGCTCTTATATGCCATGGATTCATTTTGTATCTTCTGAAGAAAAAAAAAGCTTAACCATCAACATGAAAGTACGTATATTTGATCACTACTTTCAGACATTAAAGTATAATACGGATTTCCAATTTAATTTTATACTATTTCCAGATTCTTGTTTACATGTTTTATTGTTTAAAGAAAAAAATGTTAATTTTAATCTCTTATTTTCACAGCTTCTCACATGGAAAAGCGTTCGATTTCGTCTGATAGAGCAGGTGCTCGTCGGACAACAGCAGACGATAAGACAACATCATGGATTTTAGTTCAAGATAGTAGTGGCGAAACAAGATTGATGACACAGGATGAACTTGAAAGATGTCACAATGTTCCCAGTTTTATAGGGTATGCAAATAAATAATTATAATGTTTGACCTCGAAATTTTTTAGAAAGTTTGAGAGAGCATGATGTTGATCCGGTCGACGTGTTTTTTCAATATTACAACGTACCCTGTTACTGGCACATGTGGTATTGTACAGCTAGCATATCTATTTATCCTGTCTATTGGAAGTCAATGGACTTTGAATAAACACTTTATTCAATAAGCTTTCTTAACATTGATTCAAAATTATGGTTTTGATGTACATGTTTTAGTGAACTAAGGGAGATAATTTGCTTCTTCCAGATAACATGTGATATTTTGAACCCTAGGAAGAATTCACTCCTTTGGCGAAAATTAACTCATGGATAATTATGTTAAGAAGTGATAAGGTCAAGTAAAGAAAGGTAAAAAAGTATCATGTCGAAGCTGTCAAACTGAATTTTAGCTTAATAACATAAAATTGTCAATATTTAAGTTTAGAGCTGGAAGACTATTCTATGATTTTAATTTAGTTTGTCCCAATAGTTGACGGTTGTACAGCTAGTATACTTTCAAAATCTGAATTTATTGTCTAAAAGATTGCACTATGTCATAACTGGGTCAGTATGTGTATTAATTGTTTTCCATAGGCGGTAATGGTAATGTTTTCCTCTGTAGCTCAGTCCATATTTTATATTTGGCTTTTCAAGGTTGAAACGTTGACACTTTTAAAAAATTTAATTATGGTTTGTGCATTGTCTAATGTCTAATGATTGAATATTGCTTTTCTTCAAAAAGTTATAAAATAAAGTCTATAAATCCAACTCAAATATAGAAAAGTATCCAAACAACACATTAATTCAATGACCTTGACCTTCGACCAATTATTCCTTATTGTTTGACCAAGAACCTCAGATCAAAATACCCGTCTTTTTATCTTAAAGTTCATGAGTTGCACTTACATATCACTTATGTCAAATAACTCGATCATATGGAGTATGAATCACGTCAGTCAAATTGAACAGAACATCCAGAAGATATATATATGGCTAAATATTCAGTATAGTGCTGACAGTGTGTGACAAAATGTGTGATTTTAAAAGTAGCTGTTTCAATCATAATAACATAATTTTCTGAAAGGAGAATGATTCTAGTTTAGGGTTTTACATGTAAAAAGATAGTTATTTAATCAGAAAACATAAAATTAGACCTAAATAGCATGTTGGACACAGGTTATGTTGGACGTAACAGGACATTGAAAAATGAATATTTTCCTTTTATATGAAGGCTTTGTTAATAAATATATTAATTTTTCTCTGACAGTTCATAAGATCTTCAATTAAAGTATATCATTTTGTTAAATGTTTCAAAAACTAACTTATAAGTTTGAAAAATCTTAAAATATGTCGGACAAACGGGGACATTTTTGGATGAGAATTTGTTCCATTTGCATCATTCAAAGTCAAAAACAAAATCAAAACTTTGCTGTTTATACTAATATCTACAGCTGGTGTTCCTCAGCAAGAGGTAAAATGGTTCATTATTAAATAAATGGATAAAATGAAACCATAAAAAACTGTTGGATGAACAGCGTACAGAATTCATTCATGTAGGACAAACATAGGACAGATTATATTCCCTGTTGGACAAACATAGGACAGAATTCATTATTTTACTGATCCTAATGGCAATTTAAAAATGGGCACCTCTGTAGAAGAGACGAGGAAGGGTCTGAGAACTATTTTTAAATTTATGTGGACTTGCTAGTTGTTAACAAGTTTCTTTTTACTTTTAAAAAGCTGTTACGTCCGACATTAGAGATTTTGTCCTAAGGTTCATCCAACAGAACATTATAGGACTCTTGTTATGTCCTAATTTTCAAAATTATGTCAAATTTACGCTGTCAACAGTTTAAAACCTCTTTATTTTTCATATATACGGTAGTATTTAAGGTTAAGTTATTGTCAAAGTGGAAGTGAAATTGATTCCGTGACTTGTGGTAGCCATTGTAGAGAATATCTTGGATGTTGGATGTAACATTAATTCGAATGTAACTTCCATCTCTTGGTTGGACAGAAAGAGCGTTCACCCCTTCGATGTCGTTGACCTCGAATAAAAAGGAACAGTTGACAGCAATACCAAATGCACAATGCGATTGTCTTAAAATATGTTGTCATAAACATTAAAAAACTTAAACCGAGTTGGCAACTTGCAAATGAAAATTGAAATTTTCGCCCGTTACGGTTGGACAGATTTTTCAAGAGTAAACTTTAATGACAATTCCTGAAAAAAATAAAAGTTTCTGCTGTATCTTCATGATGAATTATCACATTTTAGTTAATAAGCTGAAGCCTCAAGATATTTTGTGCATTTAATTGCCCTCTATTGTTACATAACTTATATTTCATTTTCTCTTAGGAAGAAGACAGAAAATGTTAGTCCGACAACATGACCATTTAAAATTGTTTTTAATCCTTATTTTTCGAAGATTTTTCATGTTTTAGTGTCCTAAACCTTGCCAACCCTATTGTATTACCTGAAAATCCTTTTTACCTAGTTGCCATTCATAAAAAAAGGTTTTTAAAACAATTTTGATTTTGGGTCATTCAACCATGTCACAAAATAAGCATGCACAACAATTCAACACTTCATTTATAAAATAATTTTAATCAACAATAAACTTTTCATATGAGACTGTTTATATTATCTCTTCATCATACAGTGGATTGATTAGCTACCTGCATTTAAACTCAAAATAATTTAAAATATGAAAAAAATGCATTTTTCTGGGACACCCATTGAAACAGGACTTTACTGAATACTTAGCCATATAATAAGTAATTAAGAAAAATAAAATGATAAATATGTAACAAAAAAATTAAGATATTAAAATATAAATATATGGTTAGGAAGAAAAACAGTGTTTAGGAAAAAATGTATATCAAACAAAAATACTGAACTCCAATGCAAATTAAAAAATTACCAGACAAAATCAAATGCTGTCAATGCACTCAAAGAAAAGTGTTTGGTCATACAGGGTGAGATTGTTAATATCATTAACAGGATGATATCAGGCCTTGAAGTCACAAAACTTTTTAGTCAGTTTTTTTGTACTCAACAAACTCCAAAATCAACCAATCAAAATGCTGGATTATATGTTTCGAGCCTGATTTTTGTGCTCCTTGCACTGAGCAAAGGTTTATGACTTCAACCCCAGATCTTCTTCCTTATTTGTATTATTTTAGTACGTTTTCTCTTTACAAATTAGATTTTGAATAAAAAAATATTTCACTGCACTGAACATTCCTGTACGAAGTGTGACATTTGTATATGACATGGAAACAAGGCGTAAAAATCATACTATATGCGAGTGGCATTGCAATGTTTACAAAACGCATGTCCAGGCGTCAACCAGGCGTAAACCAAGTAATAGAACCCAGCAAGTAAACATTTGCAATGTTAATTCTGATAAAAAAGATGTGAAATTTGATGTCCCCCAAGGATCTATACTAGGTCCTCTATTATTTGTCTTATTTATAAATGACCTTCCCCTTTGCATTAAAAATTGTAAAACAGACTTGTATGCTGATGATACTACTCTTCATAAATCCAGGAAAAGTATTGAAGATTTACATGATGATGTTCAAGAAGAATTTTAATATGCAAAGTTGATTAATGGTGCAAAATGAATAATATGTTCATCAATACCAAAAAAACTAAATGTTTGGTTACTGGAACAACTGACAACCCAATCATTTCAACCAAATTTAGTAATAAATTTAGAAACACTACAAAATTCATCATGTGAGAAATTATTAGGTGTTAAAATTGACTTGACAGCACACTTAGCTGGAAAAATCAAATTGATCAAATTTGTGCTAGCATTTCATCAAGAATATACCTTCTTCCTAAATTAAAGAAATTTTTAGATATTAATGCCAGGAAAGCATATTATAATGGGTATATTCTGCCTCTCATCGATTAATGCTGTATTGTTTGGGGAGAATGCAAGCTCGTGCAATATAAAATTCTACTTGGGACAATATTCCCCAATATTCGTGCAATAACCCTATAATACTGCAATTATAATAATAATAATAATAAATTCTTTATTTAAAGAGGGTAAACACAGTTAGTTACAATTACTAATCTTCCCTGAGGCCCTCATATACATGTATGCAATACAATTAAAAATTAATTGATAATAATAAGAGAAAAAAAAGCAAACATACAACATATAAACACAATTGTATAGCCATAATAGTTCTATGTACATGTACCATGATTAAAAGATATAAAACAGTTACAGATTGCATGTAGTAAATAGACATAGTATATACAAATCATTAAAATCATACATTCTAAGAGTAATAGTTGCAATCATTTCAGACTGAAAATTCGGACTGTCTCAAGTATTGTTTTATAATTTGTTTAAAAGAATAAGTGTTTTGCACTTTACGCATTTCATAAGGTTACATAGTCCGTTCCATAAAACTGATCCAGAATAAGCAAAAGATTTTTTAAACAGTTCAGTTTTTGGCTTTGGAACTATCAAATTACCTTGAGTAACACCCCTTAAAGCATAAGGATTATTTACAGATATAAGTTGAAACTTTTGAATTAGGTACTGTGGTGCTTCTTTTCGCATACATTTAAATAGCAATAAATATTTGTGGTATTTGATTCTGTTTTTTACTGTCATCCATCCAAGTTCTTTAAATAAGGGGGCTGATGAGGATAATGGGTCTGCATCAAGAATTATTCTTGCTGCTCTTTTTTGAAGTTTTAATATTCTTACTATCCCTTCATTTTTACATTCTCCCCAAATAATACAGCAGTAATCGATGAGAGGCAGAATATACCCATTATAATATGCTTTCCTGGCATTAATATTTAAAAATTTCTTTAATTTAGAAAGAAGGTATATTCTTGATGAAATGTTAGCACAAATTTGATCAATTTGGTTTTTCCAGCTAAGTGTGCTGTCAATTTTAACACCTAATAATTTCTCACATGATGAATTTTGTAGTCTTTCTGAATTTATTACTAAATTTGGTTGAAAAGATTGGGTTGATAACTTCTGACTTGTTCCAGTAACCAAACATTTAGTTTTTTTTGGTATTGATGAACATATTATTCATTTTGCACCATTCTTCAACTTTGCATAAATCTTCTTGAACATCATCATGTAAATTTTCTATACTTTTCCCGGATTTATGAAGAGTAGTATCATCAGCATACAAGTCTGTTTTACAATTTTTAATGCAAAGGGGAAGGTCATTTATAAATAAGACAAATAATAGAGGACCTAGTATAGATCCTTGGGGGACACCAAATTTCACATCTTTTTTATCAGAATTAACATTGCAAATGTTTACTTGCTGTGTTCTATTACTTAGGTATGACCTGAAAAAACCTACTGCAGACTCACTGAATCCGTAAATAGCAAGCTTTAAGCAAAGAATGTCATGATCTTATTAGACTTTAATTAAAATTTTTAATGTTATTATCCAAGGATAAAGGTTTTTGGATTTCAAAATTTCTGAAAGAACATAAAACTTAATAACTTACATTCAATTATACTCACATAATTATTATTTACCATGTATACTACTACCCTTTATTTCACAATTTTCATTAATCAATTTAATTCCAATTTCAAATTCATCCAAAAAGCACAAAACAAGCTAGTTATCCCTGAATATGTGAAGCTGCCATTAGTCCAACTTTTGCACTAAAACCAAAGAGCCAAATTTTGAAAAAAAATCCCATGATCCTTTAAACAAAGCATTATGGTATTTTTATTTACGCATACCAACAGTTTTACGCCCGAAAGAAAATTTACACCTTGGTTATTTCAATTTACGCCAGGTTTATCACTTTTTTCTATGCCCGTAAGGACTTCAAATTTATGTTTCCTGCTCCCTTACGCCCTGATCTAGATGCGTAACTACCACTCACGCCTGGTTTACGCCATATTTCCAGGCGTAATACGCCTTATAATTTCGTACAGGTTTATACACGCTTTTACTTGTAGCTTGTAACAGTATGGTGAAATGGTTGATATATAATTGGCTTTGGTAATTACTAATTATTTGACATCAAATACATTTTTTTTTCTTGGAAATGGAATCAAACAGATAACTGTCTTAGTTTCTGTGAATATATGTTGTTTAGTTGACTTTAGAAAAATTGATATTCACCTCGACAGTTGACCTCTTTAATGCTTCCTCAACAAATGTACAACTCATTGTAATGTAAAATTACTAGTATGTTTTTCTGTATACCTTTGTTCAAGTTAGGTGATACCAGAATAAAATGATATATGCTGAACAGTAAGTGAATATGAATCGATCATTTTTTTCAAAAGTAATAAAAACACATATATTACCTCATCAAAAGATAGTAATTGCATAATATTAGGCCACAATTAAAAAAAAAATGGTTTGCCCAAACCCTACCCAAAGGTTGAGACAGTGGGTAGGTAGGTAGGCATTTTCTTTTTTTTTTTCAAAAAGAGAAATTGAAGTATCAGGTGTTAATTAGTCTTCATGCCTATCTGATTAAAAAAAAACTTCTTCAAATCAGGACAAAAAAAGAATTTGAGTAGGCAGCTTTTTTCTGGGTAGGTAGCGTTTGGGCAAACAAACCTATTCTTTTTTATGGCCTTATACATGTTTTTTGCAAGTGAAAAAAGCTATTTAAAATTAAAGTCTTTAAATATACAAATATAATATACTATAGATAATGTTATGTACTAGCCGATTGAGAACTGTTTTGGAGTACAAATGTATTTGATTGTGGTCTCAATGGGCTGATTAAGCTTTGCATATATATATATCTCAAATGGCAATACTTGTTTTTCAGTTCTGGCTTACCAGTGAATATAAGTTTACCAATACATGAACAAAATAATAACAGTGATTGTAATATTGAGGAACCATCAGAAAATGCACCAGATATCAACAATAACCACATCCATCAAATGGTCAGTACAACTTATACAGATGACAGCATTGAAACATTACGATCACAACAACACAATATGTCCATGGAAAGACCGTGCGAGACTGGGCTAAGTTACAAAAATCCACCCATAGAGCTTGTCATGGATGAGGATTTAGATTCCTCTTTAACACATGATGGAAGTTTGTTAGAGCATATATCTCGACAGATAGCTATCCAACAGCCCTATTTAAACCCCGATAACAAGTAAGCATATATATATATATATATACCGTCATTATACTGAACAAAACTGATTTCACGAAACAATTAAGATATAATTATGCATGTACATAAAGTTAACAGGTTAAATGGGTTAATTCTTGATGACATTGATATTTATTTTAATGTGTCTGCTCTAATGTGTTATACTTATTAAGTAGTAATAGATTATACACATAGAATTATTAAAAGATGTTGTATAATATAGTTCCTTATAATATATTGTTTGGAAAACTTGAAATATGAATTAAAATGTTCTGATCTATTAAAACATGATTCTTCTCTGAAACAAATGGAAAAAAACATGGCCACTGTGGTAAAAAATAAAACATGGTTAGATGGGAGTTAATAGATATAGGAAGATGTGGTATCTGATATATGGACCATAATTTGGTATTCGGCCTTTGGTTTCTTTTTGTATCCTTTTTTATAAGTTCTAAAACTTTAACTTTTATTCTGTGGGTTGTGTTGATGTTAGAATAGTATTAATGGAACAATTGAGTTTTTCGAGAAAAAATTAATACATTTTGATTCACCGTTTACGTGACAGGAAACAAAACAGGAAACCAATCTTTATTTTCTTTATTTTGCACAATATATTTCAAAAGACATAAATGAACACCATTACTAGTGTTACTTGCTTCATGTTAATATTTAAAATCTATTTTCAATGTTAAATTAAAGTTTTTTTTAAACGTGACAGGAAACCATAAGAAACCGAAAGCGTTTTTTTAGTTTTATTTTATTGCAAAATCTGCTTAAAATGATCTGAACAGTATACTTTTTCTTAAAATCCATCTTAAATGTAACAGTATTATAAAACTCCTAAATATGTGCTTGTTTTGAAAACAATTAGTACAATTTATTCAGGAATTTCCGTATTTTCTTCATTGATACAGGATACCATAATTGTTGTATCTTGATGTTTTAGCCAAAAAAATGTATTTATATTTGGTTTTGAAATTCCAGTTATATACAATTTATTTCCAAATCATTGGTAATGTAAAATTCTTTAAATCCAGTAAAGAAAACAACTTTTAACTTGGAATTAGCATCTTTAAAATAGGCACCATGTGATATTTGTGACCTGTACACCATCTACATGGTTTCCACATTTTAACCTACATTTACTTTAGTGGGCTAAAATCAATAAAGTACTTCCTTTCAAGTCATGCATGGTAAAAGTTTACTTTTCCTTTGACAAGTTTATTGCGTTTCTGATAAGTGTTTGCAGAACATGAATAAAAAAAATTAATTAAAAATTGTGACAAAGATACCAACTTTGTACATTCCAAGTGTAAAGTTACATTAACATTTATTTTTTATTAAATTATTTTTATTCACCTAAAATATCCAATAATATTTACTGTTGAAGCTAAATCAATCCAACGAACATCGGCAACATGATAGGAGACGTAATTTCGATTGAATTTTCCAAGGACCCTTTACATCGTTATTGGGAAACGAAGTGTGTTAAAACATCGGTCAAATCTGAAATCGATTTTGTCAAGTCATTGGGCATTTATTTTCACACAAGATCGTATGTAACATTATGCACATAGGAAAAATAATAGACCCCCGGCGCAATCTCTTTGAAAATTGTATTTTCCTTTTTTAAACAAGATGAAACAAGCCTACAGATTATGTTTGCTTACATCCCGTTGGAAACAAAAACAATGTTTAGACCTAGTATTTCGTATATCCGGCTGTAAGGGCGTGATCACATGTTAGTCACATGTTTCACGTATGACCGGAAATGATTAGAACTTAACGACAAAAACAATTTTAATAAATAAATGGACTTCTGTTACGTGTGAAATGTAACGCATAACGATAACGTCATTTTCTAACTTAATTATTACGAAGAACAAAACAAGAATGTAAATCATCTCTGATTTACCTGTTTGAACATCTCGCGAGAGTTCGTATTTGCATATTGTTGCAAAGAATTCTTTTACAACAAAGCAGATTAAACCATCTAAAATGTGCGTTACGAAATGGGAAACCAAAATAACAACAGTGTTCTTACACCTGCTACAGAAATACTTATAGTTCTCGGCATTTTCTTCTCACTATTCTTATTGGTCGATGTTCTTTGTTATTTTAAAGCAAAATTTATGAATTTGCCGGTGACGATTATCTATAAATTAGTCAGCGTTATGCACTTCGGACGCGAAAAGTAACGCGAGAAACGACACACAAATACGGTCGTATAATCTTTGAAATTTGTTAATTTCAATTTTTTTTTTTTTTTCTAGGGAAGAGTAGCATACACTTGTATGTTGATAAAAATAATGGCATCTTTAGATGTAGTTACAACTTTTCTTACAGTAATTCACATTTTATCACTTTTCTATAGTTATAGGAAACGGAGCCCAATAGCAAATTATGGTCCATATGCCAATGAGACAACTTAACATGTTCTTGTTATTAAGCCTCAAAACTACAACATAAAAAAAAAAGTTCCCCTCAAATCAATGTGAAGTTTTAATTTTAGAAGTTATTGTCCTTAAATGAATATTATTAACTATTAGATTTTTTTTAAACATTGGAAGACAGAAAAAGCTTTTCCTGCAAAATTGATCAGCAAAACATAAGCTTCAAAAATTCTAAATGTCAGACTGGACACATCAACAATGGGGGGGGGGGGGGTTCAATAAGGGTCCGTTATCATGTTAACAACACCTCAATTTTGGCAAAAACAGTTAACAAAAAATGCGAAAATGCTGATAACAATTAACAAAGTGGGTTGAAAACAGTAAACAGCTTAAATTGATCTCAGGTAAAAGTTAACAACACCTTGAAAAGGGCAATAACAGATTAACACAAAAAGATATTGCTCCCCTCATCAACTGAATCCCTATAGAAGTTTCATTCTTATAGCTAAAGAATGATAGAAAGACAGTGATTGCTAAAGCATTTGATGAACAATACAAAAGTGCTCTTTGAATGAAATAATCATCTGCCAGCCATATGAGGCTTCAACATGACAAATGCAAGACAATTCAACAAACTATAACAACTGAATTGCATGCTCCTGACTTGGAACATATATACATAATGTGGCAGGGATAAACATGTTAGTGGGTTTGAACAGGGACATACATAATGTGGCAGGGATAAACATGTTTGTGGGTTTGAACAGGCACACAGATAACGTTGGGGGGGGGGGGGGGAGAGGAGGGGATAAACATGTTTGAGGGTTGGAACAGGCACATACATAATGTGGCAGTGATAAACGGTTTGAACAGGTACATAGATAATGTGTGTGTGTGGGGGGAGGGGGGACATGTTTGTTGGTTGAAACAGGCACATAGATAATGTGGGGGGGGGGATAAACATGTTTGTGGGTAGGAACAGGCAAATACATAATGTGGCAGGGATAAACATGTTTGTGGGTTTGAACAGGGACATACATAAAGTGACAGGGATAAACATGTTTGTGGGTTTGAACAGGCACACAGATAACGTTGGGGGGGGGGGGGGGGGGGGGATAAACATGTTTGAGGGTTGGAACAGGCACATACATAATGTGACAGTGATAAACGGTTTGAACAGGTACATAGATTATGTGTGTGTGTGGGGGGGGGGGGGGGGGGGGGGGGGACATGTTTGTTGTTTGAAACGGGCACATAGATAATGTGGGGTGGGGGATAAACATGTTTGTGGGTTGGAACAGGGACATACATAATGTGGCAGGGATAAACATGTTTGTGGGTTAGAACAGGCACATACATTATATGGCTGGGATAAACATGTTTGTGTGTTAGAACAGGCACATACATTATAAGGATGGGATAAACATGTTTGTGTGTTAGAACAGGCACTTATAAAGTAATGTGGCGGGGATAAATATGTTTGTTGGTTGGAACAGGCACATACTTAATATGGCAGGGAAAAACATGTTTGTGGGTAGGAACAGGCACAAAGATAATGTGGCAGGGAAAAATATGTTTGTGGGTTGGAACAGGCACATAGATAATGTAGAAGGGGGTGGGAGGGTAAACATGCATGTTTGTGGGTAGGGACAGGCACAAAGATAATGTGGCAGGGATAAACATGTTTATGGATTCAACCCTTGGAACAGGCACATTCATAATGTGGCGGGGATAAACATGTAGAATCCTCATTTCCACAGAAGTTAACAACCCAACCCAAGAAAAAACTATAAAATCAGTTGAATAGGGCTAAACTAATCAGATAGTTTTAAAAAAAAAAGCCATTAAAAGTAGAGATCTGCATGAGAGTACCAACAGGCCTAGGTACTGAAAGCTAATTCAAAGCCTGGTATAACAAC
This sequence comes from Mytilus edulis, assembly GCF_963676685.1. Classification (NCBI taxonomy): domain Eukaryota; kingdom Metazoa; phylum Mollusca; class Bivalvia; order Mytilida; family Mytilidae; genus Mytilus; species Mytilus edulis. The sequence goes on along the minus strand of NC_092350.1, from coordinate 78,173,925 downwards.
TAATAACATCATAAATCTAAGACTAAAATTTCAGTACACATCAAATTCAGTGTAAAACGTTCTTGATAATAAAAATTGTCGTAATGGTATCACATCATCGTCAGCGTCGTCCGAAGACGGATTGTTTCTGGATAATAACTTTTGAATAAGTAAAAGTAAATCAATAAAATTTTAACACAATGTTTATAACCACAAAAGGAGGTTTGTGATTGTATTTTTGGGTTATGGTCCCACAGGTTTAGGAACTAGGGGCCAAAAGGGGCCAAAAACAGCATTTATCTTGTTTCAGGACAAAAAGTTGTGTATTAGTATTTCAATTGTTCTGAAATTGTACCACATTGTTTAATACCATAAGTAGAAGGTTGGGATTTATTTTAAGGGGTTATTGGGCAAACAGTCTAGGAATAAAGGGCCAAAAAAGGGGTCAAATTAAAACAAGCATTTTTTTTTAGTTTCAAGACAATAACTTGTGTGTAACTGTATGGATCTCTCTGACATTGTACCACAAGTTTCCATATAACACAGGGAAGGCTGGGATCCAGTTTAGGGTTAATTTTCCCTTTATGTAGGAATAAGGGGCAAAAAAATGGCAAAAAAGCAGCATTTTTCTAGTTAACAGACAATAACTTTTGTTAAAGTATACGGATCTCCATACATTTTTACAAGAAGGTTCAATACCCCTCAAGGAAGGTTTGGATTGATTTTAGGGTTTATAGTCCCAATAGTTTAGGAATAAGGGGCCAAAAAGGAGGCCCAAAATAATAATTTTTGTAGTTTTCAAACAATAACTTATGTTTAAGTGTATGAATCTCTCTGAAATTAAACCCCAAGTTTACATACAATGAAGGGATGGTTAGTATTTAATTTGGGGGTTATGGCTCAAAATGTTTCGGAATTAGGGACAAAAAGGGGGGAGCTAGGTATTTCTGGTCAATGGACAATTAAGACAATTTAAAAGCAGTGTAAGGGAGGTAATTCTAAAATATATGACATACAATGTTGGGTATGTTCGGATTTACCTCCCTTACACTACTTGTTTATTATGTATAAAGAAATATCAGGTTTTGGACTAATTGCAAAATAAAGGGGGGTGGTAGTTTTATTTAAAAAAATTTTCTTCAAATTTCTCAAATTCCAAATTTTTGAAGAGTTAAAAGAAGAAATCTTTAATTGCACAATAGTGCGCAATGGATTTGTAAAAACTTGACATTTGTTTTGTGTCAGAAACTCATATTATGTCAAAAATTTGATCACAATCCAAATTCAGAGCTGTATCAAGCTTGAATGTTGTGTCCATACTTGCCCCAACTGTTCAGGGTTGGACTTCTGCGGTCGTATAAAGCTGCACCCTGCGGACTACCTGTTTTAATAAATAAATTTGAAATCCTTGACTTAATAATTAATATACATTGTGTACCAGTAATAATTAAGATTACTTTTATTGAAATCCAAGATATATATCCCTACTGTTCACTGCTGATATATATAAACATTAGGGAATGATCACTGGTTTGTCACTTTCAACATGATGATCCATACTGCGATCATCCGAACAAGGCCAACACAAATATAGGGAACTTTTAGAAGGTCCATTTCTGAACTGTAACAGCTTTTAAATTTTAATTTTGTAACATGTTGTAAATTTTCAAAGATTTGATTATTGGTATTTTTGATATACTAACAGTATTGCAAAGCAGGGGTTATCATTTGTTAATATAGCTTTTAGTTCTATTTTTTTCAGTGGCCAGCCTCTGACCTACCATATTGAAGAAATACCAATGGAAAATGTAGAAGCTTTAGGAGACAGTTTTACCATTGTTCCAAACATGATGAATCAACACCAGCACACATGGTTTGTACAAAATGTGTCTTATACTGGGGAGTCATTTATTTTTGTAAATTTAATCAAACAAAATTGAAGAATTCTTATGATAAATGCAAAAACAATTGTGTTGGTATAATGTTATCATGTCGTTATTGTTGTCTGAAGACATGTTTGGTTTCCGGGCAATAACTCCATTTAAAGTGAATTGATCTCTATGAAATTTTAATAGAATGTTCAATACCACAGACAGAAGTTGAGATTGATTTTGGGGGTTATGGTACCAACAGTTCAGGAATTGGTGCCAATGGGGGCAAAAAAGGGGTCCAAAACAAAAAATAATCTAGTTCCAGACAATAATTTGAGTTTTAGTGTATGGATATCTCTGAAATTGTACTAAAAATTTCTGTACCACAAAGGGAAGGTTAGGATGAAGTTTGGGGTAATTGCCCCAAACGTTTAGCATAGACTTGCTAGTGCGAAAAAGGGATCAAAACAAGCATTTTTCTAGTTTACAGACAATAAATTTCTTAAATTGTGCATTTGTCCTAAAAAAAAAAAAAAAAAAAGAAAAAAAAGAAATTAAGGATGAGAAATTAAGGTGATTTTTTTTCAAATTTATTATGGGTTTAATATTTTATTTCTTTCTAAATTTCTAATATTTTAAAGAATTGTTGCAAAGTTTAGAAAACCAACCACATAATTTCTACTAAAAAGTTAAGTTAAGTGTAAAAAAAATCTATATTTCCTGTAAACGATTTTTAACAATTCGGACGTAAAAAATATTTGGATAATTGGTGTCGCTTGCCGTTCATACATTCTATCATTAATGTGAACACCTCCCCTTACAGCTGTCATGAAAAATGTACAAACAAAATCGATCATTGTCGGCATACGTAAAATTTATTTGTCTCCGAGCTTTCTCGATTTTAGTATCGAGTACAAATACTTATTATAGTAGGCCTTACTTGTTATATTTCCTACAATGTACAAATAAATGTTTAGCCGACAATTTACAATTTACCCATGAAAACATGAACCTTTATTTTACCGCCGTTACTTTTCAATAAAATTGGCAATATTTTTACGTGAACTGCAAAGTAAGCTGCAACATTTATAATGATTCATATGTATCCGTTCACTTCAAACAGAAGCAGAATACATACGTATTTTGTATCTATAGTAAAATGGTCGACTGCAGGGCACAAGTACTTATTCCAGCACCCGAAAAAAACCAAACATATTTGCTTCAGTAGACAAAGTCCGATTTGGTTTAAGTCATAAACATTTGGTTTACAAGATGTTGATCAAATATTCTTAGAATTTATCTAAAGGCATGCACAATTTTGGTTTGTATAAAAGACTGCGTTTCTTACGTCTATACTTTCACAGACCATCTGACTTCAGCGTATGGAGGCATCACACTTTAGCGTGACCGTCGTACTTTAGAGTCCTACATATATGTAACACTCCCAAACATGTCCTTCCTCCCAAACGTGTCCGATTCCCCCAAACGTGTCCGTAATATTTAATATTCCCCAAACGTTTCAGATTTCATTACCCCAAATGTGTCCGATAATTGTTATTCGCCCAAACGTGTCCACTTTTAAACGCCAGAACGTTTCGCGTCTTTTAGCGCTAATACATGTCCTAAAAGCGACATCAATAACGTTCACGGGTATTCTATGACGCGGGACACAGTTGATGAAGTGGTCATTTATTAGTTAGTTTGTTCAATGCTGGTTGTTAATGATTATCATTACTGAAAATTTAATATGTAACATGAATTAACTTTTGACTGAATTTGCTTATTGTCCAGTTGCAAGTATTTCATGCTCATTTGGGTTAGAGTGAACATACAAATAATTTTAGTACAGTTGAATTGATCAATTACCATGTAAATTATTTTATACTAATAAACTCCGATAATGCCTTTTATATTAATCAGATTATTGCTCGGCGTGCTTTCAGTTGTATTGCCGGACCTACTTTCTTTATTTAACAGTTCTGATTTTTGATAAATTTTAAGTTAGGAGTATCACTAAAGATACACGAACAAGAGACATAACGTCCAGTACCAAATATTTCATTCGTTATTTGAACGACATCATATTAACGATATTTTCATACCCGCAATTTAAAATTGAGCCTTAATTTTTACGGTTATTTGGGATTACCACTAGTTAGGATTTTAATCCAAAAAAATAAATGCGAGTAAAGACCGATTTGTTTATGACTTCAGTGAGAAACTACTTCAATGTATGTTATGTAATATAGAGGCCGTTTTAAATAAAAGTTGCGGAAATTTAAAAAAAATTGCCTTCCAAAATACAACTAATGGCACATTATAAAGAATGAAATGCTACAAAGATTTTAATGCGCAGAGAAAAAGAATTTAACTAATTTATTTTTATCTTTTAATGAAATAGTAAAAATCGTAAAATAAGTATACAATAATAATTTTAAAAAAAATCAATGGCCACAAATAACCTACGTTTATATAATATGAACAGGAATGATAGTTCCAATAAAATAAAAAGCTTGATATGGACACGTTTGGGCGTTTACACAAATGACACGCTTTGGCGCCTATTGACAACTAGACATATTTTTGCAGTTCAGTGACGTCGATTAGGACACGATTGGGGGAATCGGACACGTTTGGGAGAAAGGACACGTTTCTGAGTGTAACATATATACACATAAAAAAAAAAAATCGTAAGACAACAACCTTTCGGCCAATTGCGTTAGTTGAACTAAAATTTCAAATACATTTCAGTCAGTTTGATGATCAATCCATTTTGAATAAGAAAATCTAATTTATTTATATGCATTTTCATTTACCAATTTGAGTCAAACATCTTGCGCCGTTTTAATGTTTCAACTAGGACTAATACACTAATTCAGTAGTCCACGGTTTCAACAAGGATCGCCGGAACTCGGCCTTCAATTAATTTTACAAATTGCACCAAAATACAGAAAACATGAATCAAAATTATTTAAGCGATATAACATCTGGTATTGGTTTTCACTGAAGTTATCTTTACAGACCAGCGGGTGTTCAACCCCTTAATTGTGCGTCTTATCGCACATGTCAAATTATCTAGTAATCCAATGTGGAGCGAGGATGGATTATCGTCTTTGTTGATACAAATAATTGTTATCAAATTGAGTTATCTCCCTTAAACCAGACAGATTCTTGGCAATGACTCCTATGTCATAACTGCGTTACTGAGACAATGGCAATTTAAACAATTTTTTTTGTGTTTTTGTCTTATATCTTAAAAGTTACAATCAATAGTAGGAAACATTAAAAAAAAAAGTGTTCTGCAAAAAAAAAGAGTTAAAATTGTCATTGTCTCAGTTGAGCTTAGTTTCCACCTGGACATTCATTCCCTAACACTGCAATGATATAGTTTGCTTATTTTCAACAGATATCAGTCTCATTTACAAACATCACTTTTCCCAAAGGGGTCACTCCAATACAGTTGAAAAAAGATCCAACTAGAATTTGTTGTTAAGCAGTTGAATACCTTTATTAATATGGGGACGAAGTCCCTCCCCTATAACAGTAGAAAATTCAACAACAACAAAAAAACAGGAAAATTTCCCGAATTTTTCATTGTACTAATGAACTCAAAATCGTTCAAAAACATTTTTGTCGCATTTTTGAATTTCCGGATCTGCGCAGATATCTACTTCCGTTTCCTGTCTTGTTTGCATGCGACTGAATAAAATGTAATTCATACAGACTTCGTCCCCATTCACAGGTAATGCCTGCCTTATATTATAAGAATTAAACAATGTTACTGCCTGTCTTGATAAATTGAATAGTTTTGATTTTTATGCCCCACCTACGATAGTAGAGGGGCATTATGTTTTCTGGTCTGCCTCCATTCGTTCGTTCGTCCGTCTGTGCGTCCGTTCGCCTCAGGTTAAAGTTTTTGGTCAAGGTAGTTTTTGAAGAAGTTGAAGTCCAATCAACTTGAAACTTAGTACACATGTTCCCCATGATATGATCTTTCTAATTTTAATGCCAAATTATAGTTTTGACCCCAATTTCGTGGTCCACTGAACATAGAAAATGATAGTGCGAAGTTCAGGTTAAAGTTTTTGGTCAAGGTAGTTTTTGATGAAGTTAAAGTTACATCAACTTGAAACTTAGTGCACATGTTCCCTATGATATGATTTTTCTAATTTTAATTCCAAATTAAAGGTTTAACCCCAATTTTCACAGTCCACTGAACATAGAAAATGATAGTGTGAGTGGGGCATCCGTGTACTATGGACACATTCTTGTTAATTTCTGAACTACTTAATTTTTAGATATTAAAAATGTGATTTTAAGCATATATCATAGATAATAAGCAATTGTTTAGATTTTACACATTAAATTTTAGATTATTTGAGAGAACTATTACAGCATTATGCAATACTCTTATAGCTGGTACTAATCTGAAATTAATTCTATTGAAATAATTTAAACAGGTTCCAAACACCACCTCAGCAAGTTGAACTTCGAGGATCATCACAGAATAAGATTTATGAACAAGCCACAATGTACAACCCAGCAAATCATCATAAACAGGCTGCAATGTACACTCCAACTAGTCATCATAAACAGGTGGATAATACAATGTACACTCCATCTAGTCATCATAAACAGGTTGGTTATACAATGTACACTCCAACTAGTCATCATAAACAGGTTGATAATACAATGTACACTCCAACTAGTCATCATAAACAGGTTGGTAATACAATGTACACTCTAAAAATTATTATAAACAGGTTAATACAATGTACACTCCAACTAGTCATCATAAACAGGTGGATAATACAATGTACACTCCAACTAGTCATCATATACAGGCTGCAATGTACACTCCAACTTGTCATCATAAACAGGCTGCAATGTACACTCCAACAAGTCATCATAAACAGGTGGCTAAAACAATGTACACTCCAACTAGTCATCATAAACAGGTGGATAATACAATGTACACTCCAACTAATCATCATAAACAGGTTAATACAATGTACACTCCAACTAGTCATCATAAACAGGTGGATAATACAATGTACACTCCAACTAGTCATCATATACAGGCTGCAATGTACACTCCAACTTGTCATCATAAACAGGCTGCAATGTACACTCCAACTAGTCATCATAAACAGGTGGCTAAAACAATGTACACTCCAACTAGTCATCATAAACAGGTGGATAATACAATGTACACTCCAACTAATCATCATAAACAGGTTAATACAATGTACACTCCAACTAGTTATCATAAACAGGTTGATAATTCAATGTTCACAGCAACCAGTCATCATAAACAGGTGGATAATACAATGTACACTCCAACTAGTTATTATAAACAGGTTGGTAATACAATGTACACTCCAAAAAGGCATCATAAACAGGTTAATACAATGTACACTCCAACTAGTTATCATAAACAGGTTGATAATTCAATGTTCACAGCAACCAGTCATCATGAATAGGTTGGCAATACAATGTACTCCAACTAGCCATCATAAACAGGTTGATAATTGGTTCTCATACCATCCTTATCTTCTTATTTATATTTTTTTTAATACATAAACATGTAGAATGATTTAAGTTCAAACAAGTAACAGATGCTGTTCACTATTTTTTTTTCCTTGGGAGTACACAATTTAATTAGATAACAATCACTCCAAAACAAATTGCCCTGTAGATGGACCATATATCATAACTGTTTATGTGAAATGCTGTCCACTTTCTTAGGGACAACATTTCATGGCAATGGACATTAGTTAATTAATACCAAAGTTCTATATTTTCTATTGCCTTTTTCTCATAATAAGTATAGTAAAGTTCTCCAATTTCAATTTTATACTATACACACTTCCTTCTTTCATTGTCATTAGCATTAACTTGGTATTTCTGAGAACTTAAGTATCTACATATTCACTTCCATCCATTATTTGTTTGTTTAAATTTGTATATTAATCACTTTCTAATCAATTGTTCAGATTTTATTAAAATTCAAGTATATTAAAACTTTTTAATGACCTCTGTATAACTTCCCTTTGAGGACACAATTTTATAGCAACTGCTTTGAAAACTTGTTTTATGGGTGGACACTATTTCATAGCTTTTGCAGTAAAAATCTGTTCACCCAAGGAACATTATTCCATGGCAATGGACATTATAAGATACCAAAATTCTATGAAAAACTGTCCAGGTGTACACTTTTTTGCAGGACACTATTATGTCTTACACTGGTTGATCTAATGGTACAATGCTAGTTCCCTATCAATTTGTATAACATTTCTGGTTGGTTGTTCCTGGGTTACAGCCTAGGACTTTAACTAACAGACTTTAGTAAATCATTTAACTTTGTACTATAATTGGTTGGTTGTTCCTGGGTTACAGCCGAGGACTTTAACTATCCGACTTTAGTAAATCTTTTAACTTTGTACTATAATTGGTTGGTTGTTCCTGGGTTACAGCCTAGGACTTTAACTATCCGACTTTAGTAAATCTTTTAACTTTGTACTATAATTTTAGTATGATTGATTATTGACTAGAAACCAATCTACTTGTTGTAATAGGTAAAAGTATAAGTGATACTCTATAAATGTCCAACAAAAATGAATGTTTATGTTGCATCTGATTTCAGCAACTTCAATATATTCCATCAGGAAATAGCAGTACTCCTATAAGAATGCACAGTATCTTGCAGCCATCTGGAACAAATGATTCAGGTCGACATGTCTACACACCACATCCAAAGACTGGTCAAGTAATATATGTGTCTGAGCCACAAATACAGTACATGTCACAGCCCCTCAATGCATCAACAGCAACAATAAAAACAAAGACTACCAACACCAGTACACCAAAGAATAAACACAAAACTAAGGTATTTTCTACTAATTTGACAGTAATTAATTTCCAGGGGTTTTTCATTGATATCAAACAATATTATTTAAGAAAGAAGTTATTTATTTTTTTATAACATATCACAATGGATGTGGTAATTGTCAATTTGGAAGTTTTAATAGTTTAGAATTTAATGGAACTTACAATCTTTTTATTACCCTAGTTCTTATAAAAAAAAGCAGAGGGCAAATATTTAGTATCCATTGGAAAAGGAGTAGGTCCGGTAAGGGCCGGTTTTGGCCTCAAATTTAAAGTTCATCTGACGAAAGATTTTGGACACTTTTTAAACACTTAAATGTCTATTTCAATTGATGCAATTATTTCTAGGTTAAATATGAAAAATCTATCAAATATGCCAAAAACTTTCACTTTTCAGATGGTTTTTGTCAAAAATGAAAGTGGCCGCATCCGTGTTCATCCTCGACCTTTATATATGTTATGTATTATCATTAAACACAACTTACATTTCAATATAATGAATGAACACGAATGCGGTCACTTTTATTTATGACGGAAACCGTCTAAAATTTAACTAAAATGCTGAAATTTTGAAGATTTCAGTAATTTAGCATGATTTACTGATGCAAGTACCCGATATATGTGTATGGTAATGCTAAAACAACCCATATTTATGTAGCAGAGGCATTATAATTTCCAAAAAATAACTAAAAGTTTACATTTAAACAATTTTGTAAAACTACTACATTTTGGGGCCAAAAAGGTGTCTTACTGAACCTACTCCTTTGCTTGCTATTACCCTCATAACCAGTTATTAAAATCGTGAACCTTCAAATTTAAAGATAAAGTTGAGCATGTTTTATATACTTGAATGACTAACTATAACTCTAAAAGAAGGGACAGTGAACTTATTTTAATAGAAAATCCATTATATTATCAAAATCTTTATAAATGTACTAATATTGAATTATTGACTTCCCAGACACTAATTTGCCAATATTTTTAGGCAGTTAAGGATGTTTGCTGCTCAGTTTCAAAATAAATAACTTTTCATAAAACTAGTATGTATTGATAGGGAATAAATTGAAGAGTCCAAAAAGCAAAAAAAATATAGGGGTCAATGTGCTTGTTTTCGAGATATTAGCCATTGTAATTTTGGCGGGAAATGTTCTCTCTTGATTTTTCATAGCTTTATCATTGACCAGTTAAAGTTCTCAAATTCTATTAAAAAATAAATAAAATTTTATAAGACTTTTACAAATGACTTATAATTATACACGTAAAAGATTTATAAAAAGAAAAATTGGGGTTCATGGGCAAAATTTTTTAAGGCATTCAAATGGCTAAAACCAGAGGATTCCGAAAATCTGACAAAAATTTCAAAACATGACAAGCAGACATCCTTAAGCTGCCTAAATATGCGAGCACCCTAGATTTGTCTTCTACCCAATAAATGCTGAAATACTTACCATTGTTATCATCTAGCTGGATATTATGTTATTTATAACTAATTGGACAGTTTTTTTCATACTTTTAATTCTAGATTACAAAAAATATGACCAAAAAAACCTTAAATGATCGTAGAATCACCCAAAAGTTTTGAGGTTGCACATATGAAGTAGAGCACATTAGAAATCCTTATGTAGTTTATTATCCCCTGAGCTTTTGGCTAAGATGTCAAAGAACAAATGTATGAAATATTTAATCGCCGAAAATCAAAAGTCAAGTGGTTTAGATTTCCCAAATGGCAAAAAACATAGGAATATTGTTTGTTGTCAATAAGTAGTCAACTATGTCAGTATATATTAAAATGAGTTCAACTGTTCATGCTGTTGGCGGCAATTTTAAATTAGAAGACGAAATTTTCGTATCTTTTCAATTTGGAGGCAGGGGTTCAAATTAACGGTGGCGTGAGGTCTGCGACCTTCCACTTTTGCAGTCGGACTTTCGACTTGGTTACTAGCTACGCCCGACAGACCTTCCACTTGAAAGAAAATAAAAAATAACTTTGCAAACCTTTTTACCAAAGTCTCCCCATAAACGATCTCAAAACTTATTTTCATCATTATTATTCATGACAGCGATATTCATTTTGTTCAACCGCTAGCTTTATACAGAAACTCGCCGACAAATAATGTGTAAATTCGAGTAAAATCGTATCTGACAAAAACAACATTGAAAACAAAATGATTGCCGTAATTACAATATCGATTCCAATTCCTGATGCGGATAAGGGTAATTCCCGTTTTTGGCGATCATCTAAAAAAAAAAATACAGACAGGTGACAAAATACATCTATGCATGAAAATATTTTGTACAGAAACTCAAAATTACTCTTTAACAAATTTAAATGTCAAAATCCAATACAATGTGACAGCTGGGAACAGTATATCTAACAATATATATGTTCCTAGTGACAGAATAATTTTTATGCCCCACCTACGATAGTAGAGGGGCATTATGTTTTCTGGTCTGTGCGTCCGTCCGTTCGTCCGTCCGTCTGTCCCGCTTCAGGTTAAAGTTTTTGGTCAAGGTAGTTTTTGATGAAGTTGAAGTCCAATCAACTTGAAACTTAGTACACATGTTCCTTATGATATGATCTTTCTAATTTTAAAGCCAAATTAAACTTTTGACCCCAATTTCACGGTCCACTGAACATAGAAAATGAAAGTGCATGTTTCAGGTTAAAGTTTTTGGTCAAGGTAGTTTTTGATGAAGTTGAAGTCCAATCAACTTGAAACTTAGTACACATGTTCCCTATGATATTATCTTTCTAATTTTAATGCCTAATTATCTTTTTTATCCAATTTCATGGTCCATTGAACATGGAAAATGATAGTGCGAGTGGGGCATCCGTGTACTTTGGACACATTCTTGTTCTTTGTCAGTGATAAATGTTGGTAATGCATGTTAGATGATTTTAAAGTATAAACATATTACTGCAATTTCAATGGGTATTTTTTTCTCAATTTTGATGGGTCAGTTAAAATAGCTGAAAGTTTCTTACTTTATTTTCACAAATAGTGCAACTACCCGTAGATTATATGATACCTGAATGTAAGCTAATCATATGATATATAGGTGGAGTCCTTTGGGCCACTCAACCCCCTCCTGTTTGATAACTTTTGAAACAGATGAGATCCCCACCCTCAACCATATACATTCATATGGGACAACATCCTAATGCGCCTCGAAATGAGGAACTCAAAAGTCACGTGTAAAGAAAAAATCTCTGTGTAGTGATATTGGACATGTTTCTATTTTTAACAAATGACTGAACTTAATTATTTGTGGTGATTAGGAAAGTAGAGGAACATAGAATAAATGTGTAAAAACTATGGAGCTATTGAATGTGTTCAAAGTATTAAATTTTCAAAGAACTTAATATTGTGTTAAAAAGGGGATATTTTACCACAAGGAGCCGCATCACAAAAGGATGTTCGGGGTTTGCTAATTAACGGAAAAAGTAATCTCACTTCGTACCCCGAAAATTTAACCACATATGTGAAAATGTCACAGCTTCGAAACGAGCTATCATACATATCCAAGTTTACAATATGGACTTAGCTACAGGAAAAAAACGTTACCATTACCGCCTATGTAAAAACAATTAAAGATATTGAGCCATATATGGGACTATATAACTAATCAAATGAAATACAGGGGAAGTCCCTAGGGTCATCCTACCCCCTCCTGTTTTAGAACTTGGAAACAGTCGAGATCCACACCTCTAAACCATATTTATTCATGTATGGGACAATATAAGTAATCAAATGAAATACAGGGGGAGTCCCTGGGGTCACCCCATCCCTCCTGTTTGGGAACTTTGAAACAGTCAAGACCCCACCCTAAACCATATATATTCATGTATAGTTCCATTAAATAAATCAAATGAAATATAGAGGGAGTCCCTGGGGGTCACCCCACCCCTCCTATTTGAGAACTTGGAAACGGTCGAGATCCCCACCCCTAAACCATATATATTCATGTATGGGACAATATAACAAATCATATGAAATAAAGGTGGAGTTTGTGGGGTCACTTCCTGTTTGAGAATTTGATAACGGTGGAGATCCCCACCCTTAAACAATATATATGCATATATGGGACAATATAACAAATCAAATGAATTATAGGGGAAGTCCCTAGGGTCACTGTACACTCTTCTGTTTGAGAACTTGGAACCATTGGAGATCCTCACCCCTTAACCATATATACTCATGTATCGGACTATATAACAAATCAAATGAAATATAGGGAGAGTCCCTGTTTGAAATATAGGGAAATATAGGGAGAGTCCCTGTTTGAGAACTTGGAAACAGTTGAGATCCCCACCTCTAAATTAAATGAAATATAGGGGGAGTCCCTGCGGTCACTCTACCCCTCCTGTTTGAGAATTTGGAAACAGTCATGATCCCCACCTTTGAATTAAACCATATATATTCATGTATGGGACAAAAGAACTAATCAAATGAAATATAGGTTAAGTCCTTAGGGTCACCCTACCACATCCTGTTTGATAACTTGGAAACAGATGAGATCCCCACCCTCAACCATATATATTCATGTATTGGACAATATAACAAATCAAATGAAATATAGGGGAAGTCACATCGGTCACCCCACCCCTCCTGTTTGAAAACTTGATAACAGTCCAGATCCCCACCCTTAAAACATATATATTCATGTATGGGACAATATAAAAAAATCAAATGAAATATAGGGGTAGTCCGTAGGGTGAAAACACATGCTTTTGAAAGGAAATAAAAATAACAGATTCTTAAAGATTAACATCAATACATCAAATCATTTAACAACTGTTAAGGAACAGTTTTTAGCTCACCCTGGCCCAAGGGCCCCATGGCAGAACTTTGCATCAGTCATCTGTTGATGTCTGTCTTTGTCATCAGTCGTAAACTATTTAAAAAATCTTCTCCTGAAACTACTGGGCCAAATACCAAATTATACTAGGAACTTTGTTATAAACAATGTCATAATATCTGTTCCTGTTGGAAAACAAAATTTTATACCATTTATTCCATTAGGAACAATTTATTCCTCATAGAAATAATATACCAGAATACTTTTTCTAGTTGAAAACTTACATGAAAAATAACTTAAACAAACTCCCTCACCAACAAAAATTAGTCCAGTCAATTTAGCAGAATATGGACCCTTTCTTTAAAGTAATTGCAACAGAAGACTTTTGAGTGTTAATCTTTAGCATTATAATCCAAATATTCAAAAAAATAGTCCAACAAAATATAACTTGATGTAGAGTAAAAAATAACAATTTTGAAATTCCTATGGAGATTTGCAATGAAATGGGAGATAACTCTGCACAAAAAGGCAGAAATATCAATAAAAATATATACAAAATTATAGCTTTACAGCTACTATTCAGCAGAATGTATTGATTCTTGATATTTTAGCTGTCTATAGAGTATAACAAACAACTCTAAATGTGTTTTCATATCTTTTATCAAGCTTCAACCTAGATTTCATAATTCATTACTTGACCACTTTTTACTGATCGTGCAAGAGCTGTCTAACCAGTCACGGTCGTTAAAAACTTCCATTTGTTGTTGACCATTCAATAAATTTTTCAACAAGTCAAGGTAAAAAATCTCAAATTTAATAAAAATAATAAAGCATATATATTTTTCTTTAAACAAGGAAGATGATGATTAAATATAATTTACAGATATAAACAATACTGAATTTTCACATTATTTTTTCAAAATGATCACTAAGTCACAAATTTGCAATTTCTTTAAAGAAAAATGTGGGGGAAAAAACAACAACAAAAATATAACACTCTGGTTTTGTACATTTCATGGTTGGGAGATCTAATATAATATGGTCAAATACTGACTTAAATCTCCATCAAAGTATCATGCTTTACGTGAATTTTAAGAAAATCAACCAAAAAAAAGACTCATTTTTGCGGAGTTATCTTCTCTTTCCAAATTGCTGATTTTGAGTTTTCATCAAGTTAGATTTTATGGGACTGTTCTATTTATTTGGGGCTTAATGCTATAGATTAGAACGTAAACATTTTCTGTTGCAATTAGTTTGAGGTTAAAATAACCTTAGTTTGACTGGACTATTTGCTGAAATATTCTTTATACATGTATTACCATATCTTTAGCTCTTCTACCAAAATATCAATTAGTAAGGGGAGGCACATATATGAAATCATGAAAATAGGCTGAAATAGGGGAAACTTTTTAGAAGAATCGATTAGAAAAAAAATCTATACCCATTTCAGGCTCATCTATTTAAAATTATGATGCAGATATACAATTGTTTTTAATTATAACTTCAAAAATAATACCGGTCAGTTTATCATCTCCTTTTAGCCAGAAGTACCAAATTGGTCGAAGAAATCTGAGTCAAACTTCGCCTTACAGCCAATACAGGTAAGTCTCATTTAACTGGTTAATATAGCAACACAATGTACATACACAAAGATTCACTCAAACAATCAAATTTAAAATACCAAACTTTTACAGAGCCATTTATTGTGGTTTCTGTCACTACTCGGTATACTCCTTTGAACCATCAGTATGATGTTTTACCAGATGACCCTGTGTAAGATTTCTTCTCCCCTTTTACAAACTATTTTCCTTTAATTGTTTTTTAACATGGTGTCTTCTTTGAGGATATCATGACCCTATTTGGACAATAGGTGCATCTCATCATGAAGTATCACCAGTGTTGTACGCACCTGGAAAACATTAATACATTTATTTGCATATATATTTTAGATTGTTACAAATAGAATTGATCTGAGGATGGCAACATGTACAGAAACACTATAGCTATGCAAATTATAAAAAAAAAAAAAGTATTTTGTTATCAACCCTTATAAGAGTTATTTCTCTTGAAGTCATAGGGACAAGGCACCTTCACCTTCACCTTGTGTATATCTGTAAGACTCTGAACTGCGATTGTACTCCAAACCCCGATGGTCAAGCTGCGATGTGATGGTTTGACACTGAAGTGCTTTTTTTATCACATCGAAGTGCGATGGTGTCATTATGACGCTATCTTCTTGATAGCTACGCCGAAGTGCGATGGTCTACACAAATCTGATGGAGACTGAAATGGGGAATGTGTCAAAGAGACAACAACTCACCAAAGGTCAATGTAGATTAAACAAAACATTTTAAAAATTACACACAATAAAACTCAGTTTAAAAGAAGTTAGTGTCCGGTGTCAGAATTGGTAATAAAATTAACTATAATTGTATAAGCAAAACGACAATGATAAACTCAATAAAAAAAGACTACTAACAGTTACTGACATGATACAGGTACGCGAAACAGGGAATATTTTTTGGTGGATAGGGAAAATCTACAAACGATTCTGTTTAACGTACGATGGTGCGTAACATTCTCTCAATACATTCTATTTTGCAGACATACATTTTTATTTAAAATGATTATGTATACACGAAACACTTATAGATAAACAACGTATAGGCCTAGATAAAATGATTATGTATACACGAAACACCTATAGATAAACAACGTATAGGCCTAGATAAAATGATTATGTATACACAAAACACTTATAGATAAACAAGGTATAGGCCTAGATAAAATGATTATGTATACATGAAACACTTATAGATAAACAACATATAGGCCTAGATAAAATGATTATGTATACACAAAACACTTATAGATAAACAAGGTATAGGCCTAGATAAAATTATTATGTATACATTAAACACTTATAGATAAACAACGCATAGGCCTAGATAAAATGTCCACATGTAGGAAATCAAAGAGTACAAACTCTCATTTAGTAATAGTAACTGAACTAAGGCCAGCCAGAGACAATAATGAATGTAAATTAAAAAAAGAAATATGAAAAAAAATACTTTTAATGATGAGTCTGTAGAAAGGAGGTTAACTAGCGATAGTGCGTCAAATAGACCATCGCACTTCAGCGTATGGACCATTTCATTTCAGTGTACTGACCATCACACTTCAGCGTACGGACCATCGCACTTCTGCGTAGACAATCACACTTCAGCGTGACCATTGTACTTCAGCGTCCCCATGGCACCTCCGAGTCCTACATATCTTTGAAACTAAAAAAGGTATGACGAGATAAATCTTTAAAGTTTTCTGTTTTGTATATATTTTTTAAAAAGTAACACAAAAAAAAACCAGGTCAGTTTATCATTTTAGCCAGAGGTAGCCAATTGGTCGAAGAAATCTGAGCCAAACTTCACCTTACAGGTCAGTCTCATTTAACTGGTTTAAGTATTAGCAATACATGCAAAATAGAGATGTATAAACTCAAAACAATTGAATTTAAAAAGAAACACATTTACAGAGCCATGTTACTTGTGGTAACTTGCTAATCTATCTCCTATAAACTGCAAAAATTATCAGTAATTTTTAAAAGACCTTAATTAAAATATAACTGACCTTTTGACCTGTTAAATTGTGGCAGTCCCATGTGACTTCCAGTTCTGTTCAAGTTCGGTATGTGACATTGGTTGTGCCCTTAATGAGCCATTGAAAAGCTCCTGGGATTATTTTTTATACGGGACATAATATCGTATACCTTATCCATCTGTTCTTCCGTCCTTTGTCAACATGTCAGACATTGACTCAAAATCATTTTAACTAATGTGCAAGAAACTTTGATGAATTGTTTATATCTATTGAAGTTTTATATAAAGTTTTGATTTTATGTTTCCGAGTTATGTTTTTTTTTTATTTATTAAAATAGGGGGGATTTTCCAGTTTTCAGACAATATCTCAAAAATGCTTTAAAAACCAATTTGCATTAAATTTGGTGAATAGTTTATATATATATTGATGTGAGCTCCCTTTCATTGTTTATAAATTTTTGATTATACGTTTCAGAGTTGTGAGTTTTTATTCATTGAAAAAGGGGGGATTTTCCAGTTTTCGGACAATCACTCAAAAATGCTTTCAGCAGGTCTCATTATACTTTGGTAAATAGTTTACATTTACTGACGTAAGATCTCTTTTTAACCAGATGTTTGTGACAAAAATGTTAGTTATTGATTTGGGGATGTACAGCGGGCTGGCTGTTCGACCAGCGGCAGGCAAATGTTGTCCATGCATTTACTCATGAACCATGTGACTAAAGCTATTAAAATTTTGATATGTTGTTACTGACAACAAAATGGAGGTCAAGTTCAATAATGATGATTTTGACTTATACCGTTCAGGAGTTATGGATCTTGAAAGATTGAAAAATGGTGTTTCCAGTCGTGTCAGTGCATTAACTCATGAACTGTTCAACCAAAGCTTTTCAAATGTTTAGAATATGTTGTTACTGATGACAAAATGGAGATCAAGAACAATAATGACAATTTTGACTTTTACCGTTTAGGAGTTATGGTTCTTGAAAGATTGAAAAACTGAGATTTCCAGTTGTGTCCGTGAATTTACTCATGAACTATTCAACCAAGGCTTTTCAAATTGAAATATATTGTTACTGATGACAAAATGGAGGTCAAATTTGATATTGAAGATTTTCACTTTCATCAGTTATGGTTCTTTTGATATTGAAAAATGCCAGGAAACAAATAAATGTTAATAAATCAGGTTTGCTGTCGCTCTGACAGCCTCTTGTTATTTTTATAAGTTTTAAGTTTTAAGTTTCTGAGTTTTGGGGTTTTATTCATTAAAAAGGGGGGATTTTCCAGTTTTTGGACAATAATTCAAAAATGCTTTCAGCAGTTTTCATGAATTGTTTGTATCTCTTCTGATTTCAGAAACAGATAGGATTTATATTACAACATACTGTTAATTTATACAAAATAACACAAATTTTTCAATGAATATGAAAAAAAATATCATGTTTCAGTAATCATTCAATATCAGCCTGATACTTCTGTGGAACAATACTTGAATTGTTTGATGAAGTGTATTTATTGTCACTAGATCATGTTATTCTAATATTTTGATAGAAATCAGATGCAAGTTCCAGTCAGTCACCCAAACCTGTGACAGACAAAACAGAAGAAAAGGAGAATATGTCACCTGACAGTTCTAAGTCTCCAGGAGAACTAGATTTAGATTTTCCACCAATGTTTATCAACAGTGGTAATGGGGAGGAGAGCAGAGAACAACATAATCTAAAAGAAAGAAAGAGAAGGTATTAAAGGTGCATTAACTCATCAATTAACAAGAATTCTTTAGGTATAGAACCACTAATTCAAGCCTGGTCGGAAAGAACATACAAGAAAGTAGTACATATTTTAAACAAAATAGTTCCTACGCATAGCTGTATCTTTGTCAATTGTGGGAATATTTGGGTAATTTTAGTATGAAATGAAAGCTTGGGGACTTGGGATCACTGTGAAAAGTTTTACTTGAATAAAAGAGAAGCATTCAGGTTGGTTCAATTTTGTCAATAAGCCTCAAAACTAGTTACCGTAAGGTGCAAGTCAAATATTTAACATCATTTAGATCCATATACCTTCAATTTTGGTGTGACCTCAGTTGATAAGGATTGCACATGTACTCATGAAGTTCAGTTATTAAAACACATATAGTCTTCTGTAAAAGTGAAACTTAGGTCCAACAGGAAGATGGATAGCATTGACTGTTTGAACTCCCGTAAAATAATTTCTTACAGGAGACACAATAATGTACTCAATGCTTTTTATGTGAATTGATGATCAGTTTCAAGACGTTGTACAATGATCTTTTTCTCTGCAAAGTTTCATAACTAACAATCAAACTCGATTGTAACTTTACTTGAAAATATAAGTTACTTGCATTCTTCAAATTGTTCATGTTCATCAAGTTCTGTTGCTGAAATGAATGTGAAATTGTATATTTGGAATGATTTTTGGGTACAGAAAATGCTGCATCTTTCAATGAAATTGACATAAATATAACAGAAAATATATACATCTTCCTGTATATTCTGCTGACTGGAATGAAATATTATCCTCTCAGTCTCAGATTGTTTCTGCAGAGATGGCATTAATTTTTAACTCAAACATTACTTTTGGTTCTCTGACTAATATTACCACCATTGTTTTTTGTAAACTAAGTTTACCTGCATAAATTTTGTCAGTGTCACAATTTTATGAAATTTTGTACAAATTTAGAACCATCAATGAAAACTTTCTGTGCCAAAGCATTGTCTGTAATTACTTGTTGTAAGTTCATTGTCCTTTAAATTATTGATTTTCTTTTATTGGTCTTCACCAGAGGGTGACATTCAAAAGAATTGTCTCCCGCTCATTCATGGGATAGAGTTAATTGTCTCCCTTGTATAAGCCAATCAAAATCTGGTATTTTAATTTTCCACAGATACAAGCATACTTTTAATGGAATCTACAAAAATTATAGAATTTTCATTTTAAAACAAAAAAGACCAATAAAGGGCATTTTATTCACTTACATTCTGAATTTATAAAAATTCCTTCAAGAAAACTAGTTTTAAAATAAAAAATGAAAAGTTATGGATGTGCAAATTTTTTATTTTTAGCTCACCTGGCCTAAAAGGCCATGTGAGCTTTTCTCATCACTTGGCGTCCGTCGTCGTTGTTAACAATTTTTCAAACATCTTCTCCTCTGAAACTACTGAATGGATTTGAATGAAACTTAACATGATTGTTCCTTAGTATATCCTGCACAAAATGTGCGCTTCGATTTTTGATCCGTCAAAAAACATGGCCGCCGTTACTTAAAATAGAACATAGGGGTCAAATGCAGTTTTTGGCTTATATCTCAAAAACGAAAGCATTTAGAGCAAATCTGACATGGGGTAAAAATGTTCATTAGGTCAATATCTATCAGCCCTGAAATTTTCAGATGAATCAAACAAACCATTGTTGGGTTGCTGCCACTTAATTGGTAATTTTAAGGAAATTTTGCAGTTTTTGGTCATTATCTTGAATATTATTATAGATAAAGATAAACTTTAAACAGCAAAAAAGATCAGCAAAGTAAGATCTACAAATAAGTTAATATGACCAAAATTGTCAATTGACCCCTTAAGGGGTTATTGTCCTTTAATGACAATTTTTCACAATTTGTTCATCATATTTGCTAACTTTAAAAAATCTTCTCCTCTGAAACTACTGAATGGATTTGGTTAAAACTTAGCATGGTTGTTCCTTAGATTATCCTGCACAAAGTGTGTGCTTTGATTTTTGATCCGTCAAAAAACATGGCCGCCGTTACTTAAAATAGAACATAGGGGTCAAATGCAGTTTTTGGCTTATATCTCAAAAACGAAAGCATTAAGAGCAAATCTGACATGGAGTAAAAATGTTCATTAGGTCAATATCTATCAGCCCTGAAATTTTCAGATGAATCAAACATCCAATTGTTGGGTTGCTGCCACTTAATTGGTAATTTTAAGGAAATTTTGCAGTTTTTGGTCATTATCTTGAATATTATTATAGATAAAGATAAACTGTAAACAGCAAAAAAGATCAGCAAAGTAAGATCTACAAATAAGTTAATATAACCAAAATTGTTAATTGACCCCTTAAGGGGTTATTGTCCTTTAATGACAATTTTTCACAATTTGTTCATCATATTTGCTAACTTTAAAAAATCTTCTCCTCTGAAACTACTGAATGGATTTGGTTAAAACTTAGCATGGTTGTTCCTTAGATTATCCTGCACAAAGTGTGTGCTTTGATTTTTGATCCGTCAAAAAACATGGCCGCCGTTACTTAAAATAGAACATAGGGGTCAAATGCAGTTTTTGGCTTATATCTCAAAAACGAAAGCCATACCTGCCAACTTTCACGATTTAGGCGTGTACTACACGATTTTGACCCTTTGTCACGATTGCACGATCGTGATCGTGAAAATCCCTGTAAAAGACGATTTTGTAAAAATCTACACGAAAAATATGATTGTTCCCGATTTTGAACTGTGTCCAATGTAATACAATTGTGTTCAGCCAATCAAATTCTATGTTTCTCATGATCAAATTAATCAGCCAATCAAAAAAGTTTTCTCTCAAGAATATTCTAACATCCTAGATTTTGAACTTGTGTTGTTTTCCTCTGTTAAAATCGTGAACATGGCAAATGATTTTTCACCTGCAAGGAGGTTTTTACACAGAACAAGAATAAAAGCATGACTGATAGACAAACTTTAATGATGCAGTACTACCATAAAGATAATAAATAGTAGTTTATTCACTAATTCATTGATATTACACTTGCTGTAACAAATGTTATAAAATTTGTATTCAATTAAATTACCAAATTATTTAAAGTACAATGTACTATTCTTTATTTTTTCACATGGACAAAACAAAACCCCCCACATGAGGAATCTTTTAAATGAGGGATTTCCCTTAGTAAAGGGGGCATTTTACTCTTTTAAAAAATAAAATAGAAAAATCACTAAATGTTGATTTTTTAACTTAAAAATGGGAAATTCTGACTTTATATTTAGAACAACTTTTCTAAATGAAGGGTCCAATTATTTTGAAAAATAAAGAAGATATATAAGGCCAAGAACATATAAAAATTCTTTGTGTTGACCATATAATACCAGATAGATCATAAGGTGTATTGTTCTTTGGGAAAAGTTTCTTCAAATAATATAAATATCATGTGCTCATTTTTACTTAAAAAGTGGTTTTTAATGTCCTTACATTGAGGGGTTACCACTAGGTGTTGTTCCCAACCTGATAAAGGTCCTTCTTTGTGCATAATTTTAATTTGGAAAAGTCAACAATTATTTAATATCCTTACACATGAAATTAATTCCTGGTCTTGCAGCCACATGTTCATCTTTTCTACTGATATATTATAACTAGAATGATGCAAATAAACTTAAGAAAAAGTCATGTAAGCTCATCTTACAAATATGACACTTTTTCTAGACCACAAAACAGCACGCGCAAAATAGTTGTCGCAAAGTATTGTAACCTTTGAAATTGTTTTCGCGCACAAAAACCCCCATGAGCACTTTCAAAAGTTGGCAGGTATGGAAAGCATTAAGAGCAAATCTGACATGGAGTAAAAATGTTCATTAGGTCAATATCTATCAGCCCTGAAATTTTCAGATGAATCAAACATCCAATTGTTGGGTTGCTGCCACTTAATTGGTAATTTTAAGGAAATTTTGCAGTTTTTGGTCATTATCTTGAATATTATTATAGATAAAGATAAACTGTAAACAGCAAAAAAGATCAGCAAAGTAAGATCTACAAATAAGTTAATATGACCAAAATTGTCAATTGACCCCTTAAGGGGTTATTGTCCTTTAATGACAATTTTTCACAATTTGTTCATCATATTTGCTAACTTTAAAAAATCTTCTCCTCTGAAACTACTGAATGGATTTGGTTAAAACTTAACATGGTTGTTCCTTAGATTATCCTGCACAAAGTGTGTGCTTTGATTTTTGATCCGTCAAAAAACATGGCCGCCGTTACTTAAAATAGAACATAGGGGTCAAATGCAGTTTTTGGCTTATATCTCAAAAACGAAAGCATTAAGAGCAAATCTGACATGGAGTAAAAATGTTCATTAGGTCAATATCTATCAGCCCTGAAATTTTCAGATGAATCAAACATCCAATTGTTGGGTTGCTGCCCTTAATTGGTAATTTTAAGGAAATTTTGCAGTTTTTGGTCATTATCTTGAATATTATTATAGATAAAGATAAACTGTAAACAGCAAATATGATCAGCAAAGTAAGATCTACAAATAAGTCAATTTGACCAAAATTGTCAATTGACCTCTTTAGGAGTTATTGCCCTTTAAAGACTTTTTTCACAATTTGTTCATCATGTTGACTTACTTTAAAAAATCTTCTCTTATGAAACTGCTGTATCAATTTCAGCCAAACTTAGGCTAAATGAGTTTCAGAGTTTCAGAGTATCTAGTATAAATTTTATATTTCATTTCCTTGTATGTCAAGAAACAGCTCCTATGGCTAAAATAGAACATAGGAGAAAATGATTTTTTTTTGCTTTTGAAGAAAATAGGACGATTCAAAGAACATTTAAATAAATTGAAAAGCCAAAATAATCATTGATGAGAGATTAAACCAAAAAAATTCAGGTGAGCGATTCAGGCTCTTGAGAGCCTCTTGTTTTTGTATGAAAATATTAGGGATCATCAGATTCACTTTTGCAATCTTAAACATGATAGTAAAACATGAACTATTAGTAATATAATTAATTGCAGCATAACGTTGTCACTGCCTTTTTTCATTTTACATACCAAGACTATAATTGATTTTTCTAGCAACTTATCCTTGGAATTTCAAATTGTTTTCACGGCAAGTGTCTTGCAAGAAACAAGTTCTCTTCACTCTCTCATGTCACCCCTGCATGTAATTATTGATCCATGTTTCTATTTTACTTTTAGATTTCAGTGTAGATGCTCTATTGTTTGTGTCTTATTTGTACCCTGGTTTGTCTTTTGTTCATTTATTGTCCTACTTTATGACGTAATTGTTTCATTTTTCCATCTAAATCTTAAATATTTTTTTATCACTTTCTTGTATCAGCACACTATAATACTCACAAGTCAACTGAAGCCATATATTGCAGTGTTAATCCAATAAATCCACACGATTTTTAAGCCAAAAAATACAACAGATAAAAATGTCAAAAAACTCGGACAACAATGTGACTGCAATAACCTTGGACAGAGCCACCTGGCTGTCCTCTCATGGGAAATCGTCTATATCACCAGTTTAATAAAATGTGTGGTTTGGCAATGTTGCATGTCCACTGATGTCCAGACATTGTGCTAGAAAATATTTTAAGAAGATACAATGCTACTAAACACAAACAAAATTGACGTTTCTTCATGGAAAATTGAACTTAATATCAAAGAACACAAAACTGGCTCTTTTTTTGTAAATAAAGATAAAACTAGATAGCTGGCATGTTTTTAAATTGAAGGGTTAAACTTGCTTTAAGTCGTGTTCAGACCCTTTAACAGAAAATAAAGGAAAATGGAATAAACGTGCATGGGACTTAATGGCACACAAAGTCAATGCATAGAAAAAAATACATATTATCAACGGTCAGGGTTTTTATTCCTGTTCTTCATCTTGATAGTCCCTGAAGGGTCTTCAACAATGAAAGAATCAATAATACCATAAAACAAGGTCAATATGGTCCCTAGTGTCGACTATAGCATTACTAGTACTCAATAATACTGCACTGTCACTATACTAGTGTATAAATCTAGTCATAAAAAAAATCACCAAAGTCTAAAGACAATACAGGCAGATCCGGTATTAATGATTGTGAGAATTATGATTTTTGCTTTGCCCAACATATCAGTCTTTTAATGTTGTCCTTAAAACCTAAAAGTCTTAAATTACAATGAATCTATATATTTGCTTTGAGACCAGAATATTGTCCCAAAAAAAAAAAGCTAAAAATTAATTGTGTTTCAATGTAAGAAAGAGTCTGGGAAACGCTCAGAATACATGATTTTCAGTGATTTTTCTTGGAGCTGTTGGGGGCCTTGAGTGGCCCCCAGGCCCCTCTCCGAAATGTTTATGGCTAGCTATGCTTTGCTAATATATTTTGCCTCAATTTTAAAAGAGGCTGCTTAAGGCCCTTAACTCCAATTAAATGCATTTAGTGATGATTTCACATACATTATATTATAGTTGAGTTCCTTTTCCAATTTTTAATTTGGAAAAAAAAGAATTGAACAGTATTACTTTTAAATTCATATGCAGTTTAATGAGTTCTGAAAGTTTTATAAAAATCTGAAATGGTGGTCAATGATTATGTAGAATTAGATTTGATTTTGATAGTGGCCACAGATGTATTTCAGTTCCTATTGATAAGACTGTTGTACATAGAATTTCAGCTTGAAAACAGTTAATATGTTTGGAAGAAAACACTTTTCCAGAGAAAAGAGAAAATGCTGAGGAAGCATTTTAAATATAAAACTATAAGTGCTATCACAAATAAGAACAAAATTATGACTTTGAGAGAACTCATAATGATAAAACTAATAATGTCCATTATGTCTTCAACAAACTTGAAAAAAACAAATGCTTAAAAGGAAAGAGAAACTCACATCAATTAGGTGGAACTCTCTGACTTGAACATGCACATACAGAATATGTGATTTGAATTTTTCTGAATTACGGTAGATGCATGTATTATATATTATGAAAACTTTACTTTAGATATACAGCATATATATACTGACATGACTGACACATTCCCCTTCTAAAATATATTAGGGCTGTCCCAAAAATAAATATATGGGAGGAAGGAAGGCACTTTTTATTTGACCCCACCTGATGATGCATACATTTTAAATTGGATATTTCATTTAAATGTTCCAGCAATCTTTCTTAAATAACAACCACCCATCAAATTTTAATAAAGTGCCTTCCTTCCCCCATACAATTAATTCTGGAAAATCCCTTAGCCAAAAACTATATAATAAGATATATCTTTAATACAGGCATGACAAAATGTGATCTTTTTTATTCTCTCAGGGCCAGAATTAAAGATGCCTGTGAAGTGATGAGAAAACTAGTTCCTGGTATGTCTGATAAAACTGATAAAGCAACAGTATTTGAGTTTGCTGCAAGATATATTCATTTCCTGAAAGGCTTTACAGGAAACAAACATGACAAGGTCAGTCACTTATTCAAACAAACATGACAAGGTCAGTCACTTATCCAAACAAACAAACATTAGTAATCAGGTTAAGTATCTATACTGGTATATTATTCACATTTTATGAAAAAATAAAAATAATCAAGAGACTTGCATGATAATGTTTACAAAAATATTGACACAATTTTCAATAAAAAGAAAAATTAATATTCTCAAAGAATGCTGCAAAAAAAAAAAACCAACACTTAAATTAATATTTCATGACAGTCTACAGACATTTTTGTGATATCAATACATATTTGTTATAATGATTGATAAAGTTACCATACAAATTTTTTGCTTTTCGGGTTTGTTGTTCCGTAGGTATTGGACATTGCAATTAGAGTAAAGGCAATTATTGATGTATGACACTGCTCCAGGGTTCTCAGCGAGTCTATGAGTCCTGATCTCTTAAAAGTCTGTCTGGACGCACCATTTTCAAAACTGTCGAGTCCAAAGATGCATCAAGTTTGAAATATTTTGAATACTGTGGATTCATTATGACTCGTTGGTTACCATTTTTCGTGGGTTTTGTGAGTACAGTTGAACCAAGAATTCAAATATTTAACAAATGTTCTATAGGTTTGGAATGCAGAGATTGGCAAAACCAAGAAATAAAATATCCACGAAAATTCAAGTTTTCCTCAATCCATGAAAATTGATACCCATGAAAATATATGAATCCACAGTAAGGCCAGGATTTTTTAATTTATTGGTTTACGGATCCGCCGACCCGATTTTTCCGATTTCCAGAATAAAAATAAAATTGACTTTTCATGCTTTTTTATTCCCACCGACCCTAACAAATGCATTATCCCTGAAAAATAATTAAATATTTTTTTTTTATGAAATGAAATGCATTAATCACTAACAAAATTGATAACACTTTCTGTTGTGAAAAAATAAAACTTCCAGTTTACGTTTCTAAAAATCAAGGATGTGTAGCATGGGTTCGAATCCCGGCGAGGGAAGAACCAAAAATTTGCGAAAGCAAATTTACAGATCTAACATTGTTGGGTTGATGTTTAGACGAGTTGTATATACATTATGTACACAGCCATGTATCACCATCATTGATGGCGATCCGATGGATACATCCGTTGTAGGGTTGTCACTGACTCAGACGTACTAACTAACATAATATACGTCCTTGTAAAAATAGACAAATCAATTATAACTGACCTTGAAATGTCGTTTGCGCAAATAATATTGCGGAACGAAACTTGTTTTTAAAACCAATTACACAATAAGTTCGTTTCCCTTATTTGTCATCAGTCCGTAAGATCATCATCTCATAGAAATAGACTTGTCCAAATGTGGACAGGGTAAAGGCATCAAGTTGAAGTACTGAATATTAACAAATCATTTGGAATTTTCTTGTTTCATAGATAATAAAAAAATTATCGTCCATTTGGATAAAAAACGGGAATGCGAGACAACAGATTAACCCGATAATCTCGTTTTCCAGTGGACGAGTCTATTAGGTTTTTAACACGTGTGTTGAAACTTATTTTCGTACGACGTTTTTACATTTTTATCTTCATCAGTTTTCGTGCTTGAAGATCATTATTCACCAAGTTTTCTGGAATTGATAAAGAGCTACGCGAATTTATTTTACTTGTTTCTGATATGACGATTTAATTTCGTCTTTGTCCGTGCACCCCCCTTTTTTTACTGTAATTTATTAGACAATGTCATGCGATGTTTATAACATTTGAGCAATAATATTTCATCGAACTAAAATTTAAGAAATGATGATAAAATAGCATAACAAACATATTGTTAGAAAGGTGAAATATATATTGATTTTGCATATTTTTCTGTCTTCAAAGATGATTTTTTTTCTTCTTTTTTTTCCCGACCGACCGACCCGACTTTTTCATGGAGAAAATTCATAAACCATCAAATTAAAAAACCGTGGCCTAAACTGAACACACATATCATCATCTTATAGCAAAAGTTTAAAAGTTATCTGAATTTAATGACATTTCATTGCCCTATTAGGTCATGGAGACTAAAATAATAAAGTATATTGCAATAAGATATCTTCTTCTTACTATTCTTACTATTCACCATGGCCAAAAATAAAACAAGTTCAAAAATCCATAGTGAGATCCTGTATTCCTGGATTGATTTTTGCAACCTTTACATTATTTTTATGCCCCACCTACGATAGTAGAGGGGCATTATGTTTTCTGGTCTGTGCGTCCGTCTGTCCGTTCGTTCGTCTGTCCATCCGTCCGTTCGTTCGTCCGTCTGTCCCGCTTCAGGTTAAAGTTTTTGGTCAAGGTAGTTTTTGATGAAGTTGAAGTCCAATGGACTTCAAACTTAGTATACATGTTCCCTATGATATGATCTTTTTAATTTTAATGCCAAATTAGAGGGTTTACCCCAATTTCACGGTCCACTGAACATAGAAAATGATAGTGCGAGTGGGGCATTCGTGTACTGGGGACACATTCTTGTTTGGATATACATTAATATTCCATATTAGAAAGTAAAGTACCTATGACTTTGTTAGGACAGGTTGGAAATTTCAAATGCCACTAGAAAATGAGGGTTCAGTGATAGCAACTGAAATTATGACTTGAGAAAGCCCACCAACAGATAGTACCAAGTATTTTGTATTTACATAGTACAATAGGCAAATTAGTTGAAATGAAACTTATCTGTATGAAGTATAATTTTGAGGTGTACAGAATACTCAGACAGTGATGTAGACTATGGAATGCACTTCAAAATGTCAGAGGACTTAGTTTAGTATATATGCATGCTTTTCTTAAATGATTTTTTTATAATTATTATAACCAGAAACTCAAATTATATGACTTACCAGTGATGCATATATTTCATTTATTGAAAACTTAAATGCCACTACAGACAATTGGTTATAGATATTGGGGTGGGAAATATAAATACCTTTAAAATGGCCAGGGTCCAAATTAACACTAGAGAATGAAAACTTCTCGTTTTGATGTGATTTTTTTTTTTTTTAGATTTTCACGTGTCAAACTGAAATTTTAAGAAAATTAAGGACAATCAATGCTGTTAATATAAGATTTATCTAAAGGAAATTCACATGGAAATTTTTAGCAGTATAGTAAGATGATTCTCCATTATTTAAAAATTTTAGCAGTATAGTAAGATAATTCTTGATTATTTAAAAAAAAATATGAGTGTTATTAAATTTATCTATTAAGTGGAACATTTTACTAAGTTTTATAGATAATAGGTCACTTTTGGATTTCCCTATCAATATTTCATAATATTTACCACCTTCAATAAGTCTGTAATACACGATTCTATCGTTCTACTTATTATTTCTATTTTAAATGGTGGTTCTTATGCAGAATATTGATATGGCCACTTAATATTCTTCCCAAATTATTTGATTGTATCAAGGTGTATTACCACCATTGATTTTCCAGAATAAGTCTTTGTTGAATTTGCACTTTTCAAAAAATTTTGTGCAGAATTTGTCTCTAAATAAAGAAATACTTTGCATTAAGTTTTATCCTGTCCAGTACTATAAACAAAATTTTACATAACATATATATGAAGAAAAAAACATCACTGGAATTGAACCAATGAAACTTTCACCCCTTTTTTAATAACCATGTGACCTCAAGTTTCCAAAATAATTTATAGAAAAACAAATCAAAATATAATGGTGCTTTGAAATACCAAAAGGCAAAAGATATATGTTTACTACTCAGAAATTTGTTACTGCAATGAAATATAGGATTAATTTCCTACAACTGTCAATGTCAAGGGGAAAAAAAATTCCAACCTATTTTGTATTCAACCAGATGTGACATACTATGTAAGATTTGCTGGTATTACACTTCAAGTGTCATGCAGCAAATAGCCACACCATCAAAGAATTACTATTTCTTAAGAAAAAGAAATATTTACAGAGACAATGCAGTCTCATGGTTTACAACTAAACCTGACAATAAATGGCGAAGTATCACTCCAAACAAGCACAGATGTACAGTAACTGTTGCACGGGACATGGACGTTACCTCTCTACATTCCAGCAAAAAGGGAAAACAATTATTTACCATCAATTAATGTATATACATTGTATGAATTTTATCAAATAGATTTATGTTCGAAGAAAAAATTAAGAATATCGAAAGACGCTTTTAAATTAATTTTCATGCTCAGCAGTAATTTCAAATCTGAAACCTTGTATAAAATAAAGCTGTGGTTATAATAAAATGAATAGCATTTAAGGAGGCTCAAGGGAACAAAAAATTTCAGAAAAAAAAAAATATAAAAAAATCTTAAAATTTTTATTTATTTCACTATTGATAATTGTTACTGAATGATATGGTACAAAAATCAACTGAAAAAATAGATTTGTTTTGGACCCAGATGACTTTTAAAATGTTTATATCATTGAAAAAGCTCCAAATTATCTCCCTTTAGTGCAACAATGTGACCTATATTTTTTATTTTTATTTTCAAATAAGCTGTACTTAAACTAAACAATTGTAAAATTTAGGCATTTTCTGTAATTTAGTTCTTTGTTTATTTCAATATAACCTTTATTTCTCCTATTTGTTCAACAGAAAAATATACCTTAACAAAAATGCATGCTTCTTTCGAAGGTAGATTGTGAGCTTAAATGAACAGTGACCCCATTTTTTATGCCCCATTTATGGGCATTATGTTTTCTGGTCTGTGCGTCTGTTCGTTCCTTCGTCTGTTTGTCTGTTAATGTTTTTGGTCTAGGTAGTTTTTGATGAAGTTGAAGTCCAATTAATCAACTTGAAACTTAGTACACATGTTTCCTATGATTTGATCTTTCTAATTTTAATGCCAAATTAGAGTTTTTCCCTATTTTCACGGTCCACTGAACATAGAAAATGATAGTGTGGATGGGGCATCTGTACTGGGGACACATTTTTGTTTATTGTATATTCTATTAAGTATATGATAAAGTTCATTTAAAGAAAAAAATAGCGAAATCCTATTTTTAAAAAGAAATCGATTTATGCTTGCGAGCTCCATTAAGCATTTATTTATATAAAAAAAATGTAGCAAGCAATACATTTTTTTCCATAGACATAAACTTTTGCTATGCTATTATTTTGCAATTGAACATATTTCAGGACTTTTGGTTTGTTTTAAACAATATTTTGATTGTTCATATATCTATACTCTTTTGCTTTAAAATGACCTTGAAATGTAGGTAATGAATGATTTCAGACTCTATTGATTTATAATGACTCTCCCTGTTTATCATGTGAAGACATTCTGGACCTTAAAATATCAAACATATTTTCATTGTTAAAACATCTTTTTACTTATGTAATCTGTGCACATTCACAATTTCTTATAAGAGAATATTGCTTCTCCACAAAAAAAAGAAAATTGCTCCTCTACAAAAGAAACTATTTTGGGATTCACAATTTTCATAGACTGAATATAACAAAGAAAATGAGATCACAATAACTAAGTTATCCTTCCACTCAGTCATCAATTATTTTTATGTCATTTTTTGGCAGGATTTCTTACTGAAGTATAGTCCATACTGAGAGGATGAGTCCATACTGAGAGGATGCACATTTTTGTGATGGTCATCACACTGGAGACATCAATGGATTGCAGGACAAGTTTAGATGTTTTAGAGTTGTATGTCACTACAGTTTGGTCTACTGATAATACTTGTTAATATATCTGTGATTGATTCGTCAACAGAATTTGTTAAAAATAATGTAGTTTTTTAATGATATTTGTTTTGACTAAATCATTTTGAAGAATATTGTTACATACTTAATGTGATAGCTGTTTGCGGTAATATAGAAAGAAGGTAACAATTACATTTTTGACTGTTATCTTTTATATATTTCAACCTTTTTATATATAATAATGATCTAATAAAATAATATAAACTTCTAGTATGTATTTTTGTTCATATAATTTTATTTGTATTGTGTATATATATATATATATATATATTGAACCCCAGGTGGTCTAGCGGGACGGTTACAGTGCAGGCGATTTGGTGTCACAATATCTCAGTAGCATGGGTTCGAATCCTGGCGAGGGAAGAACAAAAAATTTGCCAAAGCGAACTTACAGTCTAATATTGTTGGGTTGATGTTTAGACAAGTTGTATATATACATACAAGTCTAAATTGAAAACAACATTCAAACCTTTGAATGCGTTGGATAAAAACCGCAATTTTTATTCGTGTGCATGTAACAAATTTGTAGAGGTGTTCATTTCTGCAAATTTGTTGGTTAGTTTAGGTGAACAATGACATCAAATGCACTATTTTTTGTCCGAGTAGGCCTACTTTCACATACCTTCTAAATTTGAGGGAGTAATTGGTGGTATGACACCTAAAGAGACAAAAAAAGTTGATTAGAAATCTTTTGTTTTGCTTTATTCTTAATCCTTTAGTCAATTTGAAGTTAAAAACAGCCTTTCTGAGCATAATGCGACTTATATTAAAAATTTCACAGCTCAATTTAAACTGAATGTAATGTATGACTTTGATAGAAAATACTTGAAAATTTCATTTTTGGCTACAGGAACATAAACTTTCAATATCAAGATCAGTTTTTGCTGATTTTTCCTTGTTTGTTCTACTACTTTAAAGACTTTCAACAAATTTTGCAATGCATTTAGTAAAAAATACAAGGTATTGAAGTGTCAAGGAATATTGACCCCCTTTTTTCTCATCTGGTGTCAGTAAAGTACTTCAAATTGATCAAAAGTGCAGTCATGGTCATTTAACTGTTTTTATGTACATCAGTTAATAAAATTTAAGATATGAAAATTTCAAAACGTTCTAAATTTGAGGGAGTAATTGGTGGTATGACACCTATATATAAACATTGTTGGGTTGATGTTTAGACAAGTTGTATATATATAAACAAGTCTAAATTGAAAACAACATTCAAACCTTTTGAATGCGTTGGATAAAAACCGCAATTTTTATTTGTGTGCATGTAACAAATTTTGTTGTAGAGGTGTCTAAATACAGCACAAACAACATTTTCCAAAAGACCAAAAGAGTGAAAAAATATAATTTAACTAAACGCATTTGACTAGCAGGTCGAACAACTGATGTTATTAAACCCTGCTGACTGCCATTGATGATTGCCAAATAACTTGATCACAAGATGTAACAAAAAGGATCTCTATATTAATTTAATACCAAGTAGAAAACAATAATCTTGGGACAAAGATGGTAAACCACAACATGAGGTGCTAAATTTTTTACACAATATCCAAATTTCTACAATTAATATCTCTTCAGTGATGTTAGGGATTGAAACAGTATTTTTTATATAATCTGGTCATCATATTTTGACTCTTTAAAATTCAAGAGTCTATCCTAAATTGAATGGCTTTCCAAATACTTTTTGACCTAAAAAGTGTAACATTCAACACCAAAACTAAAACTAGAGGCTCTAAAGATCCTGTGTCGCTCACCTTGGTCTATGTGAATATTAAACAAAGGAAGCAGATGGATTCATGACAAAATTGTGTTTTGGTGATGGTGATGTGTTTGTACATCTTACTTTACTAAACAGTCTTGCTGCTTAAAATTATCTCTATCTATAATGAACTTGGCCCAGTAGTTTCAGGGGAAAATGTTAATAAAAATTTACAAATTTTATGAAAATTGTTAATAATTGACTAGAAAAGGACAATAACTCCTTAGGGGGTCAATTGACCATTTGGGTCATGTTGACTTATTTGTAAATCTTACTTTGCTGAACATTATTGCTGTTTACAGTTTATCTATATCTATAATAATATTCAAGATAATAACCAAAAACAGCAAAATTTCCTTAAAATTACTGATTCAGGGGCAGTAACCCAATAACGGGTTGTGTGATTCATCTGAAAATTTCAGGGCAGAAAGATCCTGACCTGATAAACAATTTTATTCATGTCAGATTTGCTCTAAATGCTTTGGTTTTTGAGTTATAAGCCAAAAACTGCATTTTACCCCAATGTTCTATTTTTAGCCGTGGCGGCTATCTTAATTTGATGGCCGTGTCACCAGACACATTTTTTTTTAAAATACCCCCAACATGATTGTGGCCAAGTTTGAATTAATTTGTCCCAGTAGTTTCAGAGAAGATTTTTGTAAAAGATAACTAAGATTTTATTCCATGTCAGATTTGCTCTAAATGCTTTGGTTTTTGAGTTATAAGCCAAAAACCCCATTTTACCCCTATGTTCTATTTTTAGCCATGGCGGCCATCTTGGTTGGTTGGCCGGGTCACGCCACACATTTTTAAACTAGATACCCCAATGATGATTGTGGCCAAGTTTGGATTAATTTGGCCCAGTAGTTTCAGAGGAGAAGATTTTTGTAAAAGATAACTAAGATTTACGAAAAATGGTTAAAAATGGACTAAAAAGGGCAATAACTCCTAAAGGGGTCAACTGACCATTTCGGTCACGTTGACTTATTTGTAAATCTTACTTTGCTGAACATTATTGCTGTTTACAGTTTATCTCTATCTATAATAATATTCAAGATAATAACCAAAAACAGCAAAATTTCCTTAAAATTATCAATTCAGAAGCAGCAACCCGACAACGGGTTGTCCGATTCATATGAAAATTTCAGGGCAGATAGATCTTGACCTGATAAAATTTTTTACCCCGGTCAGATTTGCCCTAAATGCTTTGGTTTTTGAGTTATAAGCCAAAAACTGCATTTTACCCCTATGTTCTATTTTTAGCCATGGCGGCCATCTTGATTGGTTGGCCGGGTCACGCCACACATTTTTTAAACTAGATACCCCAATGATGATTGTGGCCAAGTTTGGATTAATTTGGCCCAGTAGTTTCAGAGGAGAAGATTTTTGTAAAAGATAACTAAGATTTACGAAAAATGGACTAAAAAGGGCAATAACTCCTAAAGGGGTCAACTGACCATTTCGGTCATGTTGACTTGTTTGTAAATCTTACTTTGCTGAACATTATTGCTGTTTACAGTTTATCTCTATCTATAATAATATTCAAGATAATAACCAAAAACAGCAAAATTTCCTTAAAATTATCAATTCAGGGGCTGCAACCCAACAATGGGTTGTTCGATTCATCTGAAAATTTCAGGGCAGATAGATCTTGACCTGAAAAAACAATTTTATTCGTCACATTTGCTCTAAATGTTTTGGTTTTTGAGTTATAAGCCAAAAACTGCATTTTACCCCAATGTTCTATTTTTAGCCGTGGCGGCCATCTTGATTTGATGGCCGTGTCACCAGACACATTTTTTTCAAAAAATACCCCCAACATGATTGTGGCCAAGTTTGGATTAATTTGTCCCAGTAGTTTCAGAGGAGAAGATTTTTGTAAAAGATAACTAAGATATTATTCCATGTCAGATTTGCTCTAAATGCTTTGGTTTTTGAGTTATAAGCCAAAAACCCCATTTTACCCCTATGTTCTATTTTTAGCCATGGCGGCCATCTTGGTTGGTTGGCCGGGTCACGCCACAATTTTTTTAAACTAGATACCCCAATGATGATTGTGGCCAAGTTTGGATTAATTTGGCCCAGTAGTTTCAGAGGAGAAGATTTTTGTAAAAGATAACTAAGATTTACGAAAAATGGACTATAAACAACTGACCATTTCGGTCACGTTGACTTATTTGTAAATCTTACTTTGCTGAACATTATTGCCAAAAACAGCAAAATTTCCTTAAAATTATCAATTCAGAGGCAGCAACCCAACAACGGGTTGCCCGATTCATATGAAAATTTCAGGGCAGATAGATCTTGACCTGATAAATTTTTTTACCCCTGTCAGATTTGCCCTAAATGCTTTGGTTTTTGAGTTATAAGCCAAAAACTGCATTTTACCCCTATGTTCTATTTTTAGCCATGGCGACCATCTTGACTAGTTGGCCGGGTCACGCCACACATTTTTTAAACTAGATTCCCTAAATGATGATTGTGACCAAGTTTGGATTAATTTGGCCCAGTAGTTTCAGAGGAGAAGATTTTTGTAAAAGATAACTAAGATTTACGAAAAATGATTAAAAATGGACTAAAAAGGGCAATAACTCCTAAAGGGGTCAACTGACCATTTCGGTCACGTTGACTTATTTGTAAATCTTACTTTGCTGAACATTATTGCTGTTTACAGTTTATCTCTTATCTATAATAATATTCAAGATAATAACCAAAAACAGCAAAATTTCCTTAAAATTATCAATTCAGAGGCAGCAACCCGACAACGGGTTGTCCGATTCATATGAAAATTTCAGGGCAGATAGATCTTGACCTGATAAATTTTTTTACCCCGGTCAGATTTGCCCTAAATGCTTTGGTTTTTGAGTTATAAGCCAAAAACTGCATTTTACCCCTATGTTCTATTTTTAGCCATGGCGGCCATCTTGATTGGTTGGCCGGGTCACGCCACACATTTTTTAAACTAGATACCCCAATGATGATTGTGGCCAAGTTTGGATTAATTTGGCCCAGTAGTTTCAGAGGAGAAGATTTTTGTAAAAGATAACTAAGATTTACGAAAAATGATTAAAAATGGACTAAAAAGGGCAATAACTCCTAAAGGGGTCAACTGACCATTTCGGTCATGTTGACTTGTTTGTAAATCTTACTTTGCTGAACATTATTGCTGTTTACAGTTTATCTCTATCTATAATAATATTCAAGATAATAACCAAAAACAGCAAAATTTCCTTAAAATTATCAATTCAGGGGCTGCAACCCAACAATGGGTTGTTCGATTCATCTGAAAATTTCAGGGCAGATAGATCTTGACCTGAAAAAACAATTTTATTCTGTCACATTTGCTCTAAATGTTTTGGTTTTTGAGTTATAAGCCAAAAACTGCATTTTACCCCAATGTTCTATTTTTAGCCGTGGCGGCCATCTTGATTTGATGGCCGTGTCACCAGACACATTTTTTTTCAAAAAATACCCCCAACATGATTGTGGCCAAGTTTGGATTAATTTGTCCCAGTAGTTTCAGAGGAGAAGATTTTTGTAAAAGATAACTAAGATATTATTCCATGTCAGATTTGCTCTAAATGCTTTGGTTTTTGAGTTATAAGCCAAAAACCCCATTTTACCCCTATGTTCTATTTTTAGCCATGGCGGCCATCTTGGTTGGTTGGCCGGGTCACGCCACAATTTTTTTAAACTAGATACCCCAATGATGATTGTGGCCAAGTTTGGATTAATTTGGCCCAGTAGTTTCAGAGGAGAAGATTTTTGTAAAAGATAACTAAGATTTACGAAAAATGGACTATAAACAACTGACCATTTCGGTCACGTTGACTTATTTGTAAATCTTACTTTGCTGAACATTATTGCCAAAAACAGCAAAATTTCCTTAAAATTATCAATTCAGAGGCAGCAACCCAACAACGGGTTGCCCGATTCATATGAAAATTTCAGGGCAGATAGATCTTGACCTGATAAATTTTTTTACCCCTGTCAGATTTGCCCTAAATGCTTTGGTTTTTGAGTTATAAGCCAAAAACTGCATTTTACCCCTATGTTCTATTTTTAGCCATGGCGACAATCTTGACTAGTTGGCCGGGTCACGCCACACATTTTTTAAACTAGATTCCCTAAATGATGATTGTGACCAAGTTTGGATTAATTTGGCCCAGTAGTTTCAGAGGAGAAGATTTTTGTAAAAGATAACTAAGATTTACGAAAAATGATTAAAAATGGACTAAAAAGGGCAATAACTCCTAAAGGGGTCAACTGACCATTTCGGTCATGTTGACTTATTTGTAAATCTTACTTTGCTGAACATTATTGCTGTTTACAGTTTATCTTTATCTATAATAATATTCAAGATAACCAAAAACAGCAAAATTTCCTTAAAATTATCAATTCAGGGGCTGTAACCCAACAATGGGTTGTTCGATTCATCTGAAAATTTCAGGGCAGATAGATCTTGACCTGATAAACAATTTTATTTTCATGTCAGATTTGCTCTAAATGCTTTGGTTTTTGAGTTATAAGCCAAAAACTGCATTTTACCCCAATGTTCTATTTTTAGCCGTGGCGGCCATCTTGATTTAATGGCCGTGTCACCAGACACATTTTTTTTAAAATACCCCCAACATGATTGTGGCCAAGTTTGGATTAATTTGTCCCAGTAGTTTCAGAGGAGAAGATTTTTGTAAAAGATAACTAAGATATTATTCCATGTCAGATTTGCTCTAAATGCTTTGGTTTTTGAGTTATAAGCCAAAAACCCCATTTTACCCCTATGTTCTATTTTTAGCCATGGCGACCATCTTGGTTGGTTGGCCGGGTCACGCCACACATTTTTTAAACTAGATACCCCAATGATGATTGTGGCCAAGTTTGGATTTATTTGTCCCAGTAGTTTCAGAGGAGAAGATTTTTGTAAAAGATAACTAAGATTTACAAAAAATGGTTAAAAATGGACTAAAAAGGGCAATAACTCCTAAAGGGGTCAACTGACCATTTCGGTCACGTAGACTTATTTGTAAATCTTACTTTGCTGAACATTATTGCTGTTTACAGTTTATCTCTATCTATAATAATATTCAAGATAATAACCAAAAACAGCAAAATTTCCTTAAAATTATCAATTCAGAGGCAGCAACCCAACAACGGGTTGTCCGATTCATCACCAATGATGATTGTGGCCAAGTTTGGATTAATTTGGCCCAGTAGTTTCAGAGGAGAAGATTTTTGTAAAAGTTAACGACGACGGACGACGGACGCAAAGTGATGGGAAAAGCTCACTTGGCCCTTCGGGCCAGGTGAGCTAAAAAAGAAAAAAGTTAATCAATAAATGATTTGGATAGCATATATATCCTTCATCAATTCGAGTTAAAATTAATTCATATAAAACTTATTTTCATAATAATCTTCAGCTTTATAAAAAAAACTTGTATTACTCTAACTTAGTATATTCTGGTGTTGGACACACTTTGACATATGTTAAATCTATTTATTGTGTACATTATCATTATTTTACTACAATCTGAAAATTAACTAAATAAGATAAAATAGTTAACTGCTATCTTAACATTTTAATATTACAATATTAGCACTAGTGTGGATCTAGCCGTCGATAGCAGCCGGCGTTAATATTCATGAGGCCAGCCTTCAATAATATTCATGAGCCGGCAATAATATTCATGAGATGACTTGCGTTCGAAGAAGTGTTGTTAGAAACTATGAACGATAACTATGATTAAATAACGTTCCTATTTATATGTGATATTACTTCAAACAGGCATGTCAATGTGTGTCTTCTTCGAGGTCCGCGTTTACTAAATTAACTTTTGGTCTTCTTCAAGGACTTCTAGGTCTGCGTCTTTAAATAACATTGTAAATGTAATAAAAACAATGCAAATGCTTCCATAAATATAAAACATATGTATTGTATATTTTAGTTTTAGAATTGGACTATATTTGTAGACAACGAACAGATTATGGAATGCCCATATGACAATTAATTCCATTTAATTACCCTATATTTAATCATCTTGTTTTAATTACTATAGATTCAATAATAACAACATTTTAATGTTCATAATTGTTTTGTGTTGTGTGAGGCAATGCAATTAAGCTTTTCATTTACTTTCATTTTAAATGACGCGGACCTTGCAGAGGACACCTATTTGCTTACTTTTTCCTAATTACTTTATATTGCTATAAATAGCATAACCATATTGGATATTAACAGCAAAAGTTATTTTATTGTCACAATCTAATAACTACCCAAAACATTTCATCGAACGCGGTTTTGATCTCATGAATATTATTGACGGCTAGCCTCATGAATATTAACGCCGGCTAGATCCACACTAGTAATATTAGCAAAAGTCTAAAGATTTATCTTTAAACTTTAATATTTTTTTTATTCAATATACAGGTCTTACTTATGAGCAACAAGAATAATAATTTAGAAACAAGAAAACTAATTTACAGACAAGAAAGTAGATTAAATTTAGCATCAAATTATCAAATTATCTAAATAATGATTATGTGAAATAACATTGAATGAAAGTTGCACTTCGTAATTACAGCTCTTGTGTCTAATTGTTGAACTTTTGAGGTGCTTTTATTCTTTTTAAAAGTTTTCTGAAAAGACTAATTTTAAACCATATTGGAAGACATCAGAAAATTTCCACAAAATTATTGGCAGTGATAACATAATAAGGTTTCGTAGGTCGTGTTAAGCCTTTACATGTACAAGAAGAAAACCTTTCGATGAACTTGAATTAGGGAAAAAACAATATAGATGTGTGATGCTGAATCAACTTTCGTTAAAACACGCTTCATTACATTACCATGACTGGTAAAAATGTCTATTCTGGAGACAAAAGCCATACAACAAGCTAAGCAATGAAAGGTTTGTCAAATCATTTGAGCGTACTGATATTGTTTTAAGTGGCGGAAATTATCCGGCAGGCCATCCTGTGGTGAAATTACTCCTCAGAAATAATTTCAAGGACAAGCTAGCTGCTTCAACATTCAGAATGCATTGTTAACTATACTTGATGAAATTAGAAAAAAAATGCTTCTGATGGTTTAAGATTAGTCGGGGCATGATGTTGATTTAAAAAAGATAATCGAAAGTCTACATTATGATCTGTTTGCGAAAGAAAGAAAAAACAATTTTCGTTGTCGTATAGTTTGCCAGTTACATTTGTTTACAAATCTTCCATATGTTGTGAAAAAAATGTGAAAAGCTGTTTACGATTGTTCGAAATTTCAAATCATTTGTATCTTTACAGTGTATTCAAAACTCTCTGATAAATATTTTGTCTGGTTTGAAGATGACAATGATTTTCATGGATAATGATTACAATGCACTATCATGTGATACGGAACGGAAATGTATACTTTTGCTGAGTGTGTGATATCCCTTTATGAAAAACCAGTACACCCCTGATCTGATGTCAGCAATTAAAGGTCCAATATTGACAAATGTAAAACAATTAAACAAGAAAACAACGGCCTAATTAATGTACAAAATAATTAATAAACGAACAACAAAAATGTAACACAGCACAACAAATGACAACAACTGAAAACAGGCTCCTGACTTGGGAAAGGCACATATTGACGGTAGCCAATGGAAGACTCGGAAACGACAACACGGTAATTTCACTTTCTGTACATCTAACCATGGAAGTACTTTGCAATTACTACAAAGGTGATAAATTTTATTATATACAGCCTCCTCCATTAATAACTACTGTTTCCTTTGAATCTTAAATAATACTTCCATGATCTAACGGAAGAAGTGTTAATGATTATTTACTTGTTTCTCAAGTTGTGATTACGAGTTAATTGAGTTAGTAATTTTGAAGTGTTGCTTTCACTAGTGAATGATATTTCTACGGTTACACGCCATTATTCCGACAGCACATTGATCCGACAACCCAATAGTCCGACAACCCATTGCTCCGACAGCCCAATAATCCGACAGCCCATAAGTCCGACACTTATCAGGGTATCAGGGTAAAATAAAATGTGTCTGTCTGTATTATTCCCGGGAGGAGGGGTTACGGGTATAACTGTGCCGATAGCTTAATTTTGCCAAATCATACCCTGTTCTAACCAGAAAACATTGAAAAACATACCCTGTTCTATACATGCTCAGAAAATGTATACCCTGTTCTAGACTGTATAAAATAAGATGCAGTTCTAGACCAGATTTCTAGACTGTACCTTCAACAGTTGAATAAGAGATCCTGTTCTAGACAAATACTTTTTGTTAAAAAAAGAAAAACCTTGTTCTCACCAGCAGGGCATAAAAAGCGACCCTGTTCTAATCAACAGGACTTGAAAAAGAAACCCTGTTCTAACCAACAGGACTTGAAAAAGAAACCCTGTTCTAACCAGGACATGAAAAAGTGACCCTGTTTTGCGGCACACCTATACCACTAAAAATATAGTAAGTATCCCCGGGGTGTTATTACGTTTATGTTATAACATATTTTAAGAAATAACTAGTTTATGAGAAAGATTCAACCAAAATATTCATGGGATTGGCGGACAGTAACCCCCCGCCCACACACACACACACACACACACACTTTTTTAGAAGCGGCGGTATAATGATTACATGACAAGTCTGCACGGACTCTAAGTCTGGGACTAGCTCTTGTAACAAAAGACGACTCTGGTTAGCGCGATGTATAATTTAATAAGTTCAGCATGGAATACAATTGTACAGAGTTGGAACTGCTCAGTGTAATACTAAATCCAATCTGCCACATTAAAATAACAACAAAGTTTATATAACAAACCAAAAACTACTTGAATGAATGAATATTTTATTTGCGAAAGCATAAATAATACATAAACAAGTATATACAATGTGACAAAACAACAGATAGCAGAGAACAATACATAATATAATTAAAAACCAATTGTTCAGAGAACAATTGAAGGTCTTTCCATCAAAACAATGTATTTTGATATGAAAGTTGTGAAACTAAGTTTAAAATGTCATTTCAATCGTCAAATGATAGCTTCTAGTACGCTGATTCCAAAAATATTTGGTTTCCATACATTTTTTTTTAAATAAGGGAGATAATTTGTTACTTCCGGTTTGAAAAATGTTACTTACGATTATATTTGTATATTTACTTGACACTGATTCCAAAAATATCTGGTTCTATATACTTTTATATTAATAAAGTACAAAAAATAGCTACTTCCGGTTTACAAAAGGTCACTTCCGGTTGTTTCTTTCAAGGTTAAATGGTTTGATACCTTTTTCCAAGTTTCATAGCTTTATCATGTATACATATAAAATAAAAGCAAAGGTCAAAATCTAGAACGTCAAATTAAGCTATGACCTTGAGATCAATTTCAAGGTCATGAACTAAGGACCTCAAATCAAAAGACCATAGGTCTTAATTATATTTGTTTAATGACTTATATCACCAAACGCGTATTTTTAAATACAAGAGGGGAGAAAACTCCCTTTTACGTTCAACGTGCCCTTGCAATAAAAATTTACGTGTTATGACATGTCGCAACTAACAATTTAGTAAAAATAATTTGTTGATATCTTATACGGTCTTTGGATATAAGTGAAAATAAGCCAAATTCAAATGTTAGAATATGACCTTGACCTAATTTTCATTTTTTTGGACCAAGGACCTCAAATCAAAAGATCCTAGGTCTCTATCACTTATGGTTTATAAGATAGAAATGCATATCACTTATATCAGATGCATAAGGGGAAATAACTCTCATATAGAGCGGTCATATTGCTTCGGTCAAAATAGAACAAATCATGCAAAGGATATAACGAGCAATTTTGTAAAATAAATTTGTCGTTATCTTTTACGGTTGCAAAGGAGTTGTGAGCACAAGGAAAACAGTGTTTGGGGAGATAACTCCTACAAAGAAAAGTATTCGGTTACGCAGGGTAAATTTCAAA
Organism: Mytilus edulis; assembly: GCF_963676685.1. Taxonomy (NCBI): domain Eukaryota; kingdom Metazoa; phylum Mollusca; class Bivalvia; order Mytilida; family Mytilidae; genus Mytilus; species Mytilus edulis. The sequence continues at coordinate 78,130,151 of NC_092350.1, read as the reverse complement.
AGCGCATAAACTGTTCGATATCATATACCAAATATCAAAGCGACATATTGCGAAACAAATGTTTATTGCAAGAACAAAATTAGGCGGAAGAAGAAAAAAAAAAAAAAAAAATAATCAGAAGAAAAACAATAGGTCTTTCCACAGAAAAGTGGAAAGACCTAATAATCAGAAGAAAAACAATAGGTCTTTCCACAGAAAAGTGGAAAGACCTAATAAAGGTACAATTAATTCACAATACATGATCTAATTTTCCAAGCATATTTCAGATAGTAACACAGTTTAATTGTGATTGATTTTGATTTTGCTTGAAGTAAATGAAAAAGTAAAAAAAATTTGGCCAAGAACAATAATATTTTGGCAAATGTTCTTGTCTCACAGTTCTGTATGCTGGACATACAAGTACGACATGGTATTCATTTTCAATACAAGCCATATTGCAGCATTTTTATATCGCCCTAATTCCAAATTTAGTTTCAAAGTACCACTTATCAATTTTGTAAGTAACCCAAGTAGCACAAAAACATTTTATTGATATTTTTTAAATATATTGCAAAATATCACCAAAATATCATTCAAAAACATGTTTTTGACGTGATATGTCTGGCTGTACTCATGTGAATAGCATATTTTCTGGAAATATTTGTTCTGAATGTTTAAAGAGCATTAGTTTTAAATATCTTGATTTTATATTGAAATAACATAATTTTGATATAATTCAGTTTCAATTGAAAATATCCAGACGTGTACAACATCTTTCAAACATCTGGACAAAGTATTCTTCTAATGTCTAGGATATGTTTTATTGATGTCTACCTAATGTTTTTTTTTAAATACAGTCTGTCAACCTTATTCTCATTTTAATAAAAAGTTGAGACATTGATTTGAATGATTAAAAGTCAATTCATAAATTCTACTGGTTGATAATTTAATATATAAATTCAGTAGATTAACAACTATCTATTGGAGAGTAAGACAATTCACTCGTGTCAATGATGTGTTGTAAAAAATATTTTCTTTTTCATATCAAACATCATGGACTTCACACAAATATCACTAACAAACATAAGAAAAACATTTGTCGTACATCTTACAAATATCAATTAAAAATATTATGTAAAAATGTTTATAAAATATTTCTTTTTTTCATATCAAACATGTGCTTCACTCAAATATCACTGACAAACATTTGGAGAACATTTCTAGCATACATCTTACAAATATCTATTAAACATATTATCTTAAAACTATTATGAAACAGTCTTTAACTAATATTTTCTAAATAAAATCGAAAAAATATATATATAAAGTATATTGATGTTACATCAAAAAGATATTTTATTATACATCAAACCTATGCTTTACATAGATGTAAATCAAAAATGTTTTATAAATATTTCTTTTACACATCTAAAAAATATATATATTAAATGTTATATAAAAATGTCCATCAGATATTGATTGAATATTGCAAAGAAATATCTCCTCGACATACAATTGTTCTCATTTATAAAACTGTCTATTTAACGTTTTAAAAACATCAGCAAAGAATATTTATTATTCATTATAAAAAAATATTTACAAAAAATGTGTTTATATTAGCAATCAAACATTGGGACGAAATATTATTGTTAAAATATCATTAATGCATAATTTCTGATGTAAAAAAAATGTCTTTAAAATATTTTTTGGTAAATATTTTTGAAAAACATATATATAACCAGTCAATAATATCATGAAAATATTATGTGTTAGCTGGGAAGTTACTATTAATAATAATAATAAAAAATCTCTATTACAAAGTCTGTTTTGATGTGTTTATAAACAGACTTGGGGTAATTGTAATTGTAATCGTTAATCAGCTGTAATTGATTACAATTTTTCAAGTAATCATTGTAATCATTAATCAGCCAAAAATCTGATTACATGTAATTTAATTTAATCAATTACTTTTCAAAATACCCTGTAATCCTGATTACTTTATGATTACATTCTGATTACAATGAAAAAAATCTTAAACTGTATTTATGGTCAATAAATGAACCTTTTTGTTATTCTTATTTAATTACTAAAAATATTTAACATGTTAAGATAGTTCGATTTACTTTTTTTATATAAAGCATGATAATTGGTTTGTATACTTCAGTAAAATATAAACTGTTACAGTATTGAAAAGTCATCAATGTCCTTAGTAAAAGATATTGTACATATATTCACAATTTAAAAATATACATATATATATTTGATAATAACTGTTATATTCAAGTAATACTTTTCTTTAACCCTTAATTATAATCTTTTGTTAATGTTGTGATTTTTGTCAACTTTGAATTGACAGGTAGGAAACCAATTAAGGTTTGTTTTTATTGCAATTTCCAATTGAGTATAGCTGTAGGACAATATATATGGTAAAAGATAAATCAGACATGTGATCATTTATCTAATTAGCACAAAATTAATTAAAAGTTGGACAAATATCTTGTTTAAAATAAGCAAATTTGTGTATGTATTTGGACTGGACATGTAAAATGCAATGATTTTTAGTACTTGTATTTTGTTTACAATTTGATTAAACTGGTAACTTTATTTCGTCCATATTTTAACTTCCATAAACTGCACCTTGAAACAAATATAAATTAGAGTCTAGAATAGGTTAGAAGACAAACAACAAACTCTTTTTATAAAGCTATATACAATTGAAGTCAAAATAATTCAGAGATCAATGATGATAAAGTGCAATGGGTCATAACCAGTGACACAATGTTCATGTATGTATGAAGTAAACTTGTGTGGTTTATTAAATAGATGAAGTTTGAAGTTATCATTTTATAATATAGCAAACAAAATACTTTCTAAAAAATGCTATAGTTATATTAAACGTTTATTCATTCACATCATACAAAATGTTTTTTTTTTAAATTCATTGTAATCAGATGTAATCATGATTACTTTGCCAATGTAATCATTAATTTAATCAGACACTTTCAGAAATGATGTAATCATTAATTTAATTTAATCGTACAAATGACAAAGTAATTGTAATTTAATCAATTACATTGAAAGTAATCGGACCCATCTCTGTTTATAAATACATAGTTTTAATTAGGGCCCCGCCTTTAGGCGGATCGCCCTATAGTGATCAGTCTGTCCGTCCGTCCGAATCTAGAGAACCATTATGATTTCATACTTTATACTTTACATGTTTATTAACCACCACCAGAGGGCGTGTCATGATGTATGTACAACTTCCTAGGTCAAAGGCGGGTCGCCCTATAGTGATCAGTCTGTCCGTCCGTCCGTCTGTAACACTTGAACTTTGTGTCCGCTCCATATCTAGAGAACCATTATGATTTCATACTTTATACTTTACATGTTTATTAACCACCACCAGAGGGCGTGTCATGATGTATGTACAACTTCCTAGGTCAAAGGTCAAGGTAAAAAAACTTTGGTTTCAGTTGACAACCCTGTGTCCTGTGGTGAAGATCGTGTCCGCTCTATATCTTGAGAACCGTTATGATTTCAAAGTTTATACTTGACATGTATATGAACCAACACCAGAGGGTGTGTCATAAATTATGAACGACTGCCTAGGACAAAGTTAAAGGTCAAAAACTTTGGTTTCAGTTGACAACCCCGTGTCCTATGGTAAAGATCGTGTCCGCTCTATATTTTGAGAACCGTTATCATTTCAAAGTTTATACTGGACATGTATATAAACCAACACCAAAGGATGTGTCATAATTTATTTACAACTTCCTAGGTCAAAGGTCAAGGTCAAACACTTTGATTTCAGTTGACAAACCCATGTCCTATGGTAAAGATACAATTTTTTAATGAACATTATTCACAGCGGGGCCCACAGAGATGGCTCTCATCTCAATGATATCTAGTTTTCACAAGCATTTATTGATGCATACCAAGTTTGTAAATACTGGTCCTTTATACGAGTTTTTATAACATTTAACTGTATATTTACATAATTCTGTGCAGTCCAAACATAGTTCAAACCAAGAGTAAACAATAAATCACGAACACTGGACGCCCAGTTCTTTTTACCATTGTTTGCATCTTCTAATAAAAGTTGATAAACATCATAAACAATAGGTGGCTTATTTCCAATAATATGAAGCCATTTTCCAAATGATTTGTTTTCTTGAGTCATACATAGGCAAATGACCTAGTTCACCACATAAAAAACTTAAAGGAACATTTTTACTTAGTTTTAAAACAAATCTATTGTGTATTTGCTCTATATCATTTGCACGGTGAAAACCCCATATTTCAGATGCATAGTTTAATACGGAACCAACCATACTATCAAACAGTAGACATTCTAGGCTTGTGGATAAAAACACATGTTTGAAAGAGTTCAGAAGTGACGAAAGCGCTCTTGATCCCTGTTGAGATAATCTTTTTGGGTATGTAAGAATTTTCCATTATAATGAAGTAGCATACCCAAATACACGTAAGAGTCCACTGTCTGCATGTAGTTCCTTACCTTCATACATGAAACTGAAGTTAGCTGGCTGCCATCCATTTCTAAAAACAACAATTTTGGTTTTGTCTGTATTTACCTCAATGTTCCATTTCTTACAATAGATTGAAGAATATCTAGTAATTTTTGTAACTTTCGGGAGACTTACTAAACAATATACTGTTTATTGTGTGTATGTGGTTCCAGGCCAACACACTTCCCAGTCACAGATACACCCAGAATCTATTTGTGACATTATTGCTTGGCCCTTATGGGTGTAATTTTGCAATAAAGATTATATAATATTTTGTAAGTTATGCTTGCCAATGAGACATCTTTTAAATAAATATGGCGTTTAATGTCGAGTCTTAGTAAAGCGAGCTAGATGACATCAAATTGACCAGTGTTGTACAAGATATAAAGCAATGGCAATATTTAATACAAAAAAAAAAACACCACGAAAAAACAAACCATGACGATAATAAGCAAACCAAAAAAACAGGCTCCGGATTTGGACAGGTATATTTAGTATACATGCATAAGCAGCAAATTGAATGTATCCAAACAGGATATAACGGCACAAAATAAAATGGTAAGCAAGTATAGATTTTGTCTTATATGGTAGGAATAAAACTTCCACATTTTATGAACAAAATTCGTACTTGCTCTGAAATATGTATTTTAAAAATAAAAATATATACAATTATTGAGGGATTCTAGGTGGAATATTACCTCTACCAATAAACACCCTAGTTATGTCATCCATTGGTAGTAGTTTGACCTTTGAAGTTTCACACTGGGAAACATTAAAGCTAACACCTTCCAGAAATGAACTATTGAAATAAAAACATTCCTTATCTCCCTACTATATATTTAACACCACTCTGAGAGTCTCAACATGCCCTAATTGTCCTGATTTATAATAAAAGGAAAGTATATTCCTCCACACAAATGGTAATGAATATACAAGTCTAACTTTGAGATATAATAACAATTCAATTAAAATAATAATAAGCATAAAAAAGTTCTAATTAGTTATCAAAGGTACCAGGATTATGATTTAGTACGCCAGACGCGCGTTTCGTCTACATAAGACTCATCAGTGATGCTCAAATCAAAATATTTATAAAGCCAAACCTGTACAAAGTTGGAGAGCATTGATGATAAAAAAAATTCCTAAAATTTGGGCCAAATACGGCTAAGGTAATCTATGCCTGGGATAAGAAATCCTTAGTTTTTCGAAAAATTCAAAAGTTTTGTAAACAGGAAATTTATAAAAATGACCACATTATTGATATTCATGTCAACACCGAAATGTTGACAACTGGCTGGTGATATCCTCGGGACGAAACGTCCACCAGGAGTGGCATCGACCCAGTGGTGTAAATAGTTATCAACGGTACCAGGATTATAATTTAGTACGCCAGACGCGCGTTTCGTCTACATAAGACTCATCAGTGACGCTCAAATCAAAATATTTAAAGCCAAAACCAGTACAAAGTTGAAGAGCATTGATGATAAAAAATTCTAAAAGTTGGGCCAAATATGGCTAAGGTTCACGTATTGACTTTTTTTTAAAGCAACTTGTTTTAACTTTTATTCTTTTTATAACTTACAGTTAAAAATTCTGAGATTTTATTTTTAAGCTAAAAAAAAAATATGTGTGTTTCCGCTATTACATCTTTGAAAAATAGGGTAGGTATAGATAGGGTTTTTTTTTTATAATTCTTTAAAGTACTTATTGAAAAATAACAAACAAAACTTTTACTTAAAAAATAGTGAGGGTAGCCGGGGTAATAGGAAACACACACCTTTTTTATTTGGCCGCTTATGCATACATGTAGCATTAGACTGACTGATATCAGCTACATGTATATATAGACTTAATTTAATGCAGCTATATAATGGATACTCAATATTTTTATTTTGTTTATTTCTTGTAATAAATTCTTACTATTTATTTCACGGGGGGGGGGAGGGGGGGGGTGACTTCCTATTATTGGGTAGACGGGGATGTGCCAAAATATGGGTCATAATTTTGCGAGATTTTGTATAAAAATGACCCTCCTTTTTAATGACATCCTATATTAAAATGCATTTACGTTTGATAACTGTATATTGATTTGGGGTATGATCTACATATCATATATAAATATGCTACCGGTATTGAGAATCTTACATTATTAATGGTCAATTATTATATTAATAAATTAAATCAATTCATTTGAAAGTTCACCTTTCAAAT